>NC_141669.1:130798529-131462696 GCF_028749965.1 Puma concolor
CTAGATATGGAGCTGGATGGCCCCTGGGAAGGAGGGGCCCCAAATCGCCCTTGGATGAGAACCACGGACTCCAGGGGTCGGAGGGGAGGACCCCAGCCTACATTTTTTTTTTTTTTTTAAAGAATCCTTAAGGCTTCCAATGGGCCCCACAAGGTCTGATCCACAGCACCATCATGGCAGGATGATGCAGGACCCTGGGAACCAAAGGAGAATTCTGGTTTCCTGCTGCTTGGGCTCTGGGGTCAGAAAGCCCTGGTTTCAAGGGTTTGCCTCCTGTCACCTCCGTTCTGTGCGTCCCTGGGCAAGTGACTTCACCTCTCTGGGTCACAGATGCCGCCTAAGAGTACCTGCCCTCACAGGTCTGCTACAAACAGTACGAGACAACATACTACATGTCAACATGGACGCAGTCAGGACAGACCTGGGAAACTGGCTCATGTCCATAACCCAGATATCCGTCCATGGACGGATGGATGGCCGACGCGTGGTATACCCATACGGAAGGACGATTCAGCCATGAGAAGGAATACAGGCTACACCACAGACGAACCTTGAAAACGTTATGCCAAATGAAGGGCCCGACACCAAAGGACAACTGTTCTATGCTCCATATTCACAACACTCAGAATAAGGGCATCCATTGAGAAGGAAAACGGACGGGGGAGCCCAGGAGTCTGGGGTTCCTTTTTTGGGGTGGTGGACAGGCTCCATACCCATACGGCTGGTGGTAACGCCACCTCGTGAGTGTCCCCCACGCCCCAGAACTGTAGTCCTTACGGCGGGCTCAATGGTAAACTGTGTTAGGTGTATTTTACCACGACAAAACAGGACAAAACAGGACAAACACAAGACCATCGAGTATAAAACAAAAGCTCTCAGCCAGGGCCTAGCACACAGTAACCATTCGAGAAACTATTCTTTAACACTGTTAGCTTCCAAACTGCCGCTCTTTCTTGCCCAGCCGTTTTCAAAACATTTCCTCATCTGTTATCGTAACAGACCCTTACATGACGGCCCTGCTGGAGCACCGAGGGAGGCACTGTTCACGACACTTGAGGGACTGAGAAACAAATCCTAGGCTACTCAGCTCCATCCAGGGGCGGCCCCAGCTTGGGTGCGGGCTAGAGCGTTGGGCGGTCCTCGGTCCTCGCTCGAGTGACCCTCACGTGGGCTTCTCCAAACCTGGCTCCCCACCTGTAAAGTGCAACTGTTCCCAGACCCCCCTCCCAGGCCGTCCTGAGGCATCCATGGGAGAACGCACACGAAGCGTCTCTGCCTCGGTAAATTTCAGCCAGCAAGGTCACCGACGCTAAAGCCTGTAGTTTCTCGAGTACATCCCACGCGCCAGGCACTGGCTAAGTGTGGCCGCCTTACAGTCAGTATTTCGCCAAATGTGTGCCGACCACGTCCTGTGTGTTTACACGGCCCGTGTGCTCTGGGCGCCGCTGGTCTTGGTGGATCCTGAACCATTAGCTAGGATTTCCCAACCTTCACTGCCAAAGTGTCTCCAAGTAAGGTCCCCAGGTCACCTGGTTGGAGGAGGTGCTTAATCAACATGCAGCTCCACAAGCCACCCCTCAACCCACTGCACCCGGAGCTCCTAGAATTTGCATGTGAACAATCTTTCCAGGTGACTTGTTGCCCACATTTGTTTAAGAGCCAACTTTGACTCTGAAGAGGCCACATCCGGGCAAGGGGACCTCCTCCAGGGAATGCCCCTGCATCCTCAGAGAGCCCAGAAGCAAAGCAAACAAAGCCAATTAGCCTCCGAAAGAGGAACTGAAGAGAGGCAAACAGCAACCAAAATTACCCTCCTGGGGTCTGCTTCTTCCTCTCTCTCTGATGCAACTTCTCACACCTATGGCTGCTAATTGGACCGACACCACCCGGGACCTGTGGGAGGGCTCTCAGGAAGCCCGGGCCCACACCAGCCCCCATCAGCAGCCCCCTGACTCTCCTTCAGCCTTTCCACCAGTAGAGAATCTAAACCACCCAAACCGGTTACCCTGCACTGTTCTCCCCCCAGACCAGGGGCCACCATTTTAAAGCCATCCCGAGGGCCCCGCTCTCGCCTGTGGGTGAAGTCTAGGCCTCCTGTTCCAGCTCAAGCTTCTAGGTGGCCCTCACCAAGAGACTTCCCCAGGCCTCCCTCCTGCCCCTAGATTCTGGCACGTCATAAAGGGGCTCGGGGCTCCTGTGTTTTACGAGCTCTGAATCAACAGGGCACTGTTGGTTTAACCAGTTTGGGTGTTTGCTTTTACCAGCAACAGTGGCTGATGGGGAGCGGCAAAGCGGTGAGGGGAAATTCTCACCGGCGTGGGGTCCTGCGGGGTCTGCCCGAGTCAGCCTGGAGACGGAACATTTCTGCCTGCCTGTCTAGGATCCGCCCCGTCACTGGGGTGTGTGGCCAAGAATTACGATCTGCCCGAAAAACCTCAGGAGACAGGCAGGAGAGGCTGGACAGAGAAATCTGATGCCGCAAAGTAGGTGGATTCTGCTAATAATAGCGAATAATTACAGCTGCCATAGAGAGCGCCTGGGTTTCCAAGCACTTCACGTATACATTTTTGTTTATTATAACACACGTGAAGAGGCAATTTGGGGCCGTGGGTAAAAGGCTGCTGCCTAAGTCCAAAGCCCAGCTCGGTGACCTCCGAGCTTTGGGACCGTGGGCAAGTCCCGTAATCTCTCTGTGTCTCTCTTTTCTCATCTATAAAATGGGCATAATCAGAGTACCAGCCTCATGGGGCTGTTTGCAGATTAAATGAGTTACACGAATGCAAGCTAGACTGTGGGATTCCACTACCCTGAGAGGCCCCTCTTCGGTAAAGGCTTCCCCGTGGGAAAGCCGCCAGCCAGCCCAGGCAAGGAGGGGCCTCCCGGAAGCCTCGTCCTGGCCGAAGCCCTGACCACCCCTGGCCACAGTGCTCCGGCTGCTGCACACCGTTCTGTGTCTCCATCAGGCCACCGTCGTTGGCTGATGTATTCCGGCCCGGCTCAGAATAAGGTGCTGACTCAGACCTGGCCGGAGACCGGCCCCTCAGGCCCCTCGGCCCCTGCCCCGGATGTTCCCCGGTCTTCCCTGGGAAGTGGGAGGTGGGACAGCAGACCCCAATGCTCCCTGCGTGTGGGGTCCACCTCTGTGAGGGTCCTGTCGGCACTCACACCACAGGAGTGGGGTACCGTGGGCACGAATACACGGGGTCCGCCGGGCATGTGACCACCTTCTAACTCCAGGCCTCAGGGGGCCTCAGCTTTCTCACCTGGAGTATGGGACAGTGACGTGTGCCCTGAAGGGCTGGTGTATCTCAGCTCATCGAACCCACAAAGCTCGTGGGCCATCGCGGGAGCTCCTTTCTTGTTCAATTACTATCCTTTTCCAATGTGCTAGCGGGGACATTCCCACGTGTCTCCATACAAGACCCTCCCCGAGAGCTGCAGGCCTCTCCGTGAGCTGGACGAGTGTCCCGGTCACCGAAGGACCCAGGTGGCCTGGACGGGGGAAAGGACACGGGTGCCACCTCCAGCTCTGCCCTTCTCCTTGCCAGCCGCGCGGCCACAGCAAACCCCAAAACTCTTCCAAACCTCAACCCCCTAGAACAGGAGCTCCACGAGGGGGGCGTTCTGGGCCCCCGACGGTCGCTGGCAGGTGCCAATCCAGCAATGTTACTGAGTGCACCAGCTGAGCCAGTCCGCGAGGCGAGCCTCACCGTGGAGCCAAGTTCCGACACTCGAGGGTCAGGGGCGCCGCATGCCTTCGGTCGGGGGGGGGGGGGGGTGATGCCTTCCCCGCAACTGTGTGACCGGCCCGGTGAAGGGCCGGAAGCTCTGTCTTCAATCAGCGGAGAAGCCACCCGGCTCCTGCGTTCCCACCCCCGCACCCAGGTCTCCTGCACGCACCCCCTGGCCCACGCGCTCCTCCGGTCAGGTCACTTTCCAGGTCCCGTCTCAGCAGCAGGGCGTGTGCTCGGGGCCGGCACGCCTGAAACAATTGGTGTTTGTTAACCTTGGCAGGCACAGAGCGGCCGTGAGAGGCCCAGGCAAGGCCGCTTTGTAAAGAGGTGGGGAGGGCAGCCAGCAGGTGTGAGACACCCCACGAGACAGGCGCTGGGTTGGCCTGTGGTGACCTCGGCTGGCACCTGCCATGTGTACACGCGTTCGTCTGGCCCCGACGGGAGCCGAGAGACACCCAGTGTTACTGTCCCCATTTTACAGATGAGGAAGCTGAGGCACAGAGTGGTAAGTG
Organism: Puma concolor; assembly: GCF_028749965.1. Taxonomy (NCBI): domain Eukaryota; kingdom Metazoa; phylum Chordata; class Mammalia; order Carnivora; family Felidae; genus Puma; species Puma concolor. The sequence goes on from NC_141669.1 coordinate 130,802,776, forward strand.
ACTTCCTGGGACCAAAGAGCCCGTAAGTGGCAGAGGCATTTCCTTGAACCCAGGCCCACACCTCAGCACTACCCTAGCCGGCTTCTCCCCGTCACACAGGCTTCAACGTTGCCGGAAACGTGGCTTCTCAGTCGTTGCTCAAAAGTCTCCTTGGAGGGCAGGGGGCTGACAAAGGCCTGGCCTAGCCACCCTCCGCCCGATGCCCGAATGTCGCCCACGGTTTACTGCTACAGCGCCGCGGGGAAGGGACGCGGAGCCCTCGGAGGGTCGCCGGGCTGGTCTCTGGCTTACACGACACGAGGCCAAACTTTCGGTTCCAGCCCAAATTAATCTGTCACTCGTGACCTACCTCAACCTTGGGCGTCCCGAGATCCAGCACGATGTGGAGGTCACGGCTGGTTTGGTCCATTACTAGCTGTGTGACCCCGGGCAACTTATTTAACTTCTCCGTGCTTCCGTTTTCCCAACCGTAAAATGGGAACGGCCATTGAGCTCAGTGTTTTTATGATGATTCGGGGGCAACACAGAAGGTGCCTGACGCACAGCAGCTGACTGTGGTCACTGTTCCTCTTCCTTCACCTCTTCCCTGCCGGGTCCCTGTGGTCTCCTTCCTTCCTTCATTTGGTCTTCAAGCATGTATGAGCATCTACTATGTGCCAGGGACCGCGCTAAACAAGTTTTGGAATATGCATCCCATTGTGTCAGCCCCCTACTTAGAACTCAAGCCTTCCCATGTCACTTTGAACAAAGTCCAAGTCCCCAGCTTCATCTCGGACTTCTGATCCGTATTCACTCCACATAGCCTCCCCAGCTGCCCTTTTTTTCCCTGAAGATGTGGAACTTATCTCTGCCTCAGGGCCCTTGCACTTACTGTATCCTCCAGCTGGGCCATGCTCCCCCACCGCTCAGGTTCAGATTAATATGCCACCTCCTCCAGGAAGTCTCCCCTGCTCAGCACACCCAAGGCTGCTGCTGCTCAGCCCTCCCCCCAAGTCACCAACGCATAGTCCTGGTTATTTTCGTCATCACACTTCACTGTTGAAAATGATGGTTTTCATTATTTAGGGTGGGTTTTCCTCGCTAGAATGTGGCCTGCACGAGGACCAGGACTTTTGTCTTGACCACTGTTTTATCTTATCCCCAGTGCCTAGAACAGCGTATCATGCGCTCCAGATGCGTTTTCAGTGGAAGAATCCACGTTAAGACGCCCACAAGAATTATGGAGGTCCTCTCGGCCTCTGGCAGAAGCAGGTGAACGAGGTAAGCAGCCCTGCTTCACAAGAAAGGAGGCAATATGCCAGTCTGGTCCCGCTGCTTCTAAGATTTTCACAAAGCAGTGCCGTGTGATCGCCCGTCTCCCAAGCCAGACCTACAAGAGTCAAGCGGGGCAGAGAAGGAAAGCTGGCGAGGGAGGGGAACACGGTCGGGTTGTCCAAGTGCTTGCTTCCAGGAAAGGGCATCCGAGGTGGGCCAATCTGGGGGTGGTGAATGACGGACCCCGACCCTACTCACCCCTGACACCAAAATTAGCCCGAGATGGAGTGCATCCCTAAACCTAGAACCCAGCATCAAAAAGCTTCTAGAAGAAAACGTAAAAGGATACCTTTGCTTCCTTCATACCGGTAGAAATTTGTTGGGGGAATGCAAAGAGCACTAATCCCAAAAGAAAAGAAAATGATACATTGGGATTTAGTCAAAATAAAATACTGACGCCCAAGCGTGGACCGGGGAAAATATTCATCCTACACACATCGGACAAAAGGCTCCTACCCAGGACGCATGAACAACTGACGCGTATTAATAATAACAAGAGGAGTGACCCCATCGCAAGAGGGCAAAAGCTGTGCACAGACAGTTCAGCAAAGAAGACACCGGGACAGCCAGCAGGTGCACACGCCAGCACTCAGCATCGTGAGCCGCTGGGGAAACGCAAATCATGCAGGAGGAGGTCCACTTTCCGCTCCCGGAGTGGCTCCCGGTAGAAAAGACGGGCAGAAGCCAACACCAGTAAGGACGTGGGGCAGATGGAGCTCTCATGCACTCTGGCTCAGAGTAAATCATTTTATGGTTTGGAAAATACATAGACTGGAGCATAACCTTTCCCCGTGAACCGGCCATTCCATTCCCAGGTGTTCACCCAAGGGCAGTGAAAGCATTTGGATCAGAAGGTTCACAGCAGCCAGAATCACGTGATAAGAGCAATGGCTCTCAAAAGCACCGAGCTGATGCTGGGCGAAACCAGCCAGACACAAAGTACACGCTGTCCAATGCCATGGCGTGAGGTTCTAGAACAGGGAAAGCTAATCTCTGGCGATAGAAATCAGAACGGTGGTTGCCTGTGTGTGGGGATGGGGAGGCGGCACCGGCTGTGGGGTGTGAGGGCCCTTCCAGGAGGGAAGGAAATGTCCCGCATCTCCTTGTGAGCGGTGGTTACGCAGGTCCGTTGAATTGTTGAAAATCACTGAACTGAAGACGCACGCTCTGTGTCATTTGTTGTATCTCAATTAGAGCTCGGTGACACACAGTTATGTCACGAGAAGGGAGGCACTGAAAAGAGCATGTGAGAAAACCCACTTTCTGGTCTACACCATGCACCCACGCCCCAGTGCCTACACAAGGAGCAAAGTGGATTCCTATTCTGTGCCAGGAGTGGGCAGGACTTGGTGGAAAACCGCCTTGGGTGTTCTCTCGAAGAACAGAGAGGGGCAGGGAGGAGATTCCCAGAGAGACGCTCATGGGACAAGGCCTTCGCACCTGCCGACAGCCCCCTTCTGCTTCCTCATCACCTTCTTCTTGCGCTGGGCAGCCTGGAGAGGCTGGCGTTCACTATTTTTGTTTTAAACAAACATTTTAGAGATAGGTGCTATGTGCCAGGCCCTGGCTGATGCCTTCTGGTCTCTGTCCTTACAGGAGAGAGACCAAGGAGTAAATTGGGTTGTCAGCACAGAGCGGGGGACCTGTACCTTGTGGGGTCGGGGGCGTGCGTCCTCCCTGAGGGGCCATGGACACAGCAACCTTGGATAAGGAGGAGCCAACCGAGGGACCGGAGGGGGCAAGGTGAGCGGGCCCCACACTTCCCAGCACATCAGAATCACTGGATGACCTCCAAAAACTCTCCATGCACAGACCCCACCACAGACCAAGGGACTTGCCATCTTTGGGGTGGGATTCGGGCAACACATTGGGGGGTTTTCTGTTTTGTTTTTTAATAACTCCCCAGGTGGTGCCAGTGTGCGACCAAGTTTGAGAACCAGCGTTCTGGATGGAGGTGACAGTGTGGGCAAAAGCCATGAGAGAGGACAGAGAAAGAGCCCAGTGGATTTGGGAACTGAGGGCCAGAGATGACTGAGACATCAAGAAATGTAGCTGAGGAGGAGGGGTCATGGGTTGAACAAAGCCCCAGGCACCCAGAACCTCAAACGTGGCTGTATTTGGAAATACGATCTCTGAAGGCACAAATAAGGTAAAACTGGAGGGTGGATTGTGCAGGATTAGCGGGGGCCCTGAGCCCAGTGACAGTGTCCTCATAAGAGACAGAGAAGGACACACAGACAACAGGGTCACGTGAACAGGAGGCAGAGACTGGAGTCACGGACCCACAAGCCAAGGAGAGTCAAGAGTGCCTGCCGGCTGTTGCCAGTCGCTAGGAGAGGGGCCTGGAACATCCCCCCTTCAGAGTCTCCATTAGGAACAATCTGACGGTCACCTGGATTCTGGGCTCTGGCCTCTGGCCTCCAGAACCCTGAGAGCAGAGTTAGATGTCTGTCGTCGGGGAAGACAAGCGTGTTCCCTCCTGAACTCTCCCACGTTCCCAGAGAAGCCGGGGAGACCCGGTTATCCGTCAGGACTGGGAAGGGTTGGGGACGGCACCCAGAGCCAGGCGGACTGGAGAAGCTTCGAAATCGGCTCTGCTGACAATCAGGGAGGGGACTGAGAGCATCTCCTTGGCAATACTGAACGTCTCGTGGAAAGAGAAACACACAGAGCACCCGTCTATGCAAAGGTGACGTTTGACCTCCGGCGTGCTATGCATCAACGTAAGGAATCTACAAGTCGAGCAAATTGGCCTACTTTCCCAAGAGTGGCCTCCAGGGTTTGTCCTGTTTTCGCTAGAATCTGAGAACTCATCCCTGATTCCCCAAGACGTTATATAATCAGCACCTCCAAAGTAAGGTAGCCTTGCCAATAAGTATGAGTCCACTGAATGTTTTTCTTACCAGCTCACCCTCCCCAGGGGGCATATACAAAAGTCAACTAGTCAATAAATATTTATTGAATATCTCCCGAAGGATCATCACTATGTGCTACGGACTAGTCGTCAATATTTACTGAATCTCTAATAGTAAGCCCATTAGTCAATAAATATTTATATTAACGATCAGGCACCAGTCTCGGAAAAGAGAACAGAGGTGGCAATAAAAAGGACAGAAGATTCTGGGTGAGAGAGCGTGTGGCCAGCTGGTGTTCAGTCTGGCCCTGCAAGAAACGTAGGTGTTCTAGAAACCATAAGAAGGTATTTCACAGAACCAGAAAGCTGGAGACCCTAGCTCTACTGAGTAAAAAAGTGAGTGAATCACTTTACCAAGAAAGTCTGTTTCCTTATCTGTCAAAAGGAGGTAGTTGAATCAGCCAAATATAGAGAAAAAAAAAAAGCCCATGTTCAAGGTTCAAATGACTTCATGACACCCTGAAGATCTTGCTGGTGGTTCAGCGCTGATCCTTCAACTCTCAGATCAACATGAGATACACTGACCCGAGGGACCCAGAGACGGAGAGGAACAGGGACTCTGGCGTGTGCTCCCTCCTGAGGCCGCCTGCTCCCCACCTTGCTACAAACCACAGCCCCATCCTGTCGAGTGAGTCACCTGCCAGAAAAAGGAGACCTTATCTTCTCAAAATCCCCCAAATTACTGAGGAAGAGCCCGGGTTTCCTTCCCAAAACATCTCGAGATGTTCAAAACCATCACCGTAGTGAGGCAGCCACTGTGCCCAGCGCTCAGGGGACAGGGGTGGGGTCTGCTGGGTAGAGGAGGGGAACTCCCATGTTTCTGACATAGTTTTCAACACTTGTTTTCCCTTGTTGCGTGCTGTTGGGTCTTTCTCTTCTTTTTTTTTTCAACATTTATTTATTTTTGGGACAGAGAGAGACAGAGCATGAACGGGGGAGGGGCAGAGAGAGAGGGAGACACAGAATCGGAAACAGGCTCCAGGCTCTGAGCCATCGGCCCAGAGCCTGACGCGAGGCTCGAACTCACGGACCGCGAGATCGTGACCTGGCTGAAGTCGGACGCTTAACCGACTGCGCCACCCAGGCGCCCCTGGGTCTTTCTCTTCTAAGGTCAGAGCAGAGACTCAGCACCGTGTGCGGCCCGATCCACATCGTGACTCCCGTGGCTGAGGAAATCCTAGGGCCCCTTCATCTTTTTTCCAAAGACCGACCAAGACCAAGTTCTGGCTTCTCCCCCCAAGAGGGCCCACAGTCTCTCCTCACTGGCTTTTAACCCCGAGGGCCAGGGGCGCCTGGGTGGCTCAGTCGGTTCACCGTCCGACTTTGGCTCAGGTCAGGATCTCACAGCTCGTGAGTTCAATCCCCACATCGGGCTCCGTGTTGCCAGCTCAGAGCCTGGAGCTTGCTTCAGATTCTGGGTCCCCCTCTCTCTCTGCCCCTCCTCTGCGCGTGCTCTCTCTCTCTCTCTCTCAAAAATAAATAAACGTGAAAAAAAAATTTTAATCAATAAATGAAATCCTGAGGGCCCGTCTTCCCCAACCCTTTCTGCCTAAGATATTCATGCTTTTCCTTTACTCATTAGTGTCTGATTAAGACTCTCTCTGATTAATCAAAGCCACATGAAGATTTTCTCTAATCCACATGGTATTTTGGATTTGTTGCTGCTTTTTAAAAATCAGGAGATTTGGGGTTTATCTTAAAAAGCCAGAGGATCCGGCCACCTCCGAGTCTCCCTGCCCACATGGAAATGCCGGCTGGAGTTGTAGAAGGCAGGCCCATTCAGGTGGGGAATGTGCCTTCCTGGTCCCTGGTCCCCACCACTCTCTGCTGGCTGCATCTCCACTTATCCGTGTGACCTCCCCGGCCTCTCTAGGCAACTGAGTTTTGTGGCACACAGTTAGGGTAAAATGCTCAGTAAAAAGGAAACAGAATCCCGAAACATAATTGCATACGGAACGTGATCGTAACACCATAAAAACTACTCTTCGAAGAACACAGAAATAACATAAACGGCTTTTGTTTCTGCAACAACGTTTACTGTTTTCTTCTCTGTGCTTGGACGAATGATTTCTAAACTCTCAAACACTGAGCCGACGAGAAGCTTTGCCAGCTCTAACTGCAAAAACTAATCATGTGACTTGCCTCAAGTACCCGTGAATGAGCCCAAAGCGCCTTCTTCTTTCAAAGCCCGATGAGAACTGAGCCGCGTTTCTGCTCAGAGCCCTTCCACACGGCAGATCTCGGCCACTGCACACGAGATTCTGAAGTTCCTCTGCATTTTGGTTTGGGCACAGTGGGCAGATTCTCAGTGAATAGGCACGGATGGGCCGAGGGTGACAGCAGGGGCTGGGGGGGGGGGGGGGGGGGGCGGGGCGGGAGCACGGTCGTGCGTGCCAAAGCTCCTGTCCCGATCCCAGCCCTGCTGGCCCGGGGTGGCCAACCCCTCATCTCTCCCCCTCCTCTTCTGTAAAACGAGCTAGAACCTCCGTGATATTCAAGGAGCTACTGACTGCTGGGCGTTCAGCATCTTGACCAGCAGAGTCACCGCTCGGTCAGCGAGAACCACTGAGAGGCTAAGGGAAAGGAAAAGAGGACACTGGGCACAGTAAACTCACTCCAACTGCATCTACCTTTTTTACGACCAAAACGTTTATACGTTTTCGAATCCTCTAAACAAAGCCGGAGGCTACTCGTTAGCTGTATTATTTTTTCATTTCCTGTGAGGCCACAAAACCTTCCACAAGCAAATGAGAGCGGAGAGAAGTCGTTCAATGTGCTCTGGGTCTGGGCCCTCTGGTCACCTCGGGCCCCCTGTCGACCCCTGCGGGTCCTGCGCATTCTTGCTGAGCACCTTGCCCGGGGCGGGAGGTCACGTTCAGTATACGCGGCGAAGGCCGACGCTGCCCAGCGCCCAACTTACAGCATTCGATGGGGTTGGATGCAGTCTGCAGGGAGATGATCCTCCCGCTGGCCTCTGGAATGTGCACCCGGAAAACCAGCCGCACCCGCGTGTTCTTCCTGCCGATGTCCGTCTCGCCTTTCCGCAGCTCGATGTCCGCGTTCCTCAGCTTCAGGATCCCCGCACAGTCAATGCTGCGAGGAGGTTGAGAACCCCACTTAGAACTGACCATCTCGGTGAACAGGCAAGATCACCCACAAAACCACCTAAGTCAGTTAACCAAAACGGTTCCACCGCCAGCCACAGACGGGGAGGTGGGCGGGGGCGGGGAGAGCGGATTACAATCCGCCAATCAGGATTCCAGCCAGGAACGGACTGCCCAGATGGGGGTCAAACACTCACAAAGTCACTGGAGAAATTCCCCGGTGGAAAGTACCTCCCTAGGGAACTTTTTCATGCCAGTTTCCCTACTCTCAAAAGCGTCTGACAAACTCAAGTATGCAACTGGCAAAACTGATTGGAGACTCTTCGATAGGTAAGAGGGGTGGATCAGCGTCAAACGTCTTTAATGTGACAAAGGTACTGTGGTCACCAAAGAACCTAGGCGTTCTAGTCCTGAGGAAATTCACGCTCAACTATGTAAAGGTAAAGAGTCACCGTGTCTAACAGTTCAGGAAAAACCGAGGAGCAAAGGAAGTGATAAAGCAAACGTGGAAAACGTTCACAATCGGCAAAGCCGAGCGAACGGCAGACAGGGTCCTCTGTAAAATTCTCACCGTTTGGAAGTTAAGGTTATTTTCTAATAAAGAGATTTTTTTTTTTTTTTAACTCCAGTGCACGGGTGCAACGTTTCCCAAATTTGAGCTACACGCCTATTCCTTTGTGAGTTTCAACCTATCTGCGTCTTTAAAAATTTTCTTTAGGCCAAATACATTCTGACACGTAAATCAACTTAGCCTCATCCCAAGTAACCTAATCCAAAGACGCATAGGTAGTCTTTCTCCCAGCACACAAGAAAAGTATTTAGACATAAAGCTTTTGAAATAGAAACTTTTCAAACAAATCTCTATGGGCCCATCGCAGAGTGGGAACCACCATCCCCGACTCCTTCCGCCAACTCAACTCCAGAGAGTCCCCGCTACCAAATCCCTGCCCCTGGGTCCCCCTCACTTCCCCATAAAGACCCACCACCCTCGGCCCCCAAGCCCTTACGTCGCCCTCATGTTGTTCTTTGGCTCCAGAGGGATCTCCAGGACTTTGGTGTTGCCTACGATCTTCTCATAGCTGGTGGTGGTGACGGTTTTTCCCGTGATGCGGTGCACCTGGTAGAAAGCGTGGGGCTTAAGGATCCGCTCGTCAGCTGTCCCAATGAAGATCTGAAGCCCGAGGGGCTTGTTTTCCATGTAGCCATGGAGCTGTGGGGGAGAAAACAAAATCAAAATATTACACACCTCTAGCATGCAGGGTGCTGGTGGGTACAGTCCCTCAAAAATCTGAGAAGCTCCTGGGCAGCAGAAGGAATGCAGGACTGCCCCATCACCTGGAGGAAAGGAGAACTAGGAGGAACCCTGGTGTCCCAACAGAAGGGCTGCTCAAACAATGAATTACAGAGATCCTCTCCAAGATGGAGCCGTTGCGACCGTGAGAAGGTAGGAGATCAGAACTGTATTTACGGAGAAACAGCCGGAAACTGCCAGTGCTCAGCTGCCAGCAGGGTGGTGGGGAGAGTGTCACATGGTGGTGAGGACAAAAAAAATAATCAGGAAAGATAAACCAGAGCTCTTGACACGGGTTGCTTGGGAAGATCAGAAGAAAAAACTTACGCTTTTTACATGAATATATTCTAATCAACAAGTTAGATTTTTTTTTTAATTAAAAAAAAAAATAAAGAGCAAGGCTAAAGTGCCATCATCTGAGTCAAAAGAAAATTAAAGACTGGAGGAAAATGTGTGCGACACAGAACGGGCAAAGGATTAGTACACAGAATACATAAAGAATGCCTACAAATGAATAAGTAAAGGACAAGATTCCTGGCCATCCTGTTTAAAACTGAGTCTTACCCCCAGTGGGTAGGACTATCTCCTTCCTTCTTCTCTATCTGCTTTTCCTTCTTTTTATCCCATCTAACATTATTACATAGCTTCTCAATTCCTTTTGCTTAGGTCCTTCTCCTACAACTGGACTACCACCTCTCTGAGGGCAGGTGTGTCTGTTTATTTTACTTGCCACAACATCCCTGGCACCCAGAATAAGGCTTGGCACGTGGCAGGTATTCCAGTACACATTTGCTGAATGAATTGACAAAACTATCCAACAGAAAAATGAGCAAGAAATTTGAACAGGCAACTCACCGATAAACAAATGGTCATTAGCTTGGAAAAGATGTTCGATTTGACTTGTAAACGGGAAAATGCAAATTACCTTGGGATACCATTTTTTTGCCTATTAGAATGGCATGCATGTTGGTATTTGATACAATCACGTGTTTTACAGACGGCACACAGGCACTCTCTCACGCAGCTGACGGGAACATAACCTGGTATAACTATTTCAATTAAAAATTAAAACTACATATGCCCTATGACCTGGTAATTCCATTTCTCACTACGTACCCTAGAAAAAAAATCGTGCGGTCAGGAGTCATGCACAAAAATGCTTACTAAAACAAATGAAATATAAAGAATTAATTACAGCAATAGGCTTCTGAGTAATATAAATTGTCCAGGCTAGGGGTGCCTGAGTGGCTCAGTTGGTTAAGCATCCGACTTTGGCTCAGGTCACGATCTCATGGTTCACAGGTTCGAGCCCCACGTCGGGCTCTGTGCTGTCAGATTGGGATTCTCTCTCCTGCTCTCGCTCTGTCCCTTCCCAGCTCACTCTGTCTCTCTCTTAACATAAATAAACTTAAAATAATTAAAAAAAAAACTAGGATCTCCAATCAACTTCCATAAGACAAAGTCTCTAAGGCAATGGAGGACGACATGTGGTCCAGAATTGCGGTGTCCAACACAATACATACAAAAATTAAATAAAATGGAAAATTCAGTTTCTCAGTCATGCTGGCCCCATTTCCAGTACTCAGTGGCCACAGATAGCTAGTGGCCACAGTGATGGACGGCACAGTTACAGAACACGTCCGTCGTCAAGAAAAGTTCTACTGGACGGCACGGTTCCGGAAAGACGGGAGTCCTCTCGTGTCCTTCTAAAAACCATACAGAGACAGGCTGGGAGTGGAGCAGAGCCAGGTGACATCTTTTTTCATAAGCTGCCAGGCCGACACCCACAGCATTTCCGTGTGTCATACACACCCAAGAGTTGCCCAAGGGCAAAGATGGAAATCCAAGTCAGAACCTCTCATCTTTCTCCCCCATGCCAAGTGCAGAACAGGGTCCTGTTCTGCACAAATCAAAGGAAGGAGGTCCGAGTTGAGAAGAGATTTGTTTTTGTTGGTTTTGCTTTACATTTGGACCCAAGATAAACAGATTTCCTCACCTCCTCTTCTGGATTGATCAGGAGGCGGTAAACACAGCATCCCGCTGGGTGGAGAAGGAAAAGTAGGTCGGACAGAGAGTGAGCCCCGATGGTCTCAGTCCCTTCCTCCTCCCCAGGACAGAACAGATATTGCAGCAGCCTGGGTGTATTCATGGTAAACAGCCCTGAAGATAAAACCTGTCCCACCCCTGGGGGCACCTGGCTGGCTCAGTCGGTTCAGCGTCCAACTCTTGGTTTCGGCTCAGGTCACGATCTCACGGGTTCGTGAGTTCCAGCCCTGCACAGGGCTCTGCACTGGCAGTGTGAAACCTGCTTGGGATTCTCTCTCTCATCCTCTCTCTGCCCCTCTTGTGCATGTGCGTGCTCTCTCTCTCTCTCTCTGTCTCTCAAAATAAATAAAAGTAAATATACTTTTAAAAAATTGTGTCACATCCCTACAGTTCTACCTGAATCCAGCCACTTCAACCTCTCCCCTTTCAGGCACACCAGTCCCAGCATCCATGCGTCTCCCTGGGGTGACAACGACTTCCCCTAACTGGTCTCTTGCGGCCTTTCACAAAATAGCCCAAGAGCCTTTAAAAAAAAAAAAAAAAAAAAAAGTGCAAATCAGACACAGACACTCCCCCGCTTACAACTCTCCAAAGACTTCCTGTGGCCTTAGAATAAAATCCAAACGTGGTCTATGAGGCTTCCGCCGGCCCAGCCTGTCACTTCTCCCTCCACCCCACTGAGTCCTGCCAAAACCAACCACCTTCTGCTCCTGGAGCACACCCAGCTCTCTCCAACCCCAGGGCTTTTGCACAGCCCTCCTCTGCCTAGAACACCCTTCTGCTGGTACAGTTCATCTTCAGAGCTCTTCAGATCCTTCCCGAACCACATTATGCACTTACACCCAAGGCTGAAGCCAGGTCTGGGGGCCTTACAAGACCCACTTGTTAAATTTTTAGGAATTTTAAGAGTCAGTGGGTGCCACTTTGGTCACTTGAAGTCCCCCACAGTAGGGATACCGATACCCCCCAAAACTGGCAAATGCTACAAATCGAGGCTCTTTTTTCTTTTTTCCCCCAGAGAATGGATGTTCAAGGTTCACTACCACACCACTGGCACGATGACTTCATTACCACCTGAGGTTTTCTTGTTTTGTTAGTTGTTTGCTTAGTATCTCTCTCCCCCACCGAAACACGAGGTCCATGCATCTTGGTAGCAGGAACTTTGTTTACCGTGTTCAGCGTGATCAGTAAACATACTGGATTCGTGGTCACCATCAACAACGACGCGTCAGCTCAATCATACTTCCCACAAGCCCAGCACCGAGCTCGATGATTTACGTGCATCACAGCTCTGTGTAGGCTGGACCCACCGAGGCTTGTGCAGGACCAGCGATCTGTCCCAGTTAACACAGCTAGCATAGGACGGAGTTAGGATGTGGATTCCGGGCTCTCAGGCCACCCCCTTAACCGGCACATGCTCCGTGTCCTTGCCACCTGGGTCTACAGCTGCTCTGGGGTCTAGGACTACAGGGCAGAAATGCACGTCAGGAAACACAAGTAAGGGCTCAACTGTGAGATCAAGGGTGTTGGGGGAGCAAGAGGGGGATGGAAGGAGAGAAAGAAGGGCATCAGAAAATTCAGCACAAACAATGTTTCTCCTTTGTGGAGGAAGAAACCCACTCCTTCAAGAAGGATGTCTCTGCATTCCAGAGCTCCCCCTGGTTGGGTCGGACCAGCTACTGCGGTGCATACAGATGGGCGCCCACCTCACTGAGAGGCCCCCTCTCCCAGGTGACACCGGAGAGGGCTCTGGACTCGGGAGAAAGAAGAAAGGATTTCGCCCTCGGCCAGTCACAGCTGAATTTCAATCCTGCCTCGGTTTCTGAAAAGCTGTGTGACTTTGGAGCAGTGGCTCCGCCCCTCTGAGTTTCAAATGCTCCCGTAAAACAGGGACACCACCTCCCACTCCCCAGGCTCTTTCTTTTTTTTTTTTTTTTTTTTTTTTTTTAAATTTTTTTTTTTCAACGTTTATTTATTTTTGGGAGAGAGAGAGACAGAGCATGAACGGGGGAGGGGCAGAGAGAGAGGGAGACACAGAATCGGAAACAGGCTCCAGGCTCTGAGCCATCAGCCCAGAGCCCGACGCGGGGCTCGAACTCACGGACCGCGAGATCGTGACCTGGCTGAAGTCGGACGCTTAACCAACTGCGCCACCCAGGCGCCCCCCCAGGCTCTTTCAAAGACAAAGTAAGATGACTTCTGTAGGGTGCCCGTGAACCGAGAATCTTCCTGGTCACCGGAGGAGGATGACTCAGAACACAAAGGTAGTACTACAGAACTGAATGGAAAGGTAAAGGTTGTCTGCGAAAGCCCGGTAAAGTGGAAAACAACCCGAAACATGCTTGTGGGTGGTAAACCTGGGCATTAATTCCAGTCTTCTCTGCGGGCTAACAGCCCCTCTGACGTGGGAGCTGGAAGGAGGCAGGGCCCAGGGAAGAAAGCTCGCCACCTCGCATGAAATGAGAAAGAAGAACACTTCCCCTCCACCCTCGGACCTCCACCCTTCCCCTCCCCGAGAAGGACCAGCAGGTGCCCAGGGCCCCGCGTGCTCATTCGGGACAGTCCTGCCAGCAATCTGGAGGTTTGGTAAGAAGGGCGCGTAGCCATTTACTTGCTTCTCCAAAAAACTGAGCGATTCGGGTCTCGCCAAGAGCGCTTCGTGTCTTGGGATGGCATGATCGGCCCCTAAGGCCCCCTGCACCCTGTGGTCCCCATTTTAGGGAGACTTCGGTCACGAGGCCTCTTTCCAGGCTTCTCCAAGGGTAAGGTCTTCCCAGGGGCCCGGGCAAGCAGAAATCACCTTCCGGCCTTAGCAGACACCTGCTGCAACCTAGAAGCTCAAGGTCAGCCGGTCTCCAAAGCACAAGAGGCTCCGTCTCCTGCAGCCGAGGGGAGAGCGAAAGTTCTGCTTCTCGTCATTTCCCAGGCGGCTGACAGGGTTCCAGGAAGGAGGGATGTCTCTAGGGCACATCGTGAGGTTTGAGACGCGGGTAGGGAGTGGCACAGCTGGTGGAATCTGCACAGCAGGAAAGCAGGGTTCCTCCTTTTTTGGACGAGAAAGCTGAGGCTCGGCGGGATTGAGGGACCTCCTCAAAACCCTACAGCCCCAGAGCCACCGGGTGGAACCCCAGGGATGTGGCCTTATCGGCTTCCTCTGTGTCATACCTGCCTCTTAACTCAGAAAAAGGCCAACTCTCCCGGAACCCGGAGGAGGCATTTCAAGACAGGCAGGGGCACCCCCCCCCCAGCTCAGCAAAAAGGACCCAGAGGGGAACATCGGTGTCCACTCCTCAGAGGCGCACATGTTCACAGGGAGGGCTCATCAGACCCTGCCTCCCACCCACCCCACCCCCTGCCAAATTCAAGTTCTTCCCGCTCCCAACAGCAGTTTAACTGCCACGGTGCACAGATAAAAGGACACCGATCTTTGTTGATATTAACCTTACAACAAGACAAAGGAAAAGTGAGTGACAGCTCATTCATGGTCGGAGAAACAGACCATACGAAAACTGCGTAAGTTTATATTATAAAGGAAATACTCCCTCAAAATAAGTAAGCCTTTTAATGTATTCCTTCCAGACGTTTCCTCTAGGCCCACATATCTGGGGTTCTATCTTACATGCTATTTCCACTTAACAATACAGGGTGACCATGTCCCCTTGTCACTCGTCACTGAATCTTGTCTAATGAGGCGATCTCAAAGGGCCGCACGGTATCCAGGGCTCAGACTAGCAGGACCGGGTCAGGTGCCTGGGCACAGGGTCACGTGATTTAAGGAAGGCCTGGTTCTGAGGACTGTCTAAATGCGAGGCAGGCGCCCGGGAGAGAGTGCGGCCTTAAACTCTGCCCCCACCCCCGCCCCACCTGCCTCGCCCTGGCGTTTCCGTCCTATTCCAGGCCACAGCTTTGACCTCCCCACCCCCCCCCCCCCCAAGCTGGGCAGTGAGCTCGCTCTAACTCTCCCCTGCTATGAACGCTGCAGCGAGTGCTCGGAGAGGACATTTCCTTGAAAACGATTTTTCTATCGACTCCGCTCAGAGCTTTTTAAACACTCTCAGATGGACAACTGCCACCGCGTCCAAAACGTGGGACTGATTTTCAACATGGCAACCGGCCAAAGAAACTGGTTTGAATTTTACCAAAATCAAACTTTAACAATGTTAAGTAGCTTCTTTTGTTGTTGAATTTGGAATATTAGGAAATTGGTACCGTCCTCAAAGACTTCACTCTGAAAGAAGAGAAAAGCACCTAAGGGTGTTTTCTTGCGCTTTCCCCACAGGCATGTGGGGAGAAGATCTTTACAAATGTGCACGCATCCCAGATTCCGCCTTTATTTTGGGATGCGAAGAGTGTGGAACTTGCCTGCCCCCCAACCCCCTCCCCCAGACACAGACCCCCCCCCCCCAGACCTACACACACACACACACACACACACACACACACACACACACACACACACACACACACACCAGGCAAACCAGACCATGGTTTTGCTCTTGCCTCAGGCAACCCAACAAGCACTCCGTACCCATCTAGGGAGCACACATTAACTTCGCTAGAAATGCTAATTCCCGGGTTTCTAATCCTGGCCCTAAATCCTAATCCCTCTCCCTCATACAGGCTCCACCTCAAAGTCCTGTCAATTCCATTGCCTAAAGTGCACTCTCTCCCTCCATCGCCTCCTCCCTCGTCCCAACGCCCACCTTCCCCTCCAGTCCCCACCCACCATCGTCCACCCTGCGGCCAGGATGACCTTTTAGACGCTTCAGTTGGCCATCGGTCTCTCCCGCTCCCACTGGCCGCGATGCCGCGCGTGGCCCGGCCCCTCCCCGCCGTGCGCCCCGGCCCCTTACAGGATCTTCCCTGCGTCTGATCGTCGGGAACGATCTCCCCCCACACCCACCTCTGTCCTAGTTAACTCCTGGTCACACGGCAGAGTGTGGCTCCAATCTTAACTCCCACGGAAGTCTTTCCTTGCTCCCCAGGTGGGGCGGGGCCCCTCAGCAACCACCTCCTTTGCTGCGTTTACCACCAGTACCAGATAGAATTCGTTGCCCCATCAATCGCTGCTTGTCTCCCCGCTTCCGTCCCTGTAAAGTTCCATGAACTATGCAGCTGCCCTTTTACAGACGAGGAAGCTAAACTCAGAGACGTGAGCAGCCCCCTCCCCGGCACGCGGGCAGCAGAACAGGGATTCGGATCCGGGTCTGGCCTCCTTCATCTGCTCTACGTGCCCTGACACCACAGACAGAACAAGGGCGCCGCCCAGGTGGTGACCCTGCTTGAAATACATAAACCTAAGAACAGAGCCCGCAGAAATGCGGTGCCGACAAATCCGTGGCAGACGATTTTGCGGTTATCTTCCAAAATTAAAGATGTAATTCTACTGCTAGTGAGTGGGCTGGCCGGAGGATACCCTGGCAGATGTACAGAAAAAAACAAAGGACAGGGTTATTCAACGCAGCACTCTTTAAAATAGCAAAAGACTGGGCCCAATCAAAAGAGGGCTGGTTAGGTTGGTAGTAATATGTTACGCAGTATAAGGCTGTTACGGTGAAGAATGAGTATCCTAGGAACTGGCATGACAATGACTATGAAGGGCATCCATTGGCATTGTACAGTGCACAACCTGGGCAACTCTAAGGAAGCGCTTCATATCCAGATATAAAATCATCTCCAAAATGTACCATCAATAGTAAGAACGAATATATCCATTTCTGTTATGAAAGTGTGAGGGTGGGGACTCTGTGTGTGTCTGTGTGTGTGTGTGTGTATCCAAAATAAAATTTAAAATAAAAATAGAATCAGACGCTATTTCTTAAAATGTCCACTGGATTTTGATCATTCCCAGGGAGAAGTTCTATTGTCCCAGGAGCCCGTGGTTGTAGCTCCCCTGAACCTATTACAATGATTACGACTCAACAGAAAAATTATTTTCTGAATGTATAATGTAAAAAAAATAAGGCCAGGGCACCTGGCTGGCTCAGTCAGTTGGGGCGTCTGACTTTGCCCCAGGTCATGATCTCGCGGTCCATGAGTTCGAGCCCCGCGTCGGGCTCTGTGCTGACAGCTTGGAGCCTGGAACCTGCTTCGGATTCTGTGTCTCCCTCTCTCTCTTCCCCTGCTCTGCTCACCCTCTGTCTCTCTCTCAAAAACGAATAAACGTTAAAAAAAATTTTTTTAAATAAGGCCAAAACATTCTTTCAAAGAAAGAAGACCCCCCCCCCATCCCCGCTTTTCTCTTTGTGAATCTTGACCTTTCTTTTAAAGGCCACAAGGAAGAAACCCTGAAGCCGTCAAGGCATAGAGGCACGCCCCATCCCGTCCTGCATGCCAAGTAAAGACCCAGGACCCACCCACGGGAACCTCGGGGGTAGGAGTCCAAGGTGGGACCCTTCAGCGAAGGAAGAGGAAGGCCCAAGCACCAGCAGGTTCCCTTGGGGTTCGGGGTATGGGGCCTACAAACCAAGAGAGAAGCAAACCACACGCCACATCCAGGCGAGTAACAAGTCTTGGTGACTCAACGCTCAAAATCCACCCGAAATCTAACTGCTTCTCACCAGCCCTATCACCACCGCTCCGGTCTCAGCTTCTACGGTCTCCTGCCTGGACTGGTGCAGTAGCCTCCTTCCTGCTTCCATCCATCCCCGCCCTCCCTCCCCTCCCCCTCCCCCCGTGTCATCTCCACACACCAGCCAGAACGATCTTTAAAATCTTAAGTTAGAGATCCTGTTCCCCGGCTCAACACCACCCCACCCCCCTTTCCCCGGCTCCCCACCGACAGCCAACGTCTTACTCAGATCAACAAGCCGATGTCTCTCCAGGGACTCAGAAGATCCTGGATGATCTGGTCCCGTCTTCACCATCCCCAGCCCACCCTCCTTATTCCCTCCGCTCCAGCCACACTGGCCTTGCTGTGTTCCAACGAGCCCTCCTGCCTCAGGGTCGCAACACTTATTGTGGCCTTTGTCTGGAAGGTTCTTCCCCCAGACCCACAGGGCCCGCACCTCACTTCGTTCAAGCCTCTCCTCATCCCCACGGCCCACCCCAATACGGTGCCCCACACCCTTCGCACTCTTTGTTCACCCACACCGCTTTACGTTACGTCAGCCACTTACCGCTGACTGACCTCGCACGGTGTATTTATTTGCTTTTTTCTGCCTCCTCCAACTACATCATCAGCAACCTGTCTGTCTTGTTCACTGAGCCACCTATAGCGCCTACGATGATGCCATGCTGTTGCTCGACGGGTAAGCGACACTACAAGGGAGGAGAGCCCCACAGGAGGGGGTTGAGTGGCTGCAACTTCTCCAGACCATCCCCATCCCCCTGACCAAGAGATGCTCTGCTGCCCACACCGCCTCCGCTCCAGCTCAAATTACCTTCCTGGCCCGGAGCGACCGCTGCGTCCTGCTCAGCGCGGGGAGGGCTCAGCTGGTCGGACCACCGGTACCTGGACCGCCCCGTCCCAAACAGAGGGGACGGCATCTCCAGCATGTGATGAAAAAGGAGCCCCACGTCTCTCTTTCCGACCCAAGCTGGGGCGCCCCCAGCCGGACAGGAGACCTTCTGTGCCCGGCACGCCGTGGACACCCACGGACGGGGCCACGTTGTGGAATCACATGGCGAGCCCAGAGAGGGAGAATTAGACATGTGGCACAGGCTCGAAAACAAAACAAGACAGTGCCTCTCAGGATTCTAAATTAAGAAGCAAGTCATTCTGTATTACTCGCATCACTGGAAATTAAAAACAGACCTATCTACCGCACAGCAAGCACGCTGCCTGAAGAGAGGCCTGATGGCCCGAAACACGCTAAATTTGTCTCCAATTACCATGTCCACACCGGGAACCCCGAGGAAGCCATGGAGAGATCAGAGGCGAGGTACGTTAGCGAGCGGGATTCCGGACCGAGAGCCACACCCTCTTCTCCTCTCCCCTCCTCACCCCCCACCCCCAGCCTTCGAACAAAGACACAAAGCCCCCTCCCCTCGTCAGGGGCTACAGACACCAGCTTTCCCTTCTCGGGTCTCACTCGCCCCCCTCTGCCCTGAACCCCCAGCCTCTGGTCCAACCCGACAGAAACGTCAGCTCAGCTGTGGCTCCCCATCTGCACCCCCCCACCCAGACCACCTCTCTCTCTGGCCAAGGAGTGACTGAGTCATACAAGAGAGGAGTCTGGAAGTCCTGGAGTAAAACATGCAAGCCTTCTTTGAGTCAGCGTTTGGGGGTTTTTTGGTGTTTTTGTTTTGTTTTGGTTTTTGTTTTTGTTTTAAGCCAAACGAGTACTTTTCAGGTCGTCGTTCTGTGCTGTTCCTCGAGTGGGGTCACTGTGACACAGGGCCGTAAGCCCTGGAGCCAGACTGTCTGGGGTTATATCCTGGCCCTGGCACTCCCTCGGTCATGGAAGGGAAGTTAGGGAGTTCTCCGGGCCTCAGTTTCTTCATCCGTAAATGGGACTAAGGACGTGATACACCTCACCGGGCTGTTGGAAGGATTGAGTGAGTGACGTCCAAAGCATGCAGCGAGCATTCAATAAATATCAGCTTTTATTAATATTCTCCCACCAATGGCTGGGTGACTTTTGGCAAATTCCTCTTCTCTAGTTTCGGTTCGTGGAAGAGATCATCTTGAAGGTGGTCCCTCCGCCCTGAAACGTAACGATCCTCAGGTATGTTTAGACTAAACTCCAAGCGCCTCATCCCCGCCTACAAAACCCTGCATGATCTGGTCTTTGCCCACGTCACCAGCTTCAGCGCCCCAACTTTGGTCCAGCCACCTGGACCTCCATGACGGTCCTTCAACAGGCTGAGTTTGCTCCTACCTCAGGGCCTTTGCACTGGCTGTTCCCTTAGCCTCGAACACCCTCCCCCCACGTCTGCCCGTGGCCGGTTCTTCCCAATTCATCAGACCTTAGCCTAACTTCAAGGCCTTCTCTGAGCGGCCTGGCTGGAGTAGAGCCCCCACCCTCACCCGACTGTCGCCCCCATTATAGCTTCCTGTTGATTTCCTTCTTGACGGTGCTAAGTGTCCCCTCATGCTTGTGCTTACTGTCTGCCCCCCCCACCTCCTGCTGCCGCTAGAATGAAAATTTGTTCATTACTGTGGCCCAGCACCTTGAGCACTACCTGGCATGTAGTAGACATTCAATAAATATTTGCTGAGTAAATAAATGAACAGATTGATTCTCAGGCTCCTATGTGGCTCAACATATTGCCGAGTGATTCATCCTCCAGTGACCCTGAAAGAGGAGGCTTATTCATGTCTGGAAGAGAATCCCCACATTTGGAGTCCGCCTAAACTCACTCCCATTTGAGCCAGTCTGCAGGAATGTGTCTCACCGTGAAAGAGACATATTATACGAAGCCAAGTCCATTGGAAGTCAGAGAAGAGACAAACCCGGGCTGGAAAAATGAAGTGGACAATCTCTTCTCCAGGCAGCGACAGAGTCGCAAGTGCAGTGACTTGGCAGCCTCATGGAGACGGTGAGGGAAAAGCGAGGCCCGGGCGATGCCCCCCCCCCCCCCGCAGCCCGCCTGTGTGTCCACCCAAAGACCCCACAAGAAGGGACAGCACACTTCAAAAACGTTTCTCCCGGAGTCTCATTCCAGGCTCTGGCCTGATATTGAGGAATAGGAGATACACTGTCTGCCAGGGGCCTGGGCTCTGGGAGAAGCGGGGAAGGGGGAGAGGACCAAGTGCCCCACAGGGGGGCAGCTGAGGACCCAAGGCAGCTCTCGGCCCGTCCGTGCACCCACCGATCTAGTGGTACCCGACCCGGCAGCATGTGTTCACCCCAAGGATGCTGGGGCAAGAATTCTACCTTGCCCGCCCTGACGGCAGCCCCACGAGAACACTGATAAAAGCTCCGCCAAGAAACCGCGGTTCAGCTTTACATAAACGTTCCACCAAAGACAGGGACATCTGGGCGAAACATACACTCCGGCCCCTCCTTTTTCGCGGCCGCCAAAAGCTGAGCAAGCTCCCCGGGACGGTGGGCTGGGGGAAGGCGGACTCCAGAAATGCAAGAGGGCCCTCGGAAAGGTGAGAACCGTCCCCAACACAATCACACCCCCGCCCCCAGCCCCAGGGCCGCGCAGGTCTCTCTGGATCCAGACCAAGAGCTCTGAGTCACTTTTGCCACGAGGGGGAAAAGGGGAAGGCAGACGTGAGGTGTACCTTTCCGTACTCTATTTTGGGATTTTAAGATCCAGTTTCTTTCATTTCAAAGGGTGGGTTTTTGGAGGGCCCCCGCACAGCTCTTGGGCCCTGCGCACGGCGAGACGGCGGGAAGCCGGCCGCGGCCGGTGACCTGGGGAGAGGCGGGGCGCGCTGGCAGATGAACAAATCACATCATACAGGAACAAGGAGCCCGTTCTTGTGTGCGGCCGCACGGGGCCTGGCTTTCGTAACATGATGGAAGACTGGGGGCCGACCCGCTCTGACTCACCTCTTTATGAAGGCGGCTCCCGCACTCATTCACTCACTCACTCATTCATTCATTCGTTCACTGAGCAGAGGGCCTCTCGGGGAAAGGCCGTCAAGCGGAGAGCTGTGTCCTACCGAACAATTACCGCACAGCACAGGGACCTCTCTGGATAGATGGGAACATTTGGGATTATCAGGGTCCCCCATCATTTATTTAAGATACGGGGTTTAAAGAACAACAATGAGGGGCGCCTGGGTGGCTCAGTCGGTTGGGCGTCCGACTTCGGCTCAGGTCACGATCTCGCGGTCCGTGAGTTCGAGCCCCGCGTCGGGCTCTGGGCTGATGGCTCGGAGCCTGGAGCCTGCTTCCGATTCTGTGTCTCCCTCTTTCTCTGCCCCTCCCCCGTTCATGCTCTGTCTCTCTCTGTCTCAAAAATAAATAAACGTTAAAAAAAAAAAACAACAACAACAATGAGCGAGTCAGGATTTCTCAGCCTTGGTGGACAGACCAAAGGCGACTACTGATCTGGGGGCCGGATCACTCATTACCTGTTGCAGGGGCCGCCCTGCGCATCGTAGGATGTTCAACAGCATCTCTGGCCTCTCCACTAGATGCCGGTAAACTGCTTCCCCCCACCCCCCACCCCTGCAACCCAGCCGTGAGGATCAGAAACGTCTCTGGACACCGTCAAACATCCCCTGGGAGACAAAAATCACCCCCGTGAGAACCGCTCTTCAATTATGCTTTTTCTGCAGGAATCCTGCACTGAAATCCCACGCCTTGTCCATCAAACTGGCCGAACTGCCAGCCCGTCACTTCTCACCTGCTCCTGTGCCTCCCCGGGGTCCCACGGCCGCCACCTCTGGTCTAGACCACTGCACCCACCCCCTTGATTCTCTCCCTGCTTCTCTCTCAGCCCCACCCCATTCCAAATAGCCTCTACAAGCAGCCAGAGAGATCTCTGTAAATCAGGTAACATCATTCTTCTTCTTGAAACCCACCAATGGCTTCCCAGTGCATAAAAAATTAAATTCAAATTCCATGCCCTGCAAAGGTCCTGCATGATCAGATTCCTTCTTCTCTGTCCAGCTTTATCTCCTACGGTTCCTTCCCTCGGCCACTGCAGGCAGCCATACAGGCCTCTTCATCGTTCAAATATCTGAGCTCTCCTGCATCAGGGCCTTTGCACTTGCTGTTCCCTCTGTCTGGAATGTTCACTGATTCTCAAGTGGCTGGTTCCTTATTGTCATTCAAAAATCAACTTAAATGAATCCATCCCTGGAGAGGAATCCCCTGACTACCCCAACATAAAGGAAACCTCCTCCCCAGGCATTCTCTCCTATTACCTACTTTTTCTCTTTAAAACTCTTTACCACAGGGGTGCCTGGGTGGCTCAGTCGGTTAAGCGTCCGACTTCAGCTCAGGTCATGATCTCACGGTCCGTGAGTTCGAGCCCCGCGTCGGGCTCTGTGCAGACAGCTCGGAGCCTGGAGCCTGCTTCGGATTCTGGGTCTCCCTCTCTCTCTGCCCCTCCCCCACTCATGCTCGCTCGCTCTCTCTCTCTCTCTCTCTCTCTCTCAAAATAAAATAAACATTTAAAGAATAAACCAACAAATAAATAAATAATACAACCTGAAATGATCCTATTGATTGTTTAACCTGTTCAATGTCTGTTTCCTCAATGGAATGAACACCTCATGTTTCACCTGGACTCCGAGCCTGGCATGCAGTAGGTACCTAATAATTAATGAGTGATCTGTATACTCTAAACATTGCACGACGAGCATATATTACCTTAGTTACAAGAAAAAAGAACTTTTTAAAAAGTAAGAGCTGCACCTTGCCCAGAATTTTGAGCACTGACTTTTAAAGGACTATGGCGCCTGCTGTCCCCATGGCTCCTTAGGACATGCTCTATGTATAAAGGCCAGAAGGAGGCAGGCACTCATCCGGGTTTTACAGATAAGGCAAAAAAGGCTCAGGTTCCCTTATTCGTTTACGGACTATAGACAAAGTGCCTCCGATGTGCCTCACACAGTTCTAGATGCCGGCAACTCAGCACTGAAAACGATAGGACTAGTGGGAGGGAGGGCTGGGGGTTTTGACTTTGGCACACGGGGCCTCAAGAGAGAATCTCAAATGCCCCCAGGGACCATCAGCCATCACAGGAGACCCTTCCTGCCCTCCTCTCTGGTGTCATCCTGTATGGACCTCTCCCAAAGCCCTGTCACGTCTCCAGCTTGAACATTCACCTCCTGAGACCACAAGCAATAGACAATCAGGTAAGAAACGAAGTACCCCATCTCTCCAAACGTTAAACTTGTATGATAAAAATGGTGTTACAGTATCTTTCTTCTTCAAGGTCAACAGATGCCCTCTATCCGTTACTCATTTTCCCTTCCTTAGTAACAGGATCCCAATTGTCTCCGGTGACAATGAGCCTGGCTAAGAGTTTCTACTTCCCAGCCTCCTTTGCAGATCAATGTGGCTACATTACTGGGGTTGAGTCCATGAGATGCAAACAGAAGTGTGGTGCGAACTTGCAAACAGGTTCCCAGGAGGAAGCTGACCCAACTGGGGAGCGGGCCCCTTTTGCCCTGTCTTCTTTCCTCCTTGGGATTTCTCTGCTCAGAACATGGATGTGATGGTGGCAGCTCCCGCAATCATTTTGGACCACGAGGCAACCTTGAGTGGAACAGGAAGAGAGAAGGAGCCTGGATTCCTGATGGCTTCCTAGTGCTCTGAATCATTCATCTCTAGACTTTGCACGTAAGGGAATCAATGTTTGAGTGTTTAAGGAACGGTGATTTTGGATTTCTGTTAGATACAGCTCCAGGCCTAACTGAAAGGCCCATCCTTCCACCACCATAATGGAATTTTCTCCATGCCTCCACGTTCCCCTTGACTGTACCTCGGTGGAAAGAAGACAACCGTGTTAGGTGAACCGCAATTAAAAAAAAAAACCCAAAAACTCAAGGTGCAAACAGTAGACCCACAGGTCAGAGCACAGGTCTGATTTATAGGCGTCTTCCCCCCAAAAAATGATTTCTCTGAAGAGCCAGTGCTGAAAGGGAATCTGAAAGAAACTGCCCTAAACAAAAAGTCAAGCAATCCAACCGCTCAGAAATAGATCGGGTGACGACACCCAAGACGATCCAGGAGGCTCCCCGCCCTCCCGTGCACAATCTGAGCGAGCGTCTAGAAAGGTATTCCCGGGAGGGGGGTGGTGGCACGGGGGAACAGACGGCTGTCTGACGCACACAGGAGTAACGATGGGGCTTTTGCTAGAAATAAAATTGCTGCTTACTTTCTGTCTGGTTTCCCAATTGCTTTTTCCTGGTCGAAAGGTGCCAGGCCTGGCAGCTTTCTAAAAATCTAAAATTCAAGTCAAGTCAACAAATATTTGTTGAACCCTGTCTATTCCACCCCCCCCCCAACAAAAAAAAGAAAGCCACGCTAAGGAAGATTGGTATCACGGGAGAACGCTATAATTAATCGTAGTAATGCCAAGTGCAAAGACAGCAGCAGCTCATAACGTCTTGAGTGCCTGCTAAATGTCGGGCATTGTTCTAAGTGCTGGTATCTACCAACTCATCCAATCCTCAGGCCGACCTCGTGAGGCAGGTGCTGCTATTGCATACGGGGAAGTGAGACACAGAGAGGGTAGGCAGTTTGCTTAAGGTCACACAGCCAGGCAAGGAGAAGCCAGGGTTCCACCC
The DNA here is from genome assembly GCF_028749965.1 of Puma concolor. Classification (NCBI taxonomy): domain Eukaryota; kingdom Metazoa; phylum Chordata; class Mammalia; order Carnivora; family Felidae; genus Puma; species Puma concolor. The sequence goes on from NC_141669.1 coordinate 130,827,591, forward strand.
TTGGCAGATCTAGCTCCAAGGCCCATTCTCTTGACCACTCACTGATATTCTGTGCCTATTACTTTGGAAGGCGGGGGACAGCACACAACAGGGGCCACAACAGTGCTCCCCAAACCTCAGCCATTCTTCAACCATGTTCCTGAGCTTTTACTGCACTCTTGGTTACTGAACCTTTCCCTTTAAAATTAACTTCTGGGGGGGGGGGGCGCCTGGGTGGCGCAGTCGGTTAAGCGTCCGACTTCAGCCAGGTCACGATCTCGCGGTCCGTGGGTTTGAGCCCCGCGTCGGGCTCTGGGCTGATGGCTCGGAGCCTGGAGCCTGTTTCCGATTCTGTGTCTCCCTCTCTCTCTGCCCCTCCCCCGATCATGCTCTGTCTCTCTCTGTCCCAAAAATAAATCAACGTTGAAAAATAAATAAATAAATAAAATTAACTTCTGGGGAGCCTGGGTGACTCGGGCGGTAAAGCATCCGACTTCGGCTCACGTCATGATCTCGCAGTTCGTGAGTTCGAACCCACGTCAGGCTCTGTGCTGACAGCCAGGAGCCTAGAGTCAGCTTGGGATTCTGTGACTCCCTCTCTGCTCGCACTCTGTCTCCCTTTCTCCCTCTCAAAAATAAACGTTAAAAAAAAAGAATTAAAATTGACTCCTATTTTTACTTATAGAAATGTATGGACAATCTTTATGTCACTACCATAAATAGGAAACCAGGATCACCAGTCAGAAATCAAAGGTGCACATAAACGCACGACAAAACAAAGGGGCCAAAAAAAATAGTTACAGAAGTGCTTTCTAAAATGCCGATTAAGAATTCATCTCCCGGGGGCGCCTGGGTGGCGCAGTCGGTTGGGCGTCCGACTTCAGCCAGGTCACGATCTCGCGGTCCGTGAGTTCGAGCCCCGCCTCAGGCTCTGGGCTGATGGCTCAGAGCCTGGAGGCTGTTTCCGATTCTATGTCTCCCTCTCTCTGCCCCTCCCCTGTTCATGCTCTGTCTCTCTCTGTCCCAAAAATAAATAAACGTTGAAAAAAAAAATTAAAAAAAAAAAAAAAAAGAATTCATCTCCCAGGGAACCCCAGTTTGCAGGATACGGACTGACATACAGAGTAGATCACAGAAGGGGCTAGGGAAAAACACAACCCAGCCTGGGTGATGGGGGGCAAGGGACAAGTTACAAAAACTACCTGGGTTCGGTGCCCAGACACAGGAGAGGCTCGGCAAACCTCTGCTCAGGGGGCCAAGAAGTCCTGCTCTAGACTTCGCTGCAAGAGGAAAACACACCATTGCCCTGCCTGGATGCTAGAAGGGTCCTGCATGCAGAGAAGGGAACAGACAAAAAGAAAAAAAAAAAAAAATCGACCAATGTATAAAAGTTTGATGCATTTTCCTGAAACAAAAGCGGCATCTGTTCAAGCAGCTGCTGGCCTGTGTGTCCGTCTGTCTTCCTCATTCTGTGTGTGTGTGTGTGTGTGTGTGTGTGTGTGCCTGCGGGCTATACAGCAGGGGGCTGGTACGTGTGTGACAACCGGTTCTCCGAGGCAAAGGGCTGGATTTGTAGTGCTCGCTAATTTCCAGGGTGGAAATGCTCCCACCGTGGCTGATTTCAAGCCACGGGCATGACGTCAGGGAACACGGAGCTGGGAAGAGCCGTCCAGGAGCACAGCATTAGACGCTCTTCCCACCCTGTGGCTACGGGGGGTAAATGAGCACAGATTATATAGTAAAACGTGGTAGAATTCCTGAAAACTTAACCACCGGCTCCCGTGAACCAGTACAAACCGGCTTGGGCACAGCCCCGCGGGTGGGGACATCTCTATGCACATCTGTGCGTGGGAATACCCACTGGACAATTCGCACACCCATTTGTCACTCTGTTCCCTCTGAGAGCAGGCGCGCACACGCCCCCAGCCCCGCTCCTGTCCTGGCCCAGACCCCTCTCTCCATGGCCCATCCTTGTATCACTTCTGCCCTTCCTGGCCTCTGTGCCTCCTGTGGGGCACAAACACCCCTGCCTCCACCAGCCTGGGCTCCCCCCACCACTCCCCGCCCCCGGCCCCGGCCCCAGGGCTCCAGGCTGCTGCTCACCGCAGCAGGAACTACATACAGCCCCGTCTTCGAATCCGATCACACACATCTTCCTGTCTAGACAAGGCCACCGGCTGCCAGGGCCCCGGAGTGAACGAATTCACAGCCCTCCACTCCCTGGCACGGCCGCGCTCCCCGGGGCAGCCCTGGGGGGCCGGAGGACCCCCGCTCAGACTTGGCACAGCGCTCGCCTGGTCCGGGAGCCGCACGGCAGACTGAACATCCGCCGGCCGTGAGCGTGCGTGAGCGTGGCATGGCGTGTGGCCTGCCAGCCCCCGAGAGTCATCCATCATCCTGGCGCTGAAAAGTGGGAAAACAGACAACAAAAGTCCCGGGCCCGCCTCGTTTAATGCGAACCAAACACAAAAGCCACAGGAGAAAGGCTTTCCTCTCTGTGCTTCCCTTTTCCGGCCCAGAAACGACCACGGGCCAAGATAAGGGCCACGTGGGGCCCTCTGGGTGGTTTCAAAGGGTTGGCATCCATCCCCCCCCCCCCCCCGGGCCCACTCCCACCCACTCATGGCCCCACCAGAGCACAGGGTGGCCGAGGCTCCACGCCAGGGACTTGGAAGGGGTTTAAGGCTGGGGCCACAGAGGGGAGGAAGCACGGCCTGTCAAGAGGCATGATAAAGTGTCTCCTTATCGGGAGCTTTCCTTTCAACTGCCTCCAGCGAGCCGGGGGCTGGGCCCCATCAAGGCCAAGCGTGTTCCTTTCATGTCGCCCCGCGTCCCCGGTCATCCGGGTGTCCGCGGGCTCACGGAATCGCGGCAGGGCGCTGGGGCTCGCGGCCTGGGGATGCGACAATGTGCCTCCGAGCCTGGGCCTCCAGTGAGCCACGTGGCATCTGCCCAGCCACCAAAGCCACCCAGGGCCTGGTTTTGCCACCAGGAAGCCCAAAGAAGAGGTTTCAGAGCAGTAGAGCCGGGGGCTTGGGAGTTGGCGGACCCCAGCCCAAGTCGGAGCCGCCGATCTTGCTGGCTGCTGACCTCGGGAAAGTCACTCAGATCACCCACCGCCCCCGAAAATGCTTCCACACGGGTGAAAGAGAAACGGTGCCCCTCTGATCTACACCCCAGACTCGGGAGGACGAACGGGGTCTCAGAACAGGGGTGGCACACAGCAGGTGCTCGGCAGACGTCATCCATCATCTCCTGCTCTCCTTCCATTCACGCTCTCGCAGGGCCGTTGCAGACACAGAAGGGGATTCCGTGGCGCGTCACATTTGCAGGATGTGACATCAACGACAGCCCAGAGAAATCGTTTTGGTCTCAGAGGTGATCCTGCTCGCCTCTCCTGGGTGAACGTCTCAGACGGACGCGGTGAGCCCGCCGCCCTCTCGAGGGAGAGAGCCACTCAGTACGCCGGCATCTTTCAGCCCCAAGCCTGATTCTCATTCGCCGGGCCCTGGACACCGGCCAGCTCCCCACCTCAGGTGGCTCTGAAGCAGCAGCAACCTGGCCGTCCCACAGGACGGGCTGGCTGCGCTGGCACAGGGGACCGGGCGCAGTCAGTCCACGCGTGCTTCCCCCCACCTTCCGTGCCAACGTCGGCACCGAGGCCCCAGGCATGACGCTCTCCCACCGGGATGGGTAGAAAACACTAGCAAAGAGCCCGACCCAGACCTGGGGGCTGTGACCACCAGCTTCCTCGGGCCCCATCAGCCTCTGAGAGCTAACCTTCATCGGGGCTTTCCGGCACTGGCCCCTAATCGTAGATACCCCTCCCGTGGCTGCGGTGAGCAGTCAATGATATAACACACGCAAAGAGCTGAGAACAGTGCCAGGCACTCAGTAAGTGCTCAATAAATATCAGCAGTTACCATCATCACCATCGCCGTCATCGTCATTCATTTCGGACCTTTCTCTAAGGCAGCTCCACGGCATCATTAGCTGATTTATCGGAAGGAGGGTCACAGGAAGGTCGGGGCCCGCCCTGCCCACCTCCCCGCCGAGCCCTGCCTCAGGGACAGCGCTTCGTATGTTAGCTCAGAGAGGCTGAGTGAGCGGCCTCAGGCACCCAGCTCAGGAAGGGTACAGCTGGGAATCAGAGGCAAATCCAGACGCTTCCCCGGCCCCGTGGCTCTTCTGTTACACGCCCTCCTTCTATTTCCTCTTTGCTTAAAAATGCTCCCTTTACTGTCCAGTGGGAACGCAGCGCACATCAGTGATTCATTTGCGCTTCGCTCCTGAGAGGCCGGCGGCTCCCCCTGCCCTTTCTTTAACGACCCCACACCCTCTCCCTTTGCTACCGCTGTCGGTAGCTTTTCATTCCGTCGTCGGCAACCGATCCGGGCCAAGAGTCTCTCCCGGGACTCCGTCCGGGTCCCGGGATGCGGGACCTGCGAGGTTTGTGGGGCGGGAATGTGGCCCCCACCGGCTCGTTCCCCAGCAAGGGAGATGTGCTCGCCTCCTGCGGCAGGGAGCTCAGAGGCGGAGAAGCCACAGTTCTGCCAAGAAGAACTTTTCGAAGCAAAGGGAAATGAAGTCTGTTGTAAAAAGGAAAAGCTCACTCTAGCTCCTTAAGGATGAGCGAGGCCTGGGCCGCCCAAACTCCGAAGCCCTCTGGTAACGGGGACCGACGGCTTTCGAGAGGCCGGCCACATCCTGTACCGGGTGTGCCCGCCCCTGAGTCCCCCACGCTTGGAACACAGGCCAGCGGGGGCCCTCAATGGACACCCGGTCACTCCACGGGCATCGGGCTGTTAGCAGCGACCTCCAGATGGGCAATGGGCAAAATAAGACCCGACCCAACTCCGTGGGGCCAGAATCCCAGCTAGCCCCGAAGCCTTTCTTACAGGGATTCAAGCGGGACCCTAACGTTCAGCTCAGACAGAACGCAGCCTCTCAGTGATTCAACGTGGGGAGGGGGGAGACGAATTCCCTCCCCAGTGCCCACGGTGGAGCTTGGGGCTGCCCACGAGGGAGGACTCACACGCCCAGGTCCCCCGCAAGTCAGAGCTTCCCGAAGCCCACCTCCCACCCGGCCACGCGCTTTCCGAGGCGCACCGCTGGCCGAGGAGAGGGCCACAAGGCGCCTGACATCCCCGACGACCCGGGGTCTAAAGTCAAGGAGTCAGTGCTCCGGCTTCCCTGGCCAGGAAAAAACACGCACAGGAAAATAAACACAGAAAGAAAGAGCGTGTGAGAGCAGGGGCACAGAGGGGGGTGCGGGCGGGCAAGATCACCGCATCCCCAGGTAAGCGCCACGCGCTGCTTTGCGGACACGGTGTGGGCCGAATACGATCCCGTGTTCGCACAACCCTTTTCCGCATCGTTTCTCCCCGCCTGGTGGCACTTGCTAGAGACCCCAACTGAGCGCTAAACCGCCTCCGTGTCACAACTGCACACGAGCCACTTGTGTTGTCCCCACGCAAAGGACCCCCCCCTCGGGGGCCAGTTTCTGCAGCCCCCTGCCTTCCACCACGTGGTCCCCTCCCCTCCGCCTCTGGGGCAGGACGGGGCTGCGAGGGGCTATAACCGGAACAGAACAAGGATGGGGCGAGATCTGGGCACAATCACCAAGCTTGTTGCCTTGTTCCGAGACGGACCTCGGGACCCCCGTCCGAGCAGAGCCCTAAAAGCACCAGTTCAAAGTTAAAGTTAGACACATGCACAGCTGAAGCCCCAGGGGAACTCGGAGCTCAACAACAATCCTCTCTTTGACTGAAAAACCACAGGGAACACCCACAGCATACTTACTGATTAAAAAAGGAAAGTGAAAAATAAGGGTTTTTTTTTTTCTTCTTCTTAATCATTATAAAACTAACTTATGCCTATTCCATCAAGTCACGCTTCTGTTTGCCTCAGGCGAGCCCAAAGTCACGTTGGGCAAAGAGACGAGGGGCAGAGGAAGCCTGGGCTCGTCCCCGGGCACTGAATTGGTTCTCCTTAATTATTGTCATTTCCTTCCTGCACTTCCTTTAGCACAGGAAAGCCACCGAGGAACTGCCTGTGTCAGCACATCCATCACCCGAACTCCCCGCTTGTCTGAGGGGCCCAGGCAAAGTGGCGCTCGCCGATGCCTCAAAGGAACAGTGGTTCATGCAGCAGACTGAGCGCCTGCCGTGTGACAGGCAATGCGCTTGGGGTTGGGGCCGGAGCAGCGATGAGGGGCGGGGGGGAAATGATGGATAGATGGGTGGGAGGGAGGGAGGGAGGGAGGGAGGAAGGAAAGAAGAAGAAAGGAAGAATGTGTCAGGCTAGGAATAAAAACATCACAAGTACAGGGAAAGAGGGTGGCAGGGGAAGAGGTAGCTATTTTGACAGAGCAATCAGGGAGAGCTTCTTTGAGGAGGTGACAATTGAAGTGAGACCTGAGTGAAGCCTAGAAGAGAGTCAGGTGGCTATCCAGGAGAGGGGGAATAGCACATGTAAAGGCCCTGAGGCAGGAACCCTCTCGGAGTGTTTGAGGAATAGCAAAAGGCCAGGAAGGCAGGGGTGGAGTGAGTGAGGAAGAGCACAGAGAGGGGCAGGGACCAGGTGACACAGGGCCTTGCAATCCATGGCAAGGAGTTGGTGTTTACTGAGATGGGGAGGCACAGGATTCAGAACAGAGGGGTGTGGACTGATTTGCATTTCAGACGGATGCCTCTGGCTGTTGTGTGGGGAGCAGACAGGACAAAGGGCAGCCGAGGCAGGGAAACCAGTGGGGAAACTCTAGGTGTCACCCGGACAAGGGGTGATGATGGCCTGGCCCCAGGGAGCAGAGAGAAGGTGGTAAGAAATGGTTAAGCCAGTGGCCACCAAAGGCACAGATGCCACCGGGTAAACAGGATGCACTAAAAGTTCGCACAGCAAAGAGAAGGGCATGAGAAGGAGAAAGAGATCGGAAATCTGAAATGGTTCCTCTTACTACCGGCATAAGCCTTATCCTGGGTAAGTCACACATTTCTTTGGGGCTCAGTTTTCTCCCTTGTAAAATAACAGGACTTAATTGGTAAGGTTACAATGGGTAATGCCAGCTGGTGCTCAGACAATGTCTAGCATATTGCACATGCTCAATAAATAATATATTCCTAACCTCTGCTTGTAACAGTCTGAGTGGTGGCTCTGCCTCGGTCACTGTGTAATCTTCATAATTCTGACCACCCCTCTGAGCCTCCAGCTGGTCATTCGCAAACCAATCGTGATGGTACCTAGCTCAAGTACTCAGTGTGCGACTGAATGACACAACGTTAGCTTAGCAAAAGGCCTGACACATCAGAAGCCCTCAGTTAAACGGTAACCAAAGCCCTCAACAAAATGGTAGCTGAAGCCCTCAGTGAAATGACACATGAATCAGAGATACCAGGCACTCAACTCGATGATTTCTAAGTCTCCTTCTAGCTCATTCATCCCCAAATTCTAAGAAAACAAAACAAAAAAACCCAGTTTCAAGTCCCAGAATGAGTCAACTTGGGAGCTAGGAAACCGTGCAAGTCAAGGCAGGCCAGGTTGAAGAGAGGTTGGAGCTCCCACCTCAAAGGCAACAAAAACTAAACGCGGGCATTTCGGCTCAGGTGGTACCTGCTAATAATGTGAGTCACAGGCTCCTGTGAACGCAGAGGTGGGAGGAAGCTTACAGAGCACACTACCCCCTCTTTGCAGAGCCAAGGCTCCCACAGCTCAGAGAGGAGAAGTGTGTGAGCTGAAGTTGCACAGCACACACAGGCCAAGGTGGAAAAGGACAGGACTCCCCACCTGCCGTCCCAGGCGGTCTGGCCTGATAGACGGTGGGGAAAAGAAAGCAATGGAGTTTCCATTGCTTCCAAGACATCCGTGGGGCAGGGATGTCTTTTAAACCAGTAGAAGTGCTAGTTAAGAGTTAAATTCAAATGCCTTCAGGGGCCATGCAGGGAACGTAAGGGAGCTGAGTAACCAGTGCAGGCACCGCCGATGAACGTCTGTAACCTAAAGACATTGACACTCAGATTTTTTTTTTTCTCTTTGTAAGAATTATACCACGAGGGCCACTGTTAAGTTGTCTGGCACTTTTATGCTGCTCAGCAAGAGACACCTCCTCCTCTGCACCCTTAGCAGGCATGTGTCAGGACACTGTCTTCATAAATACGCAAATGTGAAAAGTGCCCTCCTGCCATGCAGTGCCCTTTGCAGTGCACAGCATGTGCAACCGTACCCAGGGACATACAGAAGCCTTCCCTGTGCTGTGAGACGGGGACCTCTGTCTACATTTCAAAAAAGGCACTAAAATGCCATAGCAAAGGTCATGTGGAAACTGAAAACCAAAACCCGCGTTCACTGTCAACACTTAACTTCTAAATCAGACCTGGCTAGCTCCCACCTCCGTACTGAGGCACAGGGTGGACACCAAGAAAACTCCTGCCTTGGAGCCTTTGTACTGGCTGTTCCCTCTCCTACAACACTTTCCCCCAAGACAGCCAACGCACTTACTCTCTCACTGCACTCTTCAAAAAGTTTAAGTGCAACTCTTCAAAAAGTTCTTTTCTAAGTAGCACCCTTGCCCGTTCAGGATCATCTTCCACCCCTCTCCTGATCAGTTTTCTTACTCCTTTTTTTTTTTTTTAATTTATTTTTTTATTTTTTTATTTTTTTTTGAGAGAGAGAGAGAGAGACAGAGAGACAGAACATGAGTGGGGGAGGGCCAGAGAGAGGGAGACACAGAACCCGAAGCGGGCCCCAGGCTCTGAGCTGTCAGCACAGAGCCCGACGCGGGGCTCGAACCACGAACCGTGAGAACATGACCCGAGCCGAAGTCAGACGCCCAACTGATGCAGCCACCCAGGTGCCCCCTTATTGCGTTTTGACTGTCTGACCGATCGGCGATTTTTTGGTTTGCTGTATGTCTACCTCCAGCAGAACATCAGCTCCAACACAGCTGGAGTTCTTTCCGTTCTGTTCACTGCTCCGACCCCGATTCCGAGCAGCAAACATCTTCTGTAAAGGCTAAGCAGTAAACATTTTAGGCTTTGTAGGCCATATGGTCTCCGTGGCCAGGACTCCACTCTGCCCTCGAGGGTAAATAAACCATGTAAATAAAGGGGCGTGGCTATCTTCCAATAAAACTTTATTTAGAAAGCAGTGCCAGGCCGGTTTTGGCTGGCTTAGTTTGACAATTCCGATCCTAGAAGAATGTGCTTCGTTCGGACTCCAATATGCACACGGATCCCCTGAGGATCTTGTAAAAAGGCAGATTCTGACTCAGCAAGTGTGGGGGACCCTGAAATTCTGCACTGTTAGCAAAGCTCCCGGGGGATGTCTGTGCTGCCGGCCCGTGGACCAAACGGTGGGAGCACCTTGCACAGTGCTGGCCATGTGGCGGGGGCCCAATCACTATGTGTTTTTTGTTTTTAATTTCTTTAACATTTATTCATTTTTGAGAGACACAGAAAGACAGAGCATGAGTGGGGGAAGGGCAGAGAGAGAGAGGGAGACACAGAATCCGAAGCAGGCTCCAGGCTCCGAGCCGTCAGCACAGAGCCCGACGTGGGGCTCGAATTCACGGACCGCGAGATCATGACCCGAGCCGAAGTCGGCCACTTCACCAACTGAGCCACCCAGGCGCCCCTGTTTGTTAAGTCATTAAGAGATAAACCGAAAAACACTCATGATCCTATTCAACACTTTTCTTGCTGCTTTTAAACCATGGGCGGCTCCCATCGCTTTTCTCTTCAACGTATCATTTTCCGATGGAGGGAGAAAGGATCCGCGTGCACAGAGGTGTTACACGACCCGTGTATGCGATGCAAGCCTGGGGTCAGGAAAAGCCACCGCTTGACGTTCACCTGATGCACGTTTCAAAATGATACTCATTAGAATCGGTTTCATATGAAATGCCAACTCAGGACACTTGGAGGTGGGAGTCCCTTCACAGAAACCTACGTTTTGCGGGGAAGCGCATGCCCTGCGAATGCATCTCCTGCCTTCAAACTTAATTTAGAAGAGAAACCAGGGAAGTCTACACCTAGAACTGTGCTGATTGTCTTACAGAAATCCTCCCACAGAAATCCTCTAAGCAACATTTTGTCCAGTTTGCCACTGGGGAAACTGAGGCTTCAGGCGGTCCGATTATCCTTCACAACCACACCACTGGTGCGGTGAGAAGAATCCAGGCTGAAGAGCCAACAGGTAGGTCCCACGGCCAGCTGACACAGGTTTGATCGTTCAGGTTTGCCGTGGGGGGCTGGCCCCCAACCCCCTACTCCCCAGAGATGCTAACATCTCAAGTCCCAAGTGCAGGCTATGCCATCCATAAAAACGAAGTTAACGGGGTAGGGATGCTTTTAAATCAGCAGAAATGCCTTTCTTGCAATCGAGAGTTAAATTCAAATGCCTTAAGGGGCCATGCAGGGAATGTAACCTGCAGGCCTCTGGGCTTCCAGGCCCTTCCATCAGGACACGTGGGGTGTGTCCACTGAAGTCCACACCCCGGGAGACAGCACCACCCACACACAAGCCAGCTGTTTCTCCACACCTGGGGTGGGGGCCGGGGGGCTGTTGGCTGCAGTGAACAGGAGGGAAGAAGCCAGGTGGCCCACGACACACGACGGAAGGCAGGAGCCAAAAATCTGCCTGGATGCTCAACCAAACTGGATTTATCTCCTGAATTTTTCAAAATACTTAAGTAACAACAAGAGCCCCCAAGGAACGACCTGGTAAATTATCTCAAGGCCATTAAAGGTTCCTATTTTTCCTTTGGAGCCAGACCACCTAGATTCAGTCTGCACCTCGCTCACTTCCTGTGTGACCTCAGGCAAGTTACTCAACCTCGCTGTGCCTCCAAGTACTACCTAGAAACAATGATAGCGTTATACCCACTTAGAGATGGAAAGTAATTCGCGGTCTAACGCAGATCTTGATAGGTGCTATTCTCCCCCTGGGGTCATCCCAATAACCTGATACAGACTGGACCGCGTAAGGAGGGCAGGAGTGGGGTGCCCCCCCCACACACACCTTTTCAAACCTAGGGTAGGCCTGAGGATGACATAGAACAGGGGAAATGGTTTGGCCAAGAAGCTCAACAGATGTGCTTTTAAATTCTGGTCCACCTTATCCAGACCCCAGGCCCGTGAGCAAGTCCTCTGACCGCGCACGGAGCGCAATGGGCACACGATGGGTACCGATGTCACCCGTGCCATCGGCATTGGACCCGTGTCCATCCTGGCTCCAGAACCGTGGCATGAAATCAAAACTTCCGCAGAAGAATCAATGCCCCCTTTGTTATCCTAACAGGACGGTGCAGAGAAAATCGACAATAATCGGAAACAGTAACAAGGAGCACACGCTGAGCACCTGCGGCGTGCCGGGCCCTGTTCCATGCACTTCTCTGCAGTAAGTCATTTACTCTTTGCAAAGACACTAGGAGGTAGGCATGGCTATTATCCCTTCTGATGAGCTGTGTGACCTCGAACCTCAGTTTCCTCATCTGTAAATGAGGTTAACAATAGCACCACGACCTGCTGCAGTAGGCACACAGGGAAAGCTCAGTCAAGGTCACTAGTGACCATGTGCTCCTTGGAGAAGGCACTCAATGCCTCTGAGCCTGTTTCTCCATACAGAGAGCAAGGACAGCAGTCCTGCCTAAGCCAGTCCATGTGACGTGCTTATCACACAGTAAGTGCTCAATAAACAGACATGCTCATGGGCAGTCAGCACACAGTCTTCCCGGAGGCTCAGAACAAGCGACTTTAACTTCCCCCACTATCTCCCAGGATCTGGAGAATAGCTTTGCTGCTGTCACAGGGGGAAGAAGGCCTGGTGAGAAGCCATCACCTCCCCCTCTCTCTCCTGGCACGTTGGAGCCGAGAGGTGCTCAAAAATCCACCTCCAGCAGATACGTCCTCTCTCACAGGGCCAGAGAAAATTTTTGCCTCGCTTGGGGGTCCCTCGGGAGAGAAGGTGGGGACAAGGGTGGGACCTGGATGCGGAACACTGGGCCCGGGAATCCAGTCACACCCAGCCAGACACCGGCCGCCCAGAGCTGCTATGAGGAGCCTTTGCTCAGCCCCGTCCCATTTTACCCTGGCATTAACCCCAGCTGCAGTGCTCTGTGCTGGGGCATCGTGCAGGGACGGCTGGGAGCAGGTGACGGATGAATGAATAGGTAAGTGGAAAGATTCGAACCCAGAAGCTAAAAGCCAAGGTCAGGGCAACATACTAGTTGCCTTTAGCCGAATGATGTCGGTCAACTTCTCCCGTGCCTCCCTATCCACCTGTACTATGGGAATTACAGCCCCACCTCAGTCTGTGTTTGCAAGGATGAAGATCATACATGTAACGAACAACGTAGCAATAAACGACCCTCAGAGGGCTCACAGCACCCTAGATGAGTCTCAGATTCGGCCAACTCAGCCAGAGAAAGCCTGAACAGGCACCAGCATCTAATCTTCGGCCAGCACAGCTCAGAAGATCCCAGATCCAATCGCTACGTTACTCAACCAAAGAACAGATCAAATGCCCGCTCTGTGCCAAGGATCACGCTGGACGCTTCTGTTGAGCATCCTAACGACTCAGGACGCAGCCAAACAGTCCGAAAGACACAGGTCTTCACCCCTTTACAAGGGAAGAAAATGCCACCCAGCCAGTTACCCGGAGTCCCAAAGCCAATGAACGCTAGGACTGCCTTGCTCTAAGCCACCTGCTTTTTCTTCTTCCGAGAGGCAGGCCGTTAAATGGAGGCTCCGGCTTCGGGCCTCCTCTGTCCAGATCAATGCCGCCGCTCACCAGCTGGGTGACATCAGGCAGGTTGTTTAACCTGTGTCCCAGTTCCCTTGTCGGTAAAACGAGAGTTGTAACTGCAAAGGTTAAGTAGGTCACTCTAAGGAAAGTACACAGTAAGTGCTCTATAAGTGTAGCTTTTGTTGTTACATCATAGTGCCCGGCCTGTAGGAGGGACCCAAAAAGTCGTCTGTGGGACAAATCAAGTTTGCTCTCTATGTTCCCACTGGTTGCCAGACAGGGCAAGCCTCTGACTTAATCACTCTCTTTGGAACGACTGTGTCTCCAAGATTCTGGAAGCTGTCTGTTTTCTCCCTACCTCTGGGGGCCAGGTCTCACTGACTTGTGACAGTTTACCTTCTGATGTGGACTCTGCGAGCCCGGTATGATCCAGCCTCACACCTGCTCAGCACCCACACCGGGACACCGCCCTGCCCTAGACACCCGCTCCCTCCGCCCGGCTCAGCCCTGGAGGCCAGCTCCGGTCTCTGGTCCTCCACAAAGCCTCCCTGCCCACTCGAGGTCGCACACAGGAGGCCACATCTGCTCCACAGACGCACTGGGTTTGCTCCGCGCTCTTCAGGGTTTTTAAATTAATGGCCAGTGTTACCGTCGAGAGACTAGCAGGGCCACAGAGAAGCTGGTAAGGGTGGCCCCTCTAAAAGTTGGCGTCAGCGTCCCCACCCTGCCCCATCCCCCTCTTCACAAGGCTGGGTCAGGCCGTCTTCCCTCTGAAGGGAGGCGAAGTCTCCGTGGGGACGGGCAGGGTGGCTCAGCCCTGGGGACTCAGGCCTTTCCCAAGACTACAACCACACCCATGCCTCCCGACCACAGCCAATCTCTCAAATAAACCAGTTAGCCCGGCTTTCAAGATACACCCAGAATCCAACCGCCTCTGGTGCCCTCCGCCCCGAACCCTGGCCCAGCCACACTCCCTTCTCACCTGGACCGCAGCAGCACCCATCCCCTCCTCCCGCTTCTTCCGCAGGCCCGTCATCAGTTCTTACCCACGCAGCAGCCACAGAGATGCCCAGAAAACCAAAGTCACACCCCGTCCCTCCCAGCTCCCACCTCACCCAGAATGAAAGTCCTCTGCGTCCCCAGCCCATGCACGCTGGGCCCAGATGGCCCCTCAGCCGGGAGCCCTCACCCCCCAGCCCCCCGCACCTGCCTTTTCCTCCTTTCTCTCCTCCTTTGCTCGGATGCCACCTTCTCAGGAAGGCCGATCTGACCCCTCCCAATACCCCAATTCCCCTTGGCCTGGTCATTTTCCCATGGTACTTATCACCTTCCAACATACTATTTAACTTTCCTACTTAGTAGATTTATTGTTTATCTCCCCGCAGCCAGAACGTCAGCTCCACGGGGGCAGGAATTTCTGTCTGTTTTGTTCACAGCCACATTCCCAGCGCCTGGAACGGTGCCTAGCGCATGGAAGGTGCTTGGTAAATATTTCAAACAAACGGATGAATGAGTAAAGGAACCTCTAGGGTCTCAGAAGCTCGAGCCACCTGGCTTTCCTTTCCCTCTCCAGGAAGGCCAGACTGAACCCTCCAGAGGACCAAACACAGTAGCTTCTAGACAAATTAGCATCTGTAAGACCGGCTTCCTGTTTCTTATCTTAAAAGTGGGGGGGGACTGGGGGGGGGCTCACCAAGCACAAAATTGGGTTATCCGCCTAGAAGCCCACGTGCACAGCCACTTGCCAAAGGAGACTGCTCGCTGTGACGACGGCAGCTTTGCCCCGTAAGGAGAAAACTCCACCTGGCTTCTCTCTGCCCCTTCTGAGACATAATTCAAAGTGAGTCGTGGAGAGTCTAAAGGCTAAAATCCAACAGGATGAAAAGCACAGCCTCGCAACAGATGAAAGCTTGGAGACCTGGCTGGCCTCCTCCGGATGGAGGCGAGGGGAGGTGCGCCCCTGGCCTCTGCTCCCCTGAACAGGTGCGCCCCTGGCCTCTGCTCCCCACCCCGCGGAGCTCGAAGCTGGTCGGGGTTCCCCCTGGTGAAACAGAGATCGGGTTTCTGCATCGGTAAGGGCTTTCTCCTAAAGGAACCACCCATGTTTTTCCCATATGTCTGAACATCTGTTTGCAAGAATGGTCTCTGGAGATGTGTGCCCAGGTTAAACACTCTCATTTTGCTTACTTTCTAACTGAAAGGATGCCTTTCCAGCCATTCTTTCAGCTGAAAACCAAGTCCCAGAGAGTGGGAAGAATAGCGTGTTTTGAAAGCCCCAGCACGAGGATGGACAAGGAATACGACAAAGTGTCCTCTTCCATGAGGGAATATGGCGAAAGGGTCCGGAAGCAGGCCGGGACAGGATTCCACGGCAATGGCATTACACAGGCCACTATCGACCGGGGTGTGATTAGATCCCACAAGCTGCAGAGCTGTGTAAATGCTGGAAGGCCCAACTTTGCACAGCAGCCTGTGCACGGAAGTTGTGTCCACCAAAGGACCCCGGCGTCCCGCCCTGAAACAGCACGAGGAAATGATAGCCGGATTCTGCCTGTGGGCACGGGGCTCTTTCAAGGTGAGTCAGGTGGTTCCCTTCCTCATCTGACCCTTGCAGGTCAAAAGTCAGGCCACAGAATTGAGATTCCCTGGTTCCTCAGAAAGCGCCATAAGCTTGTTCGATTTCAAAGGGGTTGCAAGCTTTATAAAGGAAACAACGTGAGCCTGGCTGCGAACACTACCCCCTCCCTAACCAGACAATTCTTAGAAATCGTACAGGGGCGCCTGGGTGGCTCAGTCGGTTGAGCGTCCGACTTCGGCTCAGGTCACGATCTCGCGGTCCGTGAGTTCGAGCCCCGCGTCGGGCTCTGGGCTGATGGCTCAGAGCCTGGAGCCTGCTTCCGATTCTGTGTCTCCCTCTCTCTCTGCCCCTCCCCCATTCACGCTCTGTCTCTCTCTGTCTCAAAAATAAGTAAATGTTAAAAAAAAAATTAAAAAAGAAAAAAGAAAAAAAAAAAAAGAAATCGTACAAATATAGCCTCCCTCTTATCTCCCTGTCCATTTGATAAACCTTGAAGCAGCCCAGGGCCTCATTTGCCCCAGAGGACATCTGCCCTGAGCCAAATCTCACACAAGGTTTGATTTTTGCAGCCAAAACCTAACAACCAGAAACTTCACATGAAAATTCAGAGTCTGAGCTTCTCCCGAAAAGAACCTATAAACCCTGGCAAGGCTGGACCCACGTTCCCACATGGTACACCCAGCGGGGGCTGACTAGCGGCTGCCTCCTCGAGATGAGGTGCACGCTCTGCTGTGCCCTACTCCCCACCACTCCCTACTGTCCCTGGCATCGGCCATTGGCCAATTCAGCCATGTCTTCTCGTCGCCTGGCCCCCACCAGCTTGTCGGTTGGTGACACTGTTTCTCCCATCTCTTCTTTGCTTCCCTCCTTAAGTCCATTGCTTCTGGAGAGATGCAGGGTCCTATCCGGGGGTGGGAAACAAACCCTTGCACGTGGCTCCACGCTAAGCCCCCTAGTGGTGGCACGTGTGGCCCTGTGCCGTTCCGCAGGCCTGAGGGTGAGCAAGTCGAGCACTTTGCTTCCGAGCTCTGGGCCCCCAAGTCCAACCGCCTGTTGACATCTTTACCTAGACACCTCACAAGCCCTCCTGACTTCCTACGCCCCGAACTGAATTCATAATCTTCTCCTAAGAAAATGATTCCTCCCCCAAGTCTTCCCACATGACATAGGACACCATCCTGTACCCAGGGGCCCCTTCACCTCCCACATCTACGCCAGAACGGAGTCCTGAAGATGACACCGTAGAGTCCCTCCCCTCCCCGCCCCTCCCACTGCTGCCTTGTCCCCAGCACCTCCGTCTTCACCTGGTACCACCATAGGCCATCAAATTCATCCCCCTGCTCCCTTCCTTATCCCTTCTAACCCACACCCGAGAAAGAAGCCGGAAGGATCCTACAAACAGTAAATCAGCATCACCTTCCTCCCATACTTAAAATTCGTTACTCCCTTCCCCTGGAATAAAACCCAAGCTCCGCACCTTGGCTTATGAGTCCTGCACAGTGTGGCCCCGCCAACCCATCAGCCCCCAAGCTAAACTCAAGTGGCACTGGCCCTCCGTTAGCCCCTCAGACACACCAAGTTCCTCCCTGCCTCAGGACCTTTAGCACACACTGTACCTTATGCCAGGAACACTCTCCCACCACTACCCAGAGAGACCAAGAAACAGAGAGAAGAAGGGCATCATTCCTCACTTCGCCGGCTCCGTCACCTGCTCTAGGTCACAGGTGGTAAGTCACAGCCTCAGCAAGACTCCCTTCTACAGCAGATAGAAGTATTCTCTTGGCATGGCTGCTTTGGTTGAAGTTGTAAGCCGTGAATTTATGTTGTAAATCCAACAGATGGGCTCCCCAACCGCTCAGCATGTCTTGCCCTAGAGTCCAGGTGCCATTCCAGATTGCCCTCATCTGCCTCCCTGAGCCACTCACAGCTCAGCAACGGTCACGCCAAGCCATTCTGGCCTACTTTGCACCTCCAGTGCCCCCAGAGCTCCATCGGGGCAGAAACTGTATTCATCCCGCCCATCGTGATATTACCAGCACTTAGCGCAGTGCCTGGCACACAGCAGGTCCTCAAGAAAATAGCTGCCAAATGAAGGAGTCAGGAGATCTGAAAGCATTTAAGGTTTCGAACAGACTTCCTTCCAAGACCAGGTGACATTCGAGAGGGGGGGAGAAAAAAACACAACGCCAAACGTGACATATGCTTCAGATTTTAAATTTTATATGTAAAGAAGTGAAGGGGTCTTGTAGTCATTTTATTTTCTTATAAAGAGGAGCATAAAACCACTAGGCGTGCAAAAAAAGTGAAGTTTTATGGTGCAGTAAATAAAAAAGAGAAGGGTGGGGACCAATCATGGAGGGGGGAAAGGAGCCGTGGTACAGTACAGAAATAGAAACAGATGTAGAGATAAGAGAGAGATCAAGAGAGAAACCAGCAAAGTACAAAACAGGGCTACGCTGCTCTTCTGGGAACGAAAGGGCAACCCTCCAAATTTCGAAAGGGGTTTTCATTCCTACCTACAGGGTAAGAGCACTTGTCCCAAGTCCCCTCTCCATTTTTCAAAGAAGGTTTTTAAAAACCGACTTACTACGCTAAAAATCAGTGGTCAGCACATTGCATTTTGAAGAGAACACAATCTATTCAAATGATTTAAAAAAAAAAAGACTCCACTTGGTTATCTTCAGAGAATGTGGCCGCAAACCTTGAAGTCATGCACTGGGTTTTCAAAGTTATGAGCGAGAAGAGGGATGGCTCCTTGGGGGCTGTCAGAAGAGGGGCATGAACTTCAACACAGCCCAGCAGAGGTCTTTCGAATTGCACATCCAGCCCGTTCCCTTCTCTGGAACGTTCCATGGCCTCAGCCTTAAACGAATGGGTAAGCAGAGCTTAGCCCACCGCACGTGGTCCAACCTCTCTGGCCAAGCCAACTGGGCCAGTGGGCCTTCCCAACCAGGCCAATTAGAATCTCCCTGAGAAATCACAATTTGGGCCCCAAAAAGGCGGTGCGGGGACAGCACATAAAATTGACAGGCAGGAGGTGTGGGCATTTTTCCTCCAGGCTTTCTCTGCCTGGTAAGAGTGTGGAGTCGGGGGAAGATGGTCTGAAGAGAGACGTGAAACATCAGGAACGTTGTAACACAGAGACAGCCAGGCCCGTGGGTCCAAATCCCAGGCCCATTCGACAGCTCTGACCTTGAACAAGTTCCTTGACATCTCCTTGACCTAACTGCGACCTGCTTTTAGGGCTCCTTTAAGGATTAAATAAATTAACACACACGGCATTGGAACAGGGTCTGATACACAGTAAATGCACGCTGCACAGTAACTATTATGATCATTCTGCGCAACCCTAAGCTCACGAGGCTGAGAATTTCTCGCTGTTTTGTACACACCCCAGCCCAGAGCCTAGAACCGTGCCCGGTACACAGGAGTGCTCAACCAGTGTTTGTTGAGCGATCGGGCCATGAAGATACCATCCAGCCCTGGGAGGACAGAGACCCCGGACAGAGCCTGCTAACTTCTCTCCTGATCCCAGCTCCTCCTCCAACAGGGCGATCCGGCCGGGTCTCGTCCAAGCCCCAAGTCAGATCACGCTTCCTTCCTGCTTTTCACGTCTCAGGATAAAGCCAAACTCTCCCCGCTGGCTACCCCAGGCCCTGCACACTCTGGCCCCTGCCTCCCTCCCTCCCTCCCCTTCCTTCTGGTCCTTCATGCTCCAGTTATATTTGGCCTCCTTTGCTCCTCTAACGTGATTCCCTCTACTTCCTTCTGCCTCCAGGCACCTGCACCTGCCGCTCCCCCGCCTCCTCAGCCCCAGCCTGAGGGAAATCTTAGCATGTGTTTTTCCCTCGTTTCCACTGGCTCCTCCGTTTTACACACCCAGAGCCTCACGCTCGTTTCCTGTGTGCGACTTGCCACCGTGTGTGCTTCTATCATTTGTGTGTGACGATGTAGCCGACGACTCTGGCTCCTAGACCGTGAGCTCCAGGAAGAAAGAGCTCATAGCTTCTTTTTTATTCTTCACCGTATTTTCGTAGCGAGCACGGTATATGGCAAAAAGTCGGTGCTCAACACATACTTGCGGAGGGAATGAATCCACCTGCCGAATGGGTTGACTGAACAAAGAAGTAAATTGGGGACCGGTCTCAAGTCTGGCTTCTTTCTGAGTTGAGTCTCCTAGCCTGGTTTTGCAGTCGTAGCCTCCTCATATAATCCCCCTCTTCTAATGTGCCATGAGTGAGTTTCCCTGCCATTACTAAACAGCACAGACGCACTTTGACTCCAACACACAGAGTAACACCACCCTCTGAGCCAGGAAGCCCCGTCCTAGAATAGATAAGCCTAGACCAATAATGATACGAAGACTTCCCTTCCCAGAAAACAATTTTCATGCATGCCAGAGTGAATGGTACCAGACCAGCCCTCCCACCGTAAACAACTATAAATCGGGACAAACATCTAGAAGTCAACAACTTTCAGGCATTGGACAGCAGGCAGCCTAAGACTGTGGCCACTGAGGGAAAGGAAACACAGGAGCCCCCGTCCCCTCCAGCTCCCTGCCTGAGGACAGCTCCCACACCACCGGCGCGGAGTCACGTCCACCAAGCACCCAAAAAGGTTATTGACACAGCATGGCAAACACCTTGGACTTGCCACAGATCCGCCATAACAAAATGTGAAATCAAGTCTACACAAGTATAAAGTGGCCAGTCAGCTGCTGCGTCGCCTTTGAAGGAAGATAACAAAATCCAGAGTCTCTCTGTCCAGTAAATATATTATCATCACAATATTAGAATATAGTCAACAATTACTAAACATGCAAAGAGAAAGGAAGGTGCGGCTCACGGTCAAGGAAAAGAAGCAATGAATAAACACAAATGGCAAAATAGCTGTGATGGCAACTCCAGAAAAAGCAACTGCCAGGACGTGGAAGTTCCTATTATTATCACAAAAGTCCTTAACCAGGTGTATACACCCAAAGCGCCTATGGAGATTTCAGAGATTTTGGATTTTTGTTTGTTTGCTGATCTCAGCTCTACTCATGTTATGCAATGTCTCATTGAGTAGTTTCAGAGGATGCTTAGGAATCCGCCGTTTTCACAACCTCTCTAGAGGCTCTCATGAATACTACATCAGATTCTTATCATAGAATACATCCACCTTAAGGCAAATAAAAATAAAAGTTAAATTTATACGTATTGAAGGTTCTGCTTAATCGAGTTGGTTGGTGGGCACCAATCAGCACTCCCTGGTTGAACAGATTACACAACTAAGAAAGATAATTTCAACTTGAATTATTTTGCAGAAAAACGCACACTTCTCTACTTATTTTGACTGAAAGAAAAACTGAGGTTAAATCAAAAGCCACAGACGCAAAAGATAATGATTAAGAAGAAAAAACTAGAGGAAACGCTCATGGTATAATATTTTAAAAATCAGAAAACCAGCTACTATAATATCAAACATTTAAATGTATATGAATAGACATCGCCATGTTTGCGAACAGAAAAAAAGGCAACAAGAAATAGGTCGAAATGCTAATAGTATTTCTGTTATGTTTAATTTTAATTTTCCCCTGTTTTTCTATACTTCACAAGAGTGTATGGATTTTCCTCAGTGGACTCTCCTCTGAAATTTAAACACAAAATAATGGCTTCTGAAACCTTCTGTCAACACACAAACCCCTGCAAAACTCTAGCAATTTTTCAATCAGAAAGAGAAGAGAAGAAATAACTTAAGAATATCATTTCTATCCTTATCCAGCTCAGGAAGACTTTCTTCTCTGGTCTCTGAGTAGCTGGACTAGTTTCTGATCCTACTAATTCCATCTCAAATTTCCCATCTGTTAGACGAGTAGGAGGCCGAGACACATACCACAACCCAACAAATAATAGGCAGTGGCTGAGCAAAAATCGATCACTTAATAGAAATGAAGGACACAAAAAGGAAAAGAATTCAAGTCCATACCTGAACGACAGGGTGGCCACCAGTCGGAGCTTTGACAGCCCCTCGGCTGCCTTCTGTCTCATAGTGGGCCCGGTGATGTGGCTTGGGCTGCACCTCAATCCGCAGCTCATAGGACCCCGACTGGTGGGAGAGTGGCCACTCAAGCGGAGGGAGGGATGCGGTCACTGGAATACTGAAGGAGGAAACAGAATCAGTCGTGTGTACAAGAAATCAGAACCAGTCGACCTGTACAATAAACGTAAATGGTCCCTTTTCTGAAAAATCATGTCAGAGGGTACAGGAGTAAAGTACTGGCTGTTGGAAAGCACATATTTCTCAGACAGAATAGGTAGGATTCTACTCAAGTGAGAGATCTTTGTCTTTGTTTTCTCTTCCACCTTTGATGAAAACAGTGTGACTGACATCTCAGTTTGTGAAGCTAATTCCATTACATGTGAGTTCTAGCATATTTCTAAATGTTACCACTCCTTGTCCTCTGGGAATTTTGAGGAGTACCATCTCCTTCCTCTAAAAATCACCCCTTACCCAGAATGTTCTCCCTTTCCAAAGGAGTAAGTGTGGGAGAAATTACCTGAAGTGGAAATCAGCAGCCCACGTGTGTCACAGATGTGCAATGTGACCTTAGGCAAGTAACCTCACCTCTTTTATCTCCAGTGTCTTATAATAACATATCAAATGGACCAGATGGCACCTGAGAGTTGTTTCAGTTCTTATTTCCAAGTCTGATGCTCTCGATTAAAAGCTGCTTTTAAGGAGAGACCATTTCTAGTCACAGCCATTGGCTCTCAGGACCAGTAAAGAACATCTAACCATAGAGAAGTGTCTGATTTTGGTATGGATGAGTCAAACCACCGGACCCCTAAATTTAAAGGAAGAGGAGAAGTCAAGAACATGACTGGAGTTACCCACCCGTGTTTAAGTCCAAGCTCCACCTCTAGCTACTTTGAGCAGATGCCTCTATTAAGTTTCCCTGGGCCTTAAGTTTCCTCCATTGTGAAATGGAGCTACGGAGATCACATGAAGAGCTTAGCACAATAACTACTCAATAAATATCAGGCTATAATCATGTTTCCCTGTATATACACTCCATATTTCAAAGTTATCTCCTATACTCTAATTTACTTGTGGTTATAGTATTAGATATATAGGCCTTTACATCTGAAGTTGTAATGACAGCCATTAAGTTTCATTTTCTTAGAGAATCTTAACCCTACCCAGCACACCCAACAGGTACTTGACACGTGGTTAGAATCATGTAATTAAAGAGTTGGCTGAGGTCTTAATGATCTACCTAGACCATTCCTTCAGAGTCTTAGGGAACACAGATATTTTCCCAAGATTACAAGGCTCCAACTTATGTCTCTTGACTCTCAGTCCAGTGCTCCATGCACGTCTCCATGCTACTAGAGATATGCTACTTCTTATCTTACTGATTTATTTAAAATAGGGCCAAGAAAATATCTCACTTATAGAATGGCTCTGGAACAATACTCGATATTTGATTGGTTCTCGGTCAGTAGTCAGTGGGTGGGTGGGTAGATGGCTGGATGGCTAAATGAATGAATGAGTGAGCAGTCTTATTCCAAAGAAGCCCCATATATTCAAAGTAGCTCCAAAGTTGGAAACGCATGGATTTGTGTCACTATGTCCTGATTTTGTACATGTGGCACCAATCGTTAATCCAATCTGGATATTCTTTTCCACTAAGCCTGGAGCTTCTAAAAGCTACCCTTATAGGGGCGCCTGGGTGGCGCAGTCGGTTAAGCGTCCGACTTCAGCTCAGGTCCCGATCTCGCGATCTCGCGGGATCTCGCGATCTCGCAGGATCTCGCGATCTCGTGGTCCGGGAGTTCGAGCCCCGCATCAGGCTCTGGGCTGATGGCTCAGAGCCCGGAGCCTGTTTCCGATTCTGTGTCTCCCTCTCTCTCTGCCCCTCCCCCGTTCATGCTCTGTCTCTCTCTGTCCCAAAAATAAATAAACGTTGAAAAAAAAAATTAAAAAAAAAAAAAAGCTACCCTTATCAACTGGACTTAGGGAAGCACTTGCAATGAAACCAATTCCATTCCTTCTCCATCATAGCAGTACCAAGGGCAATGCAGTGGGACCCCATAAACCCCATCAGTGCTGAAGTCCAACTCGAACATGCAGTCCAACTTCAAATTATGTCGTCACAATGCAAGCAAATCTCCATCTCTTCTTTGCAACTAGATCACCTCCTGAAGCCCCCCCCCTTGCCCTGAAGTCTTAGAGCGTCCACCTCAGTTTCGGTCCCAACATGCCTTCTAGCTTCTGCCTGCAGCCAAGGGGCCATGTGTCTTACACACTCACACTCTCATCATGCGAGTTAATTTTTTTTAATTTGCAAAATAAGGCTCATAAAAATATCACTTTACCCCTGTTCTAATATCTTTTGAAGTATCAAAAATATTCAGGGAGGAGAAGACCCAGTGGGCTATCTCTGAGTATCAACTTCAAATTTTGTTTGGTTCCGGAACAAGTCTTTGACGACTACAATACAATCTTAAGAATTAGACCATCAGAGCCAATGTGAAATTCTGCATTTGAACTCCAGCCCTCAGCCCCACACACCCGGAGACAAATGTTATCATGAGACTTCCCTGGACGTCCTATCTTCTCGATCTTACAGAAAACTGTCACAAACATCTCATCAGCTGGCACAAATTGGCCCTCCTAGGGACTAAAGTGGTCAGTATCGTTTGGACCAAGAGTAGAGAAGGAAGGACAAACGATAAAGTCTTTATAAAGTCTCAGACAAATGCAGCACAATCATATTTTATATTCATGTTCCTCCCCAATCTCAATCATTAAGTAAACCACGTTTCACAGACTGGTCTGTAGCAGAAAGAATAAGGAGTCAAGAATTTGAGATTCTAAGTTTCCAACTCTGTCACTGACTAGCTGGGTGACCGTGGCCACGTCCGCCCGCCTCACCAAGCCCAGGCTTCTCAACCTGCAGCAGGCGCTGGCCTTGATCAGCATTTCCTATGGTGGCTCCATACGACTTTGGTCACAGAACTAAGAGCCCCGTGGCCAAACGGCCTTTGAGATTACTGCGCGTTCTGTCCACAGCTGGGAGTGGCCCCTGCATAAAGATATCTGTTTAACTCTGTTAAACTCAGAATCTCCTTTTCTTTTTTTTTTTTTTTTTTTTTTTTTTTGTTTTCAACATTTATTTATTTATTTTTTTGGGACAGAGAGAGACGGAGCATGAACGGGGGAGGGGCAGAGAGAGAGGGAGACACAGAATCGGAAACAGGCTCCAGGCTCTGAGCCATCGGCCCAGAGCCCGACGCGGGGCTCGAACTCACGGGCCGCGAGATCGTGACCTGGCTGAAGTCGGACGCTTAACCGACTGCGCCACCCAGGCGCCCCTGAATCTCCTTTTCTAAGGAACACCCATCGACCTGTGATGGCACCGGTGTTCTCAGAACCGCTCGGGAAGAAGGGCCAGACTGGAAGGCCCCTGTGGTCCGCTTTGGTCTGGTGTGGGAGAAACAAGGCCCGGGGGACAGAGCCCTCAACTACTCTCACCTCATCAATCACAACAGCCCCACCAAGATCTATTTTGGTGTTCAATTTAGTATTTGCATAAAAAAAAAAAAGTTTCCCATTTGCTAAAAGCAAACGCCCTGAAGAATCAACGGCCTCATCCTATTACCGTATGGTTTTCAAAGTGTCAGGATGATTTTTAGCTTCGCTTTCATGGAACGTCATGTGCTTCTAACCTCTGGGCGCCTCATTTTTCTTAGCATCCAAATGAAGATAAAAATAATACCAACTAGATTTACTGGAGAATAAAATGATCCGTGGGCAATACTTAAGAGTTGTGCCTAGCACATAGCAAGCATCCTCAAATGCTGGTGATTATTATGGTCACTGTCATTCCTCTAACAACCATTGGGAGCTCAATTTTCTAGGACGAGGCTCATCCAGGAGAAAGTACTTTCTAAAGTGCCTCCCTGATAAGAAGATTCCCCTCTAAAACACAGCAGCTGCCCCGTTCTTTTCACTCTTACTTTGTGCAGGCTTCGTGCCAAGAATTTGATATATATCCTCACACCTTGCAAAAAAACAAAAAACGAACGAAAAAACAATGAGGTGGGGACTAACCCACAGGGAATGAGCCAAGGTTTAGTAAGGTGCTCAGTGAGAAAGGGGATCCTGATTGATTAGCAATGTCTGCCTTGGGCACGGCATCCCAAAGATGCTGGATGAGAAAGCCGTCCTGCACGACTAGTGATGCCTGTCATGGACACAGCAGGAGGGCAGCACCAGACATGCCCACAATCACACAGCCCCCGAGGGGTGGAACCAGGACTCAAACCCGGTCCCTGGAGACCCCAAAGCCTACACACCGCCAGCTACATGCAGCGCTTCGGCTTCCCACGATTTCAAGCTCCTCGAGGACAGCAGATGCGAAAACCCACCAATTCCTCTTAGCGGAGGCTGGTAAATGCCCCGTATAAAGGCTTGCTCTGTGCTTCCCAGAACGTCCCCTCCACGGAGGCAGAAATTTCTGCCCGGTTTGTTCACCACGGCCTCCCCAACACCCACAACAGTGCCTGCCTGGCACATAGTAGGTGCCTGATAAAACCCTGTCGCCGGAACGAATGCGCGAACCGGCCAGGGGCCATCGCAGGCATGCTCCCGACCACCTGGGGAGTTCCGGGGGCCCACGGAGAAACCACAGCTGGGAGAACTGAACCCCCCCACCCCCGCCAAGGTCTGGCAGCCAGGAGGCGGGACGGCCTGGGTGTGGATGCGGCCTGTCCCAGACGCTAAAGCACCACACGCCCCCACCCCCACCCCCGGGGAAACCGGTCCCCTCGGAGCCCCGCTCACCTGCAGAGGGGAAGGGCGGGCACCAGCTGCTTGGGCCACGTGGGCGGCATCAGCAGGATGGACTCGGGGGCCGAGTTCCTCCTCTCCTCCTGCTCGCAGGGGCCCAGAAATTCCACGGCGGCCGGGTACAGGTGGCGGGGCAGGCCGGCCTTGGGCGGGGCGGCGGACACGGGCGCCGGCTCGGGGCTGGTCTTCCACATCTTGGGGGGGATGCCGCAGGGCGAGTCGGCGGCGAGGCTGTTCAGGGCGTCCATGAGGACGGCGGAGCCGGCCGCGGCGGGGTAGCCGGCGGGGGCGCCGTCGTCCCGGGGCTGCGGCGAGGGGCTCCGGGAGCGCTGGGGCGAGGCTCCGGGCAGCGGGGCGACCGGGGCCCCGGCACACGAATGCCTCCGCTTGGCGCCAGGCGACGAGGAGCGGGAGGCCGGACGGGGCGCGGGCGAGCGGCGGCCCAGGCAGCTGTCCTCAGCGAGGCCGGTTCGAGGTGACATTATTGGCGAGGTTCTGGGGGAATAATGAGCAGGGATGTTTTGAAACTGGGGGCACAGGTCGTCGGGCCCGCCGTTATTGGGCGAGACGCAGGGCGAGGTGTAGGGGGAGAAGGTGTCGGAAACGAAGCTGGCAGAGGAGCCGCTGCTAGCCGGGCTCAAGCAAAGCGGCTCGCGGTAGCCCTCGAAGCCGGGCACGGGCAGCGTGAACCGCGGGCTGGCGGCCGCCCCGGCCAGGGCCGGCTGCTCCCCCAGCAGGCCAGCGTCTCTCCCGCGGAGGGGGCCCCCTGCCTGCATCAGTTCGTGAGATGGAGTGATCTCGATCCGAGGGCTCAGGCCCGAGGCCCCGGCTGGCTGGGCCGCGCTCAGAAAGTTCTGCGGCCCTACCCTATCCGGCTCTCCGAATCGGCTGGGGGGCTCGCCCGGGAGACTGGGGAGGGGGCTGTATGGCTTGAGGCCATAGTCCAGGACATCATCGGGGTATGCGAGTCCGGAGGGTGGGCTGGCGACCTTATGTGCATTCGGTTCTTCTGGAAAGAGAAGGGGGGGAGGGAGGGGTCTTTTTAAGCCTCTAAAACAGAACTCCCGGGCAGAACAATCCCAGATCGGGTTTTGGCTCCTGTTTTTCTTCTTTGTTTTCTTAATAATCCCCCTCCCCGCCCCCCCACCGCCCGTGCCAAACCCCGAGCTGGAACCTCCTTCCCTCACCAGAGGAAAGTGAGGCCACTTCATCCCCTATTCCTTGAAGACAGAGATGGAAACGGAAAGATTTTAGCGCAGGTGCACAGAGCACAGCTCCTCCAAGCCACGCTGCCCTAGCCAGAGGCCCGGCAGGACGCCCCGGGCCAATGACGTCCCAACTTTTGGTTCAGGGGGACCCTGGGAAGAAACGTGTTTTTACTCCACGACTCGGTTCACACCCTCTCTACTGGAGCCTGAAACGAAGCTTCGCAAAAACAGTACTTACCCTCACCTTTCCTCTTGTCTGGGGTTATTTGGTTTAAGTGCTGGTCACAAGTCACTGAACAGATTTCCTGGCCCACCAGTGGGTCAGGACCCACGGTCTGAAAACCACGGACGCAGGCTCGTTTCAACAATTTGCACGTTTGGTACAGCCACGGGACGCACAGGCAGACTGCACCGGCTCTGAGTCCCAGGAGCTCTGGGTTCAGACCCCAGTCGCTCACGCTCAAGGGTGACTAGTGGCTTCGTTTAAAACCAGGACCCCTGAGTCGCATCTTATCTTGGGCCATTTTACAGACGAGGAAACTGGGGCCCAGGGAGGGGAAGGGATTCACCCAGAGGCACAGAGTTAGCAGGATGAGAAATCCCACAGACCAGCCCCTTGGTCCTCAAAAGGCAGAGCCACGGCTAAACGGTGTCCCAAACCATAAAAAAAAAACAGCGGATGCAGAAGGACCGGATTTTTCTTTAGTAGCGGCCTTCTGTCTTAGGTTTCTGCCGCCACCTCAAAGGACAGACTCTGGAGAGTGGATTTAGGGAGGGAAGGAGCTGTTCCGCCCAGCACCCTGACCCTGAGGGAACTCCTCCTCTCAGTAGAGGCCCCTCCCACCTCCCTGTGGGGGCTTGGTTCAGCCTGACCCCTCTAACGCGCCTTCCTACACCCAAACCATAGCGAGTCCTAACGACCCTACTGTCAAAACAGAAGCCACATTTGCACCACAACCCCCCTGGCCTGAGACGCCGGCCCGTCCTCTCTCGCCTGGACGTCCGTCACCTCCTCCCTGGCCTCCCCACTTCTGTCCTCACCCCCTCCAGTCTGTTCGCCATTCGTAGCCCCTTGACATGCCCGCCTGCAAAACTTTAAAGGCTTTCCCAAATGTGATCTGAAGCCCCTGAGCCCCGGTCTGTCTCACTATTCGTACCTGCTCATTTTCCCAACCTGACTCAGCAACGGCCCCGCTGACCTCTTCTTCAGATTATCTCCCGCCTTCAAGTTCAAGTGCCGTTCATTCTGCTGGAAACCCTCCCCCCCGAGATCTTCACATGGCCGCGTCCCTGAATTCCTCCATGTGTCTGTTCAGCCAACGCTTCCTTAGATTGGCCCATCAGAGAGACCCCCTCCATCCCCACCTGTCGCTCTCCACCCCTCTTCCCTAACACCCGTTGCCAGCTGACACATCAGATATTATCTGTTTAGGGAGTCTCATCCTGATAGATCAGGGGCAGGCAAACGGACCGTGTTTGTAAATAAAGTTTTATTGGAAAGCACCCATTCCTGTTTGTTTACATACGGTCTGTGGCTTGTTTTTGTACTACAGCAGCAGAGTTGATGGGGGCGCCCGGGTGGCTCAGTCGGTTGAGCATCCGACTTGGGCTCAGGTCATGATCTCCCGGTTTGTGAGTTCAAGCCCCGTGTCTGGCCCTGGGCTGACAACTCAGAGCCTGGAGCCTGCTGCAGATTCTGTGTCTCCCTCTCTCTGCCCCACTTGTGCTCCTCTCTCTCTCAAAAATAAACATTAAAAAATTTTAAAAACAATAGCCACGTTGATAGTTGGAATAAACACTCTATGGCCCACAAAGCCTAAAATGTTATCTGGCCCTTTATAGAAGATTGTGACCCATGTGCTAGACTCTATGCTCCACGGGTGCCGGAACCGTATCTATCAAGGTTCAGCACTGGGTGCCAGATACCTAGCACAGGCTGTCCATAAACATTTGCTGAGTGAGCAAACAATGGAAGAATCCTGTCCAAGGTTCATGTAGCCAGAAATGGGACCTCTTCCTCAAGTTGGATGCCTGGCCCTTACCCTGGGGAGCCAAGATAGCTGCACGGGTGATCCTCTGCCTCCTCGGTGTCCTTTCTGGACCATCGTGGAGTAAATGCTGCCTGGTTTAGCTGAGCTGATCTCATGGGGTCCAGAGGGTACCCCCTCCCCAGGTGAGAGCCCCGAAACGGCTTCTCACAAGTCTTAGGATAAAGATGAACGATCTCAACTAGGCCAGCCAGGCCAGGCCCTGCCTGCCAGCTCTAGCCTCACCTCTCTCTACTCTCCCTTGGACTCCGGCCAAACTGTCTTTCTGTTCTTAGAAAGCAACTACCTTCTTTCTGCCTCAGGACCTTTGCACTTGCGGTGCCCTCTGCCACAAATGCTCCTCCCCCACCCCACCCAGGCCCCTTCTCTACATAACTAAAGCCGCTCATTCGTTCCAGCTAAAGTGTCGTGTGCTGGGGAAGGCTTCCTGACCTCCTTGGCTAGATCAGAGACCACTCACGTTTCCCTGTTCTGTCCATACACTTCCCGAAATTCCAATTAAGAAATTGTGAAGTTGTTTATTGCCTGCCTCTCTTCCAACCTCCAGCTCCACCCCTACCAACAGGAAATTCCATAAGGGCTCCCTCACCTCTTAGGGTATCCTAGCACCTGGACAGCCCCACCCAAAATATGTGTCGGTTGGCTGAATTTTAAAAAAAGGGGGGGAGGGGGAGTTCAGAAAAGTCTATGTGAAATATTTCAACTACTACTCAAAGATGCTAACATCCAACCCAAACGGTAGAAAGATCGAACCTCGAGAGAGGCCAATTCGTTAACATCTACCAAAATTCCAACATACCTATCTTTGGACCTAAGCAATGTAGCTTTAGAATTTATCTTGCAGGGGCACCGGGTGGCTCAATTAAGCGTCTGACTTTGGCTTAGGGCATGATCTCACGGTTCGTGGGTTCGAGCCCGTCATCAGGCTCCACACTGACAGTGGGGAGCCTGCTTGGGATTCTCTCCCTCTCCTCTCTCTGCCCTTCCCCCACTTGCGCATGCGTGCACGAGCTCTCTCTCTCCCAAAGATAGATAAAACTTAAAATTTATTCCGTGATAAACCCTCATATGTGCAAAATGCAGTGTGTGGAAGATTAGTTAATACTGTCGGTAATCCCAAAAGACAGGAAGCAATCTAATGTCCATCAGTTGGGGATGGGTTGAATTCCAGTTTGTTCCAACAATGGGCTATACGGGGGCGCCTGGGTGGCTCAGCCGGTTAAGCATCTGACTCTTGGTTTTGGCTCAGGTCATGATATCACGGTTCATGGGTTCGAGCCCCACATCGGGCTCTGTACTGACAGCGCGGAGCCTGCTTGGGATTCTCTGTCTCCCTCTCTCTCTGCCCCTCCCCCACTCACGCTGGCTCTCAAAATAAACAAACTTTAAAAAAGCAAAAACAGGGGCACCTGGGTGGCTCAGTCAGTTAAGCAATCAACTCCTGATTTCAGCTCAGGTCAGGATCTCACAGTTTGTGGGTCCGAGCCCTACGTCAGGCTCTGCACTGACGGTGTGGAGCCTGCTTGGGATTCTCTCCCTCTGTCTCTGTCTCTGTCTCTGTCTCTCTCTCTCTCTCTCTCTCTCTCTCTCGCTGCTTCTCACCTGCTCATGCACTCAAACTCTCTCTCAAAAATAAACTTAAAAAGGTTGTGAGCTGCTATGAGGTACAGTTTACAGCAAGTGTAAACGTTTAAAACAAAAAACAATACTGCTATATAAAGGGTTTAAAAAGTTCTTTCAGCCTTGATATGAAATGACCACAAGACACAGGGGCAAAGAAAAGCAAGGTACCTACAGTATGCACAGTACAAAAACAGAGGATAAGAGAATGTACACACACACACACACACACACACACAGCTACTGGGTGTTCAGCCTCTCTCTGCAAGTTATAGGTAACAGGGACTTCTTCCAGGGAAAGGAACTAACTAAGTCATCAGGCAGGGGAGGCACGCCCAAAAGAGATTCTGTTTCCTGTATTACCCTGAGAAAAGAAACACAATTCCCAAAAGAATCAGGTTTTTATTTTATTTTAAAGGTGATGGGGCCTAATAGGATACACGGCAATGACACCTTGGTTTAAGAAGCAGGAAACTGAAACCTAGCCCTATGCTGCCACCAACCAGCTATGTGACCTTGGAAGAGACCCTCACCCCGACTCCAGGTCTCAACCTGCCCATTCATAACAGGACAGCACTAAACCAGATCCGTTTCCTTGGTAACTTCTGGCTGGGATTTTTCTAGCTAGCGTCTGTAGGTTCTCACGTTCCCAGTCAACAACAACACACACACGGACACCTTCCTGGCAGGTAACGGAGCGCAGATTTTTCTTCTAGCAAGAGATCAACATCAAACCCGGGTCCCGCGACATCCTGATAATCCACTGCCCTGCGAACCAGCAAAAACAAACCACAAAACGTCTCTTAGCAAAAATTCTGGCCTTATCAGAAAGGGCCGCATCACATCTCATCAGAAACACCCCGCTTCGGGGCTGATGCGAACAGTCGCAGAAACTCGGCCCTGAAAACACACATCACTCACCCTCGCTGGCAGACTGCGCAGAACAGAAAGGCTGGCTTGCTGAGCAAAAGCATCCAGAGCATTTACACTGGTTTTAATTAATCCGAGCAGCTGAGTTTTTCCGTCTTTCTTTTTCCTCTCAAGATTCTGAAAGCTTCACAGCAAGCAGGGAATGTGAAGGTAATTTATCACTGTTCCATTCTCAGTCTTCTGGGTATTTAACAGTAAGCATCCCAGACGCACGGCTCAGGGCGAACACGTTTCTTTAAGCAGCTGGGCTTCTCTATTTCTCCTTACACAACTGCCCCCCTCACGGCCAGCCCCTCGGGGTCACGGCTGTGCCCACACAGCAACCGGACAAAGTTAGTTTCATCTCAGAGCCACCAGATTTTCTCAGAAAGGGTTCCAAAAATCCTTTTTTTCTTTTCTTAACCACTTGCATAATCTTTGCTATATCCACGTACTACCAGTAAATATTATTTACTTAATATTTCTATTTAAATTCACTCACACAGTACTTTAATTTTTTTTTCTTTTAAAAGGAAACTTTATACCACTACCACAAATGGAAAATCTGTGTCACCTCCATAAATAGAAGGTAGGGTAAAAACACAATAAAAATAAAAGTTACTCAATTCAAGATTCGAGACACTGTGGCCGGCCAAAGGCTCTACCCTGAGGCCCACCCTTTCTCTGCCCCTGAATGCTCCCTTTTTACGGAGATAGTATGTATATATGAAGATTTTGAATATGTAGAGTTTGAGGAGTGTTGCCAAATGTTATAGACTCTTGTAACCACAACCACAATAAAGCTGTAGGACATTTCCACAACCCCAGGAGGCCTACCTTTTTTAAGGCTGGAGGGGGGCAGGGAGGAAACGGCAAGTGCTAGAAAGATACGGGAGCACCTAACAGACTCTACCTGGGACTAGTTCAAAGCCACGTAGCGCTGCAAGAAAAAATGGCACTCATTACATGTGATGCCCTCACCAGTGGAGCACATAAAACCCCTTCACCTGCCATGGGTCACCTAGCCCACCCTGAGGCATCCATACTCAGAGAGAGGAAGAAGGCGGAAGCCGTGATGGGGGTTCAGAGGCTGCTGCCCAAGGTCCTCTGTGCCTCTATGCCTTTGTACCTGCTGTTCCCCTTGCCTGGAACTCCCTTCCAGACCCCCTATCCTCCCTTCTCCTAGCAAGCCATTATTTGCCCATCAAGATTACACCTGGGCCACCTCCTCCTGAAGGCCCTCCCTGATTCCCTAGTCTGGATCGGAAAGCTCTTCTTCTGGGTTCCCAGAAAACCTGCAGAATCGTGTAAAGAAGTTTATCAATTGTCTCCCTACGGGGCTGTGAGCTTGTTGAAGGCAGTTAGGGATCGTCGGTCCGTAATAATCAACAGGGAAAGCAGCTAACGTTTATTGAGAACTTCCCTGCCAGGCACCGTGGCAGGCACACTCCACCTAGTTATTCTATCCTCACAACCCGCTATGAGGTGGGCACTGGGTATTCCCCTTTTACAGACGAGGAAACGGAGACACAGGAGCGGACTTGCCGGAGGGCCCACGCTCGAACCCAGGCAGACTGGAGAGCACCATCAATCACCAGGCCATTCAGGGCTAGAGGATTCTTCTGTTGGGGGGAGGGGGGGCGCTGGGGGGTGTTTAGTAGCACGCCTGGCCTCTAACCACTAGATGCCGGTGACATCCCTACCGTGCTCCCAGCTGTGACTACCACAAACATCTCCAGGTACGTGGCCAAGTTCGTCCCGCAGTCAGAACACCCGCTCCCCGCCCCCCAGCTGAGAACCACGGCCGCATACAGTGCTGGTGTCCCGTGCGTGCCCCGCTCACACCAGAGGCCCAAGAGAGCAATGCAAGCAGTAATCCGGGAGTCAGGCCCTCCAACCCAAAATGCTTCAGAAACGAGACATCTGCCCACCGTCAGCCCCAGCAAGTAAATCACACTGCAAGTCCTAATTGTCAGCGCCCTCCCTCTTGGCTTCCCGGGGGCTCACCCCAGCATCCAGGCTCCGTGAAGGCTGGGGGAGGTCTCCGGCCACCATCGGAGGCTGCAGGAGGAGGGTGCTGGGGACGCCACTCCGGCCCCACCTCAGCAAGGCATCTGCGCGGAGATCCGGGCCTCGCTCGGCACAGGGTCGGGGGACCCCCGCTCCACTGCCCCGCCCCTGGGCCCTGTGACCAGGGGGACCCCCGAGTCCTCATGGGTCACACGGTGAAGCCAGTGACAGTACCAAGCTGATAGTTCACCTCATCCACATGAAGCCCAAAGCACACACAGTAAGCACTCAATAAAGTGGGTCTGAGTGGATCATTATTATTATGGAAAGAATGACTTTTTAAATGAGAATCCCGCCCTTTCTCTGCGCTCGCTGCTTTCTTTTACAACTTGCCACTGTGACACACACTAGCCCCCAATGCCTTCAAAAGCATTTAAGAAAGAAAAGAAAAGAAGAGAAAAGAAAAGAAAAGAAAAAAAGAAAAGGGCAGCCTGGCTCACGAGTTCAAGCCCACATTGGGTGTAGGGCCTACTTAAAAGAAAGTAACGGGGGGGGGGGGGGGGGTGCCTGGGTGGCTCAGTTGGTTAAGCGGCTGACTTCGGCTCAGGTCATAATCTCGTGGTCCGTGAATTCGAGCCCCGCGTCGGGCTCTGTGCTGACAGCTGGGAGCCTGGAGCCTGCTTCAGATTCTAGGTCCCCCTCTCTCTCTCCGCCCCTCCCTCCCCTCATAAATAAACATTAAAAAAAAAAAGAAAGTTAAGAATGTTTTATGAAAATAAATGGATTAGTCAGTACAGTAAAACCTTGGATTGTGAGTAACTTGTTCTGCCAGTGTTCTGCAAGATAAGCAACCATTTTTAACAAATCGTAACCTGATAAACAAGCAGTATCTTGCAATACGAGTCGTACGTGACACCCAACGTCACATAATCCCACATGAGCCAGTGGGCCTCGAAATTCGCTTTGATACACAAGTGCTTTGGGTTACAAGCATGTTTCCGGGCCAAATTATGCTCGCAAACCAAGGTTTTACTGTACTTGGGAGTCTTCTTTTCTGCTGACCTTCAGAAAATATGTGGAGGGGGTCCAGGAGGCTTCCAACACCCCCTCTTGTTTTATGCTTTTACTCTTCCCCCGGGCCATCTGGGAGCCGATCAACCAAACCTCACAGAAGCGTTGGTGACCCAGGGAGCTGCCGGCAGTAACGAAAACGATGTCTAACCTGTCAGCTAACGTGTCTATACCACTTACTCTACACCAAGAACCGCTGTGTGTGCGTTAAACGTTGGTCTCCCAAGAACCCTGTGAAGCAACTTTACCGATGGGGAAGTGAGGCTCAGAGAGGGGGACTCACGTTCCCAAGGTCACACAGCTTCTAAGCGGCAGTCTGGCTCCTCTCCTTCATAACCATTACTCTAGCCTGCTACTGATGAAAGGGGCTATTTCTTGGACGGTGATACCTTAGCCCCAACACGGGGGTTATGGGGTATCCAACTGGGGAGATGAGGTACCCCAAGAATTGGAGCTGCTCTGGGGCACCTGGGTGGCTCGGTCGGTTAAGTGTCCGACTCTTGGTCTCAGCTTAGGTCACGATCTCACAGTTCATGAGTTCGAGCCCCACGTCGCACTGAGAGTGTGGCGCCTGCTTGGGATTCTCTCTCTCCCTCTCTCTGCCCCACCCCTACTCACTCTGTCTCTCTAAATAGTTTTTTTTTTTTTAATTTCCTTTTAAAAGAATTGGAGATGCTCTAAGGGGTCCCATCAGGAGGCAACTGACAACCAAGGACATGAATTCCTTTCTTCTGAAATATCCACAATCCCTCCATTTGCCCCAGGATTGAGTCAACGATTTATTTTAAAATCACCGTCAGGCCACACTGTGGTCTCTGCCAGGGCCTCTCCTCCTCCAGCCTCTTTCGGGCCTGTTGCTCACCCTCGGGGACACACGGCCAAGTCTGAGGCAGCTGTTCAGTGCCAACCCACCAGCCAACAGATCGCTTTTGAAAAAAAAAAAAAAAAGGAACAGCAAGAGAACATCTTCTCCGCCTAGAACTACGGGCGGGTGGAATTTTCAGGAAGCAGAATAGAATGATCAAAATAGAAACCCCGCTAGGGAACCTACACAGGGTCTGTCCTTCGGGGGAGGGGAGGCCCGGGGGGAGGGGGACGAGGAGAACCAGCGCTCTCAGGCCTGAAGGACCTGGGGGCAAGGAGTCAGGTCACGGCCCAGAAAGCCAGACGCCCCTCGGCCTGGCAACCGGGCCCCGGGGCTGCGGGCCATCCCTGTCTGAGGCGGCAGGCCCACCACTTGATGAGCTCACACCCCAAGGTGTTGCGAGTCGCAGGCCCTGGGTTTGAGTCACACAGTCTGTTGCCATGGCAGCACTCGGGATGCCACAACCTGGCACCACATAGTACAGGCGGAGGAAAGGGGAAAGGTGGAGGGAATGAGCCCTACCTCCCGCCACCCCACGACTCTCCTAACCTCCGAGGGCGGGGGTGGGGGGGGGTGCTGTGAGCAATCACCCAAAGGAGCAGGAAGGGGAAGCTTTGTCGTCTGGCGGCCCGCAGCGCCTGTAGCAAAGACCTTTGAAAAGCTAGAGGCTGCCTTCAAGTAAGAAGTTCAGTGGCTAGCAAACTTTCCCAAAAGCCCCCCAGGCCCCTACCACGCCCACCAGACGCACACGCGCACAGGGGTTGGATGCCCCATCAATGAATCGTGTGTATTCTAATGCCAGAGAACCAGGTTGTCGCATTCGTCACTCGAGAAATGACACACACAGACGCAGGGCACGAAAGGCGAGAAATTCCATCCAGATAAGTCAGGTCCAGAAACGCCAGCAAGGGAAGAAAGGCAGTTTACCGTCCTGTCTGGTCAACGTGGAACCACCGGAAAAAGCCACCTTGAACGCTATGCTCTTTGCTGACCTTGTCCCCAGCTAAGACAGCTGTCTGCCTTCACCAGACGGGACAGAAGAGAGGGCTCCGTCCTGCTTCCCAGGCAGGCTGCCAGGAGGCCAGGCGCCCAGGACACAAGACCCAGGACGACTTGCAAGCCTTACAGACTGGCTGTGGGCATGTCTGTTTGCAAACCCCCATGCACCCACAGGCGGACACCTACTCCTTTTGGAGAGGGGTAGAGAGGTGTAAGGAATCTGCAACCCGCATGCATAAGGTCAGCTTTTGGACGGAGGCAGCAGAGCCCGGACATCGAGCCGACGTGAGTCATCTCCATTCTCAACTTGGGGTGCAAAGAACCACCTCCTGCTAGTTTAGTCATCCCATGGGCCCCTGCCACTTTCGAGAAGTTCAGAGACCTTCCTATTTTTATTCATTGGATAGCTGATCTTCACTGGGCCGCAAGCTTTCACGTGTACTACCTCCTTCTCCGCAGCTTACGACCCTCCCCCGCCCCCCAGCCCAGCCAGGAGGCAGGTGTTATCAAGTCCTCTGCGTTACAGAGAAACTGAGGC
Source organism: Puma concolor (assembly GCF_028749965.1). NCBI lineage: Eukaryota > Metazoa > Chordata > Mammalia > Carnivora > Felidae > Puma > Puma concolor. The sequence goes on from NC_141669.1 coordinate 130,864,990, forward strand.
TTCAGGATGCAGGGATTCACCCAAAGTCACAAGATCATCAGGGGCAGAGCTGGACTTCAAACTGAGACATCATGCAGGTGCAGTAAAACGCACAAGCATGAAACGTACATCTCATGCCTTTTTTACATACGTGTCTGTAGCTGGTTATGCCCACCACTCAAGATCTAGAACATTTCCATTCTGCCCGGGGGTCCCCTGTGGCCCTACCCAGCCAGCAACCCTAACCCAGGCGGAAGGACTCACCCAGCCTGACTTCTCTCAGAGACTAGGTGCTAATACGCAGCCACGGTTTCTTTTTTAACCCCTTGCAGCATTCCCCCATATGACGACACCGTAATTTATTTATCCAGTCAGCCGACTGTACTGCCTCCATTTTTAAAGAAGACCACCATTTGTGGGGCGCCTGGGTGGCTCAGTCGGTTGAGCGTCCGACTTTGGCTCAGCTCATGATCTCACAGTCGGTGAGTTCGAGCCCCACATCGGGCTCTGTGTGCTGACAGCTGGGAGCCTGGAGCTGCTTCGGATTCCGTGTCTCCTTCTCTCTCTGCCCCTCCCCCACTTGTGCTCTGTCTCTCTCTCTCTCTCTGCCTCTCAAAAATAAATAAACGTTAAAAAAAATTTAAAGAAATAAAAACAATACAGAAGACCACCATTTGACATCGAACTTGACTTCGATGAGGTCCATTTCTAACAGGAGAGTCCGTCCCTCCACACTTGTCATGTGGTGCGTGACCGAGAGCAAGGCTCCGACAGCTTCCTCACCAAAACGAGAAGGAAAGATCCGGTCAGAACCAGAAATAGACTTCAGATAATCCTGCCTCAGAAACAAGGCTCGCTGGGGCTAACCCACCTCTCCGTCAAAGGCCTGCACGGGGAGGGGGGGGGGTGCTGGGGGGGGGGGTCACACATTCTAACCAGCCCAGCAAAGACCCCTCACCTTCATGCCAGCCCCTCAGAGCCACACCCCTATTTGAGTCCCAAGCCCCTGGCACTGCCTGAAAAGCCGATGGCCACCTTTCCTCGAGCTAACCTGAAATCCAGGTGGAAACTTCCCCTGGAGAACAGCGGGGGCCCCTGAACTGGGCCAGGGGCAGAGATTTAAAATGAAAAGCTGATGGACTGACAGGTTCTTTACGTACACTTTCCCCCCAGTTTTCATGTTGGTGCCACGCTCCCGGAGCAGGCACACTTGATCAGTGGCCCTGCCAACCCCAGCCATTCGGGACATTCCTCCTTCCTCCGTGGCAACGGAGGGGTGGTCCCCCACTGCGGGCCTCAGACCTGCAGCCCACCTTCCTCCCATCACACAGGTAAACAGCCCCTTTCTGTAGTCTTTACAGACACGGTTACAGGCGCTGCAGACCAAGTTCTTCATTCCACGTCCCCCCTTTTGCAGGCATGCCCAAGCAGGTTTGTTTTGATAAGGACCCTTATAAATCCTGAGCTTTGCAGGCGACTTTCTTCCCTTCAGAAAGCTCCCCCAGCCACGGCTCAATTAAAATTCACATGGGAAGGGCTGGCTGTTAGAAATGCATTTAAGGGGCGCCTGGGTGGCGCAGTCGGTTAAGCGTCCGACTTCAGCCAGGTCACGATCTCGCCGTCCGTGAGTTCGAGCCCCGCGTCGGGCTCTGGGCGGATGGCTCAGAGCCTGGAGCCTGTTTCCGATTCTGTGTCTCCCTCTCTCTGCCCTTCCCCCGTTCATGCTCTGTCTCTCTCTGTCCCAAAAATAATAAACGTTGAAAAAAAATTAAAAAAAAAAAAAAAAAAAAAAAAAAAAAAAAAAAAAAAAGAAATGCATTTAAACTCAAACAGGCCCAGGGGAGAAAACAGGTTCTCTCCCCAAACCTTCGAGGAGGAGGCAGGGAGAGTCCCAAATGCCAACTCGGAGAAAAAGCCATCTCTTGGTTCTGTTCACAGCTTAGTCTGCCCTGGAAAGCTATATCCCCTCCCCGACATGGGGCAGGGCGGGGGCGGGGGGGAGATGTTGGGGGAAGGCACGTAAAGTCCAAGGCAGGGGGCTTTCCATCTGAATGCCGGTTTATAAGAAATGCAAAGGACAGAGGAACCTGTTAAGAGAGTCCGGCATGTGGAGAACCGACCCTGCTTCTTCAACAAATAGCAAGAAAACAGACTGATGGGGACTTTCCTAGAATAAAAGAGACGCCACGGTCCCCTCAACCAGATACAACGCAGAGATCTCGTTTGGATCTTGGTTCAAACGAGTTCACAGCAAAAAGATACTTGTGACACAAGCAGGAAATCTGAAACTAGATATCTGAAATTAAGCCATTATTGTGCTGTTTTAGGTCTGATAATGTCGTCTGACTTGTCCCTGAGTCCTTGTCTTTGAGAGCTACTGACTACTCTAGTTATTAACAAAATATTAAACCATCTGGAATTTGGTTTCAAGTAGTGGGGGGCCCGCAGTGTAGAGAATATGTCCAGGGTGGAGAGGGGTGAGAGAAGGGTAGCCTGATGCTGGTAATTACTGAAGCTGGGTGATGGGAACGTGAGAGTCAATTATCATTATCTCTGTTTCCCTCTTGCGGGAAAAGTTCATCACTCAAGTGCAGGACAAAATCTTCTTGTTTTGGGGGAACCCATGGGGGGCTCTGCTCCAGGTAGAGAAGCAGACAGCCCCAGACCCTTCCCAGGAAGAGCCCCTGGGTCACCTCTTGCCTCCTTCCCTGAGCTCAGTTTGAACAATCAGCAAAAAAAAAAAAAAAAAAAAAAAACCCTCACGCCAGCCTGGGGAAGCTAAGTTTGGCTGGAGCTCTGCGAAGGCTGCTGCGGCTATTTCCTGTGCTGGGGAGGAGAGCAGGAGGAAGTCCCTTCACGGGGGGAAGCCACAAGAATCCATCACACTGCACACTCCAGGGCTGGTCCTTCCTGGCCCTGGCTCAAGGGTCCCAGGGGGCCAGGGCAGGGCACCTGGGGAAACCCTGCCTCCCCAAGGGAGGCAGCCACAGGACAAATCCAAGCCCTGGAGTCTGGACACTTGAGAAAGTTTTCGCAGACGGCCAAGTTCTAGAGCTGAGACAGGAGCCAGACGAGAGTCTTTCGAGTCAGAATGGAAGGTGCCTTAAGTAAGACACCTTGCTATAACGCCCACTCAAGCCCGACAGCCAGGGGCTCCTCGCCAAGGACCGGACTCTTCATCCCTTCCCTTAAGGCTCAGAATTCACCCAAGGTGAAGGTTGTCCCTTCCAAGGAGCCAAGGCCCTCGAGAAGTCAGGAGAGCTGGACGCTCCCTCAAAGCCCATCACCGCTGCCAGCACCAGCCCATCTGCGCACAGCCCGCCTCCTGGCAGCCGCACATCTGGTCCAGCAGGTGAGCTTTGCCACCACCATCCCCCCCCCCCGCCCCCGCACAGGTGAGAAAACACAAACCCCGAGAAGCAGAATCGCACGCCCGTAGGTGGACCATCATCAAGGAAGTATTCAACTTCTCATCCATTCATTTGGAAATTACTGATTGGGCACTTACTAACGCCAGGTACTTTTACTGGCCAAGGTCACGCAGGCAGGAGGCCACAACGTCAGAATTTCAAGTCAGGGTTTTCTGATTTCAGATCTGGCGGTCTGACTCGCTGCGCCTTCGGAGCTGGAGGAACAGGCACCCCGGGAGGCATGCACAATAATCCAGCGGGATGCAGAAAGCAATTGAACAACAGCACAAGGCCCATTTAATTCCTGTCCTTTACCATTTTTATTTTTGCCGCACAGGTATAGTCCCCTTGGGACAGCAGCCAAGTTGACCACGCTATAAATACCAAATATAAGGACTGAACGCACCCCGTGCCCCTCAGAGCCGGAGTCCGTGACATTCTGGCTGAGTTGTAGTGCTGACAGCAGGGACTCGGGACCCCAACTGCTTGGGTTCAAGGCCTGCCCTGCCATTTACCGCTGCATGACTCAGTAAAGACAACGGAACCACCCCCCCCCCCAAAAGAGTCTGACTTCACTGGTCCCAAGTGCAGCCAGGATTGAGAACCACGGGCCACAATGCTGCCTTTTTCAAATATATTCAACCTCATCCCCTTACAGGATTAGAAGGCCTTGGGAACCAACCCAAATAACACTGCTCCAAGGTTTGAAGAGCCTCCCTCCCGGTCACCTCAAGAACAGAGGGCCTTTAATTTGGAAGCGTGGATGACAGGTGTTCAATAGTGAAGAATGATGAGGGCAACTTTCTCCCCATTTCCCTCGCCTCCCTGACAAGGCCACCGCTCAGTCCTCGCCTTCATTCCACCTTTCCAGCTGCACCTGGAGACGCTATTTGTACAAAGCAGGCTTAATAAGGCCTGTCCTTAATTCGACGCAGACGGCAATGTCTCTGAATGTCACATGTGTTTAGCGAGACTGCTTGCTTAGGGTAGAACTCTATTTTTAGGAAGCACCAAAAACACCTCATGATACCATATCCCAGCACCTCATTTGTCCCTATTTGTTTACCAGGCCCTGTCCCACATCGGCCCCGGGGCCAGGCAAGGGCAGGACCACATCTGATGGTCTCTACACCCCCACGGGGCCTGGCACAAAACCAGCATTTAGGGAGTATTTGCTGAAAGAATCAGGTTTTAATTGTCCCCTGTGAATGGGGTAAGAGCAGGTGACACGAGGGAAGGGACTACAGTAGGGTCTGGGACTCTACCTGAAAATGGTCTAAAGGGCACGTGGAGGGCAGAAGGGGGCGTGCAGGGGTTATGCTCATGTGCGGCATGCACACATAGGATACCTGTGCACACGCACTCCTACAGCGGGTACATGTAGGATGGGTGGCTTTTGTCCGCTTTTCCAAGGGCTGTGACCCAGCAAGTTTAAGGACCACCGGAACAGACTCTACAAGCAATGGCCAGGAGTCTATTTGCCTTTCTGAAGGGTCAAGGTTGGTGCCATTTGCATTCGCTTCCGAGGAAGTGAAGCAGGGACACATGAGACCCACTGAGGCCTCCCAGAAGTGATCACTCCCAAGGAGTCAGTCCCTGATGGTCCGGAGGAGATGTGGCACCCTGGAGGAGACGGGGACTCCCAGTGGCCATCCAGCCCTCCCAGGGTTTTACACATTGGGAGAATAATTCGTTTCGCTGAATTCACAAGCACACACTAAGGAATGAAGCTTCTCATCTGTCCACTGACAATGCGTACAGGTCTCTCCCCTCCACGATGAGGTTAGTAGCAGAGGTCAGGGCTCCCACAGCGTGGTCCCCATTCCTTCTGTTACTTTTTTCAACCGAGGGAGACAGTGAAATATAGGAAGAGTCTACTTTGCCTGCCTCTAAAGCAGATTTGAAAACCTAGATAAATGAAGTGGATGATTTCTTAGAAAGATACGGGGTGCCAAAATGGACTCCAGCAGACAAAGTGCAGGCCGACTAATTCCCACACACACGATAGAGAAAGCAATCCTAGCCCAACCCTGTAAAAAGGCACCAGGCCCGGATGGCTTCATGGGGGAATTCTATCCCAACTTTAGAAATGCGACAGTCCCAACAACACATCCATTGTTCCTGAGCATAGAAAAGTAAAGAAATCCAAACCACACACCAAAAAGGACATTACAGACAAGTACCGCTCATGAATACCACTGACAGGAATCTTAGATTTTATCAGACACCAGCCCCACCACTAGAAGAAAACAATACACAGTGACCAAGTAGGGTTTAAGGCAGTAATGTTCCAATATTAGGAAGTCTCATGTAAGTGAGCATAAGAGATCTAAGAAGAATAAAACCATATTCTTCCACAGACCCTAAGACGTCTATGACATAATTCAACTCTCATTCCTCTTCAAAACTCTCAAGAAAACAGGAATGGGTGGATACTTCCTTAACATATTAAAATACAGACACTTCGATCCCGAAGGTGACACGCGAGGTATTCCTGATAGGGTCAGCACAATAGGTGCTCAATAGTTAGCTGGAGGAGTAAACGAATAACGGCTCACATTAACTGAGCACCTCCATTAACAAAGCCAAGGGTTTAATAAAATGCTCACAACAAATCACACTCTGTATTGATTTAAATAGGTCAAGCCATTCAAGGCAAATAATCCTGTGACAGTAGTAGTATTTCAGCTTTCGACAGATAAGCAAACCAAGGTCCGGAGAGGTTAAATGACTCGCCCAGGGTCACTCGGGTGGCAAATGTTTTCAACTCCAGTCTCGCCAAAGGGCCAGGCCCTTTACAAACGGCTCTACGTACCTCTCATCAGATAAAGGAATAGTGAACCCTCACACAGTGGTTCCGAATGCTGGCTCTGAAGCAAGACGGCCAGGTTCAGGGTTCAACTCTGCCATTTACCGGCTCTGCTCTCTTGGGAAGATTCCTCCACCGTTCTGTGCCTCAGTGCCTCCTCTGTAAAATGAGGGTGACCACAGGGCCCACTGGCTAGGGTTGGCGCGTTATTACAGGAGCTAAAAGGCATCTGCTACAATGTTACAGTTCCATAAAACAAGCATCCGAATTTCCCAAAATCCGTAAGTCCCGTCATCCAGTTCTGACAACGTCGGTCCCATTAGCGGGCTCCTTCCTCCCTGGACTCTTGCCAAGCTCATTCACGCACAGAGTTAAGGGTAGCCCTCACATGCATCGCCAATATATTGTCGCCTGGGACAAAGCCCAGTAGCAAGCTAAAGGCTAGTGGCAGCCCTTGGAGAGAGCCACCGTTCAGAAGCAGAGAGGTGACCCCATGAACATCCGGGTAAGCCAGAGCCGGACCCACATCTGGAAGAGCTCGCTTAGCCTCTCAAGGCTCACACCCGCTCTGTTCTTCGGCCATGATGCTTCTGTGCTCCCAGCAAGGAATCATTATTTACAGATTCCAGAGCAAACTCCCCACTCCGTAAGGGGGGCGGGGTGGCGCACATAGGAAATTCTTTCCCAAGAGCCAAGTTTAGAAAGGAGTAACTTTACGACAGAGAAACCTGACAAGCACTACTGTGGCCAAGTTGATCAAGGTCGATTATCAACACTGATCAATCAAGCCGATACTAAGTACCCTTGAGATGATGCGATGGAAACAGTCACTTCACCTGCGTGGTCCTCCTCTCTAAAACCCATAGCCCCAAGTCCTTCCAGGAGAGAAACATCAGAAAGACCCTAAGTCGGGCACAATTCTACGGTATATCTAACCGGTGCTCCTCAAAACTCAAGTTCCCAAAAAGATTAAAAAAAATAACAAAGACCCCTTGAATCTGAATAAAGTATGGACTTTAGTTCATCATGACGCATCAATAGCGGATCATGAATGATAACAAATATACCCAAAGTGATATAAGATGTTAATAAAACGGGGCCCCGGGTGCTCAGTGTATGGGAATTCCCTGTACTGTCTTGACAACTTTTCTGTGAATCCAAAACTGTTACCAAAAAAATAAAGTTTGTTGGTTTTTTTTTAAATGATTCCAGGGCTTCCACTGTGGCCATTTAGACACCCATCTGGCGGCCACCAAGCACCACTTGCCAAAAAAAACTATAAAAAGCACCTCCCATCAGATTTGGCTTGGAAACTATTTCCCCGGAAATCTCCCCCGTGCAAAAAAAAAAAAAAAGTTAGCTGATTGTGAATCTGGGAGGGGTGTATTAGTTCCCTGCAAAACATGACTTTAATCTTACCAAACAAAGACCACGGATGTTAAAGGGACCTTAAAGGGATCATTTGCAGATTCTTAATTGTATCTTTTCAAAGCAAAGGATGGCCTCCAGATTGCAACTCGAGAAGACTGGTCTCTTTTGCTTGCTAATTATTTCCATCTCCAGCCAAAATTCAGAACGATCACCAACTACCACCTTCACTTGGTATCCAAGTCAAAGCAAAAGCCCCTCACCTAAGGTGGTCAGTGAAGACAGCGAAGGAAGGAAAGTGAAAAGTTCTCATTCGCCTGCCTAGCACAGCATCTCTGGGAAACGCCAAGCCCCCAAATGTCTGTGAGAAGTCCTCCTACACAACCCCTTCCTGCCCTCCGGATGCGGCCAAGCCCCTGTGCATCTGGAAGTTACCAACAGGCCTGCCCCGGAGGCTTTGACAAGCCCTGGGCTGGGCTGTCAAAATCAGGAAGCCCAGTTGGGTGGGTTTTTTTTGTTGTTTTTTTCCAAGACAACCTGTTAACCAGAAAAATACAGCGAGGTTCCGCATGCGACCTCCTTTTCCTTCTGACGAATGCTCCTGGTAAGCAAGAGCGCCGGCCCAGCCTGGGGAAGTCCCCAGCCACAGAGGGCCCTTCAGCACATACACTGACAGCTAGTTTAGGCAGGAATAGGCTTCTGCCTGAATCCAATCCGCAGGCCAGCCTTTCCCCGAACCCCACATCCATTAGGACAGCGGGGCAAGGGATCACTGTTTAACAAAGCTCAAACTGATCCCTTTAGGGGGACTCGCAAAAGCTGGCGGCCGAAACCAGGGAGGAAACGGGAAGGCTTCCTAACAGTGAAGCCGCGCCAACCTCCAGCATCTGAACCTCCTGCGTCTGAAGGCACAGACAACCTCTTCATTAGTTTCAGCACAAAGTTCCCAACAAACTCGGCTCCCAGGCGCTGTTCACAGAGGAGAATCCGTTGCCACCTCTCTGTGCCCCAGTTCCCTCCCTGCTAACTCCATTCTCTGGCTTCCCCACCGCCTCTGTCCAGAGGCAAATCACTTCCTTTCCCCTCCGACGACCCTGCAGCTGGGGGCCAGCTGAGCCCCTTGCCACCTTTTGCTCGGCTACGGCGACCCCCAGGGAGGAGAGCCGAGTAACTGCAGACTGACGCCCTACTGGGCAAGAGTGAGCCTACCGCCCCCTAAGGGTGGGTGGCAGCAGTCCCAGATGCCTCGTGCCCTCCCTCTCACCTGGGGAGACGCACCCCTCCCTCCCCACCCCCCACCCCCCCACCCCCGCCCCGGGAAGTGTGACATCGGGAGCACAGAGGGGTCCTGTGTCCACTCCGCAGGCCCGAGCCCCCGCCCGGGCTCAGGGGGCCAGGCCGGGGGAGCCTCCACCGACCTTCGATAGGATTCAAATAGTCATAGTCGAAGAGGATGGAGAAGTCGAACTCGTCTTGGGGGCTGCCCCCGGGCTCGTGGCCTGGGGCGTCCCCGCCGTCGGGGTCGGGCTGCGGCTCCGGGGCGTCCATGGCGCGCAAAGCGGCGGGAGGGTGGCGGGGCCGGGGCGAGCGCGGCCTCGGCCTGCTCCTGGGCACCCTCGCCCGGGGGTGCGAAGGGGGCAGGAAGCGAGCCCGAGAGGCGGCGGCAGCGGCGGGGTCGCTGTCCTCGCGGGGACGCACGCGGGCCCGGGGATGGCGCGCTGGCGCAGCGGCTGCTGGACGCGCCCGGGGAGCTGAGCGGCGGCGGAGGCGGCTGCGGCGCGAGCTTCCTGCTCCGGGAGGCACCTGTTGCGGCCCGCGGCGGGGGAGGCGGGGACAGGGCGGCCGGGCCGGCGGGGGCGGGGCCGCCACCGGGGACTCGGGGGAGGGCGCGAGGGGGGGAGGGGCTGGCCGGCCGGCGCCCGGGAGGAAGGAGACCGCCCCCCCCCTTCCCCCGGCTGCGGCCGCACCGCCCGGGCACCGCGCTTAGCCACCGGCCGGGCGGAGCTGGGGGCCTCCTCCTTCCCCCCTCCCCGCGGGCGAGGCTGCGCGCTCTGCGGGACCCAGGACCCAACGCCAAAGCCTCTGCCACCTGTAGTGTTGCCCAGCTGCTCCCAATCTTTTCCCTCCTTTCTCCTCTAAGCGGGGGAGGGGGGAACCAATCCCTTCTATGGCAGACTGAGTCTCCAGGTGCCTCTGGGTGCCCACAGCTGTGGCATGATATTGACCTACAGTCACTTGTGTACCCCTGACCGCAGGTTCCCAGGACCTGAGAAAGAACGCGAGGTACTCTGAGAGCACAAGCCTCACTCTTAGATCTATACCTCGTTGGCCACCCACCGTGTGCCTGGTGCCAGGGACCCAGCGTGACCCAGACACTAACGACCTGGGACGTTCAAGGTGGGGGTAGGGGCGGGCATGAAGGCGATAAACGAAAGGACAAAGATCATCTTGAACAGTGTCCGGAGGGAATCGCCAGGGCTCTGGGGTAAGGGCTGGCTGTTGGAGAGGCCTTATTCTCTTGGGTGGTCGCGTAGGGCCTCTCTGGGAGGGGACATTTGGATGAACCTAACTGATCTGGGGAAAGAGTGTTCGGGCAGCAGGAACCAAAGGAATGAATCCTAAAGCAAGAAGGGGCTGGCTGTGTTGCCAAGGAAAAGAGGGCAGTGCATTCAGAGAGGTGGGCAGGTAACAAGTCACCTGGACACTTGTTATAAAGACAGATCCCAGGCCTCTCCGTGGAGCTTCCGATTCTGATTCCGTAAGTCTGGAGCAGAGGCTCAGGAGTGTGTGTTTTTCTATGTTTATTTATTTTTGAGAGAGACAGAGCGCAAGCAGGGGAGGGGCAGAGAGAGAGGGAGAGACACAGAATCTGAAGCAGGCTCCAGGCTCCCAACTATCATATCAGCACAGAGCCCAACGCAGGGCTCGAACTCACGAACCATGAGATCATGACCGGAGCTGAAGTCAGATGCTTAACCGACTGAGCCACCCAGACGCCCCAGGAATGTGTATTTTTAAATAAGCACCCAATGTGAATGTCGTGAACAGGTACATTTGGGGAACGCTGCATAGGAATCCAGTCCCACCCCCACCCCACCCCCACCCCCATAAAACAGTTCCAGGGGTCTCAGACCAAGTTAGCTGATGTCAGAAAATAGACTCATGGGAGCAGAAAGGGAGAGTAGAACAGTGGTCTTCGACCCGTACAGCATGTTAGAATTACCCGGAACACTTGTTAAATGTGCCTAGGCTTCACTCCGGGCCCACGGAACCAGAACATCCAAAGTTTTTTGTTTGTTTGTCCGTTTGTTTTTCCCCAATGACCTCAGACGAATCTAAAATGCATGCAGTGTTGAAAATCTCTGCATCAGAAGATTAGATGGGGGAGGTTCAAAGATTCCCAGAGAGCCACAACTTGACCTCACATGGGGAATGACTCAAATCCTTCCCCATGTGCCAGAAAGAACTGAGAATGTGCATCCTTCACATTCTCACCGCTCTGCTCCATGAAGGCATTTGTGCAAAGCTAGCGATTGTCATTCATTCCACAACGATTCACTGAGCACCTGCCAGGTACCTGAGCTGCTACAAGATCTCAGGGATGCAGCCATCAACAGGACGGCATCTCTACCCTCATCATGCGTGTATCCTGGAAGCAAAGAGACACAGCAATGAATAGGGGGTTCCAAATGGCACGGAGACCAGTGGTTCTTAACCCAAGCTGTGCATTAGAATCACCTGGAGAGCTGTTTAAAAATGCAATGGCTGGGCCCCACCGGAGACCAGTTATAATCAGAATGCTAGAACACAGGGCCTGGGCATCAGGATTTTGTAAAAGCTCCCCCCAGATGCTTCCAGCGTGTGGTCAGGGATGAGTAGCACTGGTTTAGACTCTCATTTCAGGGACCCACACTGGGCTCAGGACTTGCCAACTTCCAGGGTTCCAGAAACCAGAGTTTCTGGTTGTCAGAGCAGAAAATGATCCTGTTCATTGGTTCCTAACTGTAAGGACAGCTACACTGGATATATCCCAACACACATCTTAGGGCATCTGATAAATGTAGATGGAGGAGGGGAGAGTGATGACCCAGACTGGGACACTTAGAGCCAAGTATCTAGAAGGAGGTGGGTGCTCTGGGGTCCTTAGGACAGGACCCTGAAGTGTGGTCAGGGATAAACAAAGGAACCAGCCTACCCTTAAATAGAAAAAAAATAAGGGCTGCTGTCACCCTCACGTGTCCTTTCTCATTCCCCATCCTCTAATCAGGTAGACATCTGTTGATTTTTCCTACTTGGAATCGTTCCCTGCTTCTGATAACAGCATCCCAGGGTGTTCCTTTGGGAAACTACTCTTGACACAATTTTGGCAAAACTTGTCCCATCCTCCTCTGGCAAAAAAAGTGGATGAATGACCCAGGCTTGACCAGAGAATTTTATCTCCTCTAGCCTATGAGACCTACTGAGGCAGGGGCATGACTGCTTCATTCATACACAGCTTTATGTCCAGTGGATGTGTGGATGGATAGATGGACAAATGCAAGAGTGGGTGTTTGGATGGATGGATGCATGGATCCATGGATGCATGCATGGATGGATGCATGGATGGGTGGATGGATGCATGGATGGGTAGATGGGTGGATGGATGAGTGGATGGATGCATGGATGGGTGGATGGATGGATGGATGGATGCATGGATGGGTGGATGGATGCATGGATGGATACATGGATCCATGGATGCATGGATGGATGCATGGATGGATGCATGGATGGGTGGATGGATGCATGGATGGATGTGTGGATGGGTGGATGGATGCATGGATGGGTGGATGGGTGGATGGATGAGTGGGTGGATGCATGGATGGATGGATTGATGCATGCATGCATGCGTGGATGCATGGATGGGTGGATGGATGCATGGATGGATGGATTGATGCATGCCTGCATGCATGGATGCATGGATGGGTGGATGGATGGATGCATGGATGGATGCATGGATCCATGGATGGGTGGATGGGTGTATGGGTGGATGGATGGATGCATGGATGGATAGATGCATGGATGGGTGGATAGATGGATGGATGCATGGATGGGTGGATGGATGAGTGGATGGATGCATGGATGCATGCATGCATGAATGAATGCATGCATGCATGCATGCGTGGGTGGGTGGATGGATGCATGGATGGATGCACGGATCCATGGATGGATGGATGGGTGTATGGGTGGATGGATGGATGCATGGATGGATAGATGCATGGATGGGTGGATGGATGGATGGATGGATGCATGGATGGGTGGATGGATGCATGGATGGGTGGATGGATGAGTGGATGGATGCATGGATGCATGCATGCATGAATGAATGAATGCATGCATGCATGCGTGGGTGGGTGGATGGATGCATGGATGGATGCACGGATCCATGGATGGATGGATGGGTGTATGGGTGGATGGATGGATGCATGGATGGATAGATGCATGGATGGGTGGATGGATGGATGGATGCATGGATGGATAGATGCATGGATGGGTGGATGGATGCATGGATGGGTGGATGGATGAGTGGATGGATGCATGCATGCATGCATGCATGCGTGGATGGGTGGATGGATGCACGGATCCATGGATGGATGGATGGATGGATGGGTGGATGGATGGATGCATGGATGGATAGATGCATGGATGGGTGGATGGATGAGTGGATGCATGCATGCATGCATGCATGCGTGGATGGGTGCATGGGTGCATGCATGGGTGGATGCATGGATGGATGCATGGATGGGTGGATGGATGGATGCATGCATGGATGGATGGATGCATGCATGGATGGATGGGTGGATGAATGCATGGATGGATGCATGGATCCATGGATGGGTGGATGGATCAATGGATGGATGCATGGATAGGTGGATGGATGCACGGATAGGTGGATGGATGCACAGATGGGTGGATGGGTTGGGTGCATGGATTGATGGATGCATGGATGGACGGATGGATGCATGGATGCATGGATAGATGCATGGATGGGTGGATGGATGCATGGATGGGTGGATGGATTCATGGATGGATGCATGCATGCATGGGTGGATGGGTGGATGGATGCATGGATGGATGTATGGGTGTATGGGTGGATGGATGGATGCATGGATGGGTGGATGGATTAATCAATGGGTGCATTGATCAATTGATGGAAGAGTAGATATTTGGATGATAGTAGATGGATCAGTCAATGGCTCAATAGAAAAGTGGATGTTTCGGGGCACCTGGGTGGCTTGGTCGGTTAAGCGTCCGACTTCGGCTCAGGTCATGATCTCACGGTCCGTGAGTCCCAGCCCCGCGTCGGGCTCTGTGCTGGCAGCTCGGAGCCCGGAGCCTGTTTCAGATTCCATGTCTCCCTCTCTCTCTGCCCCTCCCCTGTTCATGCTCTGTCTCTCTCTGTCTCAAAAATAAATAAACGTTAAAAAAAATTTTTAAAAAAAGTGGACGTTTGGCTGGAGGGATGGAGGGATGGATGGACAAAGAGAGTTTAACTCTCCCGTGTGAATAAGTTCCTTAGGTTTTTTAAGGCTCCTCCACCCTCAGGGTTACTCTGGCCACCCAGTGGTTAGTGCAAGAGCCTCAATCGTTCCCCGAACAACGTCCTCTCGAGATACCCGGCAAGATGAGATAATGAAGGGAAGAGCACGCGACAAGTGACGAAGTGCTACAAACCCTTCGGCCTTAGGAAGGGCGGCTCAGGACACTCTGAACAAGGCCGTAGCGGCCTCAGTTGTTCCTCTGAACAGAGGATATATTTGAAAAGCTTCTAAGGTTTGGAATCTGCACCCACACGATCCGAATTCTTTCAAGGGAAGAGGTTCAGACCAGACCCCGCCCCCAGTCTCTGCTGGCACAGTGGGAGGTGACAGGTGTTCCTCCTCTAAGGGCCACCTTGAAGGGTGGGGGTTGGGGTTGAGGGGGAAGACACAGTTTCTTTTTTTTTTTTTTTTTTTTTTTTAATTTTTTTTTTCAACGTTTATTTATTTTTGGGACAGAGAGAGACAGAGCATGAACGGGGGAGGGGCAGAGAGAGAGGGAGACACAGAATCGGAAACAGGCTCAGGCTCTGAGCCATCAGCCCAGAGCCCGACGCGGGGCTCGAACTCACGGACCGCGAGATCGTGACCTGGCTGAAGTCGGACGCTTAACCGACTGCGCCACCCAGGCGCCCCGGAAGACACAGTTTCAACTCCAAACTAAATAATCTGTGCTCTTAGGAGCAGGGACGGGGAGCAGAACGCGTGACCTTTATGCATTCAGGGGCCATCCCAGGGGGCGGGGGTGGGGCGGAGGCCTTGACATTGCAACTCTGTCAACCTCCTCTCTGACCTGCCGCTGACCTCCTTGCAGAACCCTAGCCTCTTAGTTTTCCTCCAGCCCTTCCAACACAAGTGCCAGGGGAAGCCAGTGAGGCCCCCGAGAGCTCGAAACTTCTAGTCACACACTGTACTGCTCTGGCCCTGGGCCAGGAATTCGGCTCAATTCAACAAGCGTTGACCCTAATGTGTAACTGCACACTGAGGTAAGTGCCACGAAGAAAAGAAGGTGCTACAGGGCTTAGATCAAGGAAACCTGATGTAGATGGGGAGTTCAGGGAAGGCTTCCCTAGGAGGTGATGTTTCCGCAGAGACCAGAAAGTCGCCAGGGGACAGTGAGGGGAAGAACTAACAGCCAGCCGGCACAGTACGTGCAAAGGCCCCGAGGCAGGAGGAAGTATGAAGTGTTGGCGGGACGGAAAGGAAGACTGGAGTGGCAGGTGCTCAGGAACCTGAAGAAGGTGTAAGGTAAGGCTGGGAGGTAAGTGGGGGCCCTGGGACAACGTGGAGAATTCTGGACCTAAGAGCAATGGGGAGCAACCAAGCAGGATCAGGCGGTGTGCGACAAGATCACAGTCAAGTTTTTGAACAATTGCTTGGGTTCTGTGTGAAGAAACTGCAGGGCAAAGGGTTGCAGCGGAAGACCGATTAGGAAGTGCCTGTAACCATGCAGGCAAGGGGTACCGGGAGTGTGGGCTGCAGCCACAGCAGCGAAGATGGAACCGGAGGCAGCACACAACAGACACACGTATGTACCCTCGTCCTTGGTCCATCCTTCCCCCTTCTAGGCTTCCTCTTAAAATGCAGCACAAATTTGATTCCACCTGAATACAAGTATGCGAGGGGCACTGGGCCCTGAGTCCTGAGGCCCATTCAGGTTGGCCCTGGAGGGACCCACTCACTGCTCACAGCTCCCTCCTTTGTCCCTCCTGGTCTAAAGCCCCTGTTTATCTGCAGCCCGGACCTCTCCCCTTAAATCTGGGGTCGTAGGCCCAGCTGCCAACCCAGCACTCCCTGTGGGCGTCCAACAGGCATCTCCAGCCGAACGTGTCCAAACCTCTCCGCTCCTGCTATTCCCAGCTCAAATATCACCCCCTCCCCGATTCACCCGGTTCTCTGACCCAAATCCAAGTGGTAGTCCTGGACCCGTCTTGTTTTCTCACACCCACAGGCAAACCCGCAGCAGAGCTGGGCATCTCTAGCCTCAAAATGGAATCTAGGCCCGACCGTTTCTGGCCAACCTAAGACCTCTTCCTCCTTCCCCAGTAACCCACTTCTCGGCACGACTGCAGGAGTAGCCTCCTCCCCGGTCTTGCCATTTCCACTTTTGCCTTTACACAGAGCAGCCCGGGCGATCCTTTCAAAATACAGATCCGATCAATCCTGTGGCTTCCCCTTACGTTTAAGATCAAATACAAACACCTTGACCTACAAGGCCCTGGAGAAGCTGCCCCAAGCCCCAGCTCTCTTTGGATATCATCTCTCGCCACTCTCCCCTTCTCTGACTCGCTTCTGCCACCCTGATTGTCCACCTGTTCCTCGACCGTGCCAATCGTGGCGTCACCTCAGGGCCTTTGCACCAACTACTACTGTCGATATTTGTCAGGCCACTCCCTCACCTTGTCCATCCCTCAGCTCAAACGTCCCTCAGAGAGACCTTCCATGACCATCCCAATAAAAATAGCCCCCCCTAGCATTCTCTGGCCCTGCACCCGTGTTCCTCCAAGCCTTCATCTCTACAGTATATGGTACTCATCTGTATATTTCCTCACCTGTTTATTGCCTGTTCTTGTCACTGGAATGTAAGCCCCACAGGGGCAAGGACGTGGGTCTGCTTTGTTCACTGGTTTATCTGGGGTTGTCAGATTTAGCAGATTAGAAATACACAACACCCAGTTAAATCTAAATTTTAGACACACAACAAATTTTTTTTTTTAGTGTAAGTATATTCCATATATTATATGGGACATAATTTATTTTAAGTTTATTTCTTTATTTTGAAAGAGACAGCACGAGTCGGGGAGGGGCAGAGAGAGAGGGAGAGAGAGAGAATCCCAGGCAGGCTCCATGCTGCTGCGGGGCTCAATCCTGTGAACCGTGAGATCATGAACCTGAGCCGAAACCAAGAGTCAGACGCTTAACCAACTGAGCCACCCAGGCGCCCCTACCTGGGACCTATTTAAACTAAATATGATTCATTGTTTGAAACTCAGAGTTACCTGGGCATCCAGTACTCCGGCTGTATCCCCAGATCCTAGAATAGTGCCCAGCACATGGCAGGCAGTCACTGAAAGGCAGCTGAAGGAAGGAAGGGATGAAAGAACAGTGCCCATCATAGCTTCTCCTGAGAGATCGGTCCATACCTGAGCTTGCTTCAGCAGGGGCACCTGGGTCCCCGCTTTCCTCAGTTTAATGGGACTTAAATTGTGTTTTGCACAATCAGCGGCCCAACCTCTAGAGTGGTTATGACACCTGTAATCATTTTTATAAGAGAAACATCTCATCTGACTCAGTGGTTTCAGGGAAATTCTGCCCGTACATGTTTTTTGGTGAGAAAGAAAAAAATACTTCTAGAAATATGTCCTGTTATAGAAAATATGCGCTTGGGGTTATTATAGCAAGACTGGGTGGGGGGGAGCACCTGTGTGGCTCAGTCGGTTGGGCATCCAACTCCTGATTTTGGCTCAGGTCACGATCCCAGGGTCATGGGGTCGAGCCCCACGTTGGGCTCTGTGCTGAGCGTGGAACCTGCTTGAGATTCTCTCTCTCCCCCTCTGCCCCTCTCTCCTGCTTGCATGCAGGCTCTCTCTCTTTTTCTCACTCTAAAAAAAAATAAGACTGGTACATCGGAATCCAGTCACCACTGCCCCCACCCCCACTGACCTCCCTGATGGTCAATGGCACCCACAGTCCTGAAAACACAAATGTTTGGCCAAGGTTGGGGAGGGGACCTTCTGGTGTAATAAGGAATGTCCCAGAGCTGGGAGGCCCAGGATCCAATCCAAGTTCTTCCTCTAACTCACTCTGCAACTTTCAAGCAAGCCACCTGGGCTTACTGTGCCTCAGTCTCTCCATCTGTAAGATGGGGGGATAGTGAACTGGATGATACCTGAGCCCCGGTTCTGGCTCTAATATTCCAGGATTCTCTGACGCTCACCCGGGTGGCAGCCAGGGCCATCTTCATGGGATACAAGCTGTGAAGTCACACAGGACCCCGTGCTCAGAAGGACCCTACACTTAGTTGGCTCTGCCGTCACCGTCTTAAGATTCTTAATTTTTGAACATGGCACTGCACCCTTTCACGTTCCACCGGGCCCCGCAAAATGAGGCAGCCGGGCACGATGGCAGAACTCAACGAGTAAGTCACGATTCTCATCACGAACTCCACATCTTGACAACGCCCATGGTAATAAAAGCTTGACTACAAAATGTAGGCACTGAAACCTTTTTTTTAAGTCTAATCCAAGAAGTAGGAAGATTCTTCACCAGATTCCAGAAACAATCCCGCCTCGACATCAAGCACATCCTGGGATTCTCACCCTAGATGTTAATATTATAATTTATAGATGGATGCGTTGGACTCCCCCGGGCCTGGAACTCGGATAAGCCAAATGAGGCTAGATTCAAGCAATGCCAACATCTCAGCCATCAAATAAATGGTATTTCCATAAAATGTTTTTAAAAATCAAAATGAATGAGGTGCCTGGGTGGCTCAGTCAGTTGAGCATTCTACTTCTACTCGGGCCATGATCTCACCGCTTGTGAGTTCAAACCCCGCATCGGGCTCTGTCCTGACAGCTCGGAGCCTGGAGCCTGCTTCGGATTCTGTGTCTCCCTCCCCCCACTCATGCTAGGTCTCTCTCTCTCTCTCTCTCAAAAATAAACATTAAAAAAAATTAAAGGGGCGCCTGGGTGGCTCAGTTGGTTGAGCACCCGACTTCGGCTCAGGTCATGATCTCAGTCTGTGAGTTCGAGCCCCGTGTCGGGCTCTGTGCTGACAGCTCACAGCCTGGAACCTGCTTCAGATTCTATGTCTCCCTCTCTCTGCCCCTCCCCTGCTCACGCTTTGTCTCTCCCTCTCTCTCTCAAAAATAAATAAACATTAAAAAATTTCTTTAGTTAAAAAACAAAAAAATCAAAACGAATGTGAAAAAAAAAATCCATGGCAAGCAAACTATTCCGGAGCCTGAGGCTAAAGGAAAAATGAGTAATACTGATCCTGTCTTGATTTAAATTTTTTGTTTTTATCTTTGGTTTAGCATGGATTTTTGACATCAATTTTGATTTTTAAAATATTACTCATCTCGATTATGGAGTCTTCTGGGGTTTCCTTATGTTTCGCCTCCCTCCCCTCCCCCTCCCCGCAAAAGCCATTTTCAGGAACGAGCTCCTTATGAATGGGGGGAACAGGGGCGCCTGGGTGGCGCAGTCGGTTAAGCGTCCGACTTCAGCTCAGGTCACGATCTCGCAGTTCGTGAGTTCGAGCCCCGCGTCGGGCTCTGGGCTGATGGCTCAGAGCCTGGAGCCTGTTTCCGATTCTGTGTCTCCCTCTCTCTCTGCCCCTCCCCCGTTCATGCTCTGTCTCTCTCTGTCCCAAAAATAAATAAATGTTGAAAAAAAAAATTTAAAAAAAAAAAAATGGGGGGAACAGCAAGACCGGTTTGAGACCCGACTTCTACTCCACTCTGCCACCTACATCGTCTTTTAAAGTCTGCACAGGACTTCTCCGCTGTGAGAAAACCAATCTCCAGGAGGGGATTGCTCTGAGGGAGCGAGGTTCTACTGAAAAAGTAGCCCCCCAACCCCCCACAGCTGTCCCTTGTCCCCGTGAGCCTGTGAGCTTGAGACCCCAGCTTCCCGGTTCTTGACTCCTCCTACCTGGTCCCTGCTCACCCAGCACTTCCCGACCGTCTTTCTCCTCTTGACGCCTTGCTTCCCGGAAGTTCCCCTCTGCCTCCGAAACTGATCCTTAGCAGGGGAGCGTGGGGGCAAACTCACCTTCCCCGTAAACCCGCTGTCCTTGCCTTTAATTAAGCAGCGGGTGCCATGGGGGGCGGGGAGCTTCATCTGCTGCTGTTGAAGGCGACGAAGGGCTGGCAGGTTAGGGGACCGGGGCTTAGCAGGTAAATGGCTTCATGTATGATTGTCTCCCCGACTTTACAAAAGGAAAAATCTTTCCCTGACTTTCAGAAGCAAACGGGCATGTCTTCTATACCTTGGACTTTCTCCATAAGGCCTAGATGTTACCTTGCATCTGGCAGACCCTTCATACACACCTCTGAGCTCACGGGGTGAGGGAATGAAGTAGGTCATCCAGAACCCACAGAAAAGACCCTGGAGATCTGGCAGACAATGGGTTTATCCCCTTTAGGACAGCCTTGAAGGTTATGAGGCTGAAGGAAAGTACGAACTTGAATTTAAAACAATAACACGGCAGCTAATGTGAACGGACCACTTTTTTGTTTTTGTTTATTTTTGAGACAGAGAGAGACAGAGCATGAGCAGCGGAGGGGAAGAGAGAGAGGGAGACACAGAATCCGAAGCGGGCTCCAGGCTCCAAGCCGTCAGCACAGGGCCCGACGCAGGGCTCGAACTCACGGACCGTGAGATCGTGACCCGAGCTGAAGTCGGACGCTTAACCGACTGAGCCACCCAGGTGCCCCTGAACTGACCATTTCTATCTACGCTGAGAGCATCGCAGACATGATCTTTAAACCTCCAAGCACCCCCTCCCCATGTGCAAGGATTACTATTATCCACTTTTCAGTTAAGGAAACTAGGCCCAGAGTAGGTCGTGATGTCACTTCTAAAGTCACACAAGCCACCACGGAAATGGTTTTGTCCCACACAAGTCTGATATTCATTACTGAGTCACACTGTTCCTCGGTTATTAGCTAAGGGCGGATTTGCTAAGGGACATTTTGGACCAAGATGAAACGCTGAAAAAAAAGTCTTATGACTCCCAGTGATAGCAGAGGACGAAGGAGGGGCTGAATTGGGGCATCTCGACTAGACCGAGGGCAAGATGTGTCTGAAGTGGTCTGTATTATTCGCAAAATTAGTGGCATCTACTCCCGTCGCCAAAAACGGACCATTCCTTGCGGGACCCCAGGACCCCGAGGGAACACAGTTCGGGAACCACAAAGCCTCACACCCTATGGACTGGAAAGTACCACCTCTCCCCACCTCGTCTGCCCCACGCCGGTCCCAGCCACCAGTACCTGCCACCCAGGCCACCCCGACGGCCTCCCAGGTGCATTCGGAGCACGTACTCTTACCCGCCAGAGGCCGTCTGCACTTAATGGTCAGTATGCGCTTTTACAAGATTAACGAGACCACACCCTCTGCTGCTTAAAATTCCCCTAACGCCTCCCCATGACCCTGAGAGTGAACCTCAAGCTGCTCCTTCCCTGGTTTGCCTCCATGATCCCGTCCCCTATCACACTCCCCGGCCCTCTCGGGTCCAGCCGTACAGGCTTTCTCGCTGCTCACTGAACGTTCCAAGAACATCTCTCTTCTCGGGACCTCTTCCTTCTGCCTGGATGCTCTTCTCCCAAACGTTTCATAGGCAAACCCCAGGCCACTCAGAAGTCAGTGAAAAAGACATCTCTTCGAAGAGAAAGGGGGCCATTCAGTCTGAATGAGCGATCTCTACTGTGCGGGTCACGCTGTGTGTCTTCCCCAAATCATGTTCAGTTCCTAACCCCAGGTACCTGGAAATGTGGTCTTACTTGGAAATAGGGTCTTGGCAGATGTAATCAAGTTAGGGTGAGCTCTTTAGAACTAAAGGCTCGAATCCAATGCCTGGTATCCTTATGGAAAAAAAGGAGGGACACACACATACACAAGGAAGGCCACGTGAGGGCAGATGGAGAGACCAGAGAGATGCATCTACAAGCAAGGACTGCCAGGAGCCACCAGAAGCCGGAAGAGACGAGGAAGGGTCCTTCCCTAGAGCCTTCAGAGAGAACACGGCCCTGCCCACACCTCGATTTTAAACTTTTAGTCCCCGAAACTGTGAGAAAATAGATTTCTGTTGTTTTAAGCCACCCAGTTTGTGGTAACTTGTGAGGGCAGCCATAGGAAACGAATACTCCCACCCACCACCCATGCGTGTACACGTACACGTATACACATATACATGCACACACATATATGTGCATGTGTGCATACGTATGCACACATATGTGCACACGTTACCCACACACATGTACGCATGTATGCTTGCACACGCATGCACACATACATGCATGCACGCGTGCATACACATATACATATAAACACGCACACATGCATACACATATGCATGCATCTATACACACAATACATGCACACATGAGTACATGCATACACACATTCACATATATATGCATATACACATATGCCCACACGCATATACACATACACATGCATACATGTATATACACATGAATACACGCACATGTGCATGCACGCACACATATATACACATGCCTACACATACATACGTGCGTGCGTGCGCATACACATATACACATACATGCACACATGCATGCACATACACACATACACATACATGCACACATGCGTGCACATGCACATATACACATGCATGCACGCACACATGTATACACATGCATGCACATACATGCATGCATACATACGCACATGTGTTAGTACACGTGCATATGCACACACGCATACACACATGCACACATACGTGCACACGTGCTGATACCAAGTCATTCCCAGCTCTGTTCTCCTACTTTGGTCTCTAGCATTTGACCCCATTTGAAACTATCTTGGGTATTCCCAGGTCCACTTGCTTGCCGCTTGTCTCATGAAGGCGGACTGTCTCATTCCCTACTCCTTCCCCAGCATCTGGGATGGTAACCAGCACATAGTAAATGCACCAAAATTGTTGATGAAAATGAGTTCGATGGTCAAGGGAGCTTTCTTAGAAGAGGTGAGAATGAGCTGGGCCTTAAGGAAAGGTGTGGAAGGAGGGGACAGCAGGTGAACAGGCTGGCCCGGGCAGAGGGAAGGCCTGAGGGGCGCGTGTGCAAAAGGAGTGAGTGGAATAGGCAGAGACTGGCTCCAGGGGCAGCAGCAGTGCCAGCGATGGGAGCACTTGAGTCACCGAAGAAGCGCCAGTGGAGCCCTGGCTCCCGAGAGAGGGCCCCTGGACAGGTCCGTCGTGCTGGAGAAGATCAGACAGGGAGGGCATGGGGGCTGCCCGAAGTTACTGGGTGGCCCAGAAAGTCAAGGTGGAAGGCGGGAGAAGTCCCCAGGCCCCAGCCCCGCTCCAAATATTGTGGAGGGTCCTGCAGGGGGACGTGGCCCCCTCTCGCGCTCACCGTCTCACGGGGTGGTCCTGCTGCAGGAAGCAGCGGGGACAGGACCGTGGGCCATTAGACGCCAAGCTCTGGGCATCAACAGTGTCTGGGCCTGCCCTCAAAATGCCTTGACTGATCCCTGTCTCAGTTTCCTCGTCCCTAAACAGGGATCATATTCCATACCAGCCTCCTGGGGGTTTTGCGAGAAGCCACTGAGATAATACGGGTAAAGTGCTTGGCCGCACAGAATGTGTATGAAACAGAACACAGGTCACCTTGTTGTTACAATCATTCAACTTAACAGGGAGCAACGGGGTGGAGCGGGCTGCACCCAGCCTCTGTGACTTAGCCGTGTGACCCTGGGGGGGTGACTGGACCTCTTTGTGCAAGAAGGGCATGATAGCTCTCAGGCCGGTGTGAGGTTACTGGGGTGGTGCCAGGAGGGGTCCTGGCCCATAGCCGGCAGTCGGCAAGTAGCATTAGCTGTCATGCTCTTTGAGACTGACTCATTGCAGACAACGTGGAAGCATGTGCCTGTTGGATGGCCCAGGAGGAACCTTGCTTCGGTCACCAGCCTTGGGGGGGAAAATGCAAAAGTCAAAGTCCACCACTGTTATGAAAAGGACGCCAACAAGAGTGAACCAAACAGATGACACCCTGCTCCAGAGTTTATCTTAGCTCTGGGGCCCTAACAAGTCACATCACCCATCCTGTGCATCATCCATCCATCCATCCATCCATCCCTTCATCCATCCATCCCTTCATTCATCTGTCCACCCATTTAATACAAAAAAGTACCAAGCACTTACTAAGTGCCAGGTACTGCTCAAGGCACTGGGGCCACAGGAGTGAACAAGACAGCTGTGGCTTCTGCTTCCTGGAGTTGAAGTCTGAAAGAAGACAGGAGGGAAGCATGGACAGTTACCCCCCGTGTGACCAGCACAGGGTGGGGGCATCCAGTCCCGTCTGGGCAGTCAGAGTCTTAAATCCCTGTTCTAACAAAGGAACAAAAACAGAAACCTGCCGGGCTTCTTCCAGGTAAGATGTGAAATACTCAATCAGTCGTGCATGTAGTAAGGGAGACGTCTCCAACAAGAAAATGCACGAGGAAGCACCTGGCAATTGTTTTTTCACTTTGGATTCTTTTTTTGGGGGGGCGAGGGGTGGAGAGTAAATATTGAGCTAATGAGTTACACAGTAATAATGACGGCAATTATCTTGAAGTGGGCACTTTGAGGGTCATATTGTTTATTAAAAGATTGAAACTCTCCATAAATGAATAAATAATTGCCCTCATCCCCTCCAAGGGTCTCTGCTCCCTGGGGACCTTCCTTGCAACTCAGCAAATAAAGGGCTGAAGCCTGACCCAGCGGGGAAGTCCGTTGGGACCTGCTTCTGCTGTTCCGACCGGCTGATGCTCAGATGTTAAATGTATCAGCTATTACTCTACGTATTATTACCGTCATCCTTTTCAATGTGGGGTAATTGAGACACAGGAAAGTGAAGCTACCTGCGCAAAGTCAGGCAGCTAACAAGTGGCAGAGGCAGGATGTGACCTCAGATCACTTGGATCCCAAGCGACTGACCTCTCTCCAGTGTAGAAATGTCACCGGGGCCCCACTGTAGTCACAGGAATAGACCTGGCCCCTGTCCTAAGGGGGCTTACAATCCAGTTAAGGAAAGTTTTTAATGAAGGTAGTCGGAGGAGCTTCTGGAAAAAATGACTGCTGCTGTCTGAAGTTCTGGGGAAAGAGGGAGAGACCCACAGGTCTCGCGGGGGTCAGGGAGTGGGGGCGGGGCGATGGAGTAGGAATGGAAGGGCTGAGCCAGGAGGAGGGGCCTTGGAGAGGTCTCTGTCCAGTGCAGGCAGGAGGCAGTGCCGACTTAAGAGCCTCCTGGCCATCGTGGGACTGTCTCCCTCGAGTGGAAGTGGAAACATTGTGATTTCATGGGCAAAAAGCTCTCCCTGACTCACCCTACAACTGAAACAAGTCAGCTGCTGCCTCAGTTTCCCTGTCTCTAACGATGATGCCTGTTCCCTCCCCATCCTCCCACACTTCTCTGTTTCCCTCCCAGGATATGTCAAGGAGCAATGTGGTGCTGGGAAAAGATCCCAGGACCAGGGTCAGGTCTGCCTTGCTTTCCTCATCTGTCAAACTATAATAATATTAATGAGTCCCAGGGGCGCCTGGGTGGCTCAGCCAGCTAAGCGTCCGACTTCGGCTCAGCTCATGATCTCACGGTCCGTGGGTTTGAGCCCCGCGTCGGGCTTGGTGCTGACAGCTCGGAGCCTGGAGCCTGATTCGATTCTGTGCCTTCCTTTCTCTCTGCCCCTCCCCCTCTCAAAAATAAATAAACACTAAATTTTTAAAAAAAAAATATTAATGAGTTCCAGAGACAACAGAGCACATGGTAGAGAGGCTGGATTCAAATGACAGCTCCATCACGTCCCCGCTGGGTGACACTTGGCCAGTCACAGCACGTCTCTGTGCCTCACTCCCCTCCTCCGTGAAGGAGACAAAAATTGCGTACTTACCACGCATATACAGTCGCCCTGAAGATGAAATGACTTCATACTTCTAAAACACCCAGCCAGTGCCCGTGTGTGTCTGCCCTCACCACCGTCACGTGCCAGGCATCGCGCTACTAACTTGCTGTGTGACCTGAGGCACGACAGCCCTCGTGGTTCTTGACCGTCAGGCAATCGTAACATTTAGTGTGTGTTAACCTCCCGTGAAGCACAGAGGGAAGCATTTCATGTGCCTGATTTCACGTGGATGCTCATGATGGCCCCACCGGGTCACCACGATCCTTATCCCCTCTTGCAGGTGAGGAAACAATGCTTTACAAGCCGTGATCTCAGCCCCATCTGTGCCACTGGGAAGCTCCGGTAAGGTAAAAGGGTACCTTGAGAGATTTAAAGCACCGCATCCCTTCAAAGAGTTTTCGCTGTGACATCCAGTCTCCATATCGAGATGTCACTGTTTTGCATCTTCAAGGTAAAAGGAATTGCAGCCAACGTTTACCAGGTGCCCTACCTGTGTCACCTCGCCGAAGCTCGCAACAACTTGTAAGGGAGACGCTGTTACTGGCTCCATTTCACAGATGTGGAAACTTAGGCACAGAGAGGTTAAGTCACTTGCCCCAGATCACCCAGCTGCAATGTGGCAAAGCAGAAATTCTAATCCAAGCAGAAGATGGGGAGTTTGGGTCCGGGGTTGGGCAGAGTTCGCCCTGGGGTTGTTTATTCCTAAAATACTTTCCATCTTCCCACTTCAGATGAACCTGCACACACCTCTTCCAGATCTTCAGTCTTTCCCAGAACCCTGACCCAACACCGCCGGCAAGGCCAGTATTTTCTTACCATGCAAATATTTCTATTCACTATTGCTGACCCCACCCATCGGCATGCACACGACAGGTCTATTCCTAGGAGCGCGGTGGCGCTGAGTTTAAAAGGGCGTGAGATTTTCCCTCGGGAGACCCCTGGGCAGGACATGGGGGAAACGACTCACGCCAGCTGTCTTTGATGCCTGGGATTGCATTCTGTGTGCCCAGTTGCCTTGGCATGCTAAATGTGGTTTGCCGGGAACAATGCGGGGCCCTGTCTCCCACATGCGTGCACTCACAGTGGCACGCACGCACTCACAATCCCTGCACACAAGAGTTCGGGCCAGGGAGGGTCGCAATGCATGTGCACGCCCAAAATACACATCCTTCGAGACCCTGAGAGAGGAGCGAGTTCATAAACCCAGAGCAGGCAGGGGTGTAACCGCCTCAATAAAATGTGAGGCTTGTTGGATCACACAGTAAAACAGAAGCCCAACTTCTCCTCCAGGCTCTCTCTCTCTCTCTCTCTCTCTGAATACAGCTGAATGTGGCATTCGTCTGTCCCCCACCGCCACCCCCACCGTCGTAACATCAAACACCACTTTTCGGTTTGTATGACAATAAAAGCCGGCTCGTGTCCGTAATAGATCTGTCAGCCGGCCGAGAGTATCATTTCTACAGATGATGCGATGTTAGTAATGTGTTTTGGCCACCATTGCCACATGCTTGACCACTAGCAGAGAACAAGATAAACTGGTACCAGTAAAAAGGTTCAAAGCACTGGCAGGGCTTGCTTTCAAAAGTGCAGCTCGGCTAAAAATACATGTCACTGAGGTCTGCTGTGGAAAGCACACCATTTACCTAACCCAAGGCATTTGGCCTCACTCTGGTTTAAAAAAGAAAAAAAAAAAGAAAGAAAAAAGAAAAAAAAGCCCTTCAGGTTTATTTAGTGAAATTGTCATTTCTTTTGCCCCAGAACTTTAATCAGCCACACAGAGCACAAAACCTACATTCAACTCCGATTTTATGACACGAGGCTAACTCCTCCTACGCATATTTATTTCACTTAACTCTTGCAGTCCTGCCCTCTGGCAGTGTCCCCCCGCTATGCGCCCGGCTGGCCTCTGAAAAACACATCACGCTGCCTGGTTCCCACTCTGAACGCCCGCGTCGTTACCGTCCGGCCGAGAGCCCTCGCTGTCCCAACCGGATGGCTATTTTCATATCATATTCTTATAGGCTAAGCCCCTCCCGTAAGGTCCAAATAGTATGATTCCGGGGCTGACTCCAAGAGGACGGGGAAAGACAGAAACCCAGAAAGGGGAGTGTAATCAGATCGCCAAACAAACTGATGGTACACTGCACTTAAAAGGGGAGCGGAGGACCGTATCCACCAGGCACATCAAACGGGGGGAAAGAAAGTTGTTTAAATGTCCCAGGGCATGTGCCGCTCTAACTGTTGAAAAGCAAAACCCTCCTTACTGTATCTATGATACAGCAAAATGCCAAGCGTGTTCTCCTAAAGGAAGAAAAAAAAGCTAGACGAGGCTGATGATGATGATGATGAAACTGAAAGGCATCCCCTGTCAAAAGCCCGGTGCTGAAATGGTTAAGCAGCTCGCGGGTTAGTAGCAAGAACCTCTCCCACTGTCCCACCGAGGGGACAGTCTTCACGACGGACTTGCCCAGGGAATCCCGGCCTCGGGACCCTTCACTGCCCCCCTGCCAAGTGGCCTGACGTTGGCTCCCCCCCCCCACCCCGGTCTCCCCTCCTGGGCCAGGGGCGAGGGCACCTCTCCTCCTGGCCCCTCTACCTGCGCGCGCGCCCCAGGGGACCGCGGTCCCCGGGCCTCCCCGCGACCTGTGCCCGGGTCCGAAAGCGCTGCCCGAGAGGAGCGAAAGGGACAGGGCTGGGGGGCGGGAGGAGGAAGAGACCGAAGCAGGAGGCGATCGCTCGCTTACCTTGGTCCACAGACCCCATGATGCGGAGGGGTTGGCAGTGCCCCGGTCTGAACGCAGCCTCTCTCTGCATCGGGGGGCGGACGGGGGCTCGGCGCGCCGTGGGAGAGGGAGAGCCGCGGGGCCCGTCCTCCCTAAAGCATGCTCGCCAGGCTGGCCCAGGAGCCTGCGAGCGGCCCGGGAGCTGCGCGCCTGCCGCCTCCGGGCTCGGGCTCCCGGCTCCCGGCTCCCGGCTCCCGCCTCCGGGCTCGGGCTCCCGGCTCGGGCTCCGGCTCCGGCTCCCGGCTCCCGCCTCCGGGCTCAGGCTCCCGGCTCGGGCTCCGGCTCCCGCTCCGGCTCCCGGCTCCCACCTCCGGGCTCCCGGCTCCCGGCCCCCGGCTCCCGCTCCCGCTCCCGGCGCGGCTGGGCGCTCGGGCTTACTCGAGAGGGAACGCGACTTCCTTCCCCGCGCTCCGTGTTTATAGGCTTTCAATGCAGTAAAATAACGGGATTCCCTCACTGTTTCCTCCTGTTTATCCAGCGCCATGGAAACCGCTGGATCCCGGCCATCTCCAAAACTAAGGGCTTTCCTGCAAACTTCACACTCAGGAATCCATGACGTCGCCTCCTCCGCGGCCAGCCAGCTCCGTGGCTCCCTCGGCCGCCAGCACAAGTCCCTGATTGTTCGGGAGAAAAGTCGGGGAGAGGGAGCAGAGGCGGGCGACGGCGAGGAGAAGGGTGGGGGCGCGCGGCGTCCAAGTCGGCCTTGCAGGAGCTCCGCGGCCGTCTGCAAGCATCGCCCGCGCCGCCGCCTCCCCTCGCCCGCCGCAGCGCTCTGCAACCCGCGCCCCACACGCCTAAGCCCCCCGTTTTGCAAGGGGGCCTCTCTCCCCGAGCAAGCTGCCCCGGGCTCATACCCACACCCCAGGGGGTCAAGGCCCCCTGGACACTGACCCGGGGGCCCCTCCAGGTCCCTCCAGGCCTCTGGCCGCCCCCATTTTTTTTTTTTTTTTTTTGTTTTGCAGGGATGGTGGGGAGGAGGGGGAGGAGGGGGAGGAGGGGGAGGGGAGGAGGAGGGAAAAGAAATAAATAACGGTGCCTTGTGTCAACTCTCCAACTCCAAGATTTTTTTTTTCAAAGAGTTTATTTTTAGATTCATTTAGAAAACCCAAGGTTTCCAGTGATGTTCAGAGGCTCCAGCAATAATGAAATGGCCAAAGAGACGCGGGAACCAGGCAACCCATGTGTTTACACATGCTCTGAATAAACAGGAAAATAAAGGGAAGGGATGTCATGAACTTTGCACAGTGTCCCGAAGAAGGTCCGCGGGATGCCACGCGTGGCTCCCATCAAGAGGCCACGGACCCCAGAAGGCCGGTGGGGGTGGGGGAGGGGTGCCGCCGTCGAGACGCTCTCGGTCCGCACGGCCCAGCTCTGCCTCTACCTGCACGCAGGGTGGGAAACCCCGGGCCCACAGATGAAGCCAGCTTTGCAAATGGCCATCTCAGACCCTGTTGATAAAACTGTGGGTAGCACCGGGGCTGGTGACTCATCAGCACCCCCACCCCGTCCCGGATCGGCTGGAACTTGGAGAGGCACTGGAGGGAGCTGGCTCCATCGGCAGGACCACTCTGTTTCCGGGCCTCGACCCACGACAGCCTCGCTGAGCTCTCAGACGTGACCACTTCTGTTGCAGATGCTGTTCCTCAAAGAGCAACCGTGGAAAGCCCCCCTCACCCCTACCCCCATCCCACCCCCCCACCTCGCCTGGAAGCCGGCATGGCCTCCAGCGGCAGGATCTAAGCGAGCCTGCGCCCCCCCAAGAGCAGCCACATCCGTCCACCTGCTACTTGTGCCCCGGGCCCTGTACCACCTCATGCTGAATTCCTTGCAGCCACCCTGCAAGCGGGGGATCCTCTCCCCGACTTTCCAAAAGGGAAACTGAGGCGCACAGAGGGCAGATGAGTTGCCCGTTGCTCGATGTGGCAAATATTGGGCTGCAGCCTGTGAGGCCAGGGAGAAGGTTCTTTGCAGTGGGCCTACGGAGGAAGCTCCCCCCCGCCTGCCCCGCCCCGGCCAACCCTGAGGACTCTGCACCCCCTCGTCTGAGGCAAGAACAGGGCGATCGGCCACCCTGGTTTGCGAGGACTGAGGGGCTTCCCGGGACGCAGATCTTTCACTTTTAAAACTGGGAAAGCCTTGGGCGAGCTGGCTCCAGGTGGTCTCCTAGGCACAAATAAAAGTCGGGACTCCTCTTCCTTTTGCCGTCCAGACAGCAGGCAAGATGGTGAACCACTGTCTTCCGAGGACCATCGCTCTACTTAGAAATCCTAGGACTAGCCGGCCCCAAATCCGGCACCGACTGTGTGCCCGGCCCTGAGTTAGAGTCCTCTGTGGATTCCTGCTCTCGACTCTGCAAAGTGATACCCTGACACCGGAGGGGCTGGTCCTGTGCTGTGTGAGCTGGTAGCCCCTAGCCACGTGTAGCTATTAAAATTCAAAATAATTAACAGTTAAATAAAACATAAACACCAGTCCTTTGGTGCCTGAGCCACATTCCAGGTGCTCAAAAGCCACATGTGACCATTTGCCACCAAGTTGGGACAGTGCAGAACAGAGCATTTCCATCTAACTGTAGAAAGTTCTAGCGGGCAGCACTGGGTTGGATGACCCGAGAGGCAGGATCGAGGGCAGATTGGTTCTGCTACACTCACTTACCCACTCCGTCAAACGGGGCCACCATTGATGCCTTGCCCAGAGTTGACACAAGAACGTGATGCTAAGAACAACGAAGCCATATAATAAGTGCCGAAAATATATACTAAAACAAACCTTCCCACGGTCAAGTCACGAGTAGTGCTTAAGCCAGGACTGACCCTGTTTGCCCCTGCAGTCCGTGCCCCCCACCTCCAAAAGCCTCCGTTTATGAAACAGCTGTGCTCTCCAGGCCACGAGACAGGCTCTTTGCAGGATCTCGTTCGTTTCACCTTCCTGCCGGGCTTGGGGCTGTGAGCCCCATTTGCAGATGGGCAAACTGAGGCTCGCCGAGTTGACGTTCCTACAACCAGCCTGGACCTGAACCCAACTCTGGCGACAAAGCCCGCGTTCTTGGCACCGCGGCCCCTGCTCCCAGAGGCCTCCCTGGGAGCCGAGGTCCTAGAGGCCAGAAGCAAGGCGGGAAAGTAGCACACACTGGGTCCTCTTCTGCAAGGCTCATTATCGGGGATAATTTTAGACTCAGTCCCACCCAGGCTCAGGCCTCGGAGGCGAGTCCCGATGTCCACAGGTGCCCAGCACGGCCGAGAGGGGGCCGCCTTTTGGAGCTCGGTAGAATCGCATTAGCCGCATTTTTATGGAGCCCACTCTTTGTCACAGTGAAGCATTTTTCCCTTTTAAAGCTCTTTAATACTGCAAGGATTGGAGCTGGGGGAGTCGCGGCTGAGTCACCTAATTTGCCCTTATGGGCTGCAGCTTTCGGCTTCTTAGTTTAGCTATTCGGTTCCTCAGACAATTTCTTTCCTCTCCCAGTGCCAGGGCAAGAAATATTTTGTCCTTTTGAACTGAACCACCCACTGTTTTTCACTTCTCTCGAGCACTCTCCCTTTTTTTAAGGGATGCTCCGAGGGGGGTGGGTGGGGAGCTTCCGCCCACTAAATTATCCACGAAAACTCCCAAAATAGAAGCTCTCAGCTGGGGTGGGAACGGGCCAGCATAGGAGGAAAAAGCGAAAAAGAAGCTGAATCAAAGCAAATAGGAGTCCAGGTGGCCATGGGGAGAAAGGCCTGGGGAGAGACTGTAAGACATCTGGGCTGCAGGAGACCTTGAATCACCGGGGAAGCCTTTTATTAGACTCTCTTCCCCCACAACAGCCTCATAAATAAGAAACATAGGTATTTCTGCTGAGACACCACTTACTGGTGCTGCCTCAACCACTGATTCGACACCAGGCATATCTAGAAGGATTTTCCCTGAGGGCACCTCAACCGGCCCTCCTGCTGCATTCAATGTTTTTTGATGTTTACTTATTTATTCTTGAGAGAGAGAGAGAGAGAAAGAGAAAGCGTGGAAGGGGCAGAGAGAGAGGGAGAGAGAATCCCAAGCAGGTTCCGTGCTGTCAGCGCAGAGCCTGACTCGGGGCTCAAACCCACGAACCATGAGATCGTGACCTGAACCGAAGTCGGACATGTAACCGACTGAGCCACCCGGGCCCTCCCTAGAGCCCGTGTTCTTACCCGCTAGGCTACACTGCCTCTCATTTGCTTTGAGAAACTCCCCACCAAATACCTGTTCGCTTACCAGCATGATCCCATGCACCTGACACTGGCTAAGTGGTGGGAATGGGGTGGGGACACAACTGGGGACGTGGGCCTCGCCTTGTCCTCGGTAAGGCCCCGCAGTGCCGAGCGGGCAGCGGTGAACTCTAGCAGCAGAGAACTGTCCGCGGGGACCATGAATTCTAGAGACCTCACCGAGGGTGGCCGGTGGGGCTGGGGAGCTTAGACCAGGGGCCCCTACTGCCCAGCTGCCTCAGCCAGGAAACTGGTGGCTGTCACTCTGTCCCTCCCTCCGCTGCCACACTGTCCCTCCTAAAAAGCTCTTGACTCCATCCACCTCTCTTCCCGCCCCCCCCCACACTTCCCCGCCGGGGCACCCCCATGGCGGCCCCCTCGCTCTGTCCTGCACGATCTTCCCTAAACTTCAGAATCTGAAGGGGACGTCCCATCATGGCATTCTCCCCTGCTTAAAGCCCCCCACTGGGATCTAATCACCTTCAGGAGAGAGTCCAGGATGCCTACAGACCTGTAAAATCTTCTCCACCCCCCACCCAGCCTCAGCGCTCACCTCTTACCCCCTTGAAGTGCCCCCCAAATGCTCAGAGCCGCACAGCCTCTGCGTCCGTCCCCACTGCAGAGCCTTCCACCAACCACGCTGCTCTCTCCTCTCCCGTCCCCGTTCCTCTCCACCCGGGGAATTCCACCGGGGCCCGCCCTGGAGCTGTACTTACTCGCCAGGAGATGTGAGGGTCTGAAAACATTGCATCTTCCAAGTGCAAAGGCCTGGTGACATAAGCACTCAGTAATTGTGCGAAAATGACCACCGTCTTGCCGCTGCAGACAGCAGTTATACAAGCTCCCAGATCAGGCATAAATGCCATTGCAGAGGCTCCCCAGCCCCCACTGCGGCCTGTCCCGGCCAGCCTCCCGCAGGGTCCCAGGGGGCCCTGCTCTGTGCCACGCTGGGGTATTGAGTGTGTGGCTTCTGTGGCCGGGTCTGTGGCTTCTGCCTTGCGTTCTCGGGGCCCTGCCTCTGCGGGAGCCCACTGCCATGTTGGAAGGACACTCAAGCAGCCCTCTGGAGAGGTCCCCAGGGTGAGGAACGAAGGCCTCCTGCCAACAGCCGCGTCTTCAGATGATGGGGCCATATCACCCCCCTTAATGATGTGCTCCCGACCCACAGACACTGTGAGATCATTCACACTGGTTTTCTTTTTTTTTTTTTTTATTTTTTTTTTTAATGTGTATTTATTTTTGAGACAGAGAGAGACAGAGCATGAACGGGGGAGGGTCAGAGAGAGGGAGACACAGAATCTGAAACAGGCTCCAGGCTCTGAGCTGTCAGCACAGAGCCCAACACGGGGCTTGAACTCACGGACCGCGAGATCATGACCTGAGCCGAAGTCGGATGCTTAACCGACTGAGCCACCCACGCGCCCCAACACTGGTTTTCTTTTAAGCCACTGAGTTTGGAGGGAACAGAGGCCCTAACACAATGGCCTCCAAGACCCCGGCCGACGCATCTGTCTGATCTCACCTCCCTCGCCGTCCCATCCCAGCCTCGCCGTCCTCCCCTGGCCTGGCCCCGCCTCGTGGCCTTTGTGCTGCCTTCCTCTCTGCCCAGAACCCCGTGTCCCCCGACCTCACGGCGGGCTTCTGGCATCCTCTTTGTCCCGGTTCTAACGTCACCCTATGAACGCATCCTTCTATGACCCTCATCTCCAAACCCAGCAGCTCTGCCCTGAAGTTCAACCCCACCCCGTCGATCTCAACCTCAACGCCCTGTCGTATTTCTGTACAGGATTTACCACTTACCACACACAGACTGTATACTTAACGACGTATTATAGGTCTCCCCTGCCTCCCACCTAAACTGGAAATTCTACCAGGACAGGGACTTTGTTTTGCTCGCTGCTGTCTCAGCACCTCCATACCGCATACCGTCGGACCTCAGAAAGGCTGGCTGAGTGAGGGACGGAACATGACATTATCTCATCTGCTTGTCTGCGTGGTTACGAGTCATCTCCGCA
Source organism: Puma concolor (assembly GCF_028749965.1). Taxonomy (NCBI): domain Eukaryota; kingdom Metazoa; phylum Chordata; class Mammalia; order Carnivora; family Felidae; genus Puma; species Puma concolor. The sequence goes on from NC_141669.1 coordinate 130,899,798, forward strand.
CCGGACCGGGAGAAGAGAGGCATGCCCGTCGTATGTGCGGCTCGGGCTGAGGTCCACCAGCGGTGGCTGCTCGGGCCACGGTCCCATCTCGCGTCCGCAGAGCGAGGTCGACGGGACGGGCCCTCGCCGAGCCCTCCACGTGTCCTGGCTCGTTGCCCCGGCAAGAACTCTGTGGGATGCAGACTACCATCCTCGTTTTGCAGGTGGGGAAACTGAGGCACAGAGACCCCAGGTCACCCACCGGTAAGCAGAGCACCCACCGGGCAGAGCGCGAACTTGGGCCGCGGCTGTCGGCCCCGAACCGTGCCTCGGGCCCCCTCTCAAAGCTTTCCAGTGAACGGCAGGGAGGCACGCCTGCCCCGGCCACCTTCTCAGCTGGCTCGGGAGGCCCCTCACCCCGTCACGTGGCCGAGGAGGTGGATGGGATTCTCCACCGGGGCTGGCAGGGGAGAAGGAACGGGGCGGTGGCTGGACAGCTGGAGAGGCTTTCCCCGTTTCCAAGGGATGGAAAGGTTCACCTCATCTGGAAAGAACTCCCCGTTCTGTGGTCGTGGCAGAGAGCAAGGTGTCTCCCCAGCCTGGTTCGTTTCAAAATACATTGTCTTGCTTTTAATAGCCTCCTCGATCCCCCTCTTGGAGGTTCTCATGACCGACTGTTCTCAAAATAATACCCAGCACCGCTTTTTCCAACTCAGAAGTGCTGAATCTCGCCATCTCCCCCTCAGCCGCTGGCCGCCGCCGAGAGCCCTGGTAATCCCAGGGTCCCCCAAGCCGGAATGTGACCCAACAGGGAGGTTTCCAAGGCATTTGGAGAGAACCCCGGACGTTCCCTGCCAGCTCATCAGGCTGCTGACAGCAAGTTTCCAGGGAGAGCCTGCCCCCTCTGCGGGGCTCCCTCCACCGCTCCAGGATCGCTGAGCCGGGATGCGGCAGGAGGCCAAAGGCGGCCCTCGGAATGCCCCGGGCCCTCGGGGATGGGGAAGATTTTCCTAGAAGCTGGAGAGCTGACGTGGAGTGAGAGAGACTCGGCTTGGCTCGCTTCTCTCCTTCTGCGGGCAGGAGAAACAGAGAAGGAGGAGAAAAGCTTTATCTCGTTTGCACTTTTCTGAGAGCTAAGCGGGCCTTCCGTTTGCCAAAAGGACTGAGGTGCATATACGCAGAATTTTTCTCCTCGGGCTTTAAGAAGCAAATGGGCTATCTTGTTGCTTGCTTGCTTTATTCAACAAATATCGTCACATACCTGCAACATTCTGGGCACTGCAAATGCAGCTGTGAGCAAAACGGATACAGATGCTGCCTCTGTGGAGCTTACAGTCCAGTGGGAGAGAGGGGACGCGTGAACACAGACGACCCCGCTGAGTGGCGATAGGTGCCAAGAAAAAAAACAGAGCAGAACAGGAAGACAGAGACGGGGGAAGGGGGCGGTTTTAGCCAGGATGGTCAGGGAAGGCTCCACCGAACAGGTGGCACGGAGCGGAGTGAAACAGGAGAAGTGGTTATGCAGACAGCTGGGGAAGCACACTGAAAACAGAGGGAAAGGCATGTGCAAAGGCCCTGAGGCAGTATCCTCTACGGGAGTGAGCCTCCTGTCACTGGAAATACTCATTCCTTCACGCAGTTGCCAAGATATCCGGGTACCTCCCACGTGACCCTGAACTTGCTGCTGGGGACACAGTGGGAGAACAAGACGGACAGCGCGTATCTTCAGGGAGCTCTCCACCCAGTGGGGGCAAGAGAGGTCAACGCACATTACAAAGCAGGGTGCTAGTGCTGCCACGGGAACGGCCTGGGGAGCCACAAAACTCGTGGGAGAGCCATATGACCTAGGCCTAGTCCCCTTCATGAACAGTGTCATCTAAATGGTGTCAGTATTAACAATCACTAAAATGTCTTACTGAATACTTTGCTCTTTTCCGAGTGTTTGACACGAATTAACTTATCTAATCCTTATAACCTTTGAAAGAAGTTTGACTACTTTCCCTTTTCAAACGGGGTTAAATGACTAACCCTAGGCCACATGGTGGGAGGGCCTGGAATCAGACCCTTAAGGTTTTTTTAATATTTAAACAATTTTTTAATGTTTATTTATTTTTGAAAGAGAGACAGAGACAGAGTGCAAGTGGGGGAAGGGCAGAGAGAGAGGGAGACACAGAATCCGAAGCAGGCTCCAGGCTCTGAGCCGTCAGCGCAGAGCCGGACGCGAGGCTCGAACTCACGAACCCGTGAGATCGCGACCTGAGCTGAAGTCGGAAGCTCAACCGCTCAACCGACTGGGCCCACCCCAGGCGCCCCAAACCCTTAAAGAGACAGGATATACTCTCCACTTCCCCTTCTTCCCTTCCTGCTAAAATGGGGACTTGATGGTAGGAGCTCAAGCAGCCATTTTGGGGCCATGAGGCAGAAACGGAGTTAACGAAGACAAAGCTGCCAGCTAGAAGGAGCTCGGGTCCCTAAGCATCATGGGGCCTCCACAGCAACCCTGGATCTCCTAACCAGTTTCTTTTGTAAGAGAAAAATAAATATCTAACTTGTTTAGGCCACTGCGATTTGGGGATCTTCAGTATAACAACTAAACTTGTCCTGACCGACATGGATTTTATCTTAAGAGTCCAAAGACATCAAGTACAGAGACACTGAGGAATGGGATCACATATGCACCTTCAGAAAGAAGAGTCACGCTCCAGAGCCAGCTGGCCTAGGCGCAAATCCCAGCACTGCCTCTCCGTAACTTTGCAACCTTAAGCGAGTTACTTAACTGCTCTGTACCCTGATTTCCTCATCCGCACGGGGTGGGGGGGGGGGGGGGGACCGCCCAACTGGAGAACTGCTGTGAAGAGTCAGCACACGGAGGGGTGTTTAAAATAGCACCTGGCACCAGTGAGGGAGGCTTAAGGTCCAAGAGAGCTGGTTCGAGGAGAGCTAAGGAAGCGTGTGGTAACTTGCCTCGCCCAGCGGGCGCTGGTAGGTACCTGGGAGCCCGGAGAGATGTCTGGAGCCAGCTCCAAGCTTCGTTTGCAGTCAAAGGAAAGGCGCCACAAGGGAGAACACCTGGATGGGGCCGTAACCAGGAGTGATGCCACTGTCCCCACCCCCCCCCCCTGCCGCCACCCCCCCTGGCCGCTCCGGGAGCTGTATGCAGGGTGGGGTGTGGACCGGGCCACGTTGCAGAAAATCAACCCAGCCCGATCCAGCCCAGGAAGCCGTGCCTGAGAGCCTCTTGCGGAAATGGGGCAGGCTCCCTGCCGGGAGAAGCGTGCTGCACTCTCCCCCCCCGGCGGGCTCCCTAGAAGATAAGAAACCCAAGCTTCCTGAGGATGTGCTCTGAACCTTCCCGCTGGCTCCTCCGGGCTTGTCAAAATATTTCTTTGTGGAGCCATCCCTGTTTTTCCATTAATAAAAGTATTTTTGGGCTCCTGGCAACAATGAGTGAGTGTTACAAAAGAGGTTGGGCCTTCCAAGGTAAACACAGCTTGTCCCAGCCCTGGCTGGTGGCTCCGGGCCCCTGAGTAGAGGAGCCCTTGTTCTGATTCTGGGGCTCTCTGCCTTCCGAGCCGTGATCCGGTCCGGGGAGAGCAGGCTCCGGGGCTGTCCGCCTCTGTAGGGAGGACAGAGCCTCACCCTGGAGCAGGGGCAGGGCGCCCCTAGTGCAAGGCGTGCCGCATCTATTTCTATGAGATGCTGGCACGTTCCAAACTAATCTGTAGGATGGCGATCAGACCAACAGTTGGCCGGGCAGGGGACGGGGGCCAGGGGACAGCCAACTGCAAAAGGCAAAGGAGATCTTCTGTATTGACTGGTTGAACGGTACACGTAAAACATGTATTTCATTGCATATAAATTATAATTTAGTAAAGCCGACCTTAAGAAAAAACAATACCAGCTTTCTGGCTCAGAAAGCTATTCTGCTGATTCTACAATTTCTTTGGTCTAAGTCAGGGGTTGACAAATTATCACCAAATGTGGCCCGTGGCCTGGTTTTATAAATAAAGTTTTATCGGGATGCAGACAGGCACATTTGTTTACGGGTTGTCTATGGCTGTTTTCATGATAAAGTGGCAGAATGGTGCAACTGACAGGCAACAGAAACCAAATGGCCTGCAGAGCTGGAAACATCTTCTTTCTGGCCCCTCGCAAAGTTTGTTAACCCAGCTCTAGAGAAAAGCCAGGAGCTTACTACTACCTTAGATGCATCCGTTTTCAGGACCGAATGCGCCCGACTTCCCAGACTTTTCATCCAAAAGCTGCTACAGTCCCAGCTCACGTGTGTGCGTGGCCACTTCTCCCCAAAATGGCAGGCAGATGAGGGAAGATCAAGTCCTCTGGAAGGTCTCTTAATTTGCCCCATTTGGGAACCATTTGCCATTTCTTTAGAAGCGACTTCTGCAGCCCAGGCTTTAGTGTCTGGGAGCTTGAGCTGGTCAATCGAGAGGTCCTTACACACAACCTGGCCCGACCCAGCAGGACGAAGTAGCAAGACTGGCCCTGCCTGGGGGGCTTTATACTCCGTGAATTATGTTTATCTATGTCCTTCCCTCCTTCCCTCCTTCCCTCCCTCCCTCCCTCCTTCCTTCCTTCCCTCCTTCCTTTATTCCTTCCTTCCTTCCTTCCCTCCTTTCTTCCTTCCTTCTTTCTTTCCTTCCTCCTTTCTTCCTTCCTTCCCTCCTTCCTTCCCTCCTCCCCTCCTTCCTTCCTTTCTTCCTTCCCTCCCTCTTTCCCTCCTTTTGCAAAGACATTTCAGTCTGCAGAAGTGGCTACATGGGCCAGAGTCTCTCAGCGTGATTCTTTTTCATGGCTCCGACTCAACCTGGACCCGGACAGGCAGTATAAAATTGCACTGTAATCAACCATAAGAGTAAAAGTCATTAAAACCAAAATGGGAGCTGTGAGCAAAAGGCTGCGGGGAGGGCCTGCCTGCCGCTGGCCCCTCTCCCCCCACCTGAAGTCCGAGCACGGGACACCGGAGACAGGCAATCTCAAGGTCCCAACCCGAAACAGTCCCAAACCCTCAACTGGAGGAGCCTTGGGGGGGGGGGGGGAGGGACCTTATGCCATGGCCGACTGGGGACCCTCCTGCAGGAAGGTCCCTCTGAACACTCATCGGCTTTGCCGCCAGCCCCTAACGTGCCTGCCCTCTTCTGGAGCAAGTAATCCAACTCTTAATTTGGGATCAAACCTTTCTGACTCTCCGCTCATGCGGTCAGGAGAGGCTGGCTCTATCCCCAGCTCCTGGGACAGGCAATCAGCATTCAGAGTGATGGGCTCAGGCCAGTGAGGTCCAGGTCCAGGACTTTAGAGTCTGAACTGTTAGAAGAGAGAATCTCACTCACACGTCCATTCCGTCTTTCCTTCTGAGATATAAGGACATTTGCCTGGAATCGTCATCAGCCGTCTCGACGCTCCACACCCTACAGAGCAAGATGTCCGAGAACGTGGGCGACCCAGAGCGAGGCCAAGGGACTGAAAGAGATTAAGTACTGCTGGCAAATTTGAGCCCCTGAATCCAGCCGTACCCGAAGCCGGAGGAAAGTTGATTCACTTCTCACTTATCCGCAGACGCTTGTCTTTCACTTAAGCCACGCTGACTTAGGTTTTCTGTCACTTGTAACATTCTCTCTCCTCTTTTATCCACCGGAGCTTGAAACCTAGAAACGGTGCCCCGGATCACGCGGAGGAAGGAGATCCCTCCTTTTCTCCAGGCCACCCGACAGGCATCTGGATTCCCCACAGTGATGCCAACGAGAATGACCTTGAGACGTTTGTCTCCAACCCCAGAGGGGACTTCATACCCCCCTTTCGCCCTCAGGCGACACCATCCTCTCTTCCAGGTAAGCGTCATTGCAAAGTAGCACCCACCTTACCTTCTGCAAAGGGGACGTCCCCACGCTCCACATGCACGCGCGACACCTGCTCCCCACCCCCCCCACCCCCCGTCCTGCGCGTGATAACGAAGACACGCGTCGTGCCCGCGGGCTGGAAGCCGAGGGGGAGGCGAGCGCCTTGAGCAAGAACCCACGACAGAACGAGCCCGCTCTTGACCGCTAAGCACCACCGGGGACAGTCTCACCGACGTCGTCGGGAACTAGATTCCCCAAACGACAGGTGATAGAAGGTTCTCGGGAACCAGAGGACGTGTGCCGTCCGGAAAAAAAAAAAAGAAAGATGCAACTGCTGTAGTCACGGCCACGTTCCACAGCGAAATAATAAAACGCCCTTCGGTAAACAGAAGAAGGGGCAGAGGGAGGCGCTAAGTGACCAAGGCTACGGCGGTCAGCACACAGAACTCCCCTGGCCCCTGGCACCGGTCCGGGGACAAGCACGTGAGCCAGTGCGGGCCAGTGTCACACTTGCGCTGGGCCCTGGACGGTCGCGCTCCTTCCGGCCGGAAAGGAAGGTGGAAGGATGTGGTCACCATGGCAACAGGAGGGGCGAGCCCGGGTGGAGTCAGGGCAGCGAAAGCAGAGCCGAGAGAGAGAGAGAGAGAGAGAGAGAGAGAGAGAGAGAGAGAGAGAGAGAAGCCAAATCTGAGTCCCACTGTTTGAACCCCTTTATCCATCTAAGTCTGAAGTCTGGACCCATCAATAATAAGCTCCCTCCTTTGGCTTCGGTCAGTCTGTAAGGTTGCTCAGGGCCCAGGGGAACTTTGGGTTTCAGGTACACAGTGAATTCATTTTTTGTAGCGTAAGTATGTCCCATGCAGTTTGGGGGGCATACTTATGCTAAAAAAATTTTTTTTATTTATTGTTTATCTGAACTTCAAATTTGATTCAGTGTCCTGGGTTTGGTCTGGCAATCCTGGTTTGGACCAGGTTAGTTGAACCCAAGAGGTAAGCCGGGCTTTAACTGACGCCCAGCACATACCCTTCGATAAAGACCTCAGAGATGCCCCCTGGCCTGCCTCCCCCGACAGGCCAGCCCCAAGGCCCAATGGCAGGGGTTCACCCTGTAACCCCACTACACTCCTTCACACCGTGATTTCCCCCGCTGGCAACGACACCACCTGTGAAGTAAAGACCCATCCCCAAGGGGCGCCTGAGTGGCTCAGTCACTTAAGCATCTGATCCTTCATTTTGACTCAGGTCACGATCTCACGGTTCGTGGGTTCGAGCCCCACACCGGGCTCTTCGAGGACCGTGTGGAGCCTACTTGAGATTCTCTCTCTCTCCCTCTCTCTCTCTCTGTTCCTCCCCCACTTGTGCTCTCTCTCTCTCTCTCTCTCTCTCAAAATAAATAAACTTTAAAAAATTAAAAAAAAGAAAAGACCCATCACCAACCTCCCATTTGGAAATGCCTACTAGATATTGAAAGCTGTCCGGGCTACCAGCCCGGCAACCTACAGCCCTCGTTTTACAAACACATAAACTGAGGCTCACAGTTTCGGTGACTCTCACGGGGTCACGCAGCTAAGAAGTGGTAGAGCCGTGTTTCATACCAATCTCAGGTTCCAGGAACCACGCTTCCAAGCTGGGGCGACGAGGGAAGGAGCTGCTCCCCAGGGATCCTTCAACGGAAGCCCTTGCGGCCGCCCTCTGGATGCGAGCAGGAGGCCCGGGGACGTCTGAGTCACCGGGGCTGGGATCAGCAGAAAACCTAGAGGGCTCCTTTCCTGTGGGATGTCGAGGCCCTGGGCGCAGAGAGAGGGGAAGGACACCAAACGAGCCGTCCTCGGATGGGCAGGGGGCCGCAGGGGGCAAGAGCCACACCCCCAGCTTCCAGCATGTTCTGCCCCCACCTTTCGGGCCCCTTTGCTCAAGGGCTCCTCACTTTCAACTTCGGTTCTGCCTTTCTCTCTCTCTCTCTCTCTCTCTCTCTCTCTCTGTTGTTACCACTTAAAAAAATAAATACATGACGCAAACCAACAAAGCAAACATCTGGAAAGCTTTGTGGAAAATGGCACCAGGCTCTGAGGACCCACCCTCCTCGGAGTCAGAGCGCAAATGCCCATGGGATTCGCAACTGGCCCCCAAATGCTCTCAGAGGAGAGACACGGACCCCTCTGTTCTCCTACCAAAGCCCTGTCGTCGCCTGGGGTCGCGTCCTCCCCAAATCACCACCATCTCCTGAGGGTGGCTCCCAGGCCCCTGTCCTGACCAAGCGGCCAGCACACCCCCTACCCCAGCAAGCGCCCCCCCGCTCAGCCCTCTCTTTCCATCTCTGCAGTCGCTGCCTGGGCTCCGACAGGTCCCCAGCCTCCTGGCCCCCACCATCACCTTCCCTCACCTCTCTCGCCACCGCTCCCAAAGGTCTCTTCCCAAAGAACAGCTTGGATGATAATGTCGCTCCCCTCGCTCCACCACCTTCGCTGGCTCCCATGGCCTCCTAAAATAAGTACCAGCTTCCTCACTGTAGTGTTAAACCTTCCCGTGATGCGCGTCGGTGCTTTGGGTTTCCAGCTTCTCTCTCTTCTTTCGGGAATTCTGCTGTCTGTTTTCCTGGGAGTCGGGGGAGGGGTCACAATCTCCCCCTTTGAATCATGCGGTTTGGGACTGCCCTCCATCCCAGGTCCAGCAGGAGACAGAAGAGTGGGTTTGGGGCGGGCCATGTGGTCCTGGCCAGGCCAGCCACACCAACCCCGGGGTCCTGGCTGGAACTATGACATGTGCCTCTCCCTCTCTCTCTTTCTCTGTCTCTCTCTGCCTCCCGGTCAGTGTTGCCAGGCTTAGAAGACGTAGTCCAGGAGCTGCTAAGGGCCATCTTGTCACCACAGGGGGAGAGCAGACCTGTGAGACCAAGAAAGAAGGGGTCTTTAAAACACCTTTAGGTTCCTGGATACAGCTGTGCCTGAAGCCGTTAACAGCCACTAGGTAGATCTGTCCTTTTTTAGATCTGAACTAGTTTGACCTAAGTTTCTGTCACTGGCAACGCAGCAATATGGTTCCAACTTCCTTTGCTAGCTGTGTCCCCACTTTTCTCCCGCCTGTCTCTGCGCTCCTGAGAAAACTGCCTCATGAACAGTTAGCAGAATAAATCCTGTGCTCCAGCTGCTGCGTCTTCGGTCCTGCTGTTTCCTTGACCTGGAATGCCCTTGTCACGCCACTGGGGCATCTCCTCCATGAGAGTCACGCGTCTGTCACCCCCTTGCTTTCTGCCCCTCTCATGGACTCTTTCTGTGCTCTCAAAGAGTCTATCTACTGCCCACCCCTGAATCCTGGTCACTTGCCTACTTCCCATCCGCTCTCAGAGACAGGGACTTAGACGACAAGGACACAGAACAGGAGCTCAGTAAAGTGGCCACCTGGCAAAGCATCCCAAGGGTCACTCACTGCAGCCTTGATTTTGTGACAGACATTCGGCCTGCCAGGCCTCTGTCACCCCATCTTGTCAGCCAAGCTCCGCCCATCCCTCGAGTCTCAGCTTGACTATGCCTCCCAGAAAGACCTTTCTTGGTGCACCCAGAAAGTAACCCGGCTCCCCCGGGCCTCCCAACGCCCCAGACTTTTCCTGTGTAGCACTTCTTAGGCCGTCGCCTAATTGCTGGTGAAAGTGATTATTCTATGACTGACTCCCCCCTCCCCCCTCCCTCCTCCCCCTCCAGGTCAGACATTGTCTCATCTGCCACTGTATTCTCAGAGCCAGCACAGAGCCTGGCACACAGTAAGGGCTCGGTAAACGGGCCCTGCTCCAATCAGTGCAGTGACATCACTCAGGAATCTAGTAAAAGACAATGTCAGGGCACCTGGGTGGCTCATAGTTACCCTGTGTTGGGCTCTATGCTGGGCGTGAAGCCTATTTAAACACACACACACACACACACACACACACACACACACACACATTTGTGTGTGTCTCACATGTTTCTCAACTTAAATAAAGATGGGCGGGGCGGGGGGGACACCCGGGTGGCTCAGTCGGTTAAGCGTCCAACTCTGGCTCAGGTCCTGATCTCACGGTTGGTGACTATGAGCCCCGCGTTGGGCTCTGTGCTGAGAGCTCAGAGCCTGGAGTCTGCTTTGGATTCTGTGTCCCTCTCTCGCGCTGCACCCCCCACCCCGCTCATGCTCTCTCTCTCTCTCTCTCTCTCAGTAATAAATACACATAAAAAAAAAAAAGATGGTGGGAACACATCTCCCGTTAGTACCTAGTCCCTTGAAGAAGGGTTCCTAGAAGAACGGGGTTTGGGGAGGCTGGGAAAGAAACTGCCTCTTTGTGCAAGTCTGCAGGGGTATTTAGCATATTGAACTTGATCAGAAAGCCCAACACAATTTGTGATTCATTACTGGAGACCCTAGCCACGCCCCGAAGCAAATGTCAAATTTCACACATTTAATGAACTCCATACTTGAAATATGTGGTCTGTAAAATCTGATTTACACCACTGTTAAAGTCCTTGGTGCCTCAAAAGGAATGTGAAAAGTATATATTTGTGCACAGAGAAGGGGCTCTTTTTTTTTTAAGACACTAATTCACTCCGAGGCATATAAACGTCCCCTAAAGCATTATTTCGATTGCAGAATTTCTTTCAGCACCTCCAATTTCCTCAGCAACTTTTGAGAAGAGTGGCTGTGTTAGGTCACACGCGAGTGAAAAAGAGCCACCATGTAATTGTCAGCTCTCTGGAAGGTAAGCGGAGTTGACAGCTGAGCTGGGGACAGCCCCCAGCGGGCAGAGCAGGGCTTACCTGGAGCCATAACTAACCTGCCTTAAGTCAACACCGGTGCCTGGCAAGATGGTGTTTTTTTCCAGTTCAGCCACAATCCTTATTTATTAGATATTCCCACCTGGTGTTGCTTCCCTCCCCACGTTGGCCACTGGCTTTGGCACATTGGAGGTACGCTCAATATCTGTGACAGCTGAGCTCCCTGGGGGGGGGGGGGCGCAGTGGGGACACGACCAACCTTCACAGACACCTTCTGGGCCAAAAAGGACACCTGACCCCGTTTTCAAGCTTTACCGTCTCAGAGAATTCTGTCGGGCAGAACCCACGACTCTAGAGAGACAGAGAGAGAGAGAGAGAGAGACAGAGAGAGACAGAGACAGAGACAGAGAGAGAGAGAAAGCCTGGAAGACCACTCTGGGACCCCCGGCTTTGGGAAGAGTGGGGGGGGGGGAGGGTGTCAAATCTGATTGGTCCTTATCCACCCCGCCTCTTGCCAGTGATTGGTTCACGGGTGGGCGTGTATCCCAGTCGTGCCCAATGAGACGTAAGAGGGAATTGCAGGGACGGTTTTTCAAGCTGATCAAAAGAGATGGCCCAGAAGAGAGGTCCTGGTGTTTTTCTAGAATTCCACCAGAGATCCTGAGAGGCGCCCCGGTGTGGAACTCAGTGCCTTCATTTGGCCCAGTAGGAACAGAAGCCTGGAGAGGCGAGGCCTCCAACAGGGGGTTCCGAGGCAAAGCCTGATTACCACCATGGTGGATGTGAGTTTTTCTCTGGCCCCCAAGCCTCCATTCGCCCTTTCTTCCTGGGAACAAGGCCACGGTCCCTTTGGAGGACGACCTCCTCCCATGGCAGGCAGTCTGGGGAAACTGTTGGCCCAAATCCTCTGCCGTGTGAACCAAGCTGAGCTCATGAGATTCTCCCACCAGGATTTTGACTTTGGAGTGAGGCGAGGGGGTGGGGGGGTTGGGGGGGGGCGGTGGCAGTTCAGCTGGAAGCCATAAAACCAGCGGCAGTGACCTGCCTGGAGGTGGGTTAGTTCCTGCTACTGCATCCTGGTTCCTGTGGGTTTCGAGCTGACGTTCCAGTGAGCAAGCCGCTCCTGATCCCGGCCATAAATCCCCCCCTCCCTCTTTCCCGCCTCACTTTGCCAGTGCTGACTTCAGCTGTGTGCAGGCACACAGCCGTCACCGCTTCAGAATGGCTTTCTGTGTTGACGCGCCATGCCATGGGTTTCCCACTTGTCACATTCATTTCTCCCAACAAGTGTTACCAGTTAGGGATGGGGGGCGGGGGGCGGGGGGTACACACACACACACAGAGGCCCGTGTGTGTGTCCCAGAGGTAACGTCTCAGACTCCGAGTGCAACTTCTGCCCAGCCTTCCGTGGGTAGCGAACTGCCCGGGCTGGAATGTACCCGTCTCCTGCTCTCCTTATCTGTGAGAGGAGCTTACTTGGCACTTAACCCACACGGTTACAACAAGGACTCAACAAGCTAACGTAAGTGGAAGCGACCAGAACATGGCACACATATACCCCCATTTGGAAGCCACATGGCTCTCAGAAGTCTCTCTTTTGAGAGGTATTTCCTGAGCCCCAGGGGGATTCTCTCGAGACTTAGGAGAGCTTTCTCATGGATTGATCCAGCTACCAAAAGCCACAGGCCTGGAGTGGGAGAGAGAAATCATCATACTTGGGGCAATGTGGTCTGGGGTATGAGCCACTTCCCTGGCCTCTCCGGCAATGGGAATCCACAGGCCGGCGATCTGGAGTCCCTCAACATGACACACAGTGGGTCCACTCTCTAAGCTGACCTGAAAAGGTCAGATGACAATGAGCTCTGGCATGATGGAGACAGGCCCGGGGGGTGGGGGGTGGTAAACAGATGCCTCCCTGCGAGACAGTACTCACTTCCTGCCACTTATCAGCACCAGCTGCCATCACTCTTCTTTCTGCCCCTCAATACACTGAACCCTTTCTGCCACAGGGCATTTGCACATGCAATTTCCTCTGCCCTGAATACCCTTTCCTCGCATCTATGGATGCTGGCTCCCTTCGTCTTTCAGATTGAAGCTCAAAATCCACCTATGCAAGGACACACACCTTCGGTCAAGTGTAAAATAGCCACACACACTCTCCACCTCGCTCTGGCCAGTCTCCCTAATGGCATCCTGATTTAAATTCCTGATGGTATTCATCACCGTTACCTTATTCAGTTACTTCATGTGTTCATCCCACCTTTATTGAACACCCACTATGCCACCTTTCTCTAGGTTTCCAGAACAGCAAGTGACTCCAAGCCCTGTCCTCACACAGCATACATTTCCGGCAGGCAGGGGAGGGGGGGTGGATAAGACTGAAAACACTGCTCCAACAGTCCTAAGTATCTGAGGACAAATATGGCTGGGGGAGAGGCTAGGGAGGGACAGGGCTGTAACATTAGATGGGGCAGTCAGGGAAGGGCTCTCTAAGAAGGGACGTCTGAGCAGGGGTCACGAATGTCACATCCGCAGTGCCCAGATGCTGCTTGGCACCCAGGAGGCGCTTGATAAACACACAAGACATAGATGCCGAATGGTGCCTCCAGACAGTTCAGGGCCTCTCTTCCCCCGGGTGACGACATCCCGGCCATGACTCACGGCTCAAGGCCTCTGCCCCATCCCGGGGCTGACTCTGCTCATAATTAGAAGGAGGGAACAGCCACAATGACAGCAGCTAGAGAATGTGGCTGTTCCCTGGGAACTGCCATGTCAGGGAACGGAGGTGAGGAGGGTCCCTGCGATGCCAAGAGTCCGATCTCTCGCTCGTCCCCTTCGTTGGCATTTCTCACCCCCTTGTGACATGCCATAAAGGGACGCCGCTTGCTGGAGAGATGAGGAGGTGTTGGCTTTTAGCTGAGGGTTGAAGTAGATCACAGCTCAAGAGAGGCAGCTGTAGGACAGAGCTGGGTTCCGATCCTGGCCCCGCCCACTGTCACCTAGGAGCCGCGAGACCTTGAGCCCTCTCTTAAAGCCTTGCTTGTACGAAAGATACCAATGGTGAATCTGGTATCAGCTGAGCATCCGACTTTAGCTCAGGTCATGATCTCATGGTCCTCGAGTTCGAGCCCAGCATCAGGCTCGCTGCTGTCAGCCTGTCAGCAAAGAAGCTGCTTCGGATCCTCTGCCCCACCCCCCACCCCCACCCCCGCCATTCCCCCACTATGCTCTCTCTCTCTCTCAAAAAAAAAAACATTAAAAAATTTATTTAAAAAGATTCTGTATATAAAAGCACTGTGTGCTGTTGGCCCTAGACTCCACCAACCAGACTAAGAAATGATGTTATGCAAATCCGAACCACAATGAGACATCACAACTCACCCACCAAAGGGGCTAGAATTAGAAACACTGGTGACAAAGAGCATGAAATGACGAGCGACAGGTGGGGGGAAAGTTTCAGATCACACATGCCACGATGTATGTGTATCCTTGTATCCGGAACATGTAAAGAACTCTCAGAAGTCAACAATAAGAAAACAACGTAATTTTTTAAACAGGACAAAAGACGCGAATACCTCGCCAGGGGAGCTACGTGGGCGGCAAGCAAGCACCTGCAAAGACGTTCAATGTCATCAGCCACTGGGAACACACGCTGAAATCCGCGAAGAGGTGCATCTGCTCGGATGGCTGAAGCCAAACGATGGACAAGTGCAGGCGAGGAGGGGGCGCCGCTCTGGGCCCCTCGGGTGCTGGTGCGAACCACAAAGATGATACAAGCCTGGGGGCGAAACACCGGCAGGTTGTTTTTTTTTTGTTTTTTTTTTTTTGTTTTTTTGAAACAGACTTGCTGAGATGTAAGTTTCATGTTACACAATTCACCCGTTTCAAGCGTAGGTTGAACGGGTTTTAGTGTATTTATAGTTGGACAACCCTGTGTCTAATTCTAGAACATTTTCACCACCCAAAAAAGAAACCTTCCACCGTGAGCAGTCACCCCTCTACCCCTCATCTTCCCCAGCCCCAGGCAACCATGAACCTGCCCCCTGTCTCTACAGAGTCGCCTCTTCCGGACACGGCTAGAAACGGAACCATACAGCGGGTGGTCTGTAATGTCTGGCTTCTCGCACCGAGCATCGAGCATCGCGGTTTAATTCAGCCACGCTGCGACCCCCACTCCTTTTCGTGGCGGGACCCCATTCCATCATACAGCTCTGCCACGTCTCGTTTATTTACTCCTCAAGGGCAGGACATTTCCGTTCGTTGGCCGTGGTGAACGGTGCTGCCGTGCGGGCCTGATGCACTTCTCAGCCCCCCTGTGATGATCAGGCGAGGAGGTGTAGATGGGAAAGCACTCTGCGGCTACCAAACGCATGAGACGGCAAGGCCGACTTTTTTCAGACAGGCTCTGGAACCTTCCGGAACCCACTCTTAAAACTCGGTGACTGAGTGCCACTGAGTCAGACATTCAAAAATGGTTGGAATGGCAAATCTTGTTGTGTATATTTTCCCACGATAAGAATTCAAAAACAAAACAAACAAACAAAACCCTCAGTGGTTACGGGGCCCTACCCATGGGCCCGCCTCGGGCCAGCTAAGGATGGAACCGGAAGGCGGTGCCCCCCAAGATGTCCCTCGGCTGCCCGAGGAGCAGAGCCCGTGGACAAAGCACGGCCACCCGCCGCCCTTCCCCCATCCCATCGCTCAGACTTTGTGGTTTATTTTTGAAAACTCAAGCAAAATTTGTCTATTTTTTTTTTTTTTTTTTTTTTACTATTAAGTGTTTAAATTCAAGCTAGTTAACATACCACGTACTATTGGTTTCAGGAGTGGAACCCAGCGATTCATCTCTTACACACGACAGACACCCAGCGCTCGTTCCAACAAGTGTCCTCCTTAATGCCCATCCCCCATCTAGCCCGTCCCCTTCCGCAACCCCCGGTTTGTTTTCTGTATTTAAGAGGCTCTTATGGTTTGTCTCCCTCTCCGTTTTTGCCTTCTATTCTATTGCATCAAAGAATTTGCTTTCACGTTAAAAAAAAAAATGTGAGGGGCGCCTGGGTGGCTCAATCAGTTGAGCGTCCGACTTCGGCTCAGGTCATGATCTCCCATTTCGTGAGTTCGAGCCCCACGTCGGGCTCTGTGCTGACAGCTCAGAGCCTGGAGCCTGCTTCGGATTCTGTGTCTCCCTCTCTCTCTACCGCTCCCCCACTCATGCTCTGTCTCTCTCTCAAAAAATAAATAAACATTAAAAAAAAATTTTTTTTAAATGTGTCAAATGATTGGCCACTCAAGGACTTCCTCTCATTCGCCACATCACTGAGTCAACGGAGTCTTTGGGAAGTCCCCTTTGTCCTCTGGCCCCATCTAGCCCCAGCCCCGGAGGGGTGGGGATGCCCAGGCCAGCCCAGTGTGATGCACACAGGTTTGTTCCCCACACGCAGCACCGGCTCGGAGAACAGGACCCAGGGTGGGCCTTCGAAGGTGGAGGGTCTGTGAGGTCAGTAAAGGCCAGTGGAAAGACTCAAGGTGAGACCCTCCCTCGTTGCCCCAAATCTGAAATCATCTGGGAACTCTGTCCGGAGGGGTGACCTCCGCGTCTGAAGAAAACACGCGTGCCGGTCTGGAGAGATGAGGCCTCCCTCCGCGCGCAGCCCGCCCTTCACCCACAGGTCCCCGATGATGGTCCAGCTGCCATTTCGGTCTATGCACAGTCACCGGCCTCGCCGCTGATCCCCTAATAACAGGCGAGGAACCCCAGCTCAGAGAATGGGCCCCCTGTCACTCAGTAAGGATGGGAACTGCTATTCAAGTCTGTCTCCCGTCCAGCTGGGTCCATGGCACGTTTCCCTGTGCTGCCCGCCCCCAAATTCCAGCACATCCCCTAAAATGGCATTGAATCCATTTCTACCCGCCCCCCCCCCCCCCATCAGGGCCCAGAAGAAAGGCAGTGCTTTTTCCTAGTGTCTTCCTCAAGCACGAAGCCGTTTTGGAGCAAAAGTCTCCACGTCTGCACAAGCCGGCCTGGCTAGCGCACTTTTCCCTGGGCTGATTTTCTCTAATTCTGGTGGTGATGAGCTGCCTAATAAAATTATGCTAAGTTATGTGCATAGAGCATCTTACACGCTAATTATTGGCCATGCCTCTGAAGAATTCCCGAGCAGCTCACCTCTTTCTTTGGGTCTCATTAGTCGTTTGGGCCAATTTGAGCCCCCAGCCACCCCCCCTTCCCAGCTCTACTTGAATCAGCAGGGCTCTGGATGTCATTAGCTACTCCAATTGCCTTTTAAAAAATCTGTTTCACATAAAAGGACAAATGAGAATGAATATTTGCCCATCTTTAAGACACTAACTACATTCTTTTCCACAGACTGTTCTCGTTACTCTTTCTTTCTTTGGGAGGAATTTGAACACGGCCTGGGCCCCTGCACGCAGTTCATGACTGCAAAAGGCTTCCTCCTCGAAACCGGACCCAAGCGGGCATATTCTGGAAACGCGGCAGCTTCGAAGAACATGACTCAGTTCAGTTTTTCTCTACCTATCTTCCCCCCCAGACTCACCTGCTTTCCGGGACTGGCGGACGGACGACCAGCCACCAGCTGCGCAGGCAGAACAGAAGGCCTTGGTAGTATTTGCTGGAAAAGCAAGAACCTCATCCAAGGACCAGCGTCTTCTCCCCTTTATTTAATAGCGCTGTTTATGCCAATAAAATCACAACAAATACCAGGGATGAGAGTGGGTTGATTCCAGTGGGAGGGGTGGGTCTCACCGGAGCCCTCGTAGCCCCCGGAGGTGGAAATGAGAACAGGCAGGGACGGGTCAGTGAGGCACACGTAGTAGAAGGCAGTGAAACAGGGCCTCTCAGACACAGTTCAAGTGCAGCAGGCAAACTTCAATAATGCCTGCTCAGTTCTTAGACAGGACTCCTTAGCCCGAACGCCACGGTCTGCAGGCCCTGTGTCCCTGCCCTCACCTCCTCCATGCTCCCCTTGGCCTTAGCACACCAGCCACGTGCCCCTCTTTCTGCTCCTCCAACATGCCCAGCCTCTCCTACCCCAGGGCCTTTGCACTCTCCACTGCATCAATGCCGCTGTCCCGGAGCTTACCATGACCCCCACCTCTTCATCCTTCATCTTTCTGCTTCAGTGGGCCCATCCCCGAAGGGTGCTTCCCTGACCCCCATCACTTTCTCCACTCTTACTCCTACTTGATCAATACCTTCTGCCCACCCCTCACCCCCCTTTGTCTTAGGAGGGTATTAGAGCCTGTATCTGTCTTTCGTCTCTCTCACACACACATGGATGTAACCGCTAGGAAGGTGGGGACCGTCCACTTGTTCTCCACGATCCTCCAGCCCAAAGAGCAGTACCGAACACACAGTAGGTGCTCAGTAAATATTTGGTGAACGAATGAACGGAAGTCAGCATATTCCGTCTAACCCCGGTCCCCCTTTCTCTTTCTGGCGATTGCACTCTTTCTTGAAGAAAATTTAAAAATATTCCTGGGCTTAGGTGGACCCAAGAAAAGAAAATGTGCTCTTAAATCTCTTGAAAATGGGACAGCAGAGGTTCAGAACGCAAAGCTCTTAGTGTGAGCAAACAGAACCTGCAGGCTGAGGTCTAAGAACTGGGACCTGCTAGGTCATCAAGCACAGACCGTGGAGCTAGTGACTTCACGATGTGATTCAACTACCCCAAATCTTAGAGGGAACCCATTTCAAAGTCCAAACCTCAACATGGAAGGCTGAGGGGTGGCTTGGCTTTGACATTCCTGCGAGAAGGCAGGCCCTCTGAAAAGACGCTGCGTTACAGATAACTCACCCACCAAAGGGGGAGAAGGGAGAGGGATAAACCCCAGCATCGGGTGTGTTTGTCTGCTAAGTCTTTGGATGGAAACTGATCCGGGGATGCGTGATCCTCCAAAAATCCGCCGGCCCCCAAAGTGCTGAAGTTACCCTCTGACCACAGCCACATGGAGAATGAAATCAAATCCCACGGAAAGATTTGACTTTTTTAACATTATGCAATGTTTGGGTGAAGGAAAGGGGGGAGGTATCAGGGGGGAGAAATAAAACTCCTCTTTTTCCCAGAGTTTAGC
This sequence comes from Puma concolor, assembly GCF_028749965.1. Taxonomy (NCBI): domain Eukaryota; kingdom Metazoa; phylum Chordata; class Mammalia; order Carnivora; family Felidae; genus Puma; species Puma concolor. The sequence continues at coordinate 130,918,465 of NC_141669.1, forward strand.
AAAGCTATTTCTAGCTTTTAATGATACATTTCACCATCTAGCTTTTAATGATACATTTCATGGGTAGCTTTGAGAGGCACGAAGGCGGGACTGTTCTATTATGTAACCCATTTCAAGTAGGAAATTAGCAAGTCCTGAATGAATTCTGTTACTGTGCTCGACTTCTGGAAAGTTTGGAGCGACTACAGTTCTATTTTGAGGTGAGCAAATCCATTATTTATAGATCTCCTCACAAATACTGCAGGGTTTCATGTCACCCTGAAAAGTTTCATAACAAAAACAGTTCAAGTACTTGGGGGCGTTGGTACATTTCGTCTCAAAACCTTATTAGCCTGAATAGGGAGTAGGGCAAGCCTTCCCAGTGGCCAAATATTCAAAAATACAAATATCCAAGATCAAATAAATATTCATCTCTCACATTCCCTCCCCCACCCAACCCCAGTGTGTGTGTGTGTGTGTGTGTGTGTGTGTGTGTGTGTGTGTGTGTGTGTTTTAAGCTAAGTCCAGCAAAATAGTCTGGTCAACAACATAAAAAGAAATGTCTGTTTTTAACGGAGCCGTTGGCCATGAAATAAATTCTGAAACTATGAAAGCAGCGTCTTGAACAGAGCAGCTGGGTTCACTGGACCTTCCTGGTTGTTGAAAACAGGAAACATAAAGGTCTTTCAGTCTCAAGCTCCCCCTAGCGGCGGGAATGGAGCGGTGCCTACACCCGGATGGAATTTCACAGCAGGCAAATGCGGTGGGAAGACCACTTTGATGGCCACAGGGTTAAGGAAAAGTACCGTTCGCCCCTCTTGAGCCCAGGTCACCAGAGCCGAGAGCATGCGTCTCCGATTTGCCGGGAGGAGCCGCAACTGATGGAGACATAGCGCATTGACAACGCTCCTTCTGATCGATACCCTGGGGGTGACCCTCTCAATGGGAGCCAGTATGTGGAAACCAGCAGCCCACACCACAAATAGCTCCTAATTAAAACATGTGGCTCGTTGGTACATAGCTGGTTTCCCGAGACACGGGCGTTCACACCGCAGTGATAAAGCGGACGTGTGCAGGTCGTATCGGGGGTTCTCAACCGCGGTACCTTCGACATTTGGGGTCGAATGACTCCACGTGGTGGGGGGCTGTCCTGCGGCATCGCTGGCCTCTCATCAGGCCCCTGAGCACCCCACCCCAACTGTGACAACCAAAAATGCCTCTGACACTGCCCCAAGTCCCGTGGTGGACAAAAGCCCTCCAGCTGAGAATCACTGGGTGAGATTAATGAAATATGTCCTCTGCTTCCTACACAACAGCTTAGAAACCTCTCCTCCCTGAAACTTAGGTGACTGCATTCCTGAATCTTATATTAGATTTTTTTTAAAAGGTGTCCAAACAAATCAAGGACTACATGTGTATCAATCAAATCTGAATCCTATAGAATGCTTTTCTCCTTTTTCCTATTTATATCGGTCACCTTTTGAAATCGACATGTCTGGAATAGACAACGGTACAGAATAATAAGTAATGCACGGGTTTGGGATGGGATTTTTTTTTTTTTTCCAAAATCCAAATAACTGGAGAAAGAGTTCTTCCCTTTTTGTACCATGAGATACACACAAAATAGGAGCATTATCATAAAAAGCCTTCATTTTGACACCAGAATTCCTGTTTCCGCACAAATTAAAATGATCCCCAGAGGCATAAAGTACACAGGCTTTATTGGTCAGCAGCAATGAGCCACGCGGGCACACAACGAAAGGACGACCGGTCAGAAACACGCAGGATCACATGTGTATCATCACGGGACCGAGGATTTAAATCATCTGGGAGTTCCTGCTAAATTAAAGCATCCTGTGCCAGAGCTTCCCGCTAATGAAAGAACCCGGTCCTGGTGGGTATGTCAATGTGCATTACACGGACGAATCTACTAATGAGGAGGCCGCCGACTCCTAGATGAGTTTACGGCTAGCCCCCCTGCAACAAAATCCTAGAGTGGCCACCATTTTTGTGTGCTAATACCGCGTGCCCCCCAGCAGTCCCCCCCCCACAAACGCAGTATCCACTGACGTTGCCCAGTGACGTTAACAGCCGGCACCCCAAGCACGCGGTGACGGAGACGCCGGATCCGCAGGAACAGCGCCAGGGCGTGAGCAGAGGCCGCGCAGCACGAGGTCTCGGGGACGCTGCCCGCACGGTGGCAATGCCTCTCGGTTCCCTTCCGAAACACAAGACGTAGTTTCCCAAGATGAAATGAACATCATTAATGGAAATATTTTCCAATAAGTGTACGTGGCAAAAGGTTTTACATGAAAGGAAGGGGGGAGAAGGAAAATCTGTTATATTTACAAGCTCCTTTTATGTTTTTTGATGACAACAAAGCTGGAAGTAACGGGATTTTGATGCAAATCAAGTATCTCATCAAAAACTCAGGTCACACACACACACACACACACACACACACTTAAACACACACACAAAAGGTTAAAGATAAAAACAGCTGAGAGGTGTTTGTCTCCAACAGGACGGCGTGGAAGCATGTGTAGGTCCCAGTGGCGATCTTGGCAAAGGTTTAAAATGCTGCCCCGCAAAGGCATGAGGGCTTTCCCATCCCGACCCCAGTAAAAACAAAACAAAGTATAAAAGCAAAACTCTGGAAAAGGAGAAGAGGCATTATTGTGTCCATTCCCAATGAGCACAGAACTCAAAATACATTCAGAAGTTGTCAGTGTGACCTAAGCTTTCAGCAGAGAGCACACAGAGGGGAGCAGACACGGGTACCGCAGCCGACTGCACACAAAAGGGCTTAGGAAGGGAAGCTGGCCTGGGGCCCGGATGGGACGACACCAACGGCGGGAGACATCCCAGCTCGCGGTCTCCCGGCTCCAGGTGGCTGCGGAGGGGGTTTGCTCCGATGTCTAGATGCCCCCGGGGACGCCCCTCCTTCGCTCTGTGGCAAAGTCCGCTGCCCCAAGCAGCCAGAGATGGTGCAACCAGAACCCCCTAGCACCACGGGCAACACACACGTGAGCATGGGCGCCCTCCAAATGAGGATCCAAACTGTCAGGCTTCAGAAATTACCGAAATGGAGACGCTTGTCTGGTCATTTTCTTAGAGGAAGGAAGGGGCGGGGGAGGAGAAACCGAATGGATCCCGTCATCCTCATGCACGTACAACCGTCACCAAAAGACAGAACAAAACTAATCATAAGATAACAAAAGTGCTAACCAGGACAGAAATACCTAGTGGTGTCAGAGGGCGGGGGTGGGGGGTTAATCTTTACTTTGAGGAGAAAGGTTTGAAGAGCACTGATTGTGTGCCGTGGGGCCTCCGGCCTCAAATCAAATAGGCTGCCAGAGACTTAGGTCCCACTGAGGTCCAAGGTGAGGGGCAGGGGTCAGTGGTGCTTCCTAAATTCCTTCCAGATTGGTAAACCGAGAGAAAGGTCAACGGGATCGGTCTGCTCAAGCTCTACGAACTCAGGAGGTTCCTGTTTTATCTTCCCCCGCAACTGAGATAATCCGCGTGCGCACGGGTCCTCTGCTGGGACTGCTCTGACGGGTGCAGGTAAGGATCCTGTACCCTCAACCGACTTGAGGCTCCTGCCCTTTGGGGTTCCAGAGTTTGAGAAGCACATGCATCCCCAGACACCCGACGACCCCCGGCAGGTGGAGGGAGCAGGCTGCCCACTGATGGGGCGGCTCCACAGCGTGGGGGTCGGGGCCCCGCTTGGGGTTTAGGTCCCTCTGGCCCCCGACTGCCTCCGCCGGAGTGCAACTGGGACGAGAGAACAAGGTTTGCAATGGCACAGACCAGCACCCCTCCACTTCCAGGCGTGGCTTCTTCGGCAGCTCTCTTCCTGGGAGATGTCAGGTGGCATCTCAGGCGTTGACTTCAAAAGTCAGCTCACACACCTGGATCGAACTTGGGACTTGAGGGGGAAAAAAACAAAGCAAGAGACCATCTCCCTGTATCTGCTGGGAAAGTCCAGAATTTCCTCACAGCACTTCTGGCAAGACCTACCTGCAGAAGCCATCGCCTGTCTGTGAACAAGGCCAGGTTCAGGGTTTGCAACCTCAGATCAGAACAACTTAAGACTTACAATCGGACTTCTAAGAAGACAGATCAAAGTATGAACTCCTGAGCCCAAGGCTCCCTCCTCGACCTTTGAAACGACGTAACGTCACTCAGAGAGAAGTCAGACCCACTCAATCTTTCCGGCTGAAAGGTCCTATTCCTAAATAACCATTCATTCACGGCGACCTATATTCCCTGCAGATCCTTCCGGTGTGGCAGAGATGGCTGGAACAGAACGGCCGAAATACTGCAAAAATGCAGAATCTTAAAACAGAAGCAATGCCAAGAGCCAGTTTACCCAGTGCCTGAAACTTAGTATCATTTTATAAGGGTTTAAAAGGGCAACATAAGTACATGAGCATATGGAGAGTGCTCCCAAGGCCAGGAACCGACGTGCCCGCTCCTCCCGCCCCCAACCCCCCAGCCGCAGGCTGAGCGTAGGGCCGTGGGCGCGGCAGCCAGGCTGGAGCTCACGTCTCTGAAGCACACACAAGAAGCGTCATGCTGAAGGGCTGAAGGAATTAACCACGGATCCGAGATCGCAAACAGTCACTGAAGATCCGCCGACTTAACCCTTATGGCACGCATATGTGGCACCGAGTGACTCGAAAACCCAAGAATGCCTTGCCCCGCCACGCCCAGCGCTTGAAAACTCCCTTCCCTCCTCGGAAAAGAGAAGCCACAGCTTTATAAGAAACACACGTGCGGGTACGCCATCCCGGTGGGGGAGGGGTCTCTACCGCTGGCGGCCTTCCAGCAAGCTCCCCCTGGAGATCTCGAGAGGCAGCGGAACGGAGCCCGGACCCCAGAGCCGGCAGCCTGGGCCTCCTCCTCCCAGGGACTCTCTGCTCGAAGCTGCCGCCGACGAAGGGCATGGTTATGATGCCTCTGCCTTGGCCATTTCATCCTCCTAATGGGAAACAGATTTCTGTGGAAGCCGAGAGCCCCCAGCCCTGACCTTGCACTCTGGACTCAGGAGGCCTGAGCCGCATATGCTACATTGTCTAAAGAATTAGCCGAGTCTCTTATCACCCTGTCGCCACATTTAGGAGCCGTTCGGTGGCACCTTTCCTGCTAAAACAACTGCTGAAAATGTCTGAGGGGTGTCCTCAGATGGCCACAGGCTTTGTAATTGTTACCAGGTCCGAACACAGCAGGGTAACACCTTTGAAATTCTTTTACGAGGAGGCAGGTGGCGCTAACTCGGGCGCTGTCGAAGCTGAATCTGACGCAGGAGAACAGAGGGGATTTACGGCTCGCTCGCTCTGCCCTGGTCCGCTCTGTGTCGCTCTGGGAAGGCAGCGTGGCTTCGGCAAGCAGAGCGGCCTCGGGCGGGGTGGGTAGCACTTCGGCCGTGCGATTACCGTCTGGGTCACTTTTGACCAGAGTCGTGGCCTTTCCTGCAAACCTGTAGACCGTGAGCTTGACGCTTCTCCGCAGCCAGTTTTTTCAGAGCAAGAAAGACGCGGGGAGCACACACACATTAGGACTGTTTAAAACAAAAACACAAACAAACCCTTCTACAATCCGCAGCTGGACAGAAACTTCTATCACACGACACCAGAATCCCAGTCCTCGGAAGCTCGCACGGTGACCCACGTATAAATGTGTTAGCCGAGCCACCAGCTTTCACGTATATACATTCACTTGAGGCCGAGTCATCCGGGGCTCGAGCAGGCCCCACGGGCACGTCCCAGGAGCCTGCCCCGTTGAACCAGCCTCGGGACTCTGCACATTCAGCCGCTTCGCGTCCAAACGGCACGTGGTAGCCATTGCCGCGAGATCCACAGGTGGCGTTTAAAAAAGACGCAACTTGAACTCTGTCCACCGGGAGGGCGCAGAGGCCGCAGTGCCCTCGGCCCGCGCACGCCTACGAGGTGAGCTTCGAGTAGCTGGGCGGGGAGAACCGTCTCCGCAGATACTTGAGAACGTACAGGGGGAGACAGCTGACCAGAGTGATAACGGACACCTTCCACAAGAATGACAAAGTGGCGATGAAGTACACATCTGCAATGCAAGCAAAAGGGAAGACGGCGGTGAGCGGATGGAATGTTCCAGAAGGCCTGTGCAGCTCAGGAACTGCCAGCATAGCTATTGGGCGGGGGGGGGGGGTGCTGCCTCTCCTCACTGACACATGGCCTCCTGGCACCGGCCCCTTTCCTGGGCTCTGTCTCCAGGGCTGGGATTCTCCCCACTCCCTCCTCTCTCTGACCTGTGCCATCACTGACAGTACTGAAATGCTACTTCCAACACCAGGAAAAGAAAACTACAGGCAGAAACAATTCTTACAGGTGTTTCTGATCTGGAATCTGACAGCTGGCGCTTTTCTTTGCAAACCCCGCCTCCCGAGAGCAGAAAGGCACTCTGACACCAGACGTGTTTTCCCCTCGCCTCCGGGATGGTCACCAAAGCCCAGGACGGGTCGGGTCTGAGGGCGGTGCAGAGCGGGAACCAGGTGGCCTAGGGGGCTTCCACTGAGGGACGGACGCCCCCTTCTGCGGCAGGACAGTGAGCCCGCGGTCTGGAGGGTTTTGAGAGAGCAGAGCACAGCCCGCAGCCTTCCTCAGTAGTGGAGTGGACACCACTTCTGGGGCACAGATGGGGAGCGTGTGGCTGGCACGGGCCATGGTCCCACCCGTGCGTCTGCCCAGCCAGCCCGTGACAGCTTCCTGAGGGCAGAGCTCGCCACCCCCAAGCCACTGAGCACACAGTAGGTGTTCACAAAAACGCATTCTGAGAGGACTCTCAGGACAAGTGTGAAACTAAGACTTCAGTAACCGGATGTTCCTTTCACCTTGACCAAAACCTTATGGAGCGTTTGCTGATGAACACGAGACCTGATCAGAGACGCCTTCAGGGGAAGGTGGAGTTTCTTAACCTACCGATAAGGACAAATCCTGCGGGACTTACCATTTATTCATGAACAAAACCTGGATGTCCGACATCGCATTCGCCCCCCAGAGCCCGGCACTGTGCCCAGCTCCCTCGAGAAACCTACCAGGTCTCTGTCGAATTCAACGGAACCCCCTTCTAAGTCACTTAGTGCAGTGTGTTTTTAAAAGGAAACACTCCATTGACATTGTGCCCACCAGCCTCTGTTCCGGGAAGCTGATCCACAGGTGCTATCTGCCCCACGGGGACACCAGTAAGAAAATGGGGGCAGCAGAGTGCCAAGGCCAGCTGGACCAAGACCCCAGGATGAGCGCTGGGGAGGGGGCCCCTGGACCTCACTGCCCGGCTCCAGCCACAGAGCGGGTCTTACCGATGAACTCGTGGAGGAACACCAGGGAGGCGATGTAGCAGGCCAGACTGAGCAGCTCGGCCACGGTCATGAGCCAGTGCCACGTCTGGATGGTCAGGGCCACCATGAGCAGCTCCGTGAGGATCAGCGACGTGAAGGAAATGGCCACGATGTGCACGAACTCGGACTCGAACAGCAGCAGGGCCCCATACATGATGGTGCTCCCTGTGAAAGCAGACGGAGCCGGTGTCCCCGCACAGCCCTGCCTGCCCGCAGCTGCCGCCCCTCCCGCTGCCCTCCAGAGCCCCCTCGGCCTGGGCTCCTTTTCCTTTATTTTCCATTCAGACATGAAAGATGGCACTTGCTAAATGAGGTTGATGAGTGGTGCTTTATGGAGGCTTTAAAGAGGTGTCTCGTTCTGATTTCCTACTTTCTCTTTGGACCTTACGTCATAAGGAGTCTATAACTGCAGGGGAGAAGAAAGAGAGAGAGACAGAGGGAGAGACAGAGGGAAGGAGGGAAGGGGAGAAATGGAAAGGGGAAAAAAACAAAAGAGAGGCAGGACAGAGTATCTGGAGTGGGTGAGACAAGAAACAAATTTAAATTTAAACACACTCTTTAAAATAACAGAGGTAAGCAGTCACAAAAAGACATATTCCGCTTCCAGGAGGTACCTAAATTAGTCCCTTTCATGGAGACAGAAAGGATAATGCTGGTTCCCAGGGGTTGTGGTGGGGAAGGGGGAATGGGGACAGAGTTTCTGTTTTGCAAGATGAAAAAGTTCTGGAGATCTTTCCTTACAACAGTATAATACTAGAGATGTGCAATGTAATTCACAAGCGTGCACATACTGAGCACTCGCGAAGTGTACCCTTAAAAAGACGGTATCTGCAGATGAATGGATGAAGAGGATGTGGTATATGGATACAGGGGAGTATTACTCGGCCATCAAAAAGGAGGCGATCTTGCCATTTGCAACAACGTGGATGGAACCGGAGGGTATCGTGCTAAGCGAAATACAGAAAGACAAAAACCGTATGATTTCACTCATACGTGGAATTTAAGATACAAAACAGATGAACGTAAGGGAAGGGAAGCAAAAATAAGATAAAAACAGGGAGGGGGACAAACCATAAGAGATTCTTAAATACAGAGAACAAACCGAGGGTTGCTGGAGGGGTTGTGGGTGGGGGATGGGCTAAATGGGTGAGGGGCACTAAGAAAGACACTTGGGATGAGCACCAGGTGTTATACATAGAGGATGAACCACTGGAATCTACTCCTGAAATCATCATTGCACTAGATGCTAACTAACTTGGATGTAAGTTTAAAAAAAAAGATGGTCAATCTTAAGTCATGTGTTCTTTTATGCCCTAACGCCCACAACACACACACACACACACACACACACACACACACACACACACACACACACAATGCCAGAGGTAACCCAGAGACACTCAGAGCATCCTGTACCTATAAGGGAGAGGGAACGGATACGTGTCTTTCTAGCACAGCAGAAAGGTAGATGGTGCTCACACACAGCTCAAATATCTGACAGCACAAGAATATTACACAGAGGCAGAGCCAGGAGATGCTCAACCCCAAAAGTCCTCAAGCGACTGACTGCCCATCGTGCCAGGGGTTCAGGATGAAGGGGTGAAATGGGGCTTCAGTGCTCCTGATTTATGAACTTTTACATACAAAAGGTGGCTGCAAAAATCAATGCGTATATTATACTTTGACGTACTTCTTAAAAATCCTCCCCCCGATTTTTTTTCACTGATAATTTAACTTCCTGCCAACAATTTTAACAGTATCTACACCTATTGGTTGCACATGCCATCAGTAAGATCACCCCCCACAACACACAATGTACATTTGTAAAGTAGACGTCTGTACCTGGGCAGACGTAGACGGATATTAAGACCACTGCACAATTACATATATTATAAAACACGCATAAAAATAGAAATAAACACCAACAGGGGTTTTGGTAGTTTCTCCTCCTACACTTAAAAGTCATCCTACAAAGTGTCTCTGCAGTCTGAGAGACCCTCCCTGGAGGCCAGTGAAGCAGACACATTTCTCAAAAACTATAAGGACCTCAGAAAAAGTATCAGAACATTCCAGAAAGCAACCGCTTTTTTGTTACAGTGGCTTGCACACCCCAGCAGGTTGTGATTGGTGTTCGTTGTATTTTTCTCTGAGTCTGTCTCCTGAAGCAGATAGCACCTCCTCACAGATCTATCACCGTGCTGAATGTTCTGGTCCTTACAAAATGCCAGGTAGGCCCCCCCCCCTTGGGGTGCACCGTCCCGCCCCTTAACCCAGTTTCAGGGTTCCAGCTTCTTCGTGTTCTACAGACAACAGAACCCCCAGCGTAACCCCACAGCTGGTGTGACTTTTCTCACCTTGATAGATGCTAATCAAAACCCATATTAAGAAGGTCTTGTAGGACAACGGTCTTCCCTAAACGAGAGAACGAGAAAGAGCAGGTTATGGTGTGTGGCTCACCCAGGGTGTCAGCTGCCCCACGCTTCCCTGCCACCAACAAGGCAACCTGCCTGTTTTCATCAAAAAAAAAAAAAAAAGCGTCTCGCACATGTCTGGACATGTTTGAGAAATTACACGTTTAAAAGACAATTGAGGGGCGCCTGGGTGGCGCAGTCGGTTAAGCGTCCGACTTCAACCAGGTCACGATCTCGCGGTCCGTGAGTTCCAGCCCCGCGTCAGGCTCTGGGCTGATGGCTCGGAGCCTGGAGCCTGTTTCCGATTCTGTGTCTCCCTCTCTCTCTGCCCCTCCCCCGTTCATGCTCTGTCTCTCTCTGTCCCAAAAATAAATAAACGTTGAAAAAAAAAAAAAAATTTTAAAAGACAATTGATATTCGGTGGGAATAAATCTGCCCTTCAGTAAAACTCCCTGAAGACAAATAAACGAAATCACACACACACACACACACACACTTTTTAGAAGCATACACAAAAATGCTTCCAGGAGCAGACACGAGCCTCAGTGGCAGAATGGAACTGTCAGAGGCTCTTTTTTTTTTTTTTAAGTTTTTGGTTGGTTAGTTTAAGTTTTCAGTTTACATATTACTGTACAGTTTAATATTCTCTAGGAGCATACACATGGCTTTTTTAAGAAAAAAGAATGTGGGGCGCCTGGCTGGCGCAGTCGGTTAAGCGTCCGACTTCAGCCAGGTCACGATCTCGCGGTCCGTGAGTTCGAGCCCCGCGTCGGGCTCTGGGCTGATGGCTCGGAGCCTGGAGCCTGTTTCCGATTCTGTGTCTCCCTCTCTCTCTGCCCCTCCCCCGTTCATGCTCTGTCTCTCTCTGTCCCAAAAATAAATAAAAAAACGTTGAAAAAAAAAAATTTAAAAAAAAAAAAAAAGAAAAGAAAAAAGAATGTAAAACCGTACTCCTTCCTCTCAAGAGAGCCGCCACCAGTTCAAATCGTTGAAATCCGTGTGTTCAAACCGGAAATGGAGGGTCTGTGTGAAATGAAACTAGGGAGACAGGGAGGAAGAAGGGGAAGGAGGAGGAAGGGAAGGGGGAGTTCACTGAACCTTGAGAAGATCCTTGTAGAGCTCAGGATACAGCATGGCAACTTCTGACTTGACGTCTTTGTCCAGGACCAGAGAAAATACGGGAAACATGGTGTAAATGGTGGAGTACCTGGGGGAGAAAAGTCACCGCAAGTGAGACCAGCCGATGGAAAAGGAACAGTCTGCTTCTCCAGCCTCCGGAGCCCCATTCCCACGCATTTACTCAGGCACTACTCACTAAGTACCCATTACGTGCCAGGGCTGGTTTTAAGGACTGGAGGTTCAGATGAGAAACAGAACATCTGCCCTCGGAGAGCTATCCTGCTCGTCTGTGAGCCAACAAAGTCGGTAAGCTACACTGTGTGTCGCAGGTAAGTGCTGGGAAGGCCACTGTGATGGTAGGACAGGGAAAGAGCCGTGGGGGTGGCATGACTTTTTAGAGTGGGTGCCCAAAGGTCGTGACAGTTGAGTAAACACCCATAAAAGGTGAGAGGCAGCCGTGCCCAAATGAAGGGAAGAGCATCCCAGGCAGCGAGAACAGCACGTGCAAAGGTCCTGAGGCAAGGACCTGTTTGAAGGACAGCAAGGCAGCCAGTACAGCTGGACCTGAGTGAGTGAGGGGGAGAGAGGAGACAGGAACTGAGGGGGGCGAGGGCTCTGCGGCAGGCCACACGGAACACATTTCAGGGAGCCCCTACGTTCTTTCATTCTTCTAGGACCTGACAAAGGACAGTCCACTTTTCCAGTTAGAGGCAGGCATGGGGCGCCTGGGTGGCTCAGTTGGTTAAGCGACCGACTTCGGCTCAGGTCATGATCTCAGAGTCCGTGGGTTCGAGCTGTGCTGACAGCTCAGAGCCTGGAGCCTGTTTCGGATTCTGTGTCTCCCTCTCTCTCTCTGACCCTCCCCTGTTCATGCCCTGTCTCTCTCTGTCTCAAAAATAAATAGACATTAAAAAAAATTTTTTTTAATAAAAAATAAAATAAAAATTAAAAAAAAAAAAAAAAAAAGCAGGCAGAATTCTTTGTGAGACTCTCCCCTGGGACCAGCCAGCCTTTCTGTGCTTCCTGCCTCCTTACCCAGGCATGTGCCCTACACACGTCTCCATCTAGGACACGTGTCACCCAATCCACCTACCTGGGTGACTCAAACACTGAGAACGTTCTCTGAAGGATCAAAAGGAACGTCATGAGTTCCGAGTCAGGAATGGGGGTGGAGCCGATGGCAGCAAATGTCCACGTGACCCCTGTCTGACAGGTCACTGGCACACAGCAGTCAGGCTCTGCTAGGGACATCTCCCGGGACAGCAAGGCTCTGGCCCGCCCGAGAGACCCAGCAGCAGGACATTCTACCGGGTCCACGTCAGGGAGGGTACTTTCCAGACATGTCTTTCCCCTTTTTCTAAGACCCCAATGAAATCACTGAGTCTGGGAACCTTCGATCTTGCTTTGGTCGCCATCACCAATAAGCTCAGACGTTCATGGGCAAGCATTCTCCCCTCTCCAGGTCCAAACCGCCAAGCGCTGTGAACTACAAGCCCACCGAGCTCCACTTTCTCAGTCTGGGTATAGGCTGAGCCATTCAAAAATAAAAATCCGGGGCGCCTGGGGGGCTCAGTTGGTTGGGCATCCAACTTCGGCTCGGGTCATGATCTCACATTTGGGGCTTTGAGCCCCGTGTGGGGCTCTGTGCTGATGGCTTGGAGCCTGGAGCCTGCTTCGGATTCTGTGTCTCCCTCTCTCTCTGCCCCTCCCCTGCTCATGCTCTGTCTCTCTCTGTCTCAAAAATAAATTAAAAAAAAAAAAAACAAACCAAAAACATTGCAAATAAAAATCCAAGTTAGGTTCTCAAGTGCATCCCGGGCAACTCGGGGGCTGAACAGTCGAGACACAATGTTTCTTCTCTCCTCTGTGGTATGTTAGGGAGGTTTCATAAAAAGTTAATAACCCTGCCTAGCTTTCCTTACCCAATGATGAGGAATCCTTGGTAGAGAGGAACCGATGCAAAGTAAAACACAGAGGAAAAGACAGCCTGTGCCAACGAGAAAGGAAGATGTTACCAAAAATCACTGACAAAGGCCCTAACTTTATATAATGACAACTCCCCACCCTTAACGTAGCGCAAGCTTTACTGACACAGTTGTGAGTGCTTTGAGTAAATCAGCTCATTTAACAATTACAAGCACCTCATGAGACAGGTACTGTTGTCATCAACCCCTATTTACAGAGGAGAAGAGTAAGGCACAGAGAGGTTAAGTGACTCGCCTACAATCACACAGCTCACCAGTGATAGAGCCAGGAGTCGTTCCCAGGTAGTTTAGCTCCAGAGACCACGCTCAGCCCCCTTGTGAACACTGAGTTACACAGGCTACACCCAGGGGCGCTCTCTCCATGACCTCTGTGAATCTCCAGAACCGCCCATGAGATCAAGTCCTAATATCACCTGCCTTTCACAGACGGGGAATCTGAGCAGGTAAACTTCACTGCAGGGTTAAACCCAGCTCTGTCTCCAGAGCCCGCGCTCCTGACAGCTCAGAAGCACCGCCTCTCTGGGCATGCGCCCAAGAAACAAGTTAGCAGAGGTATGGAAACAGACAGAGACACCTGCGCCATGAGGATGGGCACCCATTACCCCGGAGGGCGGGGTTACAGACAAGGCTTCCCTTCTCACATGACACCTTTTACAATTCTGGGAAACTTTTACGAAGTGCCCACAACCAGGAACACCTTTGCAATTAGACAAGAGCAGCATTTCCAAACCTTTACTGAAATATCTACTTCCTGGTTTGGAAAATATTAGCTACTGGCAGTGAAAAACAGGCTGGGGAGATAAAATCTGACTTGATGCTCTGTTAGGTCCTTCTCTGGACACCTACAGGCTAACAGAAGGAAAGTGGCCTCAAAGCGAATTCCTGTGAGCGGAAAACCAAAAAGAGGCCGGCAACAACTGAAGGCTTTTCAAAGACTAAGTACAAGAGGCAGACGCAGGCTGGCCATTAGCAAGGGTGTCTCACTGGAGGCATCTCCCCGTCAGCACCCACTCTGGGTGCTGACCTGGCACGGAGCTCCAAATGCAGGTGCCACCCGGGACCGCGGTCCTGGGCAGCCCCAGCTGCACCCCCTGGTCATATTTCAGAACTGAAAGGTGACAGCCACCTTTCACATGACTTTTCACCCAGGCGGGGCCGTGGCACAGAAAGGACGTTTGTAAAAAAGTCAAGAATCTGGTGCGTAGTTTTGCAAATCAAGGTCAAGAGCCTCCTTCCCCTAAAAGGGCCTGGCTGGCCAAAAGCCTTCTTCATCTTGGAGAGAACACTTTAGGGAAAATAAACCACTGTGGCCACATCTATCAAAGAGAACAATGTCAAAGTGCAGTCCTAACAGGGACTTGCTCTTAGCCAATCACTTTCAGCACAGTGGACAGGGGTGAACGCATTTTCCCACAGCACAAAGAACAATTTCTCATCCTGGAATTTTTTTCTAAACTGAGGCTCATAGTAACATACAGACATGACTGAAGTCAGCTCATCCAGGCCAGCTCTTGTGTGCATGGCCACGGACAAGCTGATTAATCTTCCAGTGATTAAATCATAGTAATATCCAGTGTGATTCATGAGCTAACCTAAATTAAAAGCACAGATGTGGTCTGGGGCGCCTGGGTGGGCCCGGCAGCTAAGCGTCCGACTCTTGATTTCCGCTCAGGTCATGATCTCACGGTTCATAGGTTCGAGCCCCGCATCAGGGCTCCGTGCTGTCAGTGCGGAACCTGCTTGGGATTCTGTCTCTCCCTTTCTCTCTACCCCTCCCTGGTTTGCATCTCTCTCTCCCTTTCTCTCCGCCCCTCCCTGGTTTGCAGGCTGTGCGTGCGCTCTTTCTCTCAATAAATAAATAAATACACTTAAAAAAAAAAAGTACAGTACAGATGTGGTCTGATGAATCATAACAGCTATTTTGATCATGTTGATAAAAATCACTTGAAGGCTTCTATGCTCTCAAATGCAACAGATACTGAAAACATAAAATCAGGGGCACCTGGGTGGCTCAGCTGGTTCAGTGTCTGACTTCGGCTCAGGTCATATCTCGCAGTTCATGAGTCTGAGCCCTACACTGGGCTCTGTGCTGATGGCTCAGAGCCTGGAGCCCGCTTCAGATTCTGTGTCTCCCTCTCTCTCTGCCCCTCCCCTGCTCGTACACTCTCTCTCTCTCAAAAAATAAACATTTAAAAAATTCAAAAAGTTTTTAAAAAAGAAAGAAGAGGGAGGGGAGGCCTCATGTGCACTTACTTGGAAAGGCAGGATCTTTTATGTTGCGATTAAGCTCCTTTCCCACAGATTAAAATGTCCCCTTATGGTACACATCTCCCTGTTGTTTTGATTAACAGCAGTAAGGATGCCTTCAGCACTCGATGCCTTAGAAAACTCTGCTTCTCAAAGTGGCCTTGGCCGAGAGGCAAGACACATCTTACTATCCCCATGTCACAAACGGTAGACTGAGGCCCAGAGGGGGAAAGCGACTTGCTCAAAGTCTCAGAGACACATGGTGGGGGGGGGGGGGGGTCAGAAAGGGAGGTGGGTGTCAAGACACATCACCCCTATGTTCTCTCCGCTTAATGGGGGTGTTTTCACCTAAGTGTCCACGGAGGAGAATCAGTCAATAGTGTTTCAACACCCAGAATAGTTTCTTTCCCACCCTTTGGCCTTCCTCCCAGTATGCACTTAATTGCTACAGCCTGATGACAGATGTTTAAAGGAGCTGGGGAGACAGGAGGTGGGAAAATACTCTAGAATCTTTTTGTGAGAAAAAGATGGGCGTGAGACGTTATTCCCGAGAAGATGAACAATCGTGGTAACGAAGCTCCACTCCCACCAGGGATGGCGGAAGGAAGAACTGTGATATCAGACGCCCCCCAGGGCCATGGGCCACGCCGCCCCACCTGGGAGCCCCCGCAAGCGGAGGCAGCACCGGCCTCCCCGTATCGAGGGCACCCAAGGAGACACCGTGATGAAGAACACGGGCTCTGGAATCCCCGTGCCACTGCAGTCTAAACCCCCGAGGGACCCTGCAGCACGTCTCTCCCCCTCACTTAGCCTCAGACTCCCCATCTGTAAAATGGGCGCAGGCGACTGTGAGGACCGCATGAGCCACTTGCATGGTGAACACTGAGCCTGATGCCCAGGGTACAGGAAGTGCTCAAGAAAAGCAAGTTATTCTTCGGTGGTTCTTCTCTGCTGGCCCTTATTTTTGCATTTGGAAAAGCCGGGACCAGCACTGACCTCTCTGCATTTTCCTCTCTGGCAAACTGATCATAACACCTCTGGGCATTTACACCGCATCTCCCTTATGCCAAGCGCTGGGCAGGCACTGGTGTTAATGCCTGCATCTGCTCCCCCGCAGCAAGGATGACCCGCACTGTCTATCAAGGGAAGGATCTGTGACAATCCAAGGTCAACCCGGTTTGGGATTTAAACTCGCCGGGTGGGAAAAATAATTAAGTCAAGAAAGAAAGAAACCGGCCAGGTGGGGTAACGGCTCGAAAGCACAGCCTCGTTCCTGGGCTTTCTCCAGGATGGCCACGTGGCCCGTGCGGAGGTCCCACCGCCCACCCACCTGCATGGTGCTGATGCAGAGGCTTCTGTGAATCACGAACTGGCTGAGGGCAGCTGACCGCTTGTAGCTGTTCCGGCCGTGCACCATGAGCAACCGGCCAAGGTGCTTGAACTGGGTGATGGAGAAGTCTGCAGCCAGGGAAGCCTGTTTTCCTTCCTAAAATCGAATAAAATTGGGCACCGTCAGGAGCACCAGAGGTCAAGGCAAACACATTTTTTTCTCTTTTAATTGAAAAAAGCAAGACGTTGTAAGGAGATCTTTGGAAAACTTCGATAAAGAGCTTCTTTGGTTTCACGCTGTACTCGGTTGGTGGTCCAAGACTAAATTTGATTTAAAAAGAGGAATGTATTTAAATAAAAAACATTCTGAATCACAGATTGTGATAATTCGGAGGTCAAATGGATCTGGTATTAAGCCTCTGGGGCAGGGGGGTAGGCCCACCCCATAATGTGTATCAGAAGCAAAGAATCCTCAGAGACAGGCACTCAGACCCTCGAAGTGAAATGGAAGCCTGGGGTGGGTGGGGGGCTGAGGCTACTAACGATCCCAAACGGAACATTCCTGAGCGTACAACTTTGCACATTCATAGAAGTGCCACCGTGGAATGGAATTCTCTAATTGGAAAGGACGCGTGATGGATGCCACTAAGGGGCCACACCTGCGTTAAAAGGGCCCGTTCCAGGAACATCTCAAAGATCACCGAATCCTGCAACTTCGAATAACTGTCAACTGGATGAGCACCACAAAACCAGAAAGGGTGGAGAGAAGAAAATTTTTAAAGCGTATGCGTCAGCCCAATCCGTGAAGCTATGGGACCGAACGCACAGGACAGCGTCTCCAGCCCTCCCTCGGGGCCTCTGGACTCTTACTTCACACACAGTTCCAACAAGCCTGGTAACCAATGTTGCCCGTAGCCATTTAGAGGTCAGAACTCAGGACAGAGCCAACTCTGCGGGACAAGCACACGCGTGACAAGGGCAGGAAACAACAGCTGCGTCACAGCACACGAGCTTCGTGAGACACTGCAGCTGCCGAGGCCTCTGAGCCACACACCGTGTCACCTCCCTCCACGATGCCCCAGACGTTAGCACGGGCGTAGCGACCGATGCTTTTACGGACGCTGCAGCCACCACGCAAAAGCCTGAAGTGCATTCACTGTGCCCTAACAACACAGCAAAACACTCTTTTTTGTGTGTTTAATTCAAGTTTTGACACGCGGAAAACCAGCATCGTCGTCCGTAAGATACGGTGAGACGGACCTCTGACCCCCAGGTAATAACGCCAGGCAATTCCGTGACATGGTTCCTTATGCTTCCTCATTCTAATCTCGAGTTTTCAGAAGCGTCAGAGCTGTGTCTCGAGGGAAAAAGAAACTCCCGCGAGGGAGGCAGAGCAGCCCCCCAGCACCCACCCCTCCACGGCCAGCAGCACCCCACCCCCCACAGCCCGCACTCACCTTCCCCTCAACCCCCACACCGCAGTCGGATTCCTGAATCATACTGACGTCATTGCCTCCGTCACCTGTCAGCCACATGGGCCGGAGAGAAAAGCCGGGAAATTGGGCGGAAGTGAGAAGCGGGACCCCGACACATCATTCTTACTTTGAAGACTCGTGCGTGTCTCGCCTTTCGCCGAGGGCTCGCTAAGTGTCCCTTCTGCGCGGCTCCACGTAATTGCTCCGACACCCCCCAGTCTCACGGGTGGAAGAGCTGAGCGTCAGAGGGACACCGGGTAACTGGCCAGAGTCCGGCCGCCGAGTGGCAGTGGGGGGGGAAGGGGGGGCCGTGTCCACGCCTCACCGCTGTCTACGACCACCACACCCCTGCCTGTGGGGCGCATGGGCCCCACATCACATCAGCAGCAGTGACCCACGCCGCACTTGCTCAACGCGCACCGTGCCCTGTCGTAAGCGCTTTCTGAATCCACCCCTTCCACCCTCACCACTGGATGAGTGCTTATTACCCCATCCTACCAACGGGCAGACCGAGGCTCGGACGGGCGCCCAGCGAGTAAAACCAGCTCGGACTGGGAACCCGGGTCCCCTCCACGGCGTGCGGCCTCCAGCCCTCGGCTGTGCTGCCTCCTGCATCACTAGCAAAGGAGAGCAAGCCATGGAGGAAAGCCCTAGAACACGCTTATCGACTCTAACCCAAAGGGAAATACTAAAAAAAAAAATAATCAAAATCATATGAATTCCGGAGCCCGCGTCGGCTGGGGGAAAGAATCACAACCCAAGGAACATGGCCCAGGGGATCTGAGTTGCAGCAGGGTCCCCGTTACCCTTACAAAGCAAATCCACGTGCCAGCGGGACGGGGCCGGTGGGGGGCGGGGGCGGCACCTACCTACCGCACAGGTGAGCTTCCCCGTGCGTTCCTGGAGCAGGCGCACGATCTGGGCCTTCTGGGTGGGGGTGCAGCGGCAGCAGACGACAGCCGGGCACTGGCAGGCCAGCTCCATGAACTCGTACTCGTAGTACTTGAGGCAAATCTGGGAGGGGAAGGCGGGGGTGGGGGTTGTCAACCAAGGCCGCGGCCCCCACCAGAGCAGGGAGGGGCGCGCGCTCCCCAGGAGAGCCCGGCCGGCGGGGGCCCCGCACCCACCTCCAGGGAGTCCCCCGAGATGACCAGGGCGCAGTCATGCTTCCTGCGGAAAGCGTTCAGCTCGAGGTGGGCCTCACTCCGGTTGGTCACCTGGAAGGGAACACAGGCGTGGAGGGGGCCCCGCTCTCCGGAGATGGAAGAACAACAAACAGTGGCTTCCTGAAGCCGGTCCGGAGACAATGGCCACCCCAGCCAAGGACCCCTGCCCCTCCCCTGCCGGCAGACCCAGAGCCAAATTCAATCCTGTTTGTTATGATTCTGTGGGAATCGGGAGGGCCTGTGCACCAACGATCACCTTGCATTTCCCCCAGGACAGCTGTGACCCACAGCATAAAAACAGGAGCTAAAAATGACCGTACTCTCATTGAGTGCCAGGCACCGCGCTAAGCACTTTTCGTGGCTCGTCCCCACTGACCTCGCCCAGCAACCCTACAAGGTGCGCGACGGCCACGGCTGGACTCTACACGTAAGGAAACAAAGGCGTGGCGAGCTGTGTGAGCCCCTCTAAAGCCACACACCCAGGGGGCCGTGGGGCAAGCGTCAGCAGCCAGGCATCTGACAGGGTGGCCAACTTTTCTGTACTAGACCAGATGTCAAACAGGCTCTGTGGACCCTACCGTGTTCGTCAAAACTGCTCAACTCTTGGGGCGCCTGGGTGGCTCAGTCGGTTGAGCGTCCGACTTCGGCTCAGGTCACGATCTCGCGGTCCGTGAGTTCGAGCCCTGCGTCGGGCTCTGTGCTGACTGCTCAGAGCCTGGAGCCTGTTTCACATTCTGTGTCTCCCTCTCTCTCTGACCCTCCCCCGTTCATGCTCTGTCTCTCTCTGTCTCAAAAATAAATAAACGTTAAAAAAAAAAAAATTAAAAAAAAAAAAAAAACTACTCAACTCTGCTGCCGTAGCATCACAGCGGCCAGAGGCAATAGGTGAAAACAAATGGGCATATCTGTGTGTAAATAAAACTTTATTTACAAAAGCAGACGGTCACACGGGCTGGCACCTGTAACCCCTAACTATACAGAATACATAGAATACAGAATATAAAGAACATACGGTCTTTCCTTGTTATTTCCAGTAGCGACACTCTATGAGGTCACTGTGAACACCGACTTAACAAGTAACTATCTGTTCGTTGCTCCTGTAGGTGGAATACGGGGCCAGGTTCCTGTGAGCCTCTGGCCACAGTATTTTTGTCAATCAACACATAACCTTGTTTTATATGTGTTTCCGTTGAAAGACATCTTTTAAAATAGACTTTTTTTTTGATTCATTAACACTGAATTCACAACCAACAGCACTATAACTCATGCCCAAAGGAAGGTGATCCAACACACGTACTTTCTCCACAAGGCACATCATAGCCTTCCCGAGCTCAGCAATGCTAGATGGCACTCCAGCACTGTGATGGGGAGGGGGGCATCTTAAACAATGAAATCACTAACACAAAAATGCAAAAAAAAAAAAAGGCGGCACTAAGTAGATCGGGAACTGGGCTTCTGCGTAGCACGAGAGCGGAGAAGGCAGGGGATCGCCTTGTTTGACCTCAGCTGGGAATGATGCACACATTTGGCAGCCACAATTTCTCGCTGCTCTGCACATGCCCACAGAGGACTCTGAAAGCACCCGGAGCACTGGTTTTGGGGTTACCAATAAATTTTAGTAACTAGGTGAATTTGTAAATATGGAGTCCGCGTATAATGGAGACTGACCATATGTACCTCCACACGATGCTGTTTGTGCTGTTGCCAGAATGGCTGCGTCTCCTGAAGGCTCTGCGTGGCAGGGACCAAAGGCGGGGGCAAGGGGACATTCCCACCGCACGCGGAGCCTCTCCACTCACTGGGTATGGGAGCTCCGACCTCAGGAGCAGGACTGCTGTGTCCCGCCTACAGAGTGGCACTCACCTCCCCACCCGGTCAGGCCAGTCTTGGCTCCTGGCCTTAGGGCACCTCCTCATGCCTGCCCTGTTGAGGTCAAGTGCTTGCCACCAGGGCAAGAAATTTCTCGCTTGCCCACCCAATATACCTCCTTCTAAAGGCTCCTAAAGGTTTTCCTTCAGGAGGGCAGACAGCCCAATGTCTGTGATCCGGAAATTTTTCTCATCCAAGGACTCGGCCTTCAAGGCTTCAGTGGAATCTGGACTCGTGTGTGCGATTTCACATGTATGGGCTCATCTGCGTCCTTCGTCCTGACTGTGCTTTTTGACAGCTTCTCAAAGGGACCATGACCCCCGCCAGGTTAAGAACACAGCAGTAACGAGGTGCTGCTGAACCACCCCCAGGAGGAATCCTGTAGCCCCACCTGGGTCATTCAGTAATCCCACCCAAACCAGTGCTGTAAGTTTTCCCCTCTATACTTTAGGGGTCCACTCAAGGTCATGAGGTCACAGGGCAAAACTGCAGCGTCACCCCCACGAGGCCCCAACACAGAGAGCACCGTACCAGCCGGAAAACGTGGATGTCTTGGTTTCTGGTCACCAGATGTGCATTCTTGGCTGTGCATGTGGCCGTCTCCAGCTTGTCCCCCGTCAGCATCCAAACCTGGAATCGCAGCACAGGGGGGGGGGGGCCTCCTCTTTGTAAGTTGTCAAGGCCAGCCTGGAGCCCGTGTCAGCCCCGGTCCCCAAGAACACCGAGCTAAACTTGATTCATTCCATTTACCTCGAGGCTCCCGGTGTCCCCAGCACAAACCACGGGGATACCCCACTTGGGGGGCTCGAGGACCCCCAAGGAACCACTGCTGGTGGCAGCAAAGGCTGGTACGATACTTGCAGAGAAGCATTTGCCCATGTGCTTCAACAGACACCACGAAGCTTGGCCTCTGACCTCATAATCCTCCTTAAGAGAGATTCCGGAAATCTCTCTCAAGGCAATAAATAATCTCAAAGAAGGGAAAGGCGATGTGGGGGAGGGGTCACTTCCGGGTCCTACAGGAAACACTGATTCATCACGTCGCATCCGGTCTTTCTACGCGGTCGGTTAAGCCAATGGTCAATGCGCCAGGCTCCTCCACACCTCCTAAGACGTCGTTCTGCATTTTGCCGCCGTGAGCCCAGAGAGGGGAGCGGCTTGCCCCAAAGCCACACAGCTAGTTCCGGTCCCGACCAGGCCCAGAATCCAGGTCTCCCAAGTGTAAGCGGAAGACGCTTCCTGCTCTGCTAAGTCCACACATCAGCCGTGTGTTCTCCCAGAGTCCCTGGACAAAGCGCATGCTGGCAGTGGGGAGGCACAGGAACGAGAAGAGCAACGGTTTCCCGAGCGCTCACCGTGCTAGGTACCCATCAAACACCGTCCACGTTTAGCACACGTGGCCTTCACGGTAACTTTATAAGGCAGGACACGGAGCGCCGAGAAGCCACTTGCCAAGGATCGCCGAGGCAGTCGGTGGAGAAATCAGATTCCAACCCAGGCAGTGAGACAGGCGGGCCCTTCTGGGGGCCCTTGCCCCTGGCCCGGCCCCTGGTGGCTGTCAGCCCCTCCTCTCAACGTCCCATCCGCCCATAAAGATAATATCCTTTTAAGCGACCCCAGCTTGGTGCCAGTTTTCAGGGTCTGCTGTATGAAAGCAAACACCGGGAACGGAGCTGGGAGGCTCAAGTTCTAGAAACCCATGGAAAGTCATTGGTGCACCACATGACTGATGTTCCAACGAGGGGACGACAGGGGGGCACGTGTGGGTGAGTGCCCAGGCCCGAGCCCTAGGACCTTCCTGCCTCGCCTGGCCCCGCCTGCTGCCTCTGGGAAGGGGCTGAAGTAGCCATTGTCCAAGTTCCGACACGTTCCGGCCCGTGAAAGAGCTTTCCGCTAGACCGCACCTACAGAGTCCCTGGACGCCTCGCCCCTGTGCTCCCTTCCCCCTCCCGTCTGACCAGGGAAAGCAGGAAGAGAAGTCCAGTCCACAGTGGGAACAAAACACCCCTCCATCTGGAGACAGCGGCCTCGGGGAGGAGCAGCTGAGGATGAAGCCAGAAGCAGGAACCAGAATATTCCACGACCCGGAGAGAAGCGGCCTCAGAAGTTGCCAGTGACAAAGTTAAGCACCAGCCCTTCTGACTTCGGATGGCTCTTCCGAAACTGGGACGTGGCTGACAACTCCCTCGCCAGGGACCAGGTCTGGGGGCCAAGGACACGTGACAGAACCCGGTTCACGGTGAAACGTGCTCCCTCCCTGCTCATGTGGCCGGAGCTCGGCCCCTACTGTGGCCCCGCTCACAGGAGCCTGTGCCGCGTACTGGCGGGGGATGCAAGGGAGAGCTGCTTCTGGGCAAACATGACACGTTTCCAGGAGCTTCCAGCCAGTCAGGCTGTTCGGCTGGGGTCCTCTGAGGCGTAGCCTGCTCCTCCGACGCCCTCTACTGGCCTCTCCGGATGAAACTACCGGATTGTCAGGTTGGGTTTTTTATCTTTCTCTTTTGGGCCCCAAACAGCGTAATAAATAAGGCAGTTTGAGGTGCGGGCGGTCACTCATTCACCCAGAACAGCAGCAGACGGCTGGCCATCCGGTGACTCAGCGAGAAGGTACTGAACACCCCGAGCATCTGGACACACAGCCTGGCCCTGAGGGATACGGGGCTGCACGCAGCCGCGCCTTCGGGGGGCCCGGTGTGGCCTTCGGGGCAGGGCTGGAGGAGCGGGCGGGACGCAGCGGTCCAGGTGAGACAGGGCTCTGGGTCACTCTGCCCATGCACTCCGCTCCTTGTTCCTCCCTCGCTCCCCCCGCCCCCCTCCCCTCCTCGTCTCTACACCCGCGGCAGGATGATTCTGAAGCTCGCTCCCACAAGGCGGCGGCCGTTTCAGCGGCCGGGTCCCGGGCAGGCGCTCCCTACCTTGATGCCCGCGTTCCTCAGGGTCTCCAGGGTGGGCCTCACGTCCGCCTGCAGCTGGTCCTCCACCCCCGTGAGACAGAGCAACCCCATTTCCATCTCCAGGCTCTCGATCACCGTGGCCACTTTGAGGGAGCGGTCGTGCACGCTCAGCTTGGCCTGGACGTAGCGGGCCTGGGACACGGCAGGGGACACACGGTCACTGCTGGCGGTGGGGAGGGGGCCGGGCTGACCACCGTCAGGAGTAGGACACCAAGGGGGGACCCCGGCGCGTGGCTGGACCTCAAAGGGATGAACCGAGGCTCCCAGCCTCCTTCCAAGTTGATCAGCCCAGACCTCGGACGGGCCCTGACTCCACCCTTTCCTCGACACTTACCTGGCTGTGCAACTTCCAGCAAGTTGCTCGACTTATCTGAGCCTTAGCTGTTTTCACCCAGGAAGCAGCAGTAACAGCCCCCACCTCGCTGGGTTGTTACAAGGACTGGTACCCTCAAGATCTCCCACACACAACGTGCACTTTGTGACCAAGAATCCCTGATCACTGGGTTTTCTGAAGACGAAGTCCCACCTCCAAAGACCACCGACCCAACCCTTCTGTTTAGCCACTTTCCAGGGGTGGTAAAGACATGGAAGAAAATCAAGAATCCCCTAAGGAGCTGATTCAAACACAGGCCTTTAAACATGAAAAGACAGTAGAATTTATCAGGGCCGGAACTCTTGCTAAAGAAAACTCTACAAAGAACTCAAGCACGTGGAAGAGACACCATCAAGCACAGCTTCTCTGGGTGAAGCATGACAAGGACCCCAGAAGCCTGTCCCCAAACACCTGTCTCTCCCTTTCGGTCCTACGCACATGCATGCACTTCGCTTTGTGCCAGGCCTGGGGATACAAGGGCCCTTCCCCTCAAGGAACATGCAATCCGTGGGACAAGAGGACGATAAACCAGGCATATTTACGCTGGAGCCCCTAAGCCATGAAAGTCAACGATCTAGTTAAACTCTTTTTACAGCTCAAAAAACTGAGGGCTCCAAGGGGGTGATTCATTTCAAATTTTCCAGAGGGTGAACTATGTGCCAGTGACCACCCTAAATGTTAGGATGTGACAGCAAACCTGACTGACCGCCTCTGCTCTAGAAAAGATTTTATTCCTGAAAGGAGGTATTAAGAAGAACGTTAGATGTAAACATATAAACGAGTCCATTCAAGATGGTGCAGTGAAGAAAGCTAAGCGGGGTGGTGGACGGCGAGTGGTGAGGTGGGGCTGCCTTAGATGGGGAGTCCGGGAAGACTTCTCAGAGGAGGCGGCATTTGAGCAGAGACCCAAAGGAAGCGAGGGAGCAGGCCAGGGAGGTCTGTGCAGGAAGGGAGTTCCAGGCAGAGAGAACAGCAAGTGCAAAGGCCCTGGGACAGAAGTGAGCCTGGGGTGCTCAGAAAGGACATCGGCATGGCTAGAGCAGACTCAGCGAGGGGCAGACGAAGAGGAGATAGAGCCAGAGAGGGGAAGACGTACGGAAACTGCAAAACACAATAGAAAGATCACAGGACCACTTACCTCAAAGTCTTGATATTGCTCCTCTGCTAGAGACTTCTTCGCCACCACGAGAACCCGCAGTCCTTCTCGGGCCATGTTTCCACACTGAAAAGCAGACCGCAGTCGGTGGAGAGCCACACTCAGGGCCTTGCCTCTGAGCCCCTGACTCTCGCGGAGGAAGGCTGGACGCTAACGTGGACAGGCCCCTACCAGGGGCAGAGACAAACTGGCCAATCCAAACGTCGCTTTCCCCTAAAGCAACCTTCTCTGAAGCAGACCTTCTAAAGGGAGATTGCAACATGGCAGCCTGCAGGCCAACCATGGTCTACGCATAGGTCTTCTTTGACGGGCACAGTACATGTTTCAAAAGCTAAGTCAACACTGTAAGACTTCACAGACAAACCTGGATCTGTCTTGTTGGGAAAAAAACAAACCTCTGACACAACCATGCATGCTCTCCCAAAAGACCACAGCCAATGATGGATGAAAAGCGGCTGCTTCTACGTATTCCCAGAAAACAGCTGTCAGGTGAAGAATATTCCAATAGGCTTAACACACAAAGTGCGACCCTGTTGGGAAGACTCCCCGCCCCCCCCAGCCTGTTTTATCTGACTTACCCGCCCAGCCCCTCCTTTGAGTTTGCAAACCCTCTACCTGAAAATATAACATTACTGAATGGAAACTGTGCCTCCCCCCCCCCCGCCCCCCGACCTGGAGCTGAGAGGCAAAAGAAAAATGACCCGACAAACCCAAGAGTTTCTTCTCTCCTTGCTGTGGCCAATTCTCCACATCACCAATCAAGATAGGCAGCCCGTGACGCGGACCCTCAAGGATCCCCACCCTCCTGCTACCTGCCTCCAGCCAAAAACCAGTGAGGGGCGGACTCTTGAGCCTGGACGTGGGCCTTGCCCCGCTTGAACCTTCAGATGAGACCCCAGTCCCAAGCAACTGCTTGAGAGACCCTGCAAAGGACGGCCGGCCAAGCTGTGGACAGATGCCGGGCCCACAGAATCCATGAGAAATAAAACTGCGTCGTTCTAAGCTGCTACGTTTGGGGGTGATGTGTTACACAGCCACAGACAACGAGCACAGAGACCCGTGTTACCACACCACGCAAGGCCTCCAAGACATGCCTCTGCGGTTCTCGCTCCCCACACCCCACGTACCTCTTCCTCCAGCCAGTCATTGTACTGCACGATCCCAGCCATGACAACATCCGCTCCCTTCATGTAAAACGTGATCTCTCCCGTTGACTCGTCCTGGGGGGGGGGGGGGCCAGGCAGAATGAATACCCAAGAGGAACACCCGCTTTCTGCTCCAGTGCCCACCTCCCATGACAGATGGCATACAAACTCAGCGGACGCCAATGTTTTGACACTTGGCCAAAGATAAAAAGCCAGAAGGGGGTAGAGGGGGGCGTGGCGCTCACTTGGGGGCAAAGGCCACAGAAAATAGAAGAAAACTCAAAGCGTTTGGAAAAGCATTAAATGAGGAAAGAAAGATCAAAAGGATTTCAGAAGTTTGTTTTTAAAGTTATTACTATCTCAGCAGAAACAGACTCGCACGCTGTAAGGTCTTTTTTTTTTTAAATGTTTATTCAGTTTTGAGAGACAGACACAGAGCGTGAGCGGGGGAGGGGCAGAGAGAGAGGGAGACACAGAATCCGAAGCAGGCTCCGGGCTCTGAGCCGTCAGCACAGAGCCCGACGCGGGGCTCGAACCCACGAACCACGAGATCATGACCTGAGCCGAAGTCGGATGCTTAACCGACTGAGCCACCCAGGCGCCCCCGTAAGATCATCTTTAATTTACACACAGGACTGCCAGGATCACCCAACTGTGGTCTACCCAAAAAGATGGGGAAGTAAGGTACTTATCCCAGAGTGGGGTTCTCAGTTTTGGCACTGTTCACATATGGGCTGGGGAATTCCTTGCCGTGGGGGCTGGCCTGTGCATTCCAGGACCTTCTACAGCGTCCCTGGCCCGTCCCCACTAGAGGTCGGCCACACCCCCATGGGGACAGCCCAAATATCTCCAGACATAAACAAATGTCCCCTGGGGAGCAAACTGCCTTCACTGAGAACTGCTAATCCCGATCATTCCAGACCCGTGTCTACTTGAGGACTTGCAAGCCATCAAATGACCCAGATCTTTGTTCACACTGACCAGCTTTTCGGGGCGGGGGGGGGGGGGGGGTGGTAGATAACACCACAGCCCAGGCGTCGAAGGCTTAGACCCGACGCCAGCTTTCAGCTGTGTGCACTCGGGACATGCTGCTTCTTTTCTCTAAGCCTCAGTTCTCTCATCTGTAAAACAGGAACAACTCTTACCACGCAGGCTGTTGGGGCTTAAACGAAGTCACCTACACAGAGCACGCAGCCAAGGGCCAGACACACAGAAAACGCCCACTCAGCGTGATCAGCCCGCTAGGGTGACGGTAACTCTGTGCGTCCCTCAACCGCACCGTGTGTGGGGACCAATGCCTCGCCCAGTGGTTCTCAATGGAGGGGATTTTGCATGGGGCAGTATCTGGAGACCTTTTTGGTTGTCACAACGAGGGGGTGACTACTCCTGGCATCCAGCGGACAGAGGCCAAGGATGCTGCTTAGAGTCCCAGAGTGCACAGGACAGCCACAACCAAGAACCATCTGGCCCCAGTGCCGACAGCACGGAGGCTGAGGAGTCCTGGCTTCAAGGAACAAGGGCTCTCAGCCTCCGTGACTCCTTCCTCGGGAACTCCCACCCCGGGGGTGGGGGGCCTGGGGGGGAAGAGAGGGGTGAGGGAACAGAGCATGGCCATGACCACCTCATGCCTCAATTTTCCTCCCCCGGGAAAACCCCGAAAGCCCGCCTGTGAACGCGTTAACTAAACATGAGATAAATGCCCAGGGCCAAGTTAGTGGTGCACGTCTCCTTCTTCAGAACAGCTTTCGAGGGCCCTCCCATCGCTGATAATCTTTGAGAACTACATGCTTGCTCACAAAAGCGCCCGCCGGCCACGAACAGGCACCTGCGTCTCTAAAGCCAGCAGCAGCAGCCCATGCTTCACCTCTGACGGATCCCACACACCCACGCCTGCTTGTGACTCGGGCCAGAGAGAGCCGTGGGGTCTGAGCACGGAAGCATCCCGGGGCTTTTTTCCCCCTTGCCTCAACCCGAACGGTGCCTGACAACAGAGCCGTAGGAAATAGCGTCCCCTCCCCAGTTTCCTCTACTGCGAAGGGCGCTCTGGAGGGCGCGGACGGCTCGTCCAATTCAAACACTGCACCGACTGTCTCCTCCCGTTACTCACTTCCTCCCACTCGGTTCATCACAAGGTTACCTCGCTCCCATACGATGGCGAGATCACGCTGTACGTTTACGGAGAGCTGCCAGTTGCGCGGCATTGTTTTGGGGCCTCATCTTTTTCCACCGTGGTCTCATCCTGGCCCCTGTTCAAAGGCCTCTTCTATGCAAACAATGACAAGGGTCTGATCTACAGCACCGATCGGCCTCCATCGTTCCGCGTGGGACGGGCCGGGGGAGGGCAGTGGAACATCTGCACGCAACAGAACTAGGGCGGGCGATGGCAGCCTTCCTTTCAGAGACACAAGCGCACGAGCCCCCAAGGAAACCCCCAGAAGGCAGAGATGCACGCCAGGGAAGGACTTTGCCTGCAAGTCCCTGCCAAGTGCCATCCAAGAGCTCGCATGCGTCGGGAGGGCTGGTGAGTGAGGTGAGTGAGCCTGTAACTGCCAACAGTCACCAAACCAAGATGTGTCACAGTGGAGCTGACATTCCCTCACCTCAGGTGACCGGGTGGGTATTTCCAAATAACCAGACAGGATCTGGCTGCATGAGAACTAAGCTGCTGGCCCCGGCACAATTAACGTTTGGGGTGGGTTATTCTTCCTGAGGAGGCGTCTTGGCCTCTACCTAGGAGAGGAGGTCAACCCTGACTTGGGACGACCAAAATGTCTCCCAACTTTTTCGAATGTCCCCTTGGGGGCAAAATGGCCCCAGGGCGAGAACGGCTGCATTAGAAGAGTTTACGGAGGTTTCTAGAGAATGGAGAACCTGTCCACTTGCCCCGAAGGCTGATTTCCACGGGTCAAAGGCAAGGATAAGGAGGGAGACAGGTCAGAAAACAAAACTTAGCAATAATACGCATGTCATTAAAGCCAGCCTAACAAAAACAGATGCTCACAGACTGACTTTTAGTAGTGAGAAATGAAAAATGTGCAGTATCTGAGAATATTTAATCAAATAATGGTATATTTTTTCAACAAAACACCACGCATGCATTAAAATCATAAAAATCACACTTTACTAATATGAGAAAATTTCCACCATCCGTATTGTTCAACAGGGGGAAGAGTTTAGAAAGCCTCATGTGACGCTCAATGCCAAGTTCATACAAACGCGTGTGGGTATTTACACTCGTATACGCGTAGAAAAAAACTAAAAGGGAAAGTCTCTGAAGAGGGATGAATGGTTGGTCTTTGGTGGTGAAAACAAAGAACAATTTGAGCTCTTGATGTATGTATCTGTTCCGAATGCTTTAATTCAATGTCGAGTTGGTTTGTTTTCCATAACCTTGGAAGGGGGGGGATGCTATTTTAAAATAATGATAGATATAGGGGCGCCTGGGTGGCTCAGTCGGTTAAGCATCCGACTTCAGCTCAGGTCATGATCTCACGGGTCATGAGTCCGAGTCCCGAATGGGGTTCTGTGCTGACAGCTCGGAGCCTGGAGCCTGCTTCGGATTCTGGGTCTCCCTGTCCCTCTGCCCCTCCCCCAATCATGCTTTGTCTGTCTGTGTCTTTCTCTCTCAAAAGTAAACATGAAAAAAAAAGTTTAATGATAGATTTTTCCCATCCAGTAAGTATCCCCTACTTCAAGGTACAGGGCCCTGTTCTTGCTGTGAGAAGATGTGGACCCACATGTCATAAAATAGGACGTGTATCTGGGAATGAAAGCCCTTCACAGCTAAAGGAAGGGCGGATATATTGCTCACTTATCCTAGAACGGCTGATACCGGGTACTATCTGATGATGATTCAACCCTCAAATGACTTCAGCGGAGACCCCGGTCCTAGAACTTGAAAAAATAAAGGCTGGAACAAAAGCGATTCCGGAGGCGATTAATGACTCTGATTCCCCAGGAAACACCCACACACAGAATCTGTGCTGCAGCTGCCAGGCCACGTTCTTGACATCAGATGTGTGCTCAAGATACAGTCTAGAAGCCATGGGTCAGACCAGGTATGGGCCAGTGAGAAAAGCAGCAGCAGCATGGGAGAAAAAGCTCCCCTCCCACACAAAAGTTGGAGTCAGGGACAGAAAAATCCCTTAAAATGTGTCATTGCCAAAGCACATTCGGGGCCCCTAGGTGGCTCAGTAGGTTGGGTGTCCGACTTTGGCTCAGGTCATGATCTCATGGTCCATGGGTTCGAGCCCCACATCGGGCTCTGTGCTGACAGCTCAGAACCTGGAGCCTGCTTTGGATTTTGTGTCTTCTTCTCTCTGCCCCTCCCCCACTCATGCTCTGTCTCTCTGTCTCTCTCTCTCAAAAAATAAGTAAATAAATGTTAACAAATATTCAAAGCACATTCAGGCTGTGTCACTGGGTCATCAGAACAGCAGCTCATGGAGCTGTTTCTTCTGTGGCTCCCAATGACCCCTACTTCCTCCCAATGACCCCCTACTTCCTCCCAATGACCCCTGGTCCCTCCCATGACCCCTACTTCCTCCAAAGACCCCTACCCCCTCCAATGACCCCCACCCCCTCCAATGACCCCTACCCCCTCCAAAGACCCCTGCCCCCTCCAATGACCCCTGCCCCCTCCAATGACCCCTGCCCCCTCCAAAGACCCCTACCCCTCCAATGACCCCTGCCCCCTCCAATGACCCCTACCCCCTCCAAAGACCCCTACCCCCTCCAATGACCCCTGCCCCCTCCAATGACCCCTGCCCCCTCCAAAGACCCCTACCCCTCCAATGACCCCTGCCCCCTCCAATGACCCCTACCCCCTCCAAAGACCCCTACCCCCTCCAATGACCCCTACCCCCTCCAATGACCCCTGCCCCCCTCCAATGACCCCTGCCCCCTCCAAAAACCCCTACCCCCTCCAATGACCCCTGCCCCCTCCAATGACCCCTACCCCCTCCAAAGACCCCTACCCCCTCCAATGACCCCTGCCCCCTCCAATGACCCCTGCCCCCTCCAAAGACCCCTACCCCCTCCAATGACCCCTACCCCCTCCAATGACCCCTGCCCCCCTCCAATGACCCCTGCCCCCTCCAATGACCCCTGCCCCCTCAAAAGACCCCTGTCCTCTCCAATGACCCCTACCCCCTCCCATGACCCCTACCCCCTCCCATGACCCCTACTCCCTCCAATGACCCCTACTCCCTCCAATGACCCCTACCTCCTCCAATGACCCCCACTCCCTCATACTCCATGCCCTGGTGAGACCCACTCCCACTGAGTGGGGGTTGGACCCTGTAACCAGCTTCTAGTAAGCAAGGCAGAAGCGATGGGAGGCCAGTTCTGACATCAGGTTGCAAAGACTCTGCCCTCCATCTTGCTCACTCTGATGAAGCCCGCTGACAAGGGAGCTGACCTACAGGGAGGCGGGTGGAACAGTGAACGAGGGTGGCCTCCTACCAAAAGAGCGGAGAACTAAAGCCTTCCGTCCAAAACCGCAAGGAGCCGAATCCCACCCACAGCACTGATTTTATCTGGTTTTCAGCTGGATCCTGCCCCGGCTGAACCCCGGATGACAGCGGCCTGTGAGAAACCACAGGCCAGAGGACCCAGCGAAGCTGCACCCAGATTCCTGGCCCACAGACCCCGTGAGATACTACCTTCTACCGTTTTATACCGCTAAGTGTGGGGAAATCTGCCAGGCAGAACACACGACACAGTACTCCAGCATTACTAGGGGTGCTCCACAAGCTTTTCGATGCCCCACTCACCACACCCAAACTCCTAGGTCATAGTGGTTAAAGAGCCTGGACTTGGGGGCCATATCACCTGGGGTCCAGCCCCAGCTCTGCCATTATCCAGCTCTGTGAACGTGGGGAGAATGCTGAGCCTCCCTACCCTTCCATTTTCTCCTTTGTCAAATGCCAATCAAAATGGTACCTACCTTGTTGGCTTATGCTAAGGATTAATGAGTGAGTTTCTGGAAATCCTTTAGAACAGCCGCTGGCACACAACGAGCATCATTAAACGCTACCTGTCATCACGTTATTGCTGTTCCTACAGCCGAAACCATCCCTACTGTCGCTGGTACCTCTGCTCCTAATTACCCTGATCGCTAAGTACTCACACTACTGTTACCAACTTACTATAATAGAACCTACAGCTCTTTGATCTTTCAGGCATAACACACTTGGGTACATCAAGGTAGAGGGGAGTCTCCTTTCTTTTAAAGACCAAACCAAAAAGAGGAGTCACATTCTGAAGTTGCCCAGGATTGAGCAGGGTTTACCCCAATCAAGCCGAATAATGTGAAAAACCTTACAAATACCAAGGAGCCATCCCAAGACCAAAACAGATCTGGATGGGATGAAAGTGATCTGCACTTTTAAAGCTCCCCTGGAGCACCTGGGTGGCTCAGTCGGTTAAGCATCCGACTTCAGCTCAGGTCATGATCTCATGGTCCATGAATTCGAGCCCCGCGTCAGGCTCTGGGCTGATGGCTCAGAGCCTGGAGCCTGCTTCGGATTCTGGGTCTCCCTCTCTCTCTGCCCCTCCCCCACTTGTGCTCTGTCTCTCTCTCAAAAATAAACAAACATTAACAAAATTTAAAACAGGAAGTGGGATTATGATATGATGCCACTCATACAAAGAATAAAAATATGCACAACCATAATACACGTTACTTATACCCAAACATGTCTGATAATAGTATTTTAAAATTCATTAAAATTTTGAATTTGGTGCAGGAATAGAAAGGAAGCATATCCAGGAGGGGCAGACGGGCCTTCAGTTGAACACACAATGTTTTATTCCTTTAAAAACTTTTTTAGGGGTACCTGGGTGGCTCCATCGGTTAAGTGTCCAACTTCGGCTCAGGTCATGATTCCACGGTTCATGAGTTCAAGCCCCACGTCAGGCTCTGTGCTGATAGCTCAGAGCCTGGAGCCTGCTTTGGGTTCTATGTCTCCCTCTCTCTCTGCCCCTCCCCTCTCACTCTCTGTCTCTCTCTCTCTCAAAATAAACATTTAAAACAATTTAAATAAATAAATAAAAATAAAAACGTTTTAAAACTACAATACCCACAAAAACATGGATGAATCTTAAAAATATAAATTTGAGCAAATGTACTCAAACATGAAAAGGAAACTCCTGCATGATATCTATAAAGAAAAAATCTCAAAAAAGAGATTAATCAGTGGTAGAAATCAACAGAGTGGTCATATCCTTGTGAGGAGAGAGAGGGATGTAGGTGATCAGGAAGGGGCACAACGGAGTTGCTGGGGTGACAATGGGTGGGATTCTGATCTTTGCTCTGGATGCTGGTGACGTGGGTGTGCTAACTTTGTAGACACCTGAGCTGCACGCTTATGATGTTTGCACGGTTCTCTGTGTAGGTTATACTGCAATACAAGTTTCAAAATGTATAACAACACAATTTGAAATAAATATGACAAAATGATGCTGCTGAACGATCGCTGTATTTTCCCGATAACTTCAGTGACTGTACGAATGAAAAACCATTGAAAATACTGAATTACAACAAGGATGCCAAGGCCACTCAGTGGATAAACAACGGTCCCTTCACCAAATGGTGCTGGAACAACGTTTGCACACGTGCGAGAGGATGAAGCTGAACCCCTACCTCACACCATATACAAAAATTAACCCCAAAGGGATCGATGACTGAAAGAGCCAAAACTACAAAACTCTTAAAAAGATACATAGGAGTAAATTTTCATGAGCTTGGATTTAACGATAAAGTCTTGGATATGACACCTAAGAGCAACAAAAGAAAAAAATAGATAAATTAGGCTTCACCAAAATTAGTAACTTCTGTGAATCAAAGAAATTTTATCAAAGAAAGTGAAAAGACAAAAAAATAAAAATAAAAAGACAACCTAGAGAGAAAGAGAAAATATTTGCAGAGCATCTCTCTGATAAGGGTCTAATAGCCACACTATATAAAGAACACTTACAACTCAACAATGAAGACAACCAAATTAAAAGGCGGGCAAAGGATTTGAATACGCATTTCTCCACAGAAGATATAAAATCGGCCAATAAGCACATGAAAATATGCTCAACATCGTTAGTCATAAAGTTAATGCAAATCACAACCTCAGCGAGGTACCACTTTGCAACCACAAAAATGGCTCTAATCAAAATAGTGAAGAAGGAAAATAAAAAGTGTTGGCGAAGATGTGGAGAAACCGGAACCTTCCTACATTGCTGGCGGAACGCAAAATGGTGCAACATGACAGAAAACCATTTGGAGGTTCTTCATAAAGCTAAAAGATGGAATTATCCAGCAAGTGGGTAACGGACCCAGCAGGACCCAGCAACTCCACTCCTAAGTATATACCCCAAAGAGCTGAAAACAGATCTTCAAATCCTTGTACACGAATGCTCAAAGTAGCACCATTCCCAACAGTCAAAAGGTGGAAACAACCCAAGTGTCTTTCAACAGATGCAGCCATAAAAAGGAATGGCGTTCAGGGCACCTGGGTGGCTGAGTCGGTTGAGAGTCCGACTTCTGCTCAGGTCATGATCTCGCAGTTCGTGGGTTTGAGCCCCGCACAGGGCTCTGTGCTGACAGCTCAGAGCCTGGAGCCTGCTTCAGATTCTGCATCTCGACCCTCTTTCTCTGCCCCTCCCCAACTCATGCTGTCTCTGTCTCAGAAATAAATAAACATTAAAAAAAAAAAAAAAAAAAAAGGAATGGAGTTCTGATGCCTACTACAAAGTGAATGAACCTAGACAACATTATGCCGGATGGGTCACGTGTCACAGGAATGCAGTTACACGAACCATCCGGTGTAGGTAAATCCCTAGAGATGGAGAGCAGAGCGGTGGTTCCAGGACTAGAAGAATGCGGGGCCGCTACTTCATGGGTAGGAGGGTTCCTTTTAGGGTGACAAAGATGTTTTGAAACTTGACGGCAGTCCTAAATGCCGCTGAGTTACTCACTTCAAAATGGTTCGCTGATGTCAACCTCACCTCGAGAGAGGTATGTTGGGTTCAACAAAAGCGTACACAATGAGAAATGTATTATTACCAAGAAACGCCCCATCTGCATACGTCAGACCTTTCCCTAGTCTAGAACGAGGTTAACCAGAAGCCGATCAGCTCTCCGAGGTCTTGTCCGCCTGAGGGACTGATATCGTTTCTGCTCAGGCAATTACATTCTCTTCTGAGTCTGGACAACAGACGTCACGATCAAGAGGGTAGGAAAGGGTTAAGAAAGGACGCGGAACTACAGGGGCACAAGCAGCCAGCCCGCTTGAGTTATTTACTCACTTGAAGTCAGAAGGAGGGTAACTCACCCGCACGATGATGCCCATGCGCTTGCTTTCGTAGGTGAAAGGGAAGATCTGTAAGATGGTGAAGTTCAGGATCTGGTCGCCAGGGGTCCTCAGCTGCATGGAAGACTGGTCCCGGCCCACCAGGGTCAGCCCCACACTTTCGGTCCACTGTACGAGGGCCACCTAAACGGGACACAGGGTCGAAATCAGACACGCCGCCCAGGGCCCCGGCTCACAGGTCAAGCAAATGAACACAAGGGTGGAAGTGGTAATGGAACAGGCAGCCACTGGGGCCCCGGGGAGGCCGGGCCGGCCCACGACGACGGCCTCGCTCCTCCCGGCCTGCGGGCGCTCCCACCTCCCAGCTGCCCTCGGCGCGGTACAACTCACCTTCTCTTCCGGGCCCAGAGGCAGGCTGCATGCCAGGGCCGTGGCAGAGGGAACGCACAGAGGGTCGGGAGCGACCGCGTCTGCGACACCTGCACGGAGCCCACGGCAACAGGCAGCCTCGCGAGTAAGCAACCGGGTAGGTGTCCACGGCCCTTCTCAGCCAGGCAGCTCTGCCCCCGAGGGGATGTGCGGCCACGTCCGGGGACACTGCCGGTGGTCGCAGCTGGAGAAGGGGGCGTGTACCCGCACCTCCTGGCCTCCACCGTGAGGGGCTGTCAGACATCCCAACACACAGCAGAGATTTACCCGCAGCCCCAGAAGACAGTCCTGCCCGCGGGTGAGGACCCCAGTCTACACGGAAGAGGAAACAGGCGCTGGAGGAAGCTACTGATTGAGCTGCCAGGCCGGGGGGGTAACCTGGAGCTGCCTGGCGAACGAGCCCGCCCAGCGTGCGCTGCGCTGATGGAGGAGACTACCCCCAGGGGGGCGCGGCCCCGGATGGCCAGAGCTTCTGGTTTCTCGAGAAAAGAACAGAAATCTGGACCTGTGCCTGAGATCTCCCTTTAAATATAAACAATTACTTTGCGTGTTTTAAAAGCCTGTGGGGGCGCCTGGGTGGCGCAGTCGGTTAAGCGTCCGACTTCAACCAGGTCACGATCTCACGGTCCGTGAGTTCGAGCCCCGCGTCGGGCTCTGGGCTGATGGCTCAGAGCCTGGAGCCTGCTTCCGATTCTGTGTCTCCCTCTCTCTCTGCCCCTCGCCCGTTCATGCTCTGTCTCTCTCTGTCCCAAAAATAAATAAACGTTGAAAAAAAAAAAAAAAAAAAAATTTAAAAGCCTGTGAATCTGCGGGCGCCTGGGTGGCTCAGTCAGTTAAGCCCTTGACTCTTGATTTCGGCCCGTCATGATCTCACCGTTCATGGGACCGAGTCCCACACTGGGCTGTACACAGACAGCACGGACGGAGCCTGCTTGGGATTCTCTGTCTCTCCCTCTCTCTCTGCCCCTCCTCTGCTCATGCATGCGCTCCCTCTTTCTCAAATAAATAAACAAACATT
Organism: Puma concolor; assembly: GCF_028749965.1. Classification (NCBI taxonomy): domain Eukaryota; kingdom Metazoa; phylum Chordata; class Mammalia; order Carnivora; family Felidae; genus Puma; species Puma concolor. Next base: position 130,955,803 of record NC_141669.1, read on the forward strand.
AAAAAACAGTAGTAAAAAATAAAAGCCTGTGGACCTGGCCAGGGGCCTCCAGGAAGAGAAGGAAATACAAGGGGAAAAGGAAAACAACAGAGAGGGGAGCTGGGGAGGGGTTGGTTGGACAGTGCTGGGTGCCCACCCGGACTTGCCCTTCCCCCCTCCCCCACTGCCACAGGAAGGAGGCACAAGAGCGTGTGGAGAGCCCACGGGGTGCCTGACAGACACAGCCTAAATGACAGGGCCACCCCGCATGCCCAGCAGAGAGCCCGCTGAGCTAAGAATGACCCACTCCACCTGAGTGGATATGAAAAACCAGACTCAGAGAAGCAAGCAAGGTGGGAGGCTCCCGGCTGAAAGCAGTGACAGCCTGACATGGGATCTAATCCTGGGTCTAATGGAAACGGCCAACCCCAGATCAGCTGGGGGCCTGCCCTACAAGCACAGGGGCCTAGACTGGGGTACAAGTTCATCGGCCCATCCTCGGTGGTGCCTGGCCGCACTCAGGCATCCACCCGACACACTGTCACCGGCAGAAAGTTGAGACGTGTGGCAGGCAGAAAAACGGCCCCCAAAGATGCCCACAACCTAACCCCGGGACCTGTGAACAGGTTACCTTCCACGGCCAAATGGCCTTGGCAGGGGTGATGAAGGTTAAGGACCTAGCCATCAGGAGCCACTCATGGATTATGCAGGTGGGCCCAATGTAATCACAGCGGTCCTCAAAAGGCAGAACTTTCCTGGCCGCAGCCAGAGAGGATAGTTGAGGGCAGAGGGAGGGTCAGAGAGAGGAGATGGCATCGGTTTTGAAGAGAGAGGCAGGGACATAAACCAAGGAACAGGGTAGCGTCTAGTTGCTGGGAAAGGCAAGGCAACAGATTCACCCCTGGGGCCTCCGGGAGGAACAGAGGCGCCCGGGACGACTGGTGAGCCCTGGATCGGACCTCTCACCTACAGGACTGTGATAAATTTGTAGTGTTTCCAAACAGCAGAAGTGCAGCAATTTGCTACAGCCAACGACAGGAAACGCACACAAGACGCTTCCAATTTTAATGCCCAACAAGCCGCCATTTTATTCCAAACCAAGCCCGAGAGGATGGAGTCTAGAAAAGAAAAGGCACGCCCTCCCCCTTTCTTCTTATAAAGCGTAACTTTTAGGGAAGGAAAAGGAGGCAGCTTTTAGGACAGAGCAGACCTGGGGAGCGACAGAGGGTGACAGAGAAAGGGGTGCCCAGGAGGTGCTAATTCTGAGATGCTTTACTATCTTTCAGCTGGGTGGTGGGTCACAAGGGGCCATCACCGTGTAAGTAACTGTGCAGTATTTCAGTGTCCCTGCAGGGGCGGAGGGCACCGAGAGTCACCTTCCCGGGGGATCACAGTTGCCCAAGCTTCTGCCTTACCAGGATGCTTCCGGAGCTCCCGCTTCCTTCTACCAAGAGATTCTGCACAGGCAGACACCTGCTACTCCCGTTTCGGGAACCCCCAGGCTCTCCTGGGCTGCCCTACTACTCCCTGGAGCGGGGAGGGGCGGGGGGGGCACAGATCAAACCGGGGTTCTAGCTCCGCTCTGCCCCCCCCCTCCCCACTCCCGCCAGGTGGCTTCTTTTCCATTTCTGTCCCAGCCCTAAACATTCCGTGTAGGCATCCTCAGTGGGTTCTGCTCAGATACCTAACCGGCTTTCTGTTGTGGCCAGTAACTGGATTTATGCTGGAACAAGAGGTTTGTCTCCAAGAAACTCTACTCTGCTCGAATTATGTCAGAACAAGTCAACCAGGATTCCCATGGACTAGCTTTCCCCTCTGACCGACAGAAGATACTGTCACACTGACCTCCTCCTGCAAAGGAAGGGCTAGTCTAGCAATGACTGTTTTTTGTCTTGTTTGCTAATAGTCTGCATCAGTCTTTGAAAAAAACCATTCATTGACTGGTCTGAGTCAATGACTCTTTCCATAGGGCTTGTCTTACCTGCAAACAATCATCTCTCCAAGTCTAAAATGATCAGTGAAGATTGGACACACACAAAATGATCGCATCTCCACGTACACTGTTTATAGGGTGACACGTGTGATGGGCAATACTTCTATCTCCTACTTTCTCTCTCTCTCTCTGTACCACGGAAACATCTTCCTCATGTACCTGCATTTCTTTTCATTTTTTAAAAAAAAAAATTTTGTTTAACGTTTATTTATTTTTGAGACAGAGAGAGACAGAGCATGAATGGGGGAGGGTCAGAGAGAGGGAGACACAGAATCCGAAACAGGCTCCAGGCTCCGAGCTGTCAGCACAGAGCCCGACGCGGGGCTCAAACTCAGAAACCATGAGCTCATGACCTGAGCCAAAGTTGGACGCTGAACCAACTGAGCCACCCAGGTGCCCCTCTTTTAATTTTAAGTAAACACGTATCTCAACACAACATATTACAAATACATAGGTACACACGAGCCAAAAAAAACCCTAAGTTTACATCCTCCTTTACACACCAATTCTGTAACAAAGAAAAATTCTTCTCGAGATGCCTTCAACCGTGACTGTCAGTGAAAGGGGTTTTTTTCATTCTTGTTTTCAAGCTGCTGCTACACTGCCCCTCAAAAACCCATTTCATTGTTCTGAACAGATGTGAAAGGTCAGTGGTAGTGGGCTTCATGGAAATGCATTAACGCCCCCAAAGCCTGCTCTTAACTACAATGGGAAGAATGCGGAACCCGGCAGTGGCTTCCAAGAGCACGTGGCAGTTCCCGCCTGGGCCAGCCCAGCCCCCTCGCCAGGGACCCTCAGGGCTGTACTGGAGGGACAGCCGGTCTGTAATTCCGAAATGGTGAGCACTGATAAGTGCCGCTGATGGGTGAAATACACCTGTAGGCAAACATCTTCCAACCTCGATTTCTTCTGCAGCGAACCCCTCAGGGGAGCGAAGGAACGAGCCACCACCAGGCTTGCTGCTCCCCACCCTGGGTCCAACCTCCTCATTAAAACCTCCCTGGTCTCTCTGGGGACTGGTGCCCCCAGGACCTGAGCCCTACCAAGGGGGCGGGTCACTGATTCTCACCTTCCACTCTCTGGCTCACAGCGTTAATCTGAAGCTCCTTTCTAACAGAAATCCCCAAGGTCCTACGGAGAAGAGACTGGTTTGGCATTGGGGTGCTCCCCGACCCTTCTCGAATGCAGCAGGGACACACATTTCAGGGGTCAGGAGAGACCAATGCATGTCTTTGCGAAACAAGAGGACATGAAATGAGGTTACTTCTTATCCTGACGGATCCAAACCTCCGTTCAAGAGAATCACTCCATATCGTCCGATCAGAAAGGATTTGGGGGTCTTGAGTCTCATTGTCCCCAACAGCCAGAAGTCGGGGGGAGGGGGTGCTCTGAGACTTCAGGTCAGAATATCCAGAGGTCAGAGCAGCAGCAGCAAAAGAAACCCGTTCAGGTGAATGAATGAACAAATAAATTAACTCTACCAAATGGAAACGGAGAAGGGGGCGGAAGGCCGGGGAGTGGGGGCTCCTGAGTCGGCCGCGTGTTTTGGTTTGGGCCAGGAAATCAAAAGGACAGGCTGCTATGCTCCCTCCCCAAAATGCCCATCTGAAGAATTCAGGCCAGAACGATCCATGAAAGGGCTTTTTCATCATTTGTGGGTCAGCAATAAACCACCTGTGACAAGTCTTAATAATTTTCCCTTTGTACCTGGGAAACGCGTGCTTGGGAAATACGCCAGGTCAGGCTAAAAAGCCTTGAATTCTTGTCAGGAGTAGGATACGCAGCCATCGTCAGAGCGTGCGTGAATCTGGTATCTCTGGTGGCCTTCGAGAGGATCAACACCCAGACTCGCAAAGACTAGCCAGTTCGCACTAATCCGGCCTTTCAAGACCATGAATGCATCCAGAGACCTAAGGTATTCTTAATTAGGAAGCTCAATGGACAATGCACTAACGGGGGGGGGGGGGGGGTGGGGGGGGGGGGGTGGGGGGGTGGGGGGGGGGTGGGGGGAGCTGGACAGGGAGCAGACAGGAGTAAGGCTGGCCCCATGGGGGCAGGGGTAAACTGAGGCAGGAGCCACCCCGTTCGGCCAGCCACTGCCCAGGAGAAACTGGGCCCACCGTTTCCAGATCTGACCTTTCCCAAGAAAAGCTGACTTTTCTATAACATTAAGTGATTTAAAAAAAAGGGGGCTCCTGGGTGGCACAGTCGGTTAAGCGTCCAACTTCAGCCAGGTCACGATCTCGCGGTCCGCGAGTTCGAGCCCCGCGTCGGGCTCTGGGCTGATGGCTCAGAGCCTGGAGCCTGTTTCCGATTCTGTGTCTCCCTCTCTCTCTGCCCCTCGCCCGTTCATGCTCTGTCTCTCTCTGTCCCAAAAATAAATAAACGTTGAAAAAAAAATTTTTTTTTTTTAATAAAAAAATAAAAATATTGCTGCAGATTTTTTTGTTTTGTTTTGTTTTGTTTTGTTTTTTTACACACAGCACGGAGCAAACAAAACATTGCCCCTGTTTTATTTATGAATCTTTGGGCAAGATGGTGGTTAAAAGGCCACTCCCTGATCCAAGTTTCTTTGACCCTGTACTTGAAATTCAGGCTCCTATCACTTAATCTGATGAAAATTTAGATTTGAAAAGAAAGAATGACATCATCTCCATAAAATCTTAGCCACTCAGAAATAACTTTGCCCTTAAGTCCATTCCGGGCCAACACTAATAAGAAACGGGACAGAACCGGCCCACCGAACAGCTAATCCCAAGGATAAGTCATTTGATAGGTTTTCTACAGCGTCCCTAAAACATTCCCAACACCCCCTCTCTTCTGAGCAACCAACACCCTATTTCAAGATTCTTACCCCACTGGTTAATAAATAACATTGTCTGAGTGTTTTCTCCTTAAGTTCCTGACCTCTGTTTTCTGAACTCACCCTGGGGCAAAAACAAGGCAGCAGGAGGGCAAAGCCCCACCCACCTCCTAAATCTTTCTCCCTCATTTGCACACACGTCTGAATGCAGTCATTGTCCAACAGCCCGGAGCACAGGTACAAGGAGGCATTTAAGGAAGGGCACCCCTGAGCAATGAATGTGGTCCTGCAGGGAAAAACCTCAGGTCTGCACAAGGGCTGAGAAGGCAGGACCCCAGCAAGGCCACAGGTTTGCCCTTCCCCGGGGTGGTTTTTATCCTCACTCTCTGCAACACAGTTACAAAGATGCAAAACGAGACACCTGGAGCCTTTTACACACACACACACACACACACACACACACACACACACACACACACACACTCCGAGATGTGCAGAGATTGAACCCGTCAGGCTATGTCAGGACATCAAAATTTAAGATGGACGAAGCGGGAGACAAAATGAATAATCTGTGGTGTACCTAAGCGGCAGGAAAGAGCATAGCCATTAAAAATCCTATCACAGGGGTGCCTGGGTGGCTCAGTCGGTTAAGTGTCTTAACCGACTTAGCTCAGGTCATGATCTCATAGTCCATGAGTTCGAGCCCCATGTTGGGCTCTGTGCTGACGGCTCAGAGCCTGAAGCCTGCTACAGACTCTTGTTTCTCCCTCTCTCTCTGCCCCTCCCCTGCTTGCTGTCTCTCTCCCTCTCTCAACAATAAACATTAACAAAACTTTTTTTAATAAAATAAAAATCCTATCACAGATGGCTACTGGACAGGGATAAGACAATATATTACCAGGTGGACAAATCAAGATAGAATGTGGAATGACTAAACATTTAAATTATAGGTATGGAAGAGAGAGGAAAAATACCAAAATAGTTTTTTTCTCTAATTGTTTACCTTTTCTATAACAAGCCTATGTTACACTTATAAAATCTGCTTCTCGCTGAGCTGTATCTTCACTGTCCTTTTTTTTACGATTTTATTTTTTTAAGTAATCTCTGCACCCAATGTGGGGCTTGAACCCACAACCCCGAGATCAAGAGTCGCCTGCTCCGCTGACTGAGCCAGCCAGGCGCCCATTTACCATACTTTCCTATCTCCCAGCAAGGTGACACGGGCTCAGGAATGGCCTCCTGGGCAGACTCTGCCATCGATGGGGGGACCTGTGCACGCAGCTCTTTGTTGATCTCTCGTGCTGTCTGTAAGAGGGCTGTTTCAAGGTCACTGGAGATCAGAGGAGAAACATACCCTTTTGGTTTGTCTTTCTCAGGACAGGACCCTGGAGAGATGGGTGGTGAAGACAAGGCACTCGGGGGGCTCCCAGAAGTTTTCTTAGCACCCAGTGTGTTAGCTTCTCCAGATGAGACAGAGGGAAGGGATCAAAAAACACACTTCACGGAGCCTGGGAGCCAAACAGACCCCAAATGCTGGCTCAGAACAGGCCAGACGCTCTGGAAGCTCACCCAACATCAGCCTGAAGCTCCCAACACAGGTGCACAGCACTCAGTAGTGTTTCGTGAGCGACAAACATGCGAGCCCTCCTCCCACGGGCAGAGAAGCAGTATCGCAGTCACAGAACCAGCCCCGGGACACGGGCTGCCTGGTTTTCGTCTCGCCAGCCACGTGGCCTTGGGGACACCCGTCAGCCAACCTACGCCTCATCCGCTAAACGGGCACCACCGCAATACCCGTGAGCCGTAGGAGGTGCCCAGAGCACAGTGCCCCTGGCACACCAAGCAGGTACTCGGCAGGTGGCCGTGTCTTACTGTCGTCAGCTCACTGACGATTTGCCCCAAATCACCCCACTAAGGAACCTTCTTGCACTGCTGGTGGGAATGCACACTGGTGCAGCCACTGTGGAAAACAGGATGAAGCCTCCTCGAAAAGTTAAAAAGTAGGGGCGTCTGGCTGGCTCAGTCGGTAGAGCATGCAACTCTTGGTCTTGGGGTCGTGAGTTCGAGCCCTCCATCGGGCAGACAGATTAGTTAAAAAAGAATAAAAATAAAATTAAATTAAGTTAAATTAAAAGTTAAAAACAGAACTACTCAGGGCACCTGGGTGGCTCAGTCGGTTAAGTGTCAACTCTTTTTTTTTTTTTTTTTTTTTTGTCAACTCTTGGTTTGGGCTCAGGTCGTGATCTCATGGTCGTGAGACTGAGCCCTGCCTGTGTCAGGCTTCATGACGGGCGTGAAGCCTGTTCAAGATTCTCTCCCTGCCTTTCCTTTCGCCCCTCCCCCACCTGCACACACACACGCTCTCTCTCGGAAAAATTAAACGGAACTAGCCTACAACCAGTAATCACGCTACTGGGTATTTACCCCAAAAATAAAACAACAAAAGAATATACGCACCCCTGTTATTTACAACAGCCAAACTATGGAAGCAGTCCAAGTGTCCACTGACAGATGAATGGATAAAGAAGTGACAGATGATCTATAAAGAATATCCCACTGTGTGTGCGTGTCTGTATGGAATACGGAGTATTATTCAGCCCTAAAACAAGAATGCAATCTTGCCATTTGCAATCACAGGGATGGAGTGAGAAAGTATAATGCTGAGCAAAATAAGTCAGAGAAAGAGAAGTATCATATGATTTCACTTAGGTGCGGAATTAAAACAAAACAAATGAGCAAGGTGGGGGTGGGAAGAGAGAGAAACAAGCCAAGAAGCAGACTTCTATAGAGAACACACTGATGGTTACCGGAGGACAGATGGACGGGGGTTGGGGGATGGGGATTGAGTACACTTAGGATGAGCACCGGGTGGGGTCTGAAACTGCTGAAACATTATATTGTACACCTGAAACTACCATTACACTGTACGTCAGCTATGCTGGAATTAAAATTAAAAATTTTTTTTAATTCAAAAACTAAGTAAAATGGGGGTGCCTAGGTGGCTCCGTTGGTTAAACACCCGACTCTTGGTTTCGGCTCACGTCATGATCCCAAGGCTGTGGGATCAAATCCCACGCTGGGCTCTGCACTGAACATGGAACCCATTTGGGATTCTCTCTCCCCCTCCCTCTCCCCCTCCCACCCCCCCTCTCTCTCTGCTCCACCCCTTCCCCCCCCCACCCCCGCCGCCCGCCAAAGAAATAAAAATAAAAATAAAATCCCCCCGGTAATCAGGTCAGAATGTGGCAATTAAACACAGCCAGCAGCTGCGATCGGGGGTCTCAGGAAGCCAATGTGATGCCCTTGCCTTCCATGAAAGTCAGCAGACAGGAGGGTCTTGAAATGCCATCGAGAGACATACGAACCCACGGCAACCCAATGTTTTAGTCAACCTCAGGCCTCTACTGATGTCACACCTCAGTGATGCTCCAAGTACTGACACGCTTTAAAAACAAGAGCTACAGGGGCGCCTGGGTGGCGCAGTCGGTTAAGCGTCCGACTTCAGCCAGGTCACGATCTCGCGGTCCGGGAGTTCGAGCCCCGTGTCGGGTTCTGGGCTGATGGCTCAGAGCCTGGAGCCTGTTTCCAATTCTGTGTCTCCCTCTCTCTCTGACCCTCCCCCGTTCATGCTCTGTCTTTCTCTGTCCCACGTTTTGAAAAAAAAAATTTTTTTTTAATTAAATAAAAAATAAATAAAATAAAATAAAAACAAGAGCTACAGTTCTCAGGGTGCCTGGGTGGCTCAGTCGGTTGAGCAGCCGACTTCGGCTCAGGTCATGATCTTGCGGTCCGTGAGTTCGAGCCCCGCGTTGGGCTCTGTACCGACCACTCGGAGCCTGGAGCCTGTTTCGGATTCTGTGTCTCCCTCTCTCTGACCCTCCCCCGTTCATGCTCTGTCTCTCTCTGTCTCAAAAATAAATAAACGTCAAAAAAAAAATTAAAAAAAAAAAACAAGAGCTACTGAAAGCAAGGTACAAAAGTGAATCTATAATCTCCAATGTGCTCTTCTTAAATTTTTAAAAATGTGTCAATAATTAAGGGGCGAGAAAAAATTCTAATATATGAGGGGCGCCTGGGTGGCGCAGTCGGTTAAGCGTCCGACTTCAGCCAGGTCACGATCTCGCGGTCCGTGAGTTCGAGCCCCGCATCGGGCTCTGGGCTGATGGCTCGGAGCCTGGAGCCTGTTTCCGATTCTGTGTCTCCCTCTCTCTCTGCCCCTCCCCCGTTCATGCTCTGTCTCTCTCTGTCCCAAAAATAAATAAAAAACGTTGAAAAAAAAAAAATTTAAAAAAAAAAAATTCTAATATATGCAAAGAAAGATCTCTGCATGAATACTCGGCTACTGGTGACAATGGGCGTCTCAGAGAAAGATGTCCAGGAGGGGGAGGTCCTGTGTAGAGGGGGGCAAGATGAAGGTTTCAGGGTAAGAAGGAGACACGCTTTTCATCCTATGACACGAGCATGGGGCAGGCTTGCAGAACATCCTATACGCGATGAGAACTTGTAATTAATCGCTCTGAAATTAGTGAGCTATTCAAGGCATGGCCAAGGCATCGAGAAACTTTCAATCAAAACACACATCGCACACACAGACACGTACTCACAGGGCACATGTATGTGCACACACAAGCACCCCTACATATACACAAACACAGATACATAAACACACACACACACCTGTTGCAGACAGAAATCCAACAGGAATGTGACAGCCATAGGATTTGGTAAGGGATGTGACTTCACTCACTTCACCCTCCTTCCTTCCCTGGGCTACACGATGAATGTGTACCACAGAAACCTGCAATTATGTTTCTACATAGAGACGCATGTGCTTGGGGAAAATTTACAACAGAATGTAAACTGTAATCTCTACGTGGTGGATAGAATTAATGTTTATCAACTTCTCTTTTGAATCTACATTGTTACTTTTTCTGTAATGAAGACATAAGTACCTGTGATTTCACATGCCTAAAAAAAGTTGTATTTTGTTTTTTTCATATGAAAGAATTCCTGAGAAAGACAAACGAATGGATCGCAGGGTTGATTCTACCTGCCTTAGGAGAGCACCTCCTTGACCATTCACGCCAAGAAACGAACTCGTTAGAGAAAACTGCATCACGACCACGACCCCTCCACCCTCTCCCACTGCACCCCACCCGTGACGCTGACAAACACCCGGGAAGCGACGGAATGCTGTCCGGGCCGAGCACCTAGAAGCACCTCTCTCTGGCCAGATTAGATCTAGTTCATTTCCGCTGGGAGTTACTGCATGGTGGCAGGCAGGGCCCAGCGCCCCTCGGGCTGTAATCAATAGCTGAATAAAGACACGGCAAGCCTTCCAAAGTAGAATGCGCACAGGAAACAAATCCAGGAAATCCTGCTTTCTGTTACAGGAAATGAATCCTACCCCAACTGGTAGAAATTATTCAGGCAGGCTCCGAAGTAAAACGAATGCTGGTCTCTATGTGGATTCCGTACACGTGACCTTGCCTGGACCAGCGATGTTTTATCGATCTAGGATTTCAAAGGTGGGATTCTAGACGCGGCCAAGTCGATGCGGAATCCCACAGGGATTTAGAAACAGTACAGCCTTCTGAAAGATTTTGCTGGAACTAGATTTAGCCTCCTTTCTGCCACCTGGTGTATTTATACACAGAGATTTGTATTTTCGGAAGATGCACACTGCATCTTTTGAAACAGTTTGGAAGGCAGGTCAGTGAAATATTAATAGCAGTTACACCTTTAGTTAGTAGGACGACAGTTTGCTTTTTACTTTATCTGTATTTTCACATAATCTGCCATAAACGCGAAATAACTATACGATAATAAATAAAGCTGGGGGGGGCGGGGGGACAGTGACCTCTGTGGAGACACAAAAGACCAAAAGAAAATACCTCTTTTTTTTCTTTTTTTTCAATCACTACTCGGAATCTTAGAAAAACAAGAGAAATCTGAATCTGAGTGGAATTTATGAACAGGAGCAGAGAAGCACAAAGCATTCTGTGGAAGATTAACCCTCATGGAAAAACTCTGCCCGGCCCTAAACCAAATATATCAAAGTTGGGTGGGAACCAGGAGCCTGGGACAGGCGTTGAAGGCCTCCCGTACGCGTGCCGATCAATAGCCAAAATTAGGAGCTCACAGGGAACGGTACTGATCAGATCGTCATTTCTGAAACTTGTTCAAATGCCAGTCCCATTAAACCCCCTCCAAGCTACTGGTCCTCCGCCCATAACTACCCAGAATCTGGCCCTCTGAGACATCTATCCAGGGATAGTGTCTCCCAGCTCCAGATGGAAAAGCAAGATCAAATAGACTAAGTTCGGTGGAGAGAGGATGACAGATCTGAAGGTTTTGGTTATTACAGCACAAGTCTGAAGAAATGGGTCGGATCATCCATATCCGTCCTCCTCCCACTTTCCCTCGCTCTACACACAAGGCCCATCTCAGAATCTGGCCAAGGGTTGCAACATCCTTCACCCCTGGAAATCTGGTTCAAATGTCAGTGGTCACGGATGAACTGGGTGCACAGTTGTGCTGTTCCATAAACACCAAGCAGACCACAAGGGGTCGCCTTCCAGGAGCCACAATCCAGTGCCCCCAAGAAGGAGAAAGAAGCTACTGGACAGGGAAAGCCACATCCGAAAGTCCTTTAATTTTTGAAGTTTGGAACAGGTTCTCGTTGTGGTAACCCTGCCCCTCCCCAAACGCCATCAAGCACCAGGCTCACCGATGTTCTCCAATTAGTCTGGACCTTCGAAACACTTCATTTACCAGAGAAGCCCCGTCCCTCCCTAAAATGAACAACAAAAACAATCGGAAGCCTTTGTAACGCCGAGGGAAGAGTAAGATGGTTTAAAAATGATTCTAGGAGGCACTTGGGTGGCTCAGTCGGTCAAGCGTCCGACTTCAGCTAGGGTCATGATCTCACAGTTTGTGAGTTCGAGCCCCCCGTCAGGCTCTGTGCTGACACCTCAGAGTCTGTAGCCTGCTTCCGATTCTGTGTCTCCCTCTCTCTCTCTCTGCCTCTCCCCGGCTCACGCTGTCTCAAAAATAAATAAAAACATTGGGGCGCCTGGGTGGCTCAGTAGGTTAAGCGGCCGACTTCGGCTCAGGTCATGATCTTGCGGTCTGTGAGTTCGAGCCCCGCGTCGGGCTCTGTGCTGACAGCTCGGAGCCTGGAGCCCGTTTCAGATTCTGTGCCTCCCTCTCTCTGACCCTCCCCCGTTCATGCTCTCTCTCTGTCTCAAAAATAAATAAACGTTAAAAAAAAAATTTTTTTTAATAAAAATAAATAAATAAAAACATTTAAAAAAAAGGTATTGGGGTACATACACATAATTATAAAAAGCTGTCTTTAAGACTATTCAAAAATTTGGGAAGGAGGGATGATGAAATATCAAGTTTAAAACAGAGGGTATGAAACTCTATGCTAAAATTCCCTTTTCAGTTAAAAACATATGAAAAGATATTGGGGTGCCCGGCTGGCTCAGCCAGTGAAGCGTGCGACTCTTGATCTCAGGGTGGTGAGTTCGAGCCCCATAGTGGATGCAGAGATCCCTCAGAAATAAAATATTAAAAAAGAAAAAAGATACTGGAAGAGCACACATCAAAAACTTCTTAGTGGCCTGTAGAAAATAACTTAGTAAAATGACTAAGAGTATAGGTTCTGACAAGACGTCCCCTGGGTGAAAACCCTGGCCCTGTCACTCAGGGGGCTGCCGCAATACGATGAATCAGCAAGGGGAAGGGAAACTTTGCCGCGTTAGCATCTCTGAGAGCAGGACAGGCCAACAGCACACGCCTCCTTACAACGCGCACTGAGGACAGCGGCAACGACACAGACACAGAGCCTGCCCCGTAACTAAGTGTCAGACCCAAACTAAGGAACGTTCTACAAGATAATCGCCTGTATTGCTCACAAGCGTCAAGGCCATGGAAGTCCAGGAAAGCCGAGGAGCTGTTCCAGATTTAAGGAGACGAGAGGTGTGACAGCAGAATGCAGTGTGTGTTCCTGGGTTGGATTCTGATGGTGGGGGTTGGGGGAGAAGGGGGATTCTTTTTTTTTTTTTTTCTTTTTTTTTTTTTTCGTGAAATAAGTAGAAGCTAAGTCCTGGGACAACTGATGACATTTCAATAACCCCTGCAGGACAGAGAATTGTACTGTAGCAATGTTAATTTCTGATTCTGATGAATGTCCTTGTTTTTTAGGAAAAAAAAATTAAACACTTAAAAGCAAAAAAAGATTGGGGGCGCCTGGGTGGCTGAGTTGGTTAAGCGTCTAACTTCGGCTCAGGTCACGATCTCAGGGTTCGTGGGTTCAAGCCCCACACTGGGCTCCACACTGCAGTGCAGAACCTGCCTGGGGGGTCTCTCTCTCTCTGTCTCTCTCTCTCTCTCTCTCTTTCTGCCCCTCCTCCCCTGCTCTCTCTCTCAAAAATAAATAAACTTAAAAAAAAAGGCAAATAAGGATCATGTCGGCAGCTGACTCTTCGAAGGTGAGAGAGACTGATAAAGCACAGGTAGAAAAAGGCTAACATTGGAGGAATCTGAGTGAAGTTTTGGTAAAAGGGGAATTCTAAGTACTAGTTCTACAACTTTTTTTGTAAGTCTGAAATTATTTCCAGAATAAAAAGTTTAAAAAAAAAAAATCCAGGTGACTTTAGGCTAAATGTTTAACCTCTCTGTCCTGGATGTTTCTCTTCTGAAAATCGAGATAATAAAAGTACCTCTTAGTTGCTAGAAAGATTAACTAAGATAATACACAGAAAGCACTTCAAATGTGATCTGACGGGTATCAGATGCTCAAGGAAAGTTGCCTATTGTCATCTTCTAAGAACGAGACTGCAAGTGACCCAGTTTCTTCTTATAGTTGTCTGAAGTGTCCAAATTTTCTATCCTGAAATGTAATGGCTTTCATAATCAGAGTACAAGTTTTCTGGAAGGGAAGGAGGGAGAAGGAAAAAAGACCAGAATGTTCCCTATGCCTGAATCATACTCACGTCAGGAAGGCAAAGAATATATTAGTTTCATACTGGCCAAGTTCTCTGCTACACGTATGCAGAGTGCTCCCATCATATGAGACCCCAGGAGGAAAAGCAATTAGGGGCTTGTTACAAAAAATAAGTATCAGCCATGCTACGAGACTCTCTGCTCTTGAACATGGAATCAGATGAGTCCTTGTGGTCCTAGCAAAATAATGTGCTTACGTATAAACAACGATGTGGCTGACGAAACTTCATCAGAACGCTTTAGTGTTTCAAAGGACGCCATCATGAAAGTACAAAGACAGCCTTCGTAATAGGAGAAATTGCTTGCAAATCATATATCCCATAAGAGACTCTGGTCTAGAATATACAAAAAAACCTCTTTCAACTCAACAACAACAAGACACATAAGTAAAAGGGGGCAAAGGACACTGGAGAGAAGATACACAAATAGCCTAGAAGCACAGGAAAAGCTGCTCAGCCTTAGTGGCCATCAAGGAAATGCAAATGAAAACCCCGAGGGAGATTTCACTTCACGCTCCCTAGGATGGCCAGAATCAAAAGGCCCGACAAGGACACATGATGGCAAAGAAGGAGGGAAATTGGAACCCTTACACGTGGTTGGTGGGGATGCAAAATAATGTAGCCCCTTTAGAGAGCAGTGTGGCAGTTTCGAAAAGGTCAAACATGTAGTTTTGACCATACAGCCCGGCAGTCCTACTCCTAAAGATACGCCAAGAGAAATGAAGATTCTCCAAAGATACACCAAACACTTGTGAAACAAAGGTCCGCAGCGGCAAAAGAATAAAAGAAAAAAAGAAGCAATCCGAAAGTCCATCCACTGACAAACGGATACACAAAATGTAGCACTATCCACACGATGGACCATTATTCGTGCACAGAGAGGCATGAAGGGCTGAGACGTACCATTGCATGGATGCGTCTTGAAAACAAACGCTAAGTGAGAGAAGCCAAACACACGTGTCACATACTGTAAATTTCCATTTGTGTGAAACGTCCAGACTCAGCAAATCCGGAGAGAGCGAGCTTGGCGGGGGCGGGGGTGGGGGCGGGGGGGTTGGGGGGGGGGACAGGAGTCAGGAGAAGATACGGGATGGAGTGCCTCCTTTAAGGGTGATAAAAACGTTCTCCCCCTGATTGTGTAATGGAGGCCTCAGGCCGCGAGGATACTAAATGCTAAATGGGTAATTGTATGGCATGTGGATTGTATCTTAATAAGGCTGATGTTTTTAAAAAAGGGAAGATGTGGATTAAACGGGACCCTTATGTGCTGGCCATCTGAATCACAAACAACACCTCTTTGCTATTTGTGCACTTGGGATGGATCTTTTTCTTCTTCTTCTTCTTCTTTTTTTTAATGAAGTACCCTGAGTATCCTCATTGATTTTTAAAAAAAAATTTTTAATGTCTATTCAGTTTTGAGATAGATAGAGATGGGGTGGGTGGGGGGGGGGGCAGAGAGAGAGGGAGACACAGAATCCGAAGCAGGCTCCAGGCTCTGAGCTGTCAGCACAGAGCCCAACGCGGGGCTCGAACTCACGGACCGTGAGATCATGACCTGAGCCGAAGTCGGACGCTCAACCGACCGAGCCCCCCGGGCGCCCCACGTTTGGGACATATCTTAAGTCCGAAGAGTGTTTCCTCTAGGGGGAAGGAAGTTCTGCACGCTTGTGAAAGTGTGTTTCCCTGGCAGGGCTGCGTCACCCTGGCTCGTGTCTGCTCATGGGTGGCTCCCCGGGGAACCCCACGCCCGGCGTGTGGAACAGAGGCGCACGGCGTCTCTCGGCGCCTCGCCACGCCTGCCGGCGGCTTACCTCGTCCGGGCTGGAGGCCTGGTACACGCGGCAGGAGTCTTCATAGCGCTTCTCAGCCTCGGCCTGGTCGGTCGCGCCGTTGGACTCATACACGGGAGTCACGTTGTGACAGAGGGCGATGGCCTTCACGGCCTCGTGCACACGGCTACTCATGGTCCGCCGCACCTTGGTGGTGAGCGTGGGGCCCTTCTGAGCAGGCGGGTCCTGGGATTGCTACAGGAAAGACAAAAGAACAAGGAGGATGACTGGAGACACAGAAGGGTCTAGAATGTGTGGAAGGGCAACCATGTGGAGACACTGCTTTTCTTCGCGTGGCTTCGATGCACAGCGCTCAGACGACATCTGCAGTGACACTGCGCTCAACGGCAAGTAATTTTCAGGAGCCCAATCATTTACAGCAAAACGGAGGAAAAAATTACAATTCAGGGGATGAGGGTCATTCTACCCGTGAACAAGTGAATCCGTCTTCCTTTCGGTGGCGTCAGGGCCTCTGACAGAGCGAAGCCCCCACTGCGCTGCAGGCGAGGCCGGTGAGGTCAGGTCTTCTCAAGCTGGGCGCTACCGACACATGGGGAGGATGATTCTCTATTGCAGGGGCTGTCCTGTGCTCCGTATTCTACAGACCTCAGATGCCCTCCCAAGGTCCGTGGAGCCTACCTGGTCAGCCCCTGCCCACCTCTGTAACCTCCCTTCTTGCCACGTTCCTCGTCCTCCTCTCTGCTCCAGCCACACTGGCCTTCCTGTTCTCTGAACAGTGCCACGCTCCTTCCTGCCTCAGGGCCTTTGCACCTGCCTTGCCCTCTGCCGGGCACATCATTTCCCAGATCTCAGCAGGGCTGGCTCACTCCATCTCATCACTGAAGGTCGCGATTAAAATGTCGCATCCTCAGAGAGGTCCTCCACAAGAGCCCCAGCTTATCTTCCTGCCAGAAGTCATGCTTCCACGCTGCAATGCGGGATGTCGTGTTCCGGCTAAAACCGACTTGTTGACCTGACGACTCTCCCGTTAAGCCGTGAGAACGGAACTCGTCCATGTGTGTGTTGTCTGTCACCGCAACCCTAGGGCCCACGGCAGCGCCTGGCACGCACCGGTATTTGAGGAGCAAATGAACAACTTTGTGTTGCTAAGGTGACAGTGGCACATCTTGCCCGGACAGGATTTTTTTTTTTTTTCTATTTCCAGGAAGAAATAAATATCAAATTGGCCGACAGCAGTTCTGGGTTTTACATCACAGTTTGGGACGAAAAGAACCCCTGCAACATAGTCTTGCTCCACGGCTGAGCCCGGGAAGTCAGAGAAGTTTCGGGAGCGACTGGAGCCCACGGTCCATTAGAAACGTATTTCATCCAGCAGAAGAGAAGGGACCCGATCCTTTCGAATGAATCCCGTCTTCTACCCGTGAACACGTGGTTGCCCAAAATAGAGAACAGATGAGAAGAAACGACTTTCATTTAATTTTTTAATACTATTTTTAGCGGTGGCATTAGACTCCTCAGGTAATTAGACAATTACTAAATTATTCTGGTCATACAGGCACACACAGTGCTCCGGCTTCCTGCTCTGTTAACCTTTGGTGCCAAGAGGACACGAGTTTCACTTCCAGGCCAAAGGGCACTGCATGGTTACGATAATTAGGGTAATGAATCAGAACTCCAGTTTAAATGAATCGTTATTTGCCAAGTGCTTTTAATTATAAAGAATTTACCTCTAAAATTATAACAAGGACTGAAGATTTACAGAAAGGTCCTCTCCACTGGAAAGGCCAAATCCAGAACGTTCTCTCTGAGCTCTGTGATTTATGTTCTAGCCACAGACACGCGTCTTCATTTTGCCCACATTCCTCAGCACCTGGACCAAATTATTATCTAACATCAGGGGCAACAGCAAGACCTCTGAGCGAGCCATCGCTTTGGCCGGCAAGGTTTGCGGACAGCGGGTTTGAAGGAATGGACGAGCCAAGGGCATCCTTCGCAAACCTCTGGATTTTACAAGCAATCTGATGTCACATCTGCAGAAGTCACACGCTTCCAGCAGTATTCCAAATGTGGGCTGGCACAGAGCTTTGGGGTTTTGCATCCCAGGGGAAACCAGTCTAGAGCGAGGCAGAGAGAGAAACACGGCCGCTCAGGTCTCTGCAAAGACCTCACTTCCAGACCAGGGCACCATCTGACAACAAGTCAGAAGGCGAGGCTGACTGGCCCCAACCAACACCACAGGGATTGGTGTAATGTCCCCACGTTCGTTTGTCTCTCTCCCCAATCAACAGTTACCCCCCTTTCCAACCAAGATGACTCAGGGAGGAGGAATTAGAATTGCCGATTCTGAAACTGGCTTTTAATTCTCAAAGAAAAGGCTCATCCACACACCAAAAATGGCAATCCACGTAGATCGTTAAGGTGCTGGGAATTCCCAGGGGCTCCGCCAGCTTCCCCATTCGTATTAGGGCCCGGTCTTCAAACACCCTCACGTTGCCCATATGGAAGAGTTTCACGTCGTACAGTGTTTATCTCCAGCCTCCTCCCCACAGGCCCTTTAACCCACACACATTTCTCCTTACTTAAAAAATACCAGGGGAAAATAAAAACAGATGTGGTATCCACAGAGGCTGGTTACAGCTCTTTTCGCCCTGGGGAGAAACCACAGGTCCTCTCGTGGAAGGGGCACAGCACAGCTCCACATGAGGTCAGAAGCTAGAGGAGGAGTCAAGACCCCCACGTCCAAGGGCCCCTGGCCCCGGCCCTCGGGTGGGAACCTCGCACCACATAATGCTTCGAGGTCATTTGACATATCCCAGCCAACACACAAGACGCAGAGGTGAAAATGAACCATAGACCTCCATTTCTCGTTATCGATCCATGGCAGGGACGCGCCCCAGCGAGAACTCCAGTCTCTGTACCGGAGGAGAGATTAATGCAAAAACTCAATGCTGAGTCACCACAAGCATCCCTTTTCTTTCTGAAATGCAATGAAAACGTCACCACTTACGAGCATGCGTAATACTCACGGATACTAGGAATGGGCCGCCACTGGTAAAAATACACTCACATCAAAGAGGAAGGAGTCCTGTTTCGACAGCCCTGCTTCGCTCCCCAAATAAAGCTCAAAGCTGAGAGCTCATTAACCTCAAAGGGCCACCCCCACAGAGACAGGCTCACACCCACTACTTCCAGATGAGTCCACGGAGGCACAGGATGATTAAGCGGCTGAATAACCACAACGTTTACCGCTCCACAGACATCCTCCAGCACGACACAGGCAGCGCTTTTCAACTTGTTGAAACTGAACCCCACAGAACACCGGGGTTCGCAACATGGGCACTTCCGCCCCTCCCCCCGCCACGGGGCAGTGTCCGGAGATACTCTTGGTTGTCACAGCTGGGGGAGGGGGTGCTACAGACACCTGGATGGTAGAGGCCAAGGGCGCTGCTGACCATCCCGCGACGCACAGCTCACACAACGAAGAACGATCCGGCCCGATACGTCACTGTGCCAGGGCTGAGAACCGGGGTACAAAGCCAGGGCCTGGACTAGGGTGCGGGAGGGGAGACTTCACCGTGCTAATCCAGAGCTGGATCCCATCGATTCCAAACTGCAGAACTGTGTTCATCACGGACTTCTGCCTGAATTTTTTTTTTTTAATTTTTTTTCAACGTTTATTTATTTTTTTTGGGACAGAGAGAGACAGAGCATGAACGGGGGAGGGGCAGAGAGAGAGGGAGACACAGAATCGGAAACAGGCTCCAGGCTCTGAGCCATCAGCCCAGAGCCTGACGTGGGGCTCGAACTCACGGACCGCGAGATGGTGACCTGGCCGAAATTGGACGCTTAACCGACTGCGCCACCCAGGCGCCCCCTGCCTGAATTTTTTAAATATCGCATCACCATAGGATTTATCTTGACTGCTGTGTTTGGGGTTGTTGCGGGTTTTTTCCGGCATCTCATTAAGTTTTGCTCCTTGGGGGAAAACCTCAGTCTCCTTACCCTAGTCCTGGCCCTGTTAGAAAACCATTAAAATTATCATAATCACTGACACGAGTGAAAAAAAGTTAAGTTGGCTCGTGCGTGTGTGTGTGTGTGTGTGTGTGTGTGTGTGTGTGTGTGTGTGTGTGTGTGAAGAAAAGTTTGATAGTGATATTCTAACAGTGGTTCTTAACTGGAAACGCTTCTCAGAATAACCAATAAAGATGTTAAGAAATATGTATGTTTGGGCCTCCTATACCTAAAGAATGCAGTAAGGCCCAAGCATAGATATAGATACAGAGGGAGATTTTCTAAACCTTACACACAATTCTGATGCTCCGCTCTAGTTAAAAAGAATTAGGAAAGTATGACGGCTTCGTGTTGAGAAGGAAAAAGAAACATACACAGAAACAAAACATACCTCCCTCCAGACACGCAAAAGCAGAGGAACAGTTTGGCAGTGTAAATCTATGTTTTTTCTTCATGCCTATCTACATTCTTTATTTCTTCTGCAGCAACAAAATGTATCCTAGGGGCGTCTGGGTGGCTCAGTTGGTTAAGCGTCACTCTTCGGCTCAGGTCATGATCTTGCAGTTCATGAGTTCGAGCCCTGTGTAGAACTCTGCCAACGGCTCAGAGCCTAGAGCCTGCTTCTGATTCTGTCTGTCTGTCCGTCTATCTGTCTGTCTCTCTCTCTCTCTCTGCCCCTCCCCCACTCACACTCTGTTTCTGTCTCTCAAAAATAAACTTTAAAAAAAAGATAAAGGGGCGCCTGGGTGGCTCAGTCGGTTGGGCGGCCGACTTCAGCTCAGGTCACGATCTCGCGGTCCGTGAGTTATTGATGTTCTGAAAAATAAGGGGAAACTTCAGATTCATAGTAGCTGTTTTCAAACACTGCTGTTGTTTGGAAGGCTCACTTGTTACAAGTTTTATGTTTAGAGATTCTGTCCCAAGTGATCTGACCCAGTTGCTCCAAATACTGGGCTTCGTGAAACACTGGCACAAAAATCCCATTATCCAACTCTAAATTTAAGTCAGTGACTGTAATGGGCTCAGGAGAATCTTTTCGGGTGGTGGGTATATTCTAAAATTGGGTTGTAGTGATCTAATTTAGTTATAGTTCCACAACTCTGTAAACTTACTAACAAAGTTACTGAAAGGGACACAACATAGCTGAATTTTATGGCTGTTTTAAAAACCCGGGAAAGCCTCCATAACCCCATCACAAAAGTATTTGTGTGCTCACTGCAGGATTTTTAGATGTCATGAGAAAAGAAAGGACACACCTCGCTGAGGTGGGCGGGTACTGTTATTCTGAGCTCACTCCAGTCTCCAGACAACCTAACCCTATAACACCCAGGCATTTTAAATCCAAGGCCAGGACAGGCAAATCAATTCACGAGCTTCCGCTAAGGAAGGGGTGTGGGGTAGAGTTCATGGTTAAGACGCGTCGTTTTCTGCCTTTTAACACTTTACTATGAGTGCTATCTGTGCTAAGGTGAAAATGGACCATAAAAGCTGAGCTACGCAAATATCCCCGAGAAGGGATGGTTTCTGTAAATACCACAAGCTCATAAAAGCACCACCGAAATGCGCCAGGCTGTATCTCCTGCCGGGGGACACGCACCGTGACCGTGAAGCTGTGTAGTGTAATCATCAGCCGGCCAGCAGTGCTGAGAAGGGGGCTGGAGAGGCAGGGGTGTCCGCCCAGGCGCTGGTAAGCGTGAGATCCCACACGGTGGACCCCCTCGGGTGGGGCCCGGAAGGCATTTGGGGGCCGATGGTTCAGACGGAAGAGTCCCTTCCGTCTGAAGGGGGGGGGGGAGGGAGGAGGGTGGGCATGAAGGCCACGCCTGGACCACGTGCAAGTCTCAGCCCCAAGAGGGAGCTGACGGTACAAGGGGGACCCCTGAGCAAGAGGAGAAGCAGGAAAACCGTGCGGGGGGGTCGGGAGGGAGACTGTAGACAGCCGAGCAAGGGAGAGCGGAATTTCGCTCTAGCGAGTGAGAAAGGCTGGGGTGCAGACAGCGAGGGGGAACACCAGTATCTGCAGAGCAATGGAAGCCGGGGGGGGCGGGGAAGGGACCGCCTAGGACGGAGGTACAGGAGCTGGGACAGAGCCCTGGGGGCACCGGTGCCACAGAGGAAGACAGGTCAGAGAGAGGGGCAGGAACGGGGGTTGGCTGTGGCCTTTCCTTCCTGTCCAACAGAGTCCTCGTGATTTTTTAGGAATCCTAAAGTACATCTTTGAAAATGGTCCATGGATCCGTTTGGAGACAAGCCACAAATGCCCACACGGGGAGCCTCGAAGAAACTACAGGAGTTTCACCACTGACTGTACAGGAGAACGTTACATAAATCCAATTAACTGTCCTCCATTTAAAACCCACTCCCACTTCCCAGCTGCATCTCCTGCTCTGCCGTTTTTAGGAGATAACCTGGAAACCCAGGCATGCCTACCAGCTAATGTCCTGGAAAATTAAATGCCCAGTAGAACTGTGCCATGCAGTACTCATGGATTCCACCTTTAACCCCTGTAGAGAAATACTTCCTGCACATTTCTAACTGGATTTCTGACAACAAAATCATCATCTATTTTGACAAATTTAAGTAAAACAGGGCCTCTTTCTTCTCTCCAAACAAGAGCCACAACATGTACCTGCGGGTAAGCACTTAGCCCTGATGTGTCTCAGAATTACCAAGGCATCTGTTGGTATGTCATCTTATGTTTTGTTTTTTTTTTTAAGTTTATTTATTTTTGAGAGAGAGAGTGAGTGAGCACAAGCAGGGGAGAAGCAGAGAGACAGGGAGAGAGAGAGAATCCCAAGCAGGATCCACCCTGTTAGCACAGGGCCCAACCCGGGGCTCGAACCCACGAACCATGAGATCGTGACCTGAGCCAAAATCAAGAGTCGGATGCTCAACTGACTGCGCCAGCCAGGCGCCCCCTCATTTTAAGATTAAAACACAGAAACCCAGGGGCGCCCGGGTGGCTCAGTTGGTTGGGTGTCTGACTTCGGCTCAGGTCATGATCTCATGGTCCATGGGTTTGAGCCCCGCATCGGGCTCTGTGCTGATGGCTCAGAGCCTGGAACCTGCTTCAGATTCGGTGTCTCCCTCTCTCTGCACCTCCCCCACTCAGTCTCTCTCTCTCTCAAAAATAAACATTAAAATTTTTTTTAATTACACACACACACACACACACACACACACACACACACACACACACACAGCAGCCCAGCCCTCCCCTAATCATAACACATCAGAATCTCTCGGGTATTCCTTGTTTTTGTTCCATTTTGTATTTAAAACGTCAGCAGCAATTCCGAGGAGCCGAGGTGGGAGCCACTGGTGTGACTTTTAAGGAATGTTAGCAATACCTTTCTGTGAAAAAAGGATCGATTTTGAAAAGCTCTGTGGGAAAAAATGTGGGAGCAGCAGCAGAGCGGAAGGCCGTCTCTGACAGGCTACTCTCCCGCACGCGGTCGCGGGGTTGACACGGAAGCTGGTCGGTGACACTGTTTCAGGAGCAGGTGGCTCATTCCCGCTGCGTTGGCTCCTGACCAGGAACAGGAAGTGACACGAACCAGGAGGCTCTCAAAGCTATTTCTGGCAAACAAGTTTCTCTTAGGTTTTTCCTAAGAGCCGTAAGCGTTTCCGTAGAGCAGGTTAACTCTGGGAAGGAGGTAGATGGGGGAAGTCTCAACTGCAGTTTCTTTTTTTCTGTTTTTAATTTTTCTTTAACATGTATTTATTTTTGAGAGAGACAGAGTGGAAGCTGGGGAGGGGCAGAGAGAGAGGGAGACACAGAATCCGAAACAGGCTCCATCCAGGCTCCGAGCGGTCGGCACAGAGCCCGACACGGGGCTCGAACTCACAAACCGTGAGATCATGACCTGAGCTGAAGTCGGACGCCCAACCGACTGAGCCACCCGGGCGCCCCTCAACGGCAATTTCATCCAAAACACAAAGGACCGAAGGTCACCATGGGTTTGGAAGACGAGGTGGGGGTGGGGGAGAGCGGGAATGACGGCGAACAGGGATGTGATTTCTCTCCTGGGTGATGAAGACGAAACTATAAATAAACCAAA
Organism: Puma concolor; assembly: GCF_028749965.1. Taxonomy (NCBI): domain Eukaryota; kingdom Metazoa; phylum Chordata; class Mammalia; order Carnivora; family Felidae; genus Puma; species Puma concolor. The sequence continues at coordinate 130,979,451 of NC_141669.1, forward strand.
AACCACTGAAGGGCACACTCCAAATGGGCGAACTGGACAGTGTTACGAACGACAGCTCAACACAAGTGTTAATAAATGCAAAGGAACTGTTTCAAGTGTCAAAACAGAAGGGTTTACCTGGGTATAAATGCTAAAAATGTGGCTCTGTACTTCGTCCATGGAGTCGAGGCCATAGGCCACGGTGCCCAGGTGGAGCCGTTTGAAAACCATCTCATTCTGGGTAAGCGTTCCTGAAACACAAGACAAATCGAGTAACTGTGCCCACATCCTGGGGCTGTCGTTCACCATCACCACGGCTGCCGTTTCCTGAGAGTTTACTGCTAGGTGTTTGCGCTGGCCTCCACACTGCCCCCGCGGGGCAGACCTCTGTGTTATGTGGCCTGCCCAGAACCTAATTCCTTTTCTTTTGAAACAGCATCCTGGGGTTCCATGGGGACACGACCACCGTCCCTCCCTGGGCTGGTCAGGGTGTCTGACTCATTCCATCGGCCAGGATGGTGGCCCAGGACGTGCACTAGATTCTATGCTGAAGGCATCTGAACCTCGAGCAGACAGATACCTGGACAGAAGACGAACAGAATCAAGTTCACCCCAGTGATGGAGTCCTACAGAGACCTGCTAACGTACCCAGAAATTCTCTGGTTCTGCTCCCTCCTGAAACCTAATTTCTCTCTGATTTGGTGAGCCACCCCAGACCTTTGTAACGGACGCTCTCTTGTCCCACGGCCGCCAAATGGTAGAGATGAAGCTTAAGCCCAGGTATCGCCATGCCCCCGGCCTTGCTCTTAGTCACTCTGATATTAAATTGCAAAGTATTTTGGGGTGTGGTTACGAGGGCCTGAAGCCAGACTGCCTGCTCTGTCGCCCTGCGCTTCTGACAAGGCAGTAAACCTCCCTGTGCCTCATTTCCTCGTCTGTAAAATGGGGATAAAAATGCCCACAAGATTAGGTGGAGGATTAACTAAACAAGTATAAATGAACACCCAGAAGAGCACCCCGTGCGTAATTAGTACCGTGTAAGGCTTTGCTGCTTGACGATGGTGACGACCATCACGGTCACCGTCACCAAATAATCAGCCCTCATCCAAAGGTCCAGGGGCACCATCTCTAACACCTCCAGAAAGAATCCAGGCACCCGCCTCACCCAGAAGCCTCAGAAGGCCCAGGAAACAGCTCACCTGTCTTGTCTGTGAGCAAGTAGGAAATCCTCCCCAGCTGCTCGGGGATCGTGCTGGAACGAACCACGGTCCCGGGGATTTTCGAGTCCCTCCGAATCACCCAGCTGTACACGATCTTGCCCATGTCCAGGTTGACACGCAGACTAGTCAGAAGACCAGAGCAAACAGGTTAATAACAGCACATCTGCGAGGTTCCTAGGGTCTCTGCAGATGGCGAGGACTCTTAACACGCACCTGGGCTACAACATCTGGAACCCCTGCCTACAGACGCGCGTCTTCGGCTGAATCCCCACATCTGACAAGAGTCAACACCGCTCTCAGATAACTCACCACCCAAGTTTTCACTTTTGTGAAGCGCTTCTATTTTGGACTAAGATAAGACACTGAAAACTTTAAATGCTTTTAAAATACTGAAACGGTAGTTGTCTTAGTCCTTTTTTTTTTTTTTCCTAATTACTGGTCCTCTGAGCCAACGTATTTTGATAATGTGCTGCTCTAACTTGTGGCAAAATCTACGTTAACAAGTTTACTACTGAAACCAGTCCGTGCACAGCTCAGCGGCATCAAGTATGATCAGCCTGTTGTACCACCGTCACCCACCATCCGTCTCCAGAACTTTCTATCTTCCCAAACTGTAATTCCATACCCATGAAACAACGCCCCGTTCTCCCCTTTCTCCAGCCCCTGGAACCCACCAATCTACTCTCCGTCTCCCTGAATTTGACTGCTCTAGGGAGCCCACAGGAGGAGAATCGCACAGATTTGTCCTTTGGGGACCGGCTGGTTTCCCTCGGCACAGTGCCTTCAGGGTTCATCCCTGTTGTGGTCCCCTTTGAGCCCGGACTCAGGACCCGTCTCAACGCAGCACTCCCAGCAGCCACTCCCAACCTCTTGAGCCGGCAGAGGAGACAGGACTCTGAGCGGTATCCCTGGCATAAAGCAGGCAAGGCAAGATCTTCCGAGCAGAGACTGATTCAGGAAAGGATGCTTCAGGGAGGAAGGCGCCCTCCCTCCTGATGCTACAGCCACAGAGCACGGCTCACATCCTTGACCCTGACAGTTCCCGGTCATCGTTCTTCAAAGGGACCACGAGGAAAGAGAAGACAATGTCATGGCTCGTCCTCTGCTTACCTGATGGGAATGATGTTGGAGAACAAGAGGAGGAAGCGGATGATCTGTAGGTACCAACGACCGGCAAAGTGCTGAAGGGCAACCATGACGAGCGACACCACCACCAAAGCACCAAAGAGGATCTTGGTGAGGCAATTCACTTCCAGGTCAAACAGGCCAATCTGCGGGACAAGGCACAAAGGAGAGCTAGTGGATGCAGGTCCACTACCCGGAGAACTGGTCCTCCACTCAAGAACACCTCCACCCCGGTGAGTCGGTAGGACCCATCAGCCCCCGGAACCTTTGGTTGAGAATACCAGGCTCTGTGGGCTGGACTTCCTAACAGACGTCCAAAGAACCTCAAAGAATTTGGATTTCAATTTTTTTTTTTTTTAACGATTAAGAAGAGTTAGACTTGGGGCACCCGGGTGGCTCAGTCGGTTAAGCAACCGACTCTTGACTGTGGCTCGGGTCATGATCTCACGGTTCGGGGGATCGAGCCCCGCGTCGGGCTCTGTGCTGACAGCTCAGAGCCTGCTTGGGATTCTCTCTCTCCCTCTCTCTCTCTGCCCCTCCCCCAGTCGTGCACAGACTCTCTCTCTCTCAAAAATAAACTTAAAAAAGAAAAAAAGAAGATGGGGACTTGCAAACATAAGCAGGTTACCGCTGCATTTGGTGGCGCTCTGTGTGGCATGACCTCTGCCATCCGCCCCCACCTCTTAGATCCGCACCACACGCTGATCCAGCGCTGCCTGAGTTCAGGACACACACACCGGGGGCACCTGACGTTTAAGGGCTGTATTGCTGAACACGAGGATCTTACCAACTGCGTGTTTACGCTAATGTGTATGTTAACAAAAACGTAACTGGCACAGCAAAGCCAGAACTTCACAGAAACGTGGCCCAGGGTAAGGCTGAAACATCAAACAAACGGCCTTCCGGCTGTAAGGACAGTCATGACGGTGAGTGGCATTCGTTCACGGTGTCGACAGAGGAAATCGTTCTGTACTTTCTGGCTCCTCGAAACTGGAGGAGGGGCCGGGCTGGGAGGGCAAGTCACGGTGCGAAAGAAGCGACAACGGGGCCACCACCGGGCAGAGGGCACCGTGGACCACGTTTGCCACAGCCGGCCGTCAGCGGGGTGGGGGAACCCGAGGCTGCCCCCTCCTCGCTGTGCGGCTCGGCCGAACGCGGTGCTTCTCAAGGCCACCGCTCGGCTCAGGTGAGCCCGTGGAAGTGCCTGGGCTCAGAGGCTGGGGTGAGGGTCAAGTGGGATGTGGGTGAAGAATGGAGAACACACAGCACACGGTAGGTGCTCAACACTTTTAACCTACGAGCTTTAACATTTTTATGAATTCACATACATACATACGCATACCTGCTTATGTGTTACATGAACGCGTCTGTAGGTACATAAACACACACACACACACACACACACACACACCCGTATATGAAAAGGCGGTAAGTTTGTATAAATGAAATAACACTGTTAGGTGTTCCTACCTTGATTTTTAATTTTTTTAAATGTTTATTTAGTTTTGAGAGAGAAAGAGCATGAGCAGGAGAGGAGCAGAGAGAGAGGGAGACACAGAATGGGAAGCGGGCTCCAGGCTCCGAGCGGTCAGCACAGAGCCCAACGCGAGGCTCGAACCCACGAACCACGAGATCGTGACCTGAGCTGAGGTCGGACGCTCAACTGACCGAGCCACCCAGGCGACCCTACTGTCTTTAAATCTAGCTCCTCGGGGGCGCGCCTGGGTGGCTCGGTCAGTTGAGCGTCCGACTTCAGCTCAGGTCGCGGTCTCACAGACCGTGAGTTTGAGCCCTGCATCAGGCTCTCTGCTGCCACAATGGGGTCCGCTTTGGATCCTCTGTCCCCCTCTCTCTCCACCTCCCGTGCTCATGCTCGCTCTCTCTCTCTCTCTCAAAAATAAATAAACATAAAAAGCCAAAATCTAGCCCCTCACCCAGCCAACACCAATCATCAAGATACATCAAGTCAAAAAGTTCTGACAAGGAGATGCATCTTAGGACCACATACACACCTTACTTCGAGGATTTGAGGTATTCATGACACTCCGGAGTTCTCTGCCCGTGTACAGAACAACACCCACAACGGTACCTAAAATCAGGAAAGCATAATGCAAAGGGCCGTTAACAAAGACGATGATCTATGCCCACACTGACCAGTATGGTAGCTAGTGGCCACATGAAGCCGTTTAGATTTAAATGCAATTGAAAGTAGTATGTGAAATACAGCTGCCCATTCTCACTCCACGTTCGCCAGGTTCAAGTGCTCAACAGTCACGGCAAAGATACAGAGCACTTGCACCGTTGCCATAAGGTCCGCTGCTCAGTGCTGGTCTGTGCGGCCCAGCAGCCTGGGGGGAGTGGAGGTCTGTCCTTTGTGCCTGTGCCCTCAGAGGTCTCCAGAGGTGCCTAGAACATTCCTATCTTCATAAACAATGATAGAAGTTCAAATACACACTCTTCTTATTAGAGCATATTCTTCCCGCTGAGTCCGATTCCTTTCAGACGCTGTGTCTTAACGAGACTACTGGGGGGGAGGGGGGGAATGTCTGTCCACAAGACAATTCTTTCCTGAGAACTCCCCTGCTCCCTCTCACCCCCCCCCCATACCGCGCTTTCTGGAAGTCAACAATTTATAGGAGGAATATCAAAGGCTAGCTGACATTAGAAAAGATGCTCAACTTTGTGAATCATCAAAGAAATGCAAACTAAGCCATTTCAATCCCTATCACAGCAACAGAAATTCCACAGCTTGGGAACATCCAGGGTCAGCCGAGAGGCGGAGAAATGGGTTCTGCCGCACATGCGGTTGGCTGGAGCGTACGTTGGGACAACGTGTTTTGGGGTGAAACTGGCAAGATTAAAAATGTACCACTGTCTGCCCTTTTCAGGGTATGCCGTGACGACTCTCAACACGGTGGGGAAGACAGGCAGCGAGAGAGCAAACGAGAAACAGGTAGTCACGGACAGCGGCAGGGGCCATGGTGAAGTCCAGGCAGAAGAACAGGAAGGGAGGCCGGAGAAGGCTGCGGGTCCGTGCCGGGTGGTCAGCGAAGCAGTCTCTGAGTTGAGGACACCTGAGCGGAAGCTCGAACCCTGAGAAGGGACCAGCCCTGCCAAACCTTCAGGGAAGATTCCCAGGAGCACAAGCAACCTAGTCTCTGCCGGAACATCCGAACTCGCCTCCCTCAGAGGGACATGCAAAGCCTCAGAGAGCCTCAAACAGAGTTGGTGGAAGGGCCCGAGCCCAGGTGAAGCACAGGGACTGTGTCCCCGGGACAAAGCCCTGGGAGGAGATGCCGAAGTCCCCCTTCCAAGCTTAATGCACACGATGCGGTTCCCTTCCAGGAAGGCTCAGCAGATGGCAGGCCGGGGAGAGCTCCCTGGAGACTCCCTGGCAGATGGCAGGCTCCAGTGACGCAGGCCTGCGGCCGCGGAGACAGTTAGACTAGGGGTGGCCACGCAGCCACTGCACCCACTCCTGCACAGAGGCGGTGGGTCTCAGTCACCGACGTCCAGGGTCCGAGAGGGTCCTAACAACTAGGGCCTCTGAACGGGTCCCCCGCTGGCGCCAGCCGACCTCAGTGCCTCCCAAGGCCGCTGAAAATGGCCTCCCCCCACCCACCCTCCGCCTGTGCTAAAGACCAAAACCACCTCCACAAGATCCAAAGGCCGGCCACTGTCACCCAGAGAGAAACCACAGACCTGTGCTGGTCTGTACAGCACTTTAAAGGTTTTGGATTCGAGGCGCCTGGGGGCTCAGTCGGGTAAGCGTCCGACTCTTGATTTCGGCTCAGGTTGCGATCTTGCGGTTCGGGAGTTCGAGCCCTGCTTCGGGCCCTATGCAGATAGCACAGAGCCTGCTTGGAATTCTCTCTCTGCCCCTCCCTCTCCATCTCTCTCAAAACAAATAAATAAACCTAAATAAACAAAGGTTCTGAATTCATTGCCAACTTTGAAATACAGGAGTTTTCATGCAAAAAAAATTAAGGGGCGCCTGGGTGTCTCGGTCGGTTAAGCGTCCGACTTCAGCTCAGGTCATGCTCTTGCAGTTCACGAGTTCAAGCCCCGTGTCGGGCTCTGTGTTGACAGCTCAGGGCCTGGAGCCTGCTTCGGATTCTGTCTCCTCTCTCTCTGCCCCTCCCCCATTCGTTCTCTCTCTCTCTCTCTCTCTGCCCCTCCCCCATTTGTTCTTTTCGTTCTCTCTCTCTCTCTCTCTCTCTCTCTGAAACATAAATAAAAACATAAAAAAAAAGAGGGGCGCCTGGGTGGCTCAGTCGGTTAAGCGGCCGACTTTGGCTCAGATCGTGATCTCGCGGTCCGTGAGTTGGAGCCCCGCGTCGGGCTCTGTGCTGACAGCTCGGAGCCTGGAGCCTGTTTCGGATTCTGTGTCTCCCTCTCTCTGTGACCCTCCCCCGTTCATGCTCTGTCTCTGTCTCAAAAATAAATAAACGTTAAAAAATAAAATAAAATAAAAAAACATAAAAAAAAGAAATTAAGAATTCTGGCTTCTCGCGGAACATCAGAAGATGTGGTGACACTGGGTCCGCGTCTGCCACTGTACTACCAGCAGGTGTGAAGCACAGGCACTCGCTTCAGCCAGGGGAGGCCCTCGGCTCATCCTGGTCCCCACGGGGCCCAATCAAGCCCTTCAAGACTTTCCGACCAGAGAGCCCCTCCACCCCCCACGCCTGACCCCCACTTCCTGTGCTGTCAGCTCTCCTGACCCTCCACACTGTCACCCTCTGCCATCCATCCGCGGAGTCAGACGCGCCCCCGTTTGGCCAGCTGGTTTCTTTCCCCAAGTCACACCGCTGCGGTCGGCTTTCACATGGAGTTCTTCCTAACTCTCCACGACAGCGCGGTCCTGGGGTCAACGCTGCTCTGTGACCCCTTTGTTCCCCATCTGTGACAGGACAAATGCTACCCCCCTGAGCGCAAGCCTTCAGAAACGTCTACAGCAGTTAGATGCTGCTGCAACATTCAAGCATGCGACCAAAGGACGTGTCCCGCCAAGCCTTGGGGCGAGGGGCACGTGGCGTGACTGCATGTGGGTCACACGGTGGCCACGATCAACCCGCCAGGCTGGGGTCGGGGGAGGCAGCGGCACAACGGACTGGAGAGTCTGGGAAGAACCGGGCTCCATGACACAGCCGGGCCACCTGCTCTGCCAAGGCCCCAGGCCTCCCCCCCGCCGTCCCTTCCGTGTCTCACCCCAGTGACTCCTCAGCCGAGTGGCCCGGTGGCGGGTTACCGTGGCAACTGCATCCTCTACAGATTGATGCCGGCCAATGTCACTGGACCCTACATGCTGCCTGGCAAGTTTTCTTTTTTATTTTTTTTTAAACTTTCAAGTGATAAGAGCAGAATGACCAAAACACAGGAGTTAGACTCTACAGAGAACAGAAAAGTAAAATCTCATCTAATCAAGGTCATTAAGGACGGCTGTTTCTTGAGTTGAGCACCAGGAAGGAAGTGGCTCGTATGTAACCTCACATTAGAACCACAACGTAGTCAGAGAACTACTCACTGAGAAGCAGGGGAAACTGAGGCCAGCTAAAGAAACAGTAAACGTCCGGCTTCTCAGACTCACTCGAAAACCTGCGCCCGCTGAAGGGCTTGGCAGGTGCTGCTACCGGATCGTTGAAATCACTGCTCTCTCTGTTCCTACAGCACCACTCACAAACGGTCTGAAATTTTTTTCTCCCCTTTTCAAGGTCCCAACTTGCTTTCCACTCTCTGCCTTCTGGGAGATGACCTCCTAGGCTGTGTGACCTTAGGCAAGTTGCTTAGCCTCTCTGAGACTCAATTCCTCTTTATTCCATTAAATCCTCATTTAATGCCGTGAGACCAAAACAAGAGAATGACAGCAAAACACTCTGTAAATAAAGAGCCTGGTAAGTAAAACTTACTGCTGTTCATCTCTGAGATTAAGGCTGAGAAGCCTTTTCCACCTCAGACCCTCCACCTCAAAATCATAATCTGTATGAAGTTTAGAGTAAACTAGAAACACCACAAGGGTGGAGACAAGAATCTTCTGGAATGCTACCACAGCACCAGGGCCTAGCAACAGAGCATGGCCGCATTACATAGAGGTGCTTGATCAAAGCCTTTTGGGGGCGCCTGGCTGGCTCAGTTGGTATAGAGCACGCGACTCTTGATCTTGGGGTCGTGAGTTCGAGCCCCACGTTGGGGAGGAGACTGGACTTAAAATACAACCTTAAAGGGGCGCCTGGGTGGCGCAGTCGGTTAAGCGTCCGACTTCAGCCAGGTCACAATCTCGCGGTCCGGGAGTTCGAGCCCCGCGTCAGGCTCTGAGCTGATGGCTCAGAGCCTGGAGCCTGTTTCCGATTCTGTGTCTCCCTCTCTCTCTGCCCCTCCCCCGCTCATGCTCTGTCTCTCTCTGTCCCAAAAATAAATAAACGTTGAAAAAAAAAAATTTAAAAAAAAAAAAAATACAACCTTAAAAATCCTTTAGGGGCGCCTGGGTGGCTCAGTCAATTGAGTGACCAACTCTTGATTTCAGTTCAGATCGTGGGATCAAGCCCCGGGTTGGGCTCTGGGCTGAGCCTGGAGCTTGTTGAAGGCTCACTCTCCCCCTCCCCTCTGTCCCTCCCGCCCACTCACACTCGCTCTCTAGAGTTAATTAATTAAACTTTTAAAATAGAAAATAATTACTTGTTAATAAGTGACTTCAAAGTGGAGAACTGGGAAGGAAGAGTAAACCAGTTCTGAGAGATGCGTGGACAAGCGGGAGGGGAGAGGCCAGAGGGCAGAGTCTGAAGGGGAAGGGGCTCCTGCAGGGCCTGGTGGGCGTGGCCATGGGTGTGGGCGGGGATGCAGGCGTGGCCTCGGGTGTGGGCGTGGCTTCGGGCCTGGCCAAGGTATGGCCGGCAGTGCCCAGTGGCCACGCTGAAACTCAGGGACCCATTCCTCACTTGGTTAGTCATCAGGAGGATTTGAGACATCCCGGATCACGCCGTCAATACGGGCAGGCAGCGGAAAAGGAAAAGGTCGGAGGACCTCAAGGGAGCGCTCAACTCTGCCCGTTTGCGTTAAGCGGAGCCCCTGCGGAGGGTGAACTAGCAGCCCCGTGTGTACCCTGTGCTGGTCTGTGCTCGTCATCCACAGGCCTTGCCGCAGAGGACCCTGACCAAGCATCTGCTGTACTGAAGAGCCACAGGCAGCATCAAAGGGAAGAAAACAGGCTGGCGGGAGGGACATGTGCGTGAAGAGGGAAAAAGCCAGACTCCAGCAAACAGCAAAGACAGAAAGTTGCCAGCAGTACAATCATACATTAATAACAGTGGATACTATTACGTAACATACGTAATACAGTAAGGACAGCTGCACCGTAAGTTCTGCTTCTGGAGCAAAGTGCCTGGGTTCAAGCCTCCGCTTTGCCTTTTACCTGCGGTGTGACCTTGGGCAAATTACTAACCTCACTGAGCCGTGGTTTCCTCATCTGCAGAATGGGAATGATACCGGCACCTTCCCTCACGGTAACGTTGGGAGGGTTAAGTGAAGTGTGTAATGCACATAAAGGGCTCAACAAAGTGCCCGACAGATCAGAGGCACCCCACTAAGGTCAACTGCGGCCACCGCAGACACCTCAGCCCCTGGAGCCCCTTCTGCCCAGTTTCATCCCAGTGTTCACAAAACTAAAAGGCACCAATTTCCACGGCATCTTGGTGTTTTCAACACCAAGGCTCCAACTCAGGCCCATGGCCTTTGCCTGGGCACCACGGCCCCTGGACGGGCGGGGCCAGCCCCGCAGCCCCCACGGACACAACTTCCGGCCAGAACGCCCAGGTTGCCCCAGTTTCTGGTACAGATTAGAATGTCAATCTCGGGAGGCAATTAAGGGCCATTCCCAGAGCGGACGCTGCAGAGAAGTCCACTGGCACAGCAGATTCTCACAGACGTCCGCAAGTGTCCGAGGGCCAATTAGACGTCAGTTTGATTCCCTGGAGGGGCGCGAGCAAGTGGAAAACACCATCTGACCACGACTAATTTTCCCAACTGACAGATGATTATTCTAATTATACAAAAGGATTTTCTTTCCTTTTCAAATTGCTAACACATTCCTCAACAAGGGCACCCTTACCCGACGCGATGACAGTGCCGGCCCAGAGAGTGTTCTCTATGCTCAAGCTCTCGCTGATCGGAGGGTCGCTGTCCTCCTGGAAAAGGCCAACGGACACGCATTTATCTACCAAGGTTTGGGCAGAATCCACAGGCTGTTTCCAGCTGGCTCCTCCCAAGACAGGAAGTGAGGAGGACCCCTATTCGGATGCCTGCAGCTCAGCCAGGAGAGAAGGGCCGAGCTCACAAGCCACCCTCCTGGGCGTTTTCATCCCACAGTGATAGGTGAAAAGGGTGGTTTGTGACTGAAGCCGGACAGGCTCCTAACGCTGAAGAAATGTCGTACAAGGCTAGAAATAGAATGCAGAAGCCAATCGAACAGAAACAGCCCTCTGCTGGCCAGCCCTACAGCTTCCAGAAGGAGACCATGGATTTAATTTGGAGTCTACAAATCTCCTGTCCCAGATTCTTCACAGCATTTCAGCCCAAATTTAATTTCTATTCTGAAAAGTTGGGACGTGGCTTAAAACTTGTAACGTAGGCAGACGGGGCTTGTGCGAGTGGAAGGGGTCACGGATGCATCTGAGGGGGACAGAAAGAGTGCTTTCAGAGCCTTAACATTAATCGTAACAATGCTCGGCTCTAAGTTGTCAGGTAATTCTAGCTGGTCAGAGGCTGGAAGAAAATCCAGCTGGGCCAATCTCATTGAGAAACACTATGTCAGCTTTCAAGGCCAGGGTGGGAGAGGGGGGTGCTTCTTAAGGGAATTTCACCCCCACCCCGAGCAAAGCTGCTCCCTAACAAAGACCCGTCAACACCTCTTTGCAGGTCTGTTACCAGCACAACTCTATAAAGGCAGGATTCCGTGGTGAGTGAGGCTTACTTACTCTGGTAAAAGTTCCCACAAAGTTGTGAATGTCGATATTGGGTTCTTCTGCGTAAACATAGGATCGGATCTGAAGAAGGTCCTGTTCAACAGAGGTAACGTTTTGGAGTTAAAAACAAAGTTCGTGGGGCACCTGGGTGGCTCAGTCGGTTGAGCGTCCGACTTCGGCTCAGGTGGTGATCTCGCGGTCTGTGAGTTCGAGCCCCGCGTCGGGCCCTGTGCTGACAGCTCAGAGCTTGGAACCGGATTCTGATTCTGTGTCTCCTTCTCTCTCTGCCCCTCCCCCACTTGTGCTCTGTCTCTCTCTGTCTCTCAAAAATAAATAAATGTAAAATAAAAATTGTTTTTTGAAAAGTTCATAATTAGAGAAGATTTCGGGAGGCACCCACTAGTTTTCAAAAGCAGCTGTTGCTCTCAGACAGCAAACAGGCTCTCAAAATTACAGGGCAGGTGGAAGAAGGAAGAAAATGTTTCTAGTCAAGAAGCTTAGGAGTTGCCATATCCCAAGACACCCTGACAGAGTCTGCTGTGAAGATGCCTGTTTATCTGTGGACACCCAGTGTTTCCCAAACTGGTTTCCCACACTGGTTTTGCTACACCGTGCTTTACAAGAGCTGTTGGTACCAAAGAAAATACTTGCTCAGTCAACAAGGGGCTACTGGGCACCTGCTCTGTGTAAAGCCCTGGAAAAGACGGAGGGGTGAAAAGCAAAAAAAGAACACCTCACACCCATTAAGAGGGCTACTCTCAAAAAACAGAAAAAGTGGGGGACCCATGTGGCTCAGCCGGTTAAGTGTCTGATTTTGGCTCAGGTCATGATCTCGCGGTCTGTGACTTCGAGCCCCGTGTCGGGCTCTGTGCTGACAGCTCGGAGCCTGGAGCCCGCTTCGGACTCTGTCTCTCGCTCTCTGTCTCTACTCCTCCTCCACTCCTGCTCAGTCTCTCGCTCTCTCAAAAATAAATGAACATCAAAAACAAACAAACAGAAAACAGAGTTGGTGAGGATGCGGAGACGTTGGAAGCTTGTGCACCGTTGGTAGGAATGTGAAATGGTGCAGCCACTGTGGAAAGCAGTATGGCAGGTCCTCAGAAACCCTGGCACAGAATTAGCACATGAATAGCAAGCCACCTGCTGGGAACCGAAAGCAGGGTCTCGAAGAGACCATGCGCCCCGTCCATAGCATCATTACTCACAATTACCAAAAGATGGCAACAAACCCAAGGGCCCATCAATGGATACGTGAGACGCGGACGAACGAAATGCGGTGCGTACACAGGACGGAACGTTGCCCAGCCTTAAACAGGAAGTTCCGACACAGGCCGCCACGTGGGTGGAGCTTCGGGACCTTTCGCTAAGGGAAGCAAAGCCAGTCGCAAAAGGACAGATACTGTAGGCCTCCACTTACAAGAGGTCCCTAGGGCAAAGTCATAGAGACAGCAAGTAGAGTGTGCCTGCCGGGGGCTGGGCGATGGGGAATTTTTGTTTCACGGGCGTGGAGTCTTAGTTTTGCAGGATGAAGAGACCTGGGGATGGATGGTGGGGACGGCTGCACAACAGTGTGAAAGTGCTTACCACCACCGAACTGGACACTTTAAAATGATAAAACGGTAAATCTAGTGTGTATTTTACAGTAAAAGATTTAGAAAACAAATCTCCAATCAGGTGGTCAGGACCTGATACCACAGGTTTTCAGACCACAATACCCCGTCCCGTGCCATCAGGGGTCTGGAGTGGGGTGGAGGCTACCGGCCGGCCCCTCAGGTGGGGCCTGAGACCTCTACTAACTCACTAGGAGGCCCCGTATGCAGGCGTGTTTGTTCTGTGGCCCCTATGCACTGGTAAGAAAAGGCCCTGAGGCACACCCAAAGTGCGCGGGTAAAGGTGTGGAATTGCAAATACAGTAGGATCCCTTCTTTGTAAAAGCTCCCCCTTCCAACAAGTTTGCAGCTGTACATCTGTAGGAAAGGGTGCTGACCACGGTCCGCAAAGATCACTACGGCGTTCACGTGATCCCCGGGGGAAGCGGGTCAGGTGTGGGGTAGAGGCCATGAACGACACTGTTTGCTTTTTCCTCCAGGGCTTTCCACATGCTTTAATTTTTTTAACATTTATTTACTTATTTTGAGACAGACAGAGAGCGAGAGAGCAGTGGAGGGGCAGAGAGAGAGGGGAGACAGAGAATCCCAAGCAGGCTCCATGCTGTCAACATGGAGCCCAATGCGGGGCTCAACCTGAGTCAAAATCAAGAGTTGGATGCTTAACCGGCTGAGCCACCCAGGCTCCCTTAATTTTTTTTAAACAAGAATATAGGCACGTAATGCCCACGTAATCTTTTCATACGGTTCTTCTAACTTACAACTTTGTTAAATTGTTGCACCCCATTCAGATCCCTTCGGTCCAGTGGCATCTGGACCCCAGCCCAGGCCTGTGCCAGACGGGGGTGGCGGGAGTGGGGGTGGGGGGGGAACATGAGCATTTATTAAATTGACACATCCAAAGCACACACCAAGAAATGCAACTCTGTGCAGCTGACGGTCAAGTATCTTCATGATTCTAGGCTCTTCCAGGCTGTCTCTTAAAGAGAATCCTTCAAATCATTTTGAGGCTCGGAAAGCTTTCTTTGCAGAAATCTCACCAGGAAGTTAAAATGCATCACCCAGAAAAAATCAGAACCATCTCAGGGGCAGGTGAGTGCGTTCTAAGGATTCCCGGGAGCTCCTAACCACGGTTAGAAACTCGCTACTCTAGAATGCCTGGCTGAAAAATTAAGACTAATACCAGTGTTATCTTACTCGTCACTGGCTATGAAACATCATCAGGACAGTGGGCGTGTTTATTAGCAGGTTAACACGGAACTGTATCCTGCCTGCTCCTTCCTCACAGAACACAGTGAACCCGACCACTAGCCTGGGAAAAGTTTACACATTCTGCCTAACCCTTTCGGACCAGTTGGGTCTCTGAGTGTTTCAATTACGTTTTGTGACTTTGTAACCTCGTCCTTGGGCCACATCCAATCTATGTGGCTTATGTTTAAACTTACTCTTTGGCTCCCTGTCCCCCCTCCCTTTACAAATCATGGCATGAGTGACGTGGGGCTAATGGGGCTAACACGCTGTTCTCTGTGCTGTTCCTCACACTGTTCCACGCAAAGGACGTTCAGCAGTGAACGTACTGGGCAGAACTCTGCTCTCAGAGATACCGCCTTGAAGTGAGTGGGGTGGGAATGCAAGGAAAGAACTGTCAGAAAATGCCTCTCAGATAAGGAGACCTGAGCACAAAACCCAAGGGACAGAATGGAGATGTCCACCCAGGCAGCCAGTGGGGTCTGACTGCCCCCGGTGCAGGAAACAGCAAGGGCAAACACTCGGAGGCAGAGGACCCCTGATCAGGAGGGAGAAGGCACTGGCGGGCAGAGCACCCAGGCCGAGGGTGGGGCTCTGGCACTGAGACAGAGGACGTGGGGCCTGAGGACAACAGCGAGGGCTGAAGGGAGGGTTCTCAGTAAGACGAGAGGCGCTGAGCAGAGAAATGATACACCTGCCTTCCCTTCTAATTTTAGGCTAAGTACCTTGTCAGGGCTTCTTAAGATTCTGAGCTATGGGGCCCTTGGGCGGCTCAGTCAGTTAAGTGTCCGACTCTTGATTTTGGCTCAGGTCATGATCTCACGGTTCACGAGCTCGAGCCCTGTGTCGGGCTCTGCGCTGACAGTGTGGAGCCTGCTTGGGATTCCCTGATTCCCTCCCTCCCTCCCTCTCCCTCTCTCTCTCTCTCTGCCCCTCCCCCACTCTCTCTTTCTCTCTCAAAAAACTAAACTTAAAAAAAAAAAGACTGAGCTTCCCTCCAAAGAGCTCCCCGTTGTGCTTCACACAGCCACATAACTAGAAAGAACAGGTGCCCGGGGCCCCCCCGGCCCCCACCCTGTCACCCCTCCTTCACAAGTGACACACACTGATCTACGTGCGCCCCCCCCCCCCACCCCCCGAGCTGGCTGGCCCTGCAAGGACACGGTTGCCAGGCTGTGTTTCTGCGGGAAAGCTACTCACGGCCGCGGTGGGGAGCCTCTGCGCGCAGGCCACGGGGAGCCGCAGTTTCCAGTCGGTCTCGCCGTCCAGCTGGTCTGTCCGCAGGAAGCACGACCCTATGGAGGAAGGTGGGCACCGTCTACCCCCGGGCAGCTCTGCGTAGTTCCCGCTCTGGCCTTCGTAAAAATCCAGCCAGTGGCCAGCAACCAAAAGGGAAGACAAACGCCCCGTTTCCCACTTCCCCTGTAAGCTCTCGCGTCCGGAGATCTGGGTTCAAATCCTCACTCCACCATCCGCCCCAAGCAGGAACCTGGCCAGCTCCTTGACCTTGCTAAATAAACACCGGCAGGCCCTGTCTGGAAAACGGGGAGAAACGCAGACCTCGGGAGGTTGCTGTAAAGACCTGGGGGTGACCGAGCCCCCAGCATGGTGGCTGGCATGACACAGCTGGCACCTCAGGCCACTCTGGGCAGAGTTGTCTACACTCATCAGGAGCCAGCCACCTGGAAGCCAGACCAGAGGCACCACGTACCAGCAGCATGCCCTTGGGAAGCCACCTAGGCTGTCCAAGCCTCGGTTTCCCTGACGGTGAACATGGACACAGCAGCAGCAGCCTCACATGAGGAAGACTCGACGGCTGATCCTGCCAGACGGCTCGGAACACAGAAGGCGCTACGAGCGGACCCGTGCTGGTACTACTGGCCCGTGAACGCCTATTTCAGTCTGGCGTGCAAGTCTCAGCAATGGGTTAGCTGTGTATTCATCAGACCCCGGATGCACTGAATTCGTGGGCACTGCGGCCAACACCTCTGGAGACTTAAGGAGAAGCACATCTAGGGGCCTCTGAGCAGCTCAGTCGGTTAAGCATCCGACTCTTGGTTTCGGCTCAGATCGTGATCTCACAGTTCATGAGTTCGAGCCCCAAGTCAGGCTCTTCGCTGACAGTACAGAGCCTGCTTAGGACTCTCTCTCTTTCCCTCTTTCTCTGTCCCTCCCCCGCTCATGCTCTCTCTCTCTCAAAATAAATAAACTTTAAAAAAAGAAAAAAGGGGGGCACCTGGGTGGCTCAGTCGGTTAAGCGTCTAACCTTGGCTCAGGTCATGATCTCATAGTTGGTGGGTTTGAGCCCCACATCGGGCTCTGTGCTGACAGCTCAGAGCCTAGAGGCTGCTTTGGATCTGTCTCTGTGTCTCTCTGCCCCTCCCCCGCTCTCTGTCTCTCTCTGAAATGAAATGAAATGAAATGAAATGAAATGAAATGAAATAAAATAAAATAAATAAAATAAAATAAAATAAATAAAATAAAATAAAATAAAATAAAATAAAATAAAATAAAAAATAAAATAAAATAAAATAAGACAAATAAGAAAAAAGAAAAAACACGCCTAATTTTTTCTTTTTCGGGGGGGGGGATACATTTCGGGGGCCCCAACCCATAATGATCTATCTTCACTGACAAGGACGTCAGAGCCAACGGAGGACACAGCTGCAGATTTCAAAGAAAGACTTTCAATCTAGTGCCTTCTACCCCACCTCTGGGCTTTTTAAATATATTATTAGTATAAAATTTCATCTATACTTTTATTTGATTGATAATAAAATAGACTGCAGCCACCTCAAAGGAATATAACGGGACCTTTTTTTTCAGACGTTCGAAGATCTGGTTGCGCCTGTAGGCAAGAGAAAAACAGCCACAACGTTTCCTCGCAACGGCTTAAATAACAAAAAATAAAAAGGAGATTAGAGTCAACAGACGGGTGGGTGGGCAGGCCATGGTGGTGTCGGCCCCACCGGGAAAGAACTGCCCCCAGCGGGGTCTCCTTAAGAGGCTGGAGCAGCTCCCTCAGGCCCAAGCGGGCTGTGATAACAAATAAACGGATGGGCGAGGGGAGGCACGGCCCCGCCACTCATGAGCAGAGGGCCAGAAAGGCCACCTACCTCTCTCCCCCGTTTCTCTACCGTCACACTTCTCCCGGCATTTCCTCCGAAGAGAGAGGATTTCTGTTTGCTTCTGCACGTTGGACACACTTCCTTATCCCGCCAACCCCTGAAGTTGAGCCTAACAGCAGCCCAGAAAGGAAAATCCCGGCCACCGTGCGCGACTTCGCCAGCTGTGACTCAGCGTGGGCCCGACTAATTGTATCGTTGTGATGGTCTACATCTATTGAGCTGTGAGCCCCAAGAACGTTTTGGTTTTTTGTTTTGTTTTTTTTTTTAAAGACTGCTCTATTAAAAGAGATGTTTTTGATTTGCCTCCATGGCTCCAAAACGATCATCTACTTCTGTTCCATTTTCAAATGATTATTTTGCCAAATTACCACTGAAAGGTTAATGGTTATTTTCAAAATTGATCCCAGATGTTTACCGTTTTTTTCCGATGTCCTCAGGAAGATCATGTCAGCAGGGACCCGCTGGTTCTGCGTAATGAAAAGAAAGACTGTTACTGTGAATGCCCACGTGTGGGGTTTCCGCCCCCCCCCCCACCCGGCCCCTCTCAGTGGGGAGGGGGCCATAAACCCACAGCCTCATTGAAGTTTCTGCCTTTGTCCCAGACAGATTTGGGGATTTATTTGGTTTTGAATCTGAAAAATCTTGCCCGCTGCTGTTCCTTTCCTAATCCCTTAGAGCTTCACTTTACCTCAAATCGACTTTGAGCTCTTGGATTTAATCCTTTTAAAAGAGCATAGTTCACTTCCCACAGAAACCAGTTACAGTACGATCCCATTCTGATCAAATATTATTCCAAGCCTCTCCAGGGCCACCCCCAGACCCACTACCTTCCCTTCCAAAAAGACAGCTTTTAAAAAGAGATGTTTAGGGGTGCCTGGGTGGCGCAGTCGGTTAAGCGTCCGACTTCAGCCAGGCCATGATCTCGCGGTCCGTGAGTTCAAGCCCCGCGTCGGGCTCTGGACTGATGGCTCAGAGCCTGGAGCCTGTTTCCGATTCTGTGTCTCCCTCTCTCTCTCTGCCCCTCCCCTGTTCATGCTCTGTCTCTCTCTGTCCCAAAAATAAATAAACGTTGAAAAAAAAAATTTTGAAAAAAAAAATAAATAAAAAAAAATAAATAAAAAGAGATGTTTGCCAAGGTTACAAACATTTGTTAAGGGCGCTATTTTAAAAAATGTGTTTTCTGGCCTCCTTACCGTTCTCGTATTACACTTAACCCCATCTCCCCACAAAATAACAGAAAAGTACTATGCGTATGTCACAAAATGCAAGCTAAAACTGCTCAAATGGTAAATGACCAATATTTTTACGTGCTTACTCAGCAAGCAGACTTCTAGGAAAGATTTTGTAGTAAGTTAAAAAAAAAAACAAAAAACAAAAAACAGATGCAGCAAATAGGAAATCAAAACTTAGGGGAGCCTGGGTGGCTCAGACGGTTAAGCGTCCAACTTTGGCTCAGGTCACGATCTCCGTAGTCCGTGAGTTCGAGCCCCGCGTCGGGCTCTGTGCCGACAGCTCAGGGCCCGGAGCCTGCTTTGGATTCTGTGTCTCCCTCTCTCTCTGCCCCTCCCCCACTCTCTCTCTCTCTCTCTCTCTCTCTCTCTCTCTCTCTCTCTGAAAAATAGATCAACATAAAAAAAAAATAATAACTTGTACTTGAGTTTATAAGGAGAAATTCTGGCTAACCAACCACATAAACCTTGAAAAAGTATTTTATACGTACGTCTCATGGGGAAAAACGTTTTCCTCCCCAGGCAAAGCTAGAGGAGAAAAATCCCCCAAAGCCTGCATTCAGTTAGTCTACGAGATACACAAATCCACATGGTTGGGCCTGTGAACTGGCAATGACTTCCCACATTGCCACCAAACCCACACGGCAGCCTGGTCACAAACTGCGAGACCCCACCCACCTTTTCAACGATGATAAGGTCTCCAACCTGGATATTGGAGCTCTTCACTTTCACCGTCCCTGCGAAGAAAGACATCCAAGATACATCACGTATGAATGCATTTCAACTCCTCACGCCTTTGCAGAGTGCCCACTAGCCTGCAAAGTCAATGTCATACACCCAGAAGTATGTGCCTCCCCTGCCCAGCCCACCTCATCAACACTGCCTGCCCCTCTTCGGAGAGATTCACCTGCTGCGGGGGCTGCTCGAGGAGTGAGTCCCCGCCCCTTCGAGCCCTGGAATAACTCACCCCTCACTTGAGGTCTTCTGCCTCACCGGTGCCATATAAGCTTTCCTAAGTCGGCACCGTGACATTCATTCGGCCCCAAAACAAAACAAAACACAACACGGAAATGGGGAAGAAAATGAAGAGTCGGATCCACAGACAGAAGGTCAACTCTTAATTTTCAACACCCCTAGAAAGAATTTGGGGCCAACCGAAAATGACCGATTTTTTTTTTTTTAGATTTGCAATTGCTAGATATTTTGCTTATGTGATGTTCAGACTACACAACTTTCGCTGGATGTCTGGATAAACAGTAACAGCTCACATGAAACACCAATCCTGTGCTAAGCACAGTACAGATGCTGACAGAGTGACAGCTTCTTTTACCCTCACGACAGCCCTCAGAAACAGGGATTATTGTCTGAAGTTTTCAGAGGAGGAAAAAAGGCTCAGACCTGCACCCAAACCCCTAGTCTCACGGTGAGAACAGGTCAGAGCCAGGATTCACACCACCATCTGACTCCAGAGGGTGAATAAAAAATACCAAAAAAAAAAGAAGTGAGTTCAGTTCAACCCCTCCCCCCCCCCCCCCCAAAACACATGTACTGAGTGCTATGCTATGGGAATTCAAAGATGCAAGACAGTCCCCTTATCCTAGAAAAAAAAAGCCTGGTCTCCAGGAGTCAACAAACGTGCTGGTGGAGACCACGGCAGTGAACAGTTTCGGTTCCCCACTGGGCCAACGACTGTTCCCCACCAAAGGCTAAAAACCATTCTTAGCTCCCAGCCCATACCAAAAAAAACAAACAAACAAAAAAAAAAAAAAACGGGTGCCTGGGTGGCTCAGTCGGTTAAGCGTCCGACTTCGGCTCAGGTCATGATCTCACAGCTCGTGGGTTCGAGCCCCGCGTCGGGCTCTGTGCGGACAGCTCGGAGCCTGGAGCCTGTTTCGGATTCTGTGTCTCCCTCTCTCTGACCCTCCCCCGTTCATGCTCTGTCTCTCTCTGTCTCAAAAATAAATAAACGTTAAAAAAAATTAAAAAAAAAAAAGGTGGGGGGCTGGATTTGGCCCCTGGGCTGTGGTTTGCAAACCCATGAGCGGGTGAGAAAGAGAGTCAGACAGATGCTGTTAGTGCTAAATAGTGTGTGAAATGATGCAGGGGAGCCCAGTGTGCACACAGAAGCCCCTTGATCGTGCATTCAACATTCCAGCAGCATTTATGGAATGCGTGCTGTATGCCAGGTCATGCGCAGGTGGGGATCCACAGAACTCACGGTCTAGTGGAGGGAAGGAGGCGATGGGCAAATAATAATCGGGTGGGAGGGGCTCAGGGAGGTGCACAAGAGGTGACACGGGAAATGGCCACATGAAGGACACTGGTGACCAGTAACCCAGGAGCGGAAGGCACGAGATTGGAGAGAGTGTGCGTGTCAGCTGCCCACACGCGCGCGTGCAGTGGCAGGCTGCACCTCCTTCCTTCAGCGAGACCAGAAGCGCCGCATGGGAGGCAGGGACCGGCAAGAGACAAAGGCTGAAGGGCTGGTCGGGGGCCGGGTGGTCCTAAGAACAAGTCCGGAGAGGAGACGGGCCTAGATTCTGGGGGCGGGGCACATTCTCACACATTAAAATCTTCGAGAGTCTTTGGCCTATTGTAAAAAGCCCATTTAACTTACAAACCATCAGATGAGCCGAGGGAGAAAGGAAATGACAGGAATGGCTCTCAGTCCTCTGCAGGGAAGTATCAGTTTCCCCAGCACCCAGAGCAAAAGTCGAAGGGGAATCACTCGGCTGCTACTCCCTCCCTGTTCGCTCAACAAACGCCCGGCGCTCACGAAGGAGGCGCATGCGCTCTCTCGTTGGAGCTCCGCTAGTTTTGAGAAGAACTTAAAAGACACTGACGAGGTCATCTAAGCGTACGACCCGAGACTTCTACAGTTTTTCACAGCATTTTCTACTTTTCGCACCATTCAGCGTGTCTTTGTAATAATTATCCACCATGATCATGGCTTTCCAGAGCATTCCAAGTTATCGCTATGGAAACAACTTTTTCAAGGAGGTTCCACAGGGTTTCATTTTCATTAGTTCTTGTGTTTAATTAAATTTCATCATGGTAACAGCACTGGCACTAAAAAAGGAAAGCATACAAACACTAATAACAACTTCTAGACAGAACGTAGCAAGTGGCGATGAGCTGGGCCGTCAGTTGCTCTGAGGGCCTTCTAGACTCTTCCAGCGTGGGCATCTCACTCATCTCACATCAGTGTTTAATGTGCCTCATTTTCTCAAAACACAGGCCTAAATTCAGTTCGTGGGCCTGAGCCCTAGCACGCTGGAGAGAGACCCACAGCCTCAAGCGTTCATTATGTCGAGACATCTGCAGAGGGAATAGAAGATTTCCACCAAAATCCAAAGAGTCAGAGGGGCGCCTGGGTGGCTCAGTGGGTTAAGCGTCTGACTTCGGCTCAAGTCATGATCTCACAGACTGTGAGTTCAAGCCCTGCCCGTGTTGGAATCTGTGCTGACGGCTCAGAGCCTGGAGGCTGCTTCAGATTCTGGGTCTCCCACTCTCTCTGCCCCTGCCCCACTCATGCTGTGTGTGTGTGTGTGTGTGTGTGTGTGTGTGTGTGTGACTTTCTCTCTCAAAAATAAATACAACATTAGAAGAATTTAAAAACACACACAAAGAGTCAGAGCATTAGAAATGGGGGGAAAGAGAGTCCAAAGTGCAGAATTCTTCTCCTGCCTGAACATTTCTTCTGGTCCCACCAGGGGGCAACAGGAAAAAATAGACAGAGTCGCCCTTTTCTTCCTGGGGAGTTTACCAAGGCATTGCTTGCAGGAAGGAAGATCATAAATTCAACATGGCCCTCTGTGCCAATGAACTTTTCCTTCACCTGAGCTTGCCCCAGCTTTCCCAAACATAAATTTACACATTGTCTCTGGTTTTATTACTAAAATTTAAGCCGGCGGACTGAGCCAAACGATCACGGAGCCCGTGTTCCAAAGTTGCAGACCTAGCCACAAATCTTCTTTTACGTGTAACTCAAAGAGGAACGTGCATCTCAAGTCTTATTAAATAATTACTATACACGTATATGTGTGGATGACGGCAGGACGGAGGACAAAATCAGGAGGGTTATGCTGGAAGGGTGGATGGTGATTCTTTCTGGAGACATAGGGAATTTATTCCTTTCTCCAGCGCGTATGCTTTCTAAACTCTTCACAGTGATTTTTTTGTTTGTCTGTTTATAAGCAGGAGGGGCTCTTCCAACAAGAAAAAAAAGAAGAACAAATTAAATTAGCTCAAACTTTTAAGTGACCAGAGCCAGATCTTTCCCTTCTACGACGGAGTCCTGATTTATGATCAGCTAATGTGAACCCTGCCTCTCCCTGTCCATCTGCTCCACCTCAACAAAAACCCCTTTTAATCCGCTGTGCATGCCGAGGAGTCTCTGCCTAAGGCCGGCCGGCGGATCCTTGAGACAAGCTCTTCTACTCTGTGTGTCATCCACCGTCTGGGGAAGGGACCAGCGGAAGCCACTTGGAGACCTTCGCGGTGGCTCCCTCATTAGCATTTCAGCATTGGGGGGTGGGGGGAACCTTGCAGCTTCAACGAAGGGCTATCCTCAGCCTCCCACTCTCTAGAGCTAATCATGCAGTCTTGACCATAAATTTGGACTTCCCTTTCCATACTGCCATTTTTTTTTTAGCCATCAAAAAGGCACGGTTCAGGCCTGCGTGCAGGACACATGGTTAGCGTGTGTCTAGGCAGGTGTGTATTCTGAATGAGGACAGACATAAAGCCAAAAGGAGAAAAGGGGGCAGGAGCAAAAGAGAAAGGAAAGCAGATACCAGTGTGTATGTTCCAATGGTTACTGGGCTTTCCATCAGCCACGCCCCACAGCTGGCTGCGGAGGGACAAAAGGAGCTCGAGGTGGCCCCTGCTGCCGCCGCCAGGGCCGGGGCGGGGGAGGGAAATGAGGGGGGAGATGGGGACAAAATGAGATCAACTAGCCAGGCACTGGGGGCTGGGATTAACTCACACGATGAAAAAGACCTTCAAACCGTGGAAAGGGCTCCAAACACACGACTCCTAACCTTACATTAACAACTATTTTGAGTTTTCTACAAATGGAAAGAGAAGGGAGGGAGGGAGGGAGGGAGGGAGGGAGGGAGGGAGGAAGGAAGAAGGAAGGAAGGGAGGAAGGGAGGGAGGAAGGGAGGGAGGGAGGGAGGGAGGGAGGGAGGGAGGAAGGAAGGAAGGAAGGAAGGAAGGAAGGAAGGGAGGGAGGGAAGGTGAGAGGGAGGGAGGAAGGAAGGAAGGGAGGGAGGGAGGGAGGGAGGGAGGGAGGAAGGGAGGGAGGAAGGAAGGAAGGAAGGAAGGAAGGAAGGAAGGGAAGGGAAGGGAAGGTGAGAGGGAGGGAGGAAGGAAGGAAGGGAGGGAGGGAGGAAGGGAGGGAGGGAGGGAGGGAGGGAGGGAGGGAGGATGGACGCAGTTAAGCGTCTGACTTTGGCTCAGGTCACAATCTCATGGTTCATCATGAGTTCGAGCCCCGCATCAGGCTCTGTGCTGACAGCTCGGAGCCTGGAGCCTGCTTCCGATTCTGTGTCTCCCTCTCTCTCCCCCTCCCTGACTCATGTTCTCTGTCTCTCCAAAATGAATAAACGTTAAAAAGTAAAAATAAAGAAATATGGGAAATACAAATGGCACATCTCCAAGGACTACTACACGTCTCCAAAGACAGCAGGACAGCTCCTCCCGCCCCTTCTCTGCCTGGAAGAAGACACCCTCCCCAACACCCCACCGAGAAGTTAGCAGACACAGGTACTTCCCTTTTTTCTCTCATCTTCCCTGAGGTTCCTAAGGCGGAAGGAGAGCCAGCCCCGGGGGTGTGCGACCCGTGTGTTCACACAGGCACCCCCATCCCAACCCTTGAGTGAATGAAAGACCAGTTATCAAGTTAAAATTCTTAACTTTTCAACCAGGAGTCCTGCATTTTCATTTTGCTCCGGTTCCCACAAACAACGTAGCCACTCCTGCAGCGAACTACAAAACTGAAAACACCGAGTGACCTCTTTGGTGCACAGCGTACAGGAAAACCTGGCCCCGTTCTGAGAACTGAAGGCCCAGAACTTCCCCCTTCCCAGACCGCTCTCCTCTTCTGGTTCTCCTCACACCCAGCCTCCCACCTCCAGCCTCTGGGATTTTCAGATACATTTGCAGAAACTTTACAGAAGTTGGGTAAGAGATTTTTACAAAGGTTAAGTGGGAAACTGTCTGCTGGCCACATCCTAAATCATTAAATGCCTTCTATAAAATAAATTTATCCCTTTCAGCTTTCAACACTTTACCCAAGTCACCTCTGGGCCTGAGTTTATAACAGGGAACAAAATTCCAATTACGAGAGCTGTTTATTTCTGTAGAGATGGACCCCAAGCCTTTCATAAGCCAAGCTATTGAGCCCAAACCCTGCTTTTCATGGGTGACAGCTTCAGAATAAGACCAGTTTGTCTACACTGCAGGGAGAAACCAGATGTTTCCCTGGAGTCCAAACAAGCAAATGACAATTCAGTCAAACTGCAGAACGGCCCGCAAAAAAAAGAAATTTCTTAAAAATAAATTCCGGGGCACGAGCATGTGTGGGCCTATGTTTTGACCCCGAACACCTCCAGCCCTCCTTTGATTTTCCATTGTGCATGCAGGATATGGATCGCTTTCGTAGCCGCATCTCCACACACCGACCCCGGTTAATGTATTACTCTTGAACTCACACTCTGTGACAGTGATGAGTTGTAAATTTCCTGGGGTTGACATTAAAACGCCTCTACAGACCCGGCAGAGTTCACAGGTTTAAAGCTGAAATTTTCATAATCCGAGAGAGTCGTCCGCATTCCCGAGAGCCTAAGAAAAGACTGTTATTTGAAAACAGGCAAGGGGTTGAAAAGCATTATTATAAATTCCATGGCCACTTCCTAGGGCCTTCCTCTAAAATAGCGGGAACTTAAAAAAAAAAAAAAAAAAAAAGGCTGAGGCTTAAATGTAACAAGTTTATGCCCAACAGAGGCTTTTAAAATAAATATATAAATGGTCCTCCCTGCTTCTGGTGCCCAATAATGAAGAAACAGAACAACAACACCCCAGCGTCAGGGGTATTATCTTTTGGGAAAGATAACAGCTTAATGTGTATGTGAGATTGTTTTCAGGTTTTTTGTTTTGTTTTATTTTGTTTGGCTTTTTTTTTTTAATTTTTTTTTTTAATGTTTATTTATTTTTGAGACAGAGGGAGACAGAGCACGAGTGGGGGAGGGGCAGAGAGAGAGGGAGACCCAGAATCTGAAACGGGCTCCAGGCTCTGAGCTGTCAGCACAGAGCCGGATGCGGGGCTCAAACCCACGAACCGTGAGATCATGACCTGAGCTGAAGTCGGACGCTTAACCGACTGAGCCACCCAGGCGCCCCTTTTTTTGGCTTTTTTAATTAAACAACAGATGAGTTCATCAACGATTTGCAGTAAAGAGAAGTTGAGCGCTTTGAAAAAGCGAAGAAACCCACGGGTCTGAAATACCTTGGCATGTCTCGGAGAACGGTATGAGAAAAGTGTCTTGCAAGATCTGTTTTAAATAAGACTTGTAAAAGCAAATGCTTTGGGTCTTCATGAGGAAAGCTTGGGCAGGGGAATACTTTGCTTCCCAAACTGGATTTGAGATCCTCAGTCAAGGACTTTTGTGGTACTTTTGCCGTGGTTACTATCAAAAAGACCATTCACTGTAATTCTCTTCTCTCAAAAAAGTATAAAACAGGGGTGTCTGTTGATCCTGGGTACAGGGACTACTTAGCGCCAGGCCGTGCGGATGTGATCTCTTCTTCTGGCCCCTGCCACAGCTGTGTCCCACCAGATCTCGGTCAGGCCAAGAAGCCTCAGAACCTGATCCCCCTCTTGGCATTTACTGGAGCAGGAGGCATTAGGGCAGTGCTGTATGTCTCGTGCCTGGGACTGTTCAATCCAGATGTCAGCAGGGATAGGAGGAGTAACCCAGAGCCCTGGGGGAAACGGGGTCCCAATGGTCAATACAAGGTTCTGCTCAGTGACTGCACATTACAGCAAACTGGAGAAGGGCCAGACTTCTGCATGAGACATCTCGCTATAAGGCTTCTTACAATGGAGGTCTCCCAGAAACCCTCCACACAATTTTCCACTTACCCAGGAAATATTTCCCCTCTAAATGCACAAAATCAGGGTGCCTGGGTGGATCAATCGGTTAAGCGTCCGACCTCGGCTCAGGTCATGATCTCATGGTTCATGAGTTCGAGCCCCATGTCGGGCTCTGTGCCAGCAGCTCAGGCCTGGAGCCTGCTTGGATTCTGTGTGTGTGTGTGTGTGTGTGTGTGTGTGTGTGTGTGTGTGTGTGTGTGTATCTCTCTCTGTGCCTCTCCCCTGCTCACACTCTGTCTCCCCCTCTCAAAAATAAATAAACATTATAAACGCACAAAAGCATGTTGGTGTACTGTGTTGGGGTTTGCATGGATTAATAAATATCTGAAACTTGAGGAAAATACAATTAAAATTTTTTAAAAGTATAAAACATAGCTTAGTGTTCTCCCATGCCTGAACAGAGTTTATACTATGAAAAACACAAACAGTACTTGGGTTTGGGAGCACGAAGTTCCCATTTAGTTAACTACCCACGAGCGAAACAACTCTCCATTAATGAATGCATCTTCCCTTTATCGTCGTACCTTCTCCTGATAAACTTCAATGGAATACAAATGCCAAAAAGAAAGACACGTATATCCTTTGACCTCAAAATTCAGTTACATGAACCACAATACTAACAGTCCAAAGCGGATTCTGAAATAAATTGGAAAAAAAAAAGATGTCACTCTTAAGCGGAAATGAGACCCTGAGGTTATTCTATCACTAGGAAAGGGTGAAGAGACCCTTTCCAGAACTATCTGGAAAGAAATGGGGGAGATGAAAGGTAGCAGCTGGGTTTCAACACCATACATATACCCCAGAACTGAAGAAAGGCGGATTCTCTCCATTTCACATAGACTTCCAGCTTATCGCTTCTGGCTCGAGGCATGCCCAGATGTCCCCAGCAGGAAAGAAGCATCCAGCAACTGTATTCATTGTGCCTCTGTTTGCACTTTCTTTCAAAGCTAATTATCCGTGTGCCTCATTTAGCTCCTGATCACAAGTTAGTCTGGGCAAACATTCCTGGTTGAAGATCTCATGAAAATGCAAAGAAATCCACTGCCCTCAGCACCCGGGATCATCGAGGCAAAGCACTCCACCCCCCAGATTTCAACTTTTGGTTGGAGCAAGACCCAAGGAAGAAGAAATAATCCCTTTACTTATTATTCCCTCCCCACCCAACCCACATCCTTCCAGTAACAAAAAGAAGTTTTGCCGAGTCGGCTACCACTTCAAGCCCCCTTCTTCTTTGGCTTTGGGATGACAGTGCCACTGAATGCTGTTAGAGGAGACCCCTCAACTCACAAGAACCTCCCTCCAGTCTCTGATCACGCTGCAAATGCACATTTCAAGGAGGAGAAGAAATGCTTAACTATCCCAAAGAGCCGTACTGGGTTTCCACCAACTTTGTCTAACGAGTGTGTCCACCTTGGAATGAGGGTGCTGGGGTAACAAGTCCCTTTGGACTCACAAACGTGTTTTGACATTCTTTAAATCTGAGAGCACTTCTGTAGCGTACGTATAAAGGCTGAATGTCGTAGCCACGGTTGAGATACCCTGGGTGAAGGTGCTGCCCACAGCTCCCGGCACACAGTAGGTGCCTAGACCCACAGGCCACGGACGTGCATTCAGACAAGCCGGGCTTCAAGTCACAGTCCCGCCCTGAACTAGCTGCTGCTCCCATCTGTAAAAGCCACCTGGCTGTCTAAGAAATTACACCCTAGACCTGCTTCAACACGTAGCTGGCTTTCGGTGGGTCATCGCTCATTTTTTTCTACTGCTTTCCAACGTCAACAGTATTTTTTTCTTTTTTTGTAAAGAGTTGCAATTTTAAAGTTTATTTTTGAGAGGGTGAGACTGGGGGAGGGGGAGAGAGCGAGGGAGAGAGAGAGAATCCCAAGCAGGCTCCGCATCGGCAGCACAGAGCCTGACGCAGGGGCTCGAACCCACCAATCCTGAGATCGTGACCTGAGCCGAAACCAAGAGTCAGACGCTCAACCAAATGACCTGCCCAGGTGCCCCTGGACAGTATTTTTCAAACACTTCCAACACCAACTTCTCCCTGTAGCATGCCTTATCCGTGGATTCCCAGACCATAGGATGGGCTTTCCCACAGTTTCCAGGCCCTCACTGGCCTACATGATCTTCTCTGTTTTCCCAGGAGGGAAACTCAGGAAATACAGCCTAAATGGGAAGAACAAGATGGACAAGATGGAGCCAGAACCTGGGGTATGTATCCCACCCACATCTCACCTGTGGCCTTTGGAAGGAAGACTCTTCACCACGGCCTCTCTGTGCCTGTGTGATCTGGGAACTAGCACGGGGCCGCGTGCTCAGAAGGGTCCTGTTCTTGGTTTCGTGCTCACCTGCTGCCATCTTGAAATTCTTAATTTCCTTTATAAGTTTATTTTACTTATTTTGAGAAAGACAGAGAGACAGAGAGAGTGTTCCAAGCAGGCTCCACACTGTCAGCACGGAGGCCGACTCAGGGCTCAAACCCAAGAACCGTGAGATTAGGACCTGAGACGAAATCAAAAGTTGGACGCTCAACCAACCGAGCTACCCAGGCGCCCCCTCAAATTCTTAAATTTTTGAACAAGGGCCCCATGTGTTCATTTTGCACGATGCACCACAAATCACGCAGCCAGTCCTGCTCTCTTCCACCCTGTAAGACTTACGATGAAGGTCACCTCTTCTGAGAACACCTATCACCTCCTCTCTGATGGGCCCCCATAACCTCCCGTGGCCCCTGGCTCATACTTCCATTTATTTATTCACACCACCAACATTTAACGGACCTCTGCCACAATACCATCAACACTGCCTTTCTTGAACACACACCAAATCCCGGGCACGGTGTTAGATTCTTCTCGTACGGGAGTTGTATGTAGAGCAACTCTGATAAGGTAGGGCACTGTTATTACCCCCGACGTACTGACAGGTTAAGGATGTGCCCACGGAGCAGAGTGTAGGGGGAAGCAGGACTCCTGAATCAAGGCACAGCACAGGCTCAGAAACACTACTTTCTTCAACTGTCATACATTGTGCTCAGAACCAGGAACGCTGTGGTGGAGAAAGGGGAAGTTCCTTGACGGCCACCCCACTCCCACACCTAAAGTGTAATTATTAGTTGCATTTTTTTAAGTTTATTTATTTATTTTGAGAGAGATAGAGAGAGAGAGGGAGGGAGGGAGAGAGGAAGGGAGAGAGAGAGAGAGAATCCCAAGCAGGCTCCACACTGTCAGCACAGAGCCCGACGCGGGCCTCGAACTCACGGACCGCGAGATCGTGACCTGAGCCGAAGTCGGCCGCTTAACCGACTGAGCCACCCAGGCGCCCCAGGCCGGTCCTTTAAAAAAAAAAAAAAAAATTTTTTTTAATGTCTATTTATATATGAGAGAGAGAAAGGCGGAGTGTGAGGAGAGGGTCGGGGAGAGAGGGAGACACAGAATCCGAAGCAGGCTCCAGGCTCTGAGCAGTCAGCACAGAGCCTGATGCGGAGCTCAAACTCGGGAACTGGGAACAATGAGATCATGACCCGAGTGGAAGTTGGACGCTTAACCGACCAAACCACCCAGGTGCCCCTGGCCGGGCCTTTTCAAAAATGTCAATGTTGTATCCAAGAAAACCCGGGATATGTGCCAGCCTAGAGGAGATAAGGAGCAAGGACAAGTAAATGTCACTGGCAACTCTGTACTGGTTTCTGTACCAGAAGAAAAAAAAAATGCTGTTAAAAACAGGGCATTTTTGATGCTGGGGGGTGGCGGGGGGGGGGGGGGGGGACCAGGACATTTTAGGAACAAATGGCAAATTTTGAGTAAGGGCTGTAGATTAATAGTAATGCGCCACTGTTAAATTTCCCGATTTTACAACTGTACTGTGTTACGTAAGAGAAATGCCCCGCTAGGAATTAAACACGGAAGTACTTAGGAGTAAAGGGAATGATGTCTGCGACTTAACTCTAACGATTTAAGAGCGAGAGTATTAAAAAGCAAATATGGCAAAATGTTAACAACTGATGTATGCGCGGTGAGGAGGGTATTGGAGTCAACCACAGGATTTTGTAACTTTGTTTCTCGTTAGACACTGTTCACAAAAAATCTTTTCAACTCAATCGGCACAAGTACTGCTATCGTTAATCAGGAAGTGATATCAGAATGTAGGTAAGTGACGCGGCCCGTATAATCCAGGGATCAAGGACTTGATATTTTGGCTTCTAGCCGTGTCTCAAGTCTAAAAACGGTGTTGAAAAATACATTTTTAAAGATATCACGGGATACAAAAGAAAAGAGCTCTGCATGGACACACACACACACACGCTTGTTTCATTTTGCTTTTGAATTTACTAAACGAAGATCTTGGTGAAAAGCCTCACTCAAGAAAATAGTAAGTAACTAGACAGGAAGGTGAAGAAAGCTTTCTTTCTCTTCCTCTCTCTGAAATCTTCCAGTTGGGCCTTCACACTCTGCTCCCCGCCTCCCCACTAAAGCGTGTCAAGTAACTATACTCACCTCCATCACTTTCTCAGCTGACAGTTTCTTCAGTGCTTTGGGGGGGGGGGGTGGCTTTCAGAACAAATGGCCAAGCAGGGGCTGGGTCAGTGTTCAGAACTCTGCTCGGTTTCCCCCATGGCTGCATTGGCATGACAACAGAAACCACGGGCCACAAAAGGAGACCGACCGACAAAGGAAGACAAGTGTTTAATGCTGGAGCCATCTGCCAATTCTCCTAAGGATCTTTTCAAGAAGTGAGTGAAGCTAAAGGAGGAGGCGAGAAGGGAATCTGCAGGGGAGGGCAGAAAAATCATTCACGGGAGACGCGATTGCAATATGAAAAGGACCAAAGAAGGTTTGGAGCTAGGACAGATGAATGAACGGAATCCACCTAAATAGACCCACAGCACCCTCTCCAATGGGGCTTTTGTCGGTTGCCTAGCATTGTAAATGTTATAGTCAGAATATGTTATTAAGGGAGGATTTAACATACACGGGCCACAAAAAACACCCTGCGGAGGGGTCTTCTGATTACCCACGTGGAAAGCCCAAGCCACCTGCCTTTGCAAAGACGACACTGGGTTTTCTTTCTTTAGGCAGCAAGATGTCCTAAATACAGTAGTTTAGCCATAATAAAGCATTTTCATGCCAACGCTGCACCCCCCACTTCTCCCAGAGACATTCTGCCAAATGTTAAGACCACCAACTCTGAAAATTATTTAAATGCACCAAAACAAAATACCTTCATGCCCTCGGGGGATTAAAAAAAAAAAAATGTGAGCCCAAAACATATTCCTCCATCAATATTAATAGAAAGAAAATAAAACCCTGAAACCGTGTGTGAGCGCCTTGGGGAGACTGAGGCATCAAAAGCAGTTCACCCTCCCTGAGACACCTATCTACCTCCTGGTTTTCAGAATTCTTGACGTCCTGAAGGTTAAACACGGCTTTCATCCACCTCTGCTGCTCCTAAAACATTATCAGTCCCTGAACGGCCTGTCATCTTCAGGGACTTTAGGTAACAGCCTCTTATTTCTGAACACAGCCTTACAGGTTATCTCCTGTAGAATTTGTAGTTGAAACACAAGTTAACGCTGGCTGGATTGGTAGGTGGGTTCTCAATGGGGATATTCAGGAGTTTGTTTGTTTTTAATTCCACCAATTTAAAATGCATGTGCCTCCGGGCGCCTGGGTGGCTCAGTCGGTTAAGCATCTGACTTCAGCTGAGGTCATGATCTGGTGATCCACTGGCCCTGTGCTGACAGCCTGGAGCCTGTCAGATTCTGTGTCTCCTTCTCTCTCTGCCCCTCCCCTGCTCACGCTCTGTCTCTCTCTCAAAAATAAATAAACATTAATTTTTTTTTTTTTTTTTTTTTAATGCATGTGCTTTGCAAGGGATTCAGTGCTTAAGGGCTATCTGGTTGCTTCTTTGGTCAGACTCTCCACCTTAAGTTGTAGGATTTTTTTTTTAATTTTTTTAATGTTTATTCATTTTTGTGAGAGACAAACAGAGAGCGAGTCAGGGAAGAGCAGAGAGAGAGGGAGATGCAGAATCCAAAGCAGGCTCCGGGCTGTGAGGCTGTCAGCACAGAGCCCAACGTGGGGCTTGAACCCACCAACCATGAGCTCATGACCTGGGCTGAGGTCGGGGGCTCAACCGACTGAGCCACCCAGGTGCCCCAAGCTGGAGGATTTATAAGATGCCCCTCAACAGAATCCTCAGAGATGCAGCTATAAACCTGGCGCCCACTTAAAAAAACTAATGTTGCAAAGTTGTGGCATTAGTTTCGTAATGTTGAAAGAGTATCTTTCAAAGCCTCACTCCCCAGAAATACGTAGGAGAGACTCCTAGCCTCCGCAACCTGCAACCTCAGCACGGACAAGAGGGGCCCCTCCCTCCCTCCCTCCTCAGCCAGCCGGGGGACAGGGTCAGCCAGAGGAGGCTGCCCAACGAATGGGGTTTAAATCCAGCCTGATGCACAAGTCAGCCACAGGCCAGGCTGCAAGAGTGACCCGTGGCAGCCTACAGGGGGCAGCCTGAGTCCCTCCAGGCCCCGGGCACACGTTGGCCTCCCGGGTGCCAGCAGCCGAGTGACTGTCCCGCCATGCGGTGTCCACACACCCGCCGGCCCCTGGCCTTGACCTCTGCTCCCTGACTGTCCGCGGCCCTGGGGGAGCCAGGAGGCTGACCTCTGGCTGTGAGCCGGCTGAAGATCTGGCAGTTGACTTCTCTGTCGCGTACATAACATCGGATCTCCTCCACCGCCTCTCGGATGACAGTGACGGCCAGCACGAAGCCCTGCAGAGACAGGGGAGAGAGGGTGAGCCCCGCGGAAAGTGACTTCCCTCTCCTGGTGCTGGGGACAGACAAGGCCAGAGGCCACACGGGACAGCAGCAGGGCGGGTCCTGCCAACCGCCCCAAATGCACCTGCCCCGGCAAGCCCACTTCTCTGACTCCTTCCTCCACACATACCCTGGGGAAACACTGGCTGACGCACACAGACGGGAGCATCCCTACCCACCACCACGGCAGGGTTTCTAAGAGTCAAGAAGGTGGTCGGTCCACAGGCAGTGGCCGAGCGATGGTACCTGGTGACATCTGTACCTCATCCAGCGGACGTTACTGGAGGGGTGTCACGGCCCCACAACAACCCTGCTCTTACCACTGCGGACATGAGGGCTCTGAGGCACAGAGAGGTTGAGTAATCTTGCCAAGGACACAAAGCTCCTAAGTGACAGGCAGGACACTGGCTCCGGAGTCCTTGCCCTTAACAGCCACATCGTTCAGTGTCCAGAGAAACGTGGAAAGGAGATCAGCCAACAACACAGAGCACACCCGGCCCAGTTAAGAAGAGTGAGAGCCATCACTTTTGCACTGACCTCCCAAGTAGGGACATCAACTCTTCGCCACATACAATGTAACCCCGTGCATACAAGCACCAACCGCAATGACCACAGTCTGCAAAGAGTTTCCAATTTCCTTAACCAGTGGCTAGATTCCTACGCAAGGAAAAGACGGGAGGGAGAGGGAAGGGCCAAAGGGGACTCCAGTCTTCTCTGTAACGCTTTCAATCCTTCTAAAGAAAACACATTGAGGGACGAGCACTGGGTGTTGTATGGAAACCAATTTGATAATAAATTTCATATATTGAAAAAAAAAAAAAAGAAAACACATCGAAGTATTGATTGCATAAATAGCAGCTAATAAAAAGAACACTGAAACTGCCCGACCTTTCCCGGGTCAGGTACCTCAACTCATACAAAATTTGGCGGGGGCTGGGGTGTGAGTCAGCCGTAACAGGAAACCTATTTCCATCCAGATTCCTCCTCTTGTGTCAATAAAGGCAAGAGCATTCGTTCATTTTTCTTACAAAATACCCTTGTCATCTCTCCTTTTCAAGCCTTTTTTTTTTTTTTTCTTTAATACAGAGAGCACCATCGCCCTGAAGGTTAGCAGCCGTGATTCTTTGGGGATTTCATTTTTATATTGTTTATCCTGTGAAATAGATGAACTTCCATTCAAAGGACTTTAAATCTCTTAGGTAAATCTAGCCAGAGATGCGCTGCTTTGTGGGACTTCTCCAAGGGCTCGTTTGTCTTTCCAATCAAAGGATTGCTCCTGTTTCCAATCCAGATGCAGCCAGAGCAAGACTGGGACATTCCAGAATGAGAGCTCCAGAGCCGGAGGTGAGAGGAAGCCTGTGGTGGCAGGGCACAGACCCAGTCTGCAGAACGGGCACCCCTCCCACGCCGCCGGGTCGTTGTTCCGGGCCAGAACCCAGGTGTTTGCTGTTTGTTTTTGCAAACGTTCCCGTTCCTATCCCTTGCTGCTGCGTGGGCCTAGCGAAATCCCCCTGATGTTAATGGCAAGTGTGCACACATACAAAGACAGGAGCCGTGACCTCCCTGCTGCAAATAAACACCGCCTCCTAAGTTATCCCATCTACTCCCCCTGCCCTGCCCCCCGCCCCAACACACAGTTCCCATTAAACCCAAAGGACCTGCCATCCCTTAGGCTAGAAAATGCTTTTGCTCAGAGATGCAAATGTCGTCCAGAAATAAATTCCAACCATCCAACTTCAGAGGTCCTTAAGATCCACGGATATTTAGAAAGAGGCTTTAACAGGGAGGGCTGGGATTGTCTGAGCTCGGAAAGGGACTCAGAGGCAGTGACAGTGCCCAGACAGGCCATTCTGAAAGTGTTAAGCCTCCTTTTGTAAAGTCGCACATCAAAAATAGATTTCCTGAAGCAAAACCAATCTATGAGCTAGAAATCAGAAAAGCAGTGCCCTCTGGTTCAGGAGGGATTGACTGGAAAGGAGCACTCGGGGACTAGGGTGGTGGAAATGCTCTGTATTTTGACCAAGGTGGTGTTTCCAGGTGTTGACAAATGTCAACGTATTATCTATGTATTTCATGGTACACAGATTATATCTCAGTAACGAAAAAATCTAGCTCTTCATACAAACAATTTTAGGGATCATTTCAGCTACCTATTGAGGAATTTCTCCCTCTAACATATCAGTACCAAGAAAAAGGTTATCAAAAGCTAAACCTTGGGGCGCCTGGGTGGCTCAGTCGGTTGAGCGTCCGACTTCGCTCAGGTCACGATCTCACAGTCCGTGAGTTCGAGCCCCGCATCAGGCTCTGTGCTGACAGCTCGGAGCCTGGACCCTGTTTCAGATTCTGTGTCTCCCTCTCTCTCTGGCCCTCCCCCCGTTCATGCTCTGTCTCTCTCTGTCTCAAAAATAAATAAATGTTAAAAAAAAAAAATTTAAAAAAAAAAAAAAAAAGCTAAACCTTAATCCAGACAAGGAACAATGACACCAGTGCCAGAAATTTAAAATTCAAATGAGAGTATTTCCTGAGAATTTCCTGTCCATTGGGAGCAAAAGGAGGCAATTTATTTGCAGGGCTTCCTTTTAATCCTCCCAATGAGCCAAGCAAGTAGACACGATCACGCCTGTTTTGCAGATGAGAAAACTGAGGTTCAAATGACACAACTTCCCAACGTGTAGCCAGGGACCACACCGCAGCCCTCACTCAGCCCTTATCCATAGCTGGCTCTGAAACGAGAGGCCTTTCAGGGTGGTCGGAGACATTTCAAAATGCGTTCTGGTCAAGAACCAGAAAGCGATTCTGCGCACAAAAATCTAGGGGACATCAGCTCTTGTCCCCTAGAAACATGCCATCCACTTCGTCTCTCTTTGACCCCCAAACCTTCTTCTCTGTAGCCCCTGGGAAGAGGCAGGACGGTAAGACCAACATCCTAAACCTTCACAGTGAAAATGGGGCTGTAAGAGAGACCCAGATGCGGAGTCGAAAATGTCAGGACCGCCAGCGGCAGCTGTGACCCTGCCTGCTTCCCACCTGCGGCCACCGTTCCAGGGAAAGCGGGCGGGGGGGGGGGGGGGGGAGGGGGGTCCAGGAGGAGGCGGAGGCCACTCTGACTGCATGCACGGAAGGTCAGGCTTCTGGGAACTCCTGGCATCATTTCAGCAAGGCGATGTGGGCAGGAGCTGGGGAATGGGGGTGGGGAGGGGCACCCCAGTGCTGGCTACTTGCTCCCGCCCACCTGGACTGGACCAGAGGGAAATTTTCACTGGGGCGATTTCTGTGTTTCTTGAATCATGTGAACATCTTACCTTTCAAATAACCACACTTTTAAAAGGCATCCCGGAAAAGGCAAGGTGATAAGTTACATTTTGTATACATTAGAGACTAACTTTTTTTACACAAGTAACTTAGGGTTTGACTCTAGATAGGTATGTAGTTAGCAGCTGTGGAACTAAAAACCTCCAATGACGTTGGGGTATTTCACATAAAACTCCAAAGCTTCTAACTCTTGGGCCTGGCAACTCCAGGACCACATTCGCACTTGCTGGAACGGAGCGGACCCTTCCGTTCTGCATGGGACGTGAGCTCCCCGGTTCTCCCGAGGCCTGCTTGTGTCAGCCGGGCCTCTGAGTCTGCAGTGTTCGTGGGTGAGAACGCAACGCGCCGACAGGAATGTTTGTTACGCGAGGCAAGGATGTGTGACAAAAGCCTTCTCCCGCTCCCAGCGTCCTAACTCACCCACAAATGACTCAGGTCGGGGGAGAACTGTTTGCACATCCCCAAAGCACCTTTGCTATTCGTGTGGAAAAACCCAACCCCCTCTCCCTTCTCTGGGCTTGAGCTGCCGGCCTAACCTGTCTGATGACACGGCACTCGCGGTTTATGGCCACCCGGCCACTCACGGGTCTCTTAGCAACTGGCTCCCTACACCGTCCGTGTCAGTGCACCAAATCCTTATCCTCTCCCACCTGCCACCATAAATAAATACATAAATAAAGCCCCACTTCATGTGAAATACACAGCTTCTACCTGGATAGAAAGAGATGTCACTTCCACCCTCTCCACACCCCGGTCACGCTGGGCTTCCTTCTGTTCTTCAAATGCTCTGGGCAAATGCCTACCGCAGGGCCTTTGCACTGCTGCTCTCTGTACCTGGGATACTCCCGCCTTCCTATTCAGCCCATCCCCTCCTCGAGATGTTTTCCATGGCCACACTGGCCAAGGCTGCCCCTCTACATCCCCCACCCCCACCTCATCCATTCAACAAATATTAAATGGGCCTGGGATAGCCTATCTGGCCCGTGGCCTTATTCTTAGAACCTCTGCAGGACTTTTCACAATTTGAAATGTTTACTGTCTGTCTCCTCTGAAAACCAACTGGACAGGGGCAGGAATTTTTATGTTTCATTCACCGCTATGTCCCCAGCACATAGCAGAGGCCCCCTCCCCCCCACCCGGCACACAGTCGCTACTCGATAACCATTTGCCCAAAGGCGGCAAGGGAGGGAATGGAGGGGCCTTCTGGTCAGTTGTCTCACTTCAGACACAAAGCGCAAAACGTGGTACTTTTCAAACCCTCCTGCTGGCAGACTCTACAGGGACAGAAAACAGGATCTCAGAAAACAATTCAAATAGCACAACCCACAAAGATGGAAGCCTTGTCCTTCTGGCCTGACACTGCATCCCCAGAGTCTAGAAACAGGCGAGACAGGCCGTAAGCATGAAATGCACAGTTGCTGAAAAAACTGACTGACTGGCTGAAGGACAGAACGAATGAAGGGCCCGGCCTTTACCACTTCACCAGTCCGGCCCCAGTGGTGTACAAAATGCAGCCCCACCATTAAAATCCTGGGGGGGCTTGGGGCGCCTGGGGGGCTCAGTCGGTGGAGCGTCCGACTTCGGCTCAGGTCATGATCTCGCGGTCTGTGAGTCTGAGCCCCGCGTGGGGCTCTGGGCTGACAGCTTGGAGCCTGGAGCCTGTTTCGGATTCTGTGCCTCCCTCTCTCTCTGCCCCTCCCGCCCTATGCTGTGTCTCTCTGTCTCTCTCTCTCTCTTAAAAATAAACATTAAAAAAAATTTTTTTAGGGGCGCCTGGGTGGCTCAGTCAGTTGGGTGTCCGACTTTGGCTCAGGTCATGATCTCACAGCTCATGGGTTCAAGCCCCATGTCAGGCTCTGTGCTGACAGCTCAGAGCCTGGAGCCTGCTTCGGATTCTGTGTCTCCCTCTCTCTCTGCCTCTCCCCCACTTGTGCACGCGCTCTCTCTCTCTCTCAAAAATAAATAAACATTAAAATTTTTTTTTAATTAAAAAATATAGGGGCGCCTGGGCGCCTCAGTCGGTTAAGCGGCCGACTTCGGCTCAGGTCTTGATCTCGCGGTTCGTGAGTTCGAGCCCCGCGTCGGGCTCTGTGCTGACAGCTCAAAGCCTGAAGCCTGCTTCGGATTCTGTGTCTCCGTCTCTCTCTGCCCCTCCCTCACTCATGCTCTGTCTCTCTCTCCTTCAAAAATAAATAAACATTAAAAAAATTTTTTTAATCCTGGGGGGGGGGGGGGGGCTTGAGGCTGTCCTGTCGCGTAAAAGGCTGCAGATGCCCGGGTGAGAGAGACAAAGAAGCGTCTGTTCCCAAACCCCACGGTCAGCGAACAAACCACGCCCCTTACTCACCAGCGGGACCCAGTAGGTGTAGAGTGCACCAAGTCTCATTTCAGGAACAAACTGAGAGCAGGCAAGAAGCAAGAAATAGAGGTTGAAAAAATACTTGAACTGGTTGAACAACACCTGCAACGACAAGACAGAGGAGAGAGAGGGGAGAGACAGTCACGGCTCGAGTGATGCACCTGCGGGGGGTCGAGTCCGAGGTGATTAACAGTTGAGAGCGGCCCTGCAGACGAGCACAACTCCCATGATGCCTTTTACGTAGAGTTTCAACGCTCCTGCGTATTGTTTAGGAAAACACATGTGGGTAATCAAAACAGGATTCGTAAAAGTCAAAAAAAAAAAAATGAAGAAGCAAACAATGATACGCACGGAAATTATTAACACCAAATTCAAGACAGTGGGTGCCTCTGGGGCCGGGGAGGGCATGCCGGGGGCTTCCACTTTATCTGTGACAAGTTGTTTCTTAAAAACTGTTTTGTAAGTACAGGGAGGCTGCTCAAAATGCTCAGAAGAGGTTTTAGTGGGAAATGTCTTTACTGATCAAGAAAACGAGGTAACCTCTCATCTCCACGATATGATCTCAACACCATAAAATAGAGCGGAATCCTGTCCTGTGTGGAGGCGGGTTGTGGGGGAGCCTCGATGGCTCCCAAGTGCCCTGGGAGGTGGGGGGGGGGGGTGGGGAGTCTGGCACCACACGCCTTGCCTGGGGCGCTGAGCGGAAATGATGTGTCTCTTGGAGGCTGAGGCAGTAAAGAGCCATTTTCAGCCAACTCACTCTTGCTCAGTCATGGAGATACTGGAGGCCTCGTGTTCCAGACGGTGTAGCCGCAACACGGAAGAGAGTGTGGCCGCTCGGCACCAGAATTTCCATGAAGGAGAAATAAAATTTTTCTTGATTTAAGATGCTGACATTTGGGGGGGTGGGGGGAGATGTGGGCTGAATGAAGCAGTGAAGGCAGTCAGAGTTGCCCTTAAAAAAACATTCAAATTGACCGTAAGCCACAGCATTACACGTTTGTGTTTCTGGAACCTCTCTCAATAAATCAAACACTCATTTTTTTTTTTCTTTCCCCTTCCAGCACTGAAACTGATCACTGCTGCTGCTTCTAAAGTCAGCCAGTGTGTGTCGGGTAAAAATAGGCATTCAATTCAAGCACATGTTGGGAGGCGGGGGAAGGTCTGTAGAGCTGAAATCCACAGATTGGCCTGAGCTAATGTGGAAATGCTAGCACCAGGACTCCAGAGCACAAAATATTAAGTAAGCACATCCAAAATATTCATTAGCAAAAATGCCAACAGCAATTCCTTCTGGATGGTAGGATTAAAACTTACCTTTAAAAAAAAAAAAAATCTCCATACTTGTATCTCCTGACTTTACTATACTGAATATGCGTTTCATGATGACAGAAGGGATACTTTAGGCAATGATGGGATTTTGGTTTTTGTAGATTTTTTTTTGGTATTTTGGTTACAATGCTGGGTCCCCAAAATATCTTTTTCACTCTTGCCCCTAACACACCAACTAAATGTGACGTTATTCTAATGGATCAGGTGGCGTCTCAAAGCAGAAATCTCAGAAGGCAGCCCGCCCCCCCTGCTAGGTACTCAGGACACGGGAGATGGACAGGCAGCGGCGAAGGCAGCCTGGAAAAGACCCAGGTTATCCGGCCACAGGGACGTTTGTCTTTTTTCTCTTTTTAAAAAATATTTATTTATTTTTGCGAGACAGGAAGAGTGTGAGCGGGGAAGGGGCAAGAGAGAGAGAGAGAAAGAATCCCAAGCAGACTCCCTGCTGTCAGACTCGGGTCTCAAACTCACCAACCGTGAGATCATGGCCTGAGCCAAAACCAAGAGTCGGCCACCTACCCGACTGAGCCACCCAGGTACACCGGGGACCTCGATCTTCTAAAACCCGGTACCACCACCCACATCCGGTGTGAGAAGAAAATAAAGGCTGTGGCCTCTGCCCGTACGCACCCCTGGAAGAAAGGTGAAGACGTTGTACTTCTGATTGTTGATGACATTCCGAGGGTACCTCTGGTCCCTCTTCTCGGGGTGGCCCAACCACACAGTGCGGGGCCTGGGCTCCCCTCCGCCGCAGCATCTCAGCCACTCACAGCACCTGTGGGAAAGACACAGCCACACCGTCAAGGCCACGCCCACACCTGTCCACTTCTCTCCGAATGTGTTCCTCTAGAGCAACTTTACTGGGTCAGGACAACGGCCACGAATGGGACTTCATCATCATGAGAGGGGAAAACAGAGCCAAGGCTTCTAAGAAGCGGTGGTACAAAATACGCTTTGTCCGCAAGCCCAGATTACTTACGTCATCAAAGTGTAAGATTCATTTTTAAAAGGAGATTTAAGTTAAAAAGTAAATACAGAGCAACACGTTACCTCTACTTTACATTTTGCTGATGAGAGAGGAGAACCCACAGCAGTTACAATACAGCACCCACGGAGAACCCCATTCAGATTTCTACCTCAATCTGTGTCTCTCAAATCGCAATTCTAATCACCCC
This sequence comes from Puma concolor, assembly GCF_028749965.1. NCBI lineage: Eukaryota > Metazoa > Chordata > Mammalia > Carnivora > Felidae > Puma > Puma concolor. The sequence goes on from NC_141669.1 coordinate 131,021,099, forward strand.
CCAAAATGTCTATTTGCTTAAAAATAAGCAAAATAAAAAGTAAAGCAACCAAGTGCGCCAAGATGTGAGAAGCCACAGAGTCCGGCCTCGAACGACTTCCGTCTTGCTAGAAAACCTGGTGTCTTTCCAGCACGCTGCCTGGATCCACCAAGATGACCAGGTAAAGGAGGGGAAGAATCTCTCCACACCCGGATCTCCTTTGAGCCACAGCCCAGAGGAGCCAGCCAGGAAGACACTGGCTCGGGGCCCGGTGTCACCCGGAGCCAGGCTGGCGTGCCCACTGTGGGCCGACTGAGCCCCCAGCTGCCCGGGCTGCCCTGCGAGGTGGGCACATTCGTGCGCTTGCTCCCAGGCGGCCCGCACAAGGCAGGGCAATCCACGTCCGGGGGAACGAAGCCACTCTTGAGAACACCTGTCCTTCCGGAGAGCCCAAACACAAGGCAGAAACCCCAGCCCTGCCGGCCCCCCCACCACGTTGCCAAGCGAAGTGAAACCAAGCAGACAGGGAAATGATGACTTATGTAATTGCAGGTCCACCACGGTCCTCCCTTCTTCCCATCCTCCCACGCGCCAGGCAGGCCCTGGTGGGGTGCTGGGGTACAGAGCGGAGCAGACTCAGCCCCCTGGTCATCAGCAAGCTGCCTGTCCAGATGCTCAAAATTCCCATGACGAAACACAATGCTCTTCCTTAAAAATAGGATCTTCGGGGGCACCTGGGTGGCCCAGTCGGTTAAGCATCTGACTTTGGCTCAGGTCATGATTTCCCAGTTCGTGAGTTCAAGCCCGGCATCAGGCTCTGTGCTGACAGCTTGGAGCCTGGAGCCTGCTTCTGCTTCTGTGTCTCGCTCTCTCTCTCTGCCCCCTACCTTACTCGCACTCTGTCACTCTGTCACTCTCTCTCTCTCAAAAATAAACAGTTAACAAAAAATCAAAGAAATACAACTAGCATCTTCATTCCAGTAAATCGGTGCTCGAGTGGGGCATATGTGATCAGGACAGGTTTTACTCCTAGTAACTCATCTGTGTTGGCCCTGTTCTCGGTTGTCCAAAGGCCAGAGACACACGCAGGCCTGGACCAGAGGGACCCAAACCGCCGCTGTCTGTGTATAAGCAGCACCTGTGCTGGCCATCGGTGGACACTCGCTAAGTGCACACTGAAGGCAGGAAGCAGGAAGGAGAGAGGGGGAATCACTTGACGGGGAGCAGACCTCTGGGTTAGTGGAAACCGCAGTCATGACTGACCCCTCCGTGATGTGAGCCAGCACCCCTCTCCCCATCCTGTAATAATCCTGTAACGATGGCTCCCGCAGTTGACAGTTTCTAAGCGAAAGCTAGAGAATGACCTTAACAAAACCATCAGGTCGGCTGTTCACATGAGTTTTGTCTGTTTTGTTTTAGCAGAACGCTCTGCACAGCAAGCTGCCAGGTCGGGCCGCTTGTCACGTAAGCCGCAGACGTGTGCATGTGCACAAAGTAGCAGGAGGGTCGTCGCAGGATGCATTGTGGTGGCAAAAGATGGGAGAGGGGCTCGGTGTGGTTCATTCTCTGTGAAATTCAGAACAGTAAGCATTTATCGAGTGTCCCGCTGGAACGAAGGACAATTTGGTCCGGGAACCGATGTTGGAGCAGCATCTTTGCTCCTTTCTCACAGCCCCACGACAAAACAGGGGTGAACGTTCGGCACAGGCTAAAATAAAAACTTTGTGGGAGTGCAAGCTGGTGCAGTCACTCTGGAAAGCAGTATGGAGGTTCCTCAAAAAACTAAAAACAGAACTACCCTAGACCCACCAATCGCACGACTACGCATTTCTCCACGGGATACAGGTGTGTTGTTTCGAAGGGACACACGCACCCCCATGTTTATAGCAGCACCATCAACAATGGCCAAAGTATGGAAAGAGCCCAAATATCCACCAATGGATGAATGGATAAAGAAGATGTGATGTATATCTATATCTATATATCTATATCTATCTATCCATACACACACAATGGAGTATTACTCGGCAATCAAAAAGAATGCGATCTTGCCATATGCAACTATGTGGATGGAACTGGAGGGTATTATGCTAAGTGAAATTAGTCAGAGAGACAAAAGTCATATCACTTCACTCACATGAGGACTTTAAGAGACAAAACAGATGAACAGAAGGGAAGGGAAGCAGAAATAATATAAAAACAGGGAGGGGGACAAAACAGAAGAGACTCATAAACATGGAGAACAAACTGAGGGTTACTGGAGGGGGTGTGGGAGGGGGGATGGGTGAAATGGGGAAGAGGCACTAAGGAATCTACTCCTGAAATCACTGTTGCACTATATATGCTAACTAATTTGGATGTAAATTTAATAAACAAACAAATAAATAAATAAAAGCAAAACCAAAAACAAAACAAAAAACTTTGTGTCACCTGAACCAAGCACAGTTAGCCCCGAGGCCATGTCATTTAGCCAACTTGACCTCATTTATTCACTTTCACCTGCACTGGACATAACCCGCACACATAACTGAAAGTCAACCTGACTTTCAGGTCAATAGCATTTACTGGACACGTACCAACAACAATAACATAAGACCAGCAATCACTGCTTCTCTTTGGTCCCCTGCTCATTCACCTACTTACTCTGTCTTGTGTGTTCGGCATGCTGGGCCCTCACCTGGACACTGGGCATTCAGGAGTGAACAAAACAGACGGCTCTTCCCCCTCTGGAGCTTATTCTCTAGTGGAGGGAGGGAGACAGGGTACAACCACCCAAATTAAATAAGGCCTGGGCAAGCAGGGTGGGGGGGGTGGAGGCATGTGGCTCAGGGAGACTGGATGGTCAGGGAGGCTGGTGTGACAGCTGAGCCGGGAGACAAGCAGCAGCTGCATGCAACTGTACAAAGGAAGCACAATCTGGACAAACTGGAACAGAAACCCAAGATCCAGAGGTGGGAGGCAGCCTGGTGCACGTGCTCATGGAAAGACTGGCGTGGCTAGAATACTCCAACCGCAGGGGAGCAGGGCAGAGGAGGAAGGGGCAGCCAGAAGACACGGGGCCTTGTCTGGGGCAGGTAGTCTGGAGTCTACTCCATGCACAGCGGGGATCACTGAGGGTCACCGGCAGGGGCTGGCCTGATCCGACTGACATTATTAAACGGTCTTGTCTGCCTGCTGAGCAGAGAAGACCCTGCAGTGGGCAAGAGTAAGAACAGGTAATAGCTGTGAGGTTGTTTTTTGGGGTCATGATGTGTTTGAATATTGATTGGGGTGACGGTCACGCAACTCTGTGAATATACTTAAATCTGCTAATTGCACGCTTTCAATAGGTGAACTGCAGGGTACGTGAACCGTATCTTAATAAGGCTGTGTGTTTACCCCCAAAAAAGGGGAAACGGGGACTGTTTAGCAAGCTACTGCCATCATCCAGGCAAGCAGAGACAGCCGTCCAGACTAGAGTGGGGCAAGCGGGTACAGAGTTCCAAAATGTTGCAGATGTAGAAATGCACCCTCTTTAAACAAACATAAAAAAAAAAAAAAATGCATTATTTCATGTACCGTTCACAACAATCCTACATGGTGTGTAAGACCACTGCCCCCATTTTTTTCTTTTTTTTTAAGTTTTTCCATTCTTGAGAGAGAGAGAGAGAGAGAGAGAGAGAGAGCGAGCGCGAGCGAGCGGGGGAGGGGCAGAAAGTGAAAGTGGGGCAGGTGCAAAGAGAGAGAATCCCAAGCAGGCTCAACGCTGTCAGCACAGAGCCCGATGCGGGGCTCAGACCCACGAACTGCGAGAGCACGACCCGAGCAAAAACCAAGAGTTGGACGCCCAACCGACGGAACCACCCAAGGGCCCCTGCCTCCATTTTCACAGTGGAGACACCGAACCCGAGGGGACTCAGTGATTTCCCCAACATCTACACTTCACTGGCTCCGCCTGAGCAGGGGAAGCTGGCCTTAAGCCCAGGCCTGTGGGATCCAGATCCTCAGCGCCTGAGAGCCCCCTGCACCGCCATTAATGGCCTGATCAGCACAATTATTTCACAGCGTTTTCCTGGGCTTTCATCTCCTGAGTTTGGAAGACACCGTAGGGGCCAACGAGAGCCGTGGCCGCCTGCCTGTGCACTCCTCGGGGCCGTGCCTGCCCCACACCCACTCACCTTCACACCTGTTGTGAACTTTCCGCCTCTCGGCTCCACGCACAGCCACCCTTCAATACCTGCTCTGGGATGACAGACGTAGGTCCCTTCTGCCTCTCCCGTACAGTGAGCACAGTGCTGAGCTTTCACATAGAGGGCCCTGGAGGGACACCGCTGGAAGACAGGCTCTCCTGTGCTGCCCAGGCAGCGGCCCAGGGGATCAGTGGCACAGGCGTGAGGCCACCCAATGGCGCTCTGCCCAGCCCCGCGCCCAGGACGTGCTGTCCCTTGGAGTCCTCCAGGCCCCGCCGTGGCCTTTGGAGACCTCCCCGGGGCCCTCACAGGAGGGACATCCTGTCTCCTCTGCACCAGCACCCTGATCCCTTCACCCCCAGGCTTGTCTTCCGAGGTCCTCCTGTCACTGTAGCCCCAGTGTCCCATTCCCCCGGCACAGCCAACGTGTCAACCACCAGCTGTGCCGGCCGCCCCACGTGCACCCTGGGGGTCGCTTTCTGCTTGCCCCGTGCCTGCAGAGCAGCTCCTGCCCTGCCTTCCAGCAGCCTGCACTCGCCCGTCTCCACCTACATCTGCGCCCCAGCCTTGGGGAAGGGCCCCCTTCCAAACGCATCCTTCTTGGGTCCACTCCCTTAGCCTACACTAGCCCCAGGGTTTTCTTCTCTAATTATCCTTTATCATCACTTATTAAGGCAATTCCCTCCATCTCTCCACCTGGGTTAGCTGGGCCAGACCCACCCCCTAGCCCCAGGTGTGGTGAGCACACGGATCCAGGCGTGGCCGAGCAGAGCCCCCGACGTGGCGAGGGGCTCAACAAAGGGCAGCAAGACCCCGGCTGAGAGCCTCACCAGAAATACTAGGAAAGAAGTGCCCTTCACCGCGACGTTGCTAAGGTGGCAGAAAACAAGTGTGGGGCTGCAGGTGGCCACCTTGTCCTTCTTTAGGGGACAGTCGGCCTGAGAACGGAGTCACGAGGAGGAAGGCAAAGACCACAACAGGTTCCTGACACCTTCGGGCATAGGTCGGTCCGTCTGTCCACGCCCTGGGCTTTTCCGTCTCAGGAATCAGTTCGTCGGTTTCATTTCACTTTCGCTCAAGGCAGTTTTAGCTGGGTCTGTGTTAACCACTGCCTCAAACCTCCTGTCTGCTATTCCTGGCTACCACAGAGCTGCACTGTCCTTGAAGACACAATCCTATGGGTTCTGTGTGTCTCCAATCCTAAGCTTTTTTTTTTTTTTTTAACATTTATTCATTTTTGAGACAGAGAGAGACAGAACATGAATGGGGGAAGGTCAGAGAGAGGGAGACACAGAATCAGAAGCAGGCTCCAGGCTCTGAGCTGTCTGCCCAGAGCCTGACGCGGGGCTCGAACTCACGGACCGCGAGATCATGACCTGAGCCGAAGTCGGACGCCCAACCGACTGAGCCACCCAGGCACCCCATCCAATTCTAAGCTTTTAAAGGGTACAGTCAACACCTTCCAGCCTGCATCCTATTACCCTGACCTCACTGCTCTGACTTCTCTAGCAGTGCTGTCCTATGCGGTAGCTTCTCCCGCATGTGGCCATTTATGTGTAAATTTAATTAAAATGGAAGAGGGCCACCTGGCTGGCTTGAGTTCAAGTCCCACGTTGGGCATGGAGCCTACTTAAAAAAATTTTCTTTAATTTAAATTAGTTAATTAAAATCGAAGAATTCAGTTCCCTATTCCCGCTAGCCACATTCTGAGTGCTCTATGGCCACATGTGGCCCACAGCTAGGGACTGAGCTGTGCAGATTCAGAACGTTCCAGGCATGGCAGGAAGTTACACTGGACAGCGCTGCTTAGAGCATCCCTTTCTAGACATCTCCTTCCTCCTCATCTTTATGCGGTATCAGCGCCCAGGACACACACAGGAACATCGGTCAGCGGACCTCGCAACTGACAGAAATCAGGCTAAGAGATTTTCATACACACGTGGTATTTCCTACAATATCCAACCATCCCTACCTCCTACCGTCATGGTACAGGCTAAACTTGCTTACCTTAAGCTAGGGTCAATTTTGGTCCCACCCCAGGAGTACTTGATGATGTCGAGACATTTTTGGTCGTCACAACTGGGGAAAGGGGCGTCCAGTGGGGGTGGGGGTCGGGGATCCTGCTAAATGTCCTACAGTGCACGGGGCAGCCCCCCAGCAGAGAATGGTCTGACCCCAAATGCCAGCAGCACCCGGGGTTGAGATCTCCTGCTCTAGATTTTATTTACATAAATTTTAAAGGGAATTTCTTTCTTTCTTTTTTTTTTTTTTTTTTAACGTATATAAGTTCATTTGTTTTGAGAGAGACAGAGACACGGTGAGCAGGGGAGGGGCACCGAGGGGGGCAACAGAGAGAACCCCAAGCAGGCTCTGCACCACTAGCTGTGGAGCCCGACGCAGGGGCTCGAACCCACGAACCATGAGACCATGACCTGAGCCCAAATCAAGAGTCTTGGGCTTACCAACCAGACAGAGCCACCCAGGCGCCCCTAGTAAACTGTAAAAGATAACTTTGTAGTATTATCATAAATGGAAAACCAGTATCACTCCCCATAAACACAAGGTAAACGTCAAAAATCAACACAATGAAAAGCAAACAATGTTACTAAATTCAAACTGGATGCAGTGTCTCTGAGCCTCCAGCCACTTCTCCCCGTTATAATGCAGAGATAAGCAAGTGCCGGCTCCTAAAAAGTGGCCCCCACCAGCTTAGAAACATTGAAGGAAAACTGAAAAAGGAAGTAAGTACCCTACTGCATGTCTCAACGTGATTTAGTTCCTGTCCATGAATTGCGTGGACCTTTTCACTGCTGTACCTACGTATCTGCCTGCCCATATTTGGGGAACTACTGTCCCGCGGTAGAAGCTTTGGGCTTGGTGGCAAATTTATAAGCCATCACATCCCCACCACCCCCCAACCCCCACCCCATTCCAAACAGAAGAGATGGCAGCCAGGCTCCTTCTCAACATCTGCGTTTATACCTGTGACTCTCGCTACCCCTGGAGGCTGCCACCACACCCCAGCGGTCTACAGCATGGACCACAGTCCCCTGGAGGCCCCAGAGGGGCGGCTGCCTGGCGCTGGTTGTGGCCGCCACCACCCTGGCGCCCTGGATTGCTGCTACTGTTTCTTAACACCAAACCAGGCTGTCACTTGCCACGACGAAGTAACTCCTACGTCCCTAGGGTGAGGGGTTACAAGACAGGATTCCTTAAGAATGAGAAATTACTGGAGAGACTACAGAAGAAGTAACGGGTGAGAGCCACAGCTTGGAAACAGCAGGCCCATAAGGGGTAGAGTAGGAAACGCCAGCTTTGAAGTCAGACGGACTTGGGTGCAAAGCCCAGCCCAGCCCAGCCCAGCTCCACACTGGCTGTGTGGCTTGGGCCTCCTCATTTTCTGTGATCCCCACTCTTTCTCTCTATAAAATGACAGTAAGACTTGCCTTGCTGAATTACTAGGATTCAGGACTTTATATATGGAAGGGATAGGACAATACCCAGCACATGACAGGCATTCCCTTAACGGTACATATATGTTATTTCTCTTAAATTACCTTTCCAGATTAAAAAAAGAAAGAAAAGAAAATGTGAAACAATGTTTTTACCTGTTGGCAGCAACAGCTATTCAACTAGGTTAAGATGTAAGGCTACAAATAGTTTAGTTCACACTGCTTTCAGCTTAGACCATTTAAACAAAGGAAACCTAAAGTAAATTTTTCTTATGATCTGACTAAAACAGACGAAGGTCTTGCTGGAGGACAGCCCGCTGACCAGACGTCAGGTGGTTTCACACAATCTGGCCGAAAGGCAAGGGAAAAGCCAAGATCACAGAGGGAAGCTCCAAGGGAACAATGTTTCTGGAAAAGTAACTACTGTAACAAGGAGCTGCAACCCGAAGAAATGAACATCTCAGCTCTGGGTGTAACCACAATCCGTGGGCACTCAGTAAATATTTGCTGAATTGCCTGCACGGTGTTGCTGAACCTTCCTAAAGCCAGAGTCTGGGAAGTTGTAGTCTCTGTGTTGACACCAGGAAGATCCAGGAAGAATGTAAAGAAAGGGGCGCCTGGGTGGCTCAGTTAGTTGGGCGTCCGACTTCAGCTCAGGTCATGATGTTGCGAGTTAGTGGGTTCGAGCCCCGCGTCGGGCTCTGTGCTGACAGCTCAGAGCCTGGAACCTGTTTCGGATTCTGTGTCTCCCTCTCTCTCTGCCCGTCCCCCATTCACGCTGTCTCATTCACTCTCTCTCTCTCAAAATTATATAAAATTTTTAAAAAGATTTTTAAAAAAAGAATGTAGGGGCGCCTGGGTGGCGCAGTCAGTTAAGCGTCCGACTTCAGCCAGGTCACGATCTCGCGGTCCGTGAGTTCGAGCCCCGCGTCGGGCTCTGGGCTGATGGCTCAGAGCCTGGAGCCTGTTTCCGATTCTGTGTCTCCCTCTCTCTCTGCCCCTCCCCCGTTCATGCTCTGTCTCTCTCTGTCCCAAAAATAAATAAACGTTGAAAAAAAAATTTAAAAAAAAAAAAAGAATGTAAAGAAGATTAAAAGCAATACGGAGTTGGCTAACTTGACAATAATTATATTAAAAATAGATAAATAAATAAAAGCCGTACGGAAAAAACAGTCTACAGCAATGGTTCTCCACAGGGTGGAAGGAGTGGGGATTTGCCCCGTGCCCGGGGGACACGTGGCCATGTCTGGAGACCCGTTTGGTCACAACTGCAGGTGCAGGGAGGTACTCCTGGCATCTAGCAGGTACAATGCACAGGACAGCCCCACACCCAGGACCGTCCAGCCCCAAATGCCAATAGTCCTGAGTCTGAGAACGCTGGCCTGGAGCAGCACTGCCTGGTACATTTCTGCAATGATGGAAATGTTCTCTCGAGCCACATGTGGCTGTTGAGCGCTCAAAATGTGACGTTTACAGTTTATTCCATTAATTAATTTAAACAGCCACATAGGTCTGTGTATAGCATGCTGGACAACAGGACTGGAAGAACGGAACTCAAGCTGTTAATAGGCACAGATGCCTGGGGAGTGGGTGCTAGAAGGCATGGAAAGGAAGGTACGAGGGAAATTTTTGCTCTGTGTTCTAAAAACATCTAGGAGGCTTTTTTTTTTTTTTTTTTTTTTTAACTAGGGCAATATAAACTCTGAAGTCAGGGATACCTGGCCGGCTCAGTTGGTAAAGCATGTGACTCTTGATCCGGTGTGGTGAGTCTGAGCCCCATGTTGGGTGTAGAGATTACTTAAAAAAAAAAAAAAAAAATCTTGGGGCGCCTGGGTGGCTCAGTCGGTTGAGCATCCGACTTCGGCTCGGGTCATGATCTCACAGCTTGTGGGTTCAAGCCCCACACTGGGTCCTGTGCCGACAGCTGGGAGCCTGGAGCCTGCTTCGGATTCTGTGTCTCCCTCGCTCTCTGCCTCTCCCCCGCTCACGCTCACGCACGCGCACTCTCTCTCTCTCAAAAATAAATAAATGTTAAACATTTTTAAATAAATTAAATCTTTAAAAACTAAAAATAAAAATAAAATCTTAAATCGGAAAGAATGCATAAAAGGAAGCTAGTTCACTGAAGCCTGAATGTATCTCTTACCATAGCAATGGCCGTATCAAAGGAAGGAAAAGTGGCTGGAGGAAAAATTGGGTCGTATCAAAGGAAAAGGCCAAGTCAATGTGGCAATTTCTCTCTAAACAGAAACAGACCCTCTGATCTAGCAAGCCCACCTGGAGGGGTGTATCATATAGGGGTTCTAGTATGGGTGAACATCAGGAAAGACACAAGGATGCTCACAGCCGCAAGAAAGCAACACCCTGGAAATGAACAAATGCCCATCAGAGAGGAACCACCACGCGATGGACCTGCAACAATCAAAGAGTGAGGCTGATGTGCACACTGACCGGGGAAGACCCAAGTGATGAAGGGGGAGGGAAAAAAACCTACAGCAAAAGATATGCAATTTATTATGCCATACTTTGATCAAAATGGCATAATAATATATAATGGGGAAATAATACTGAGAAACAAATACACACACACACACACACACACACCAGACTGTTGACTCTGGCTCTCTTGGGAGAAGGGGGCAGTCACGGGTGGGGGCATCTGTCACCGTCCCTAGTTCTCCGACCCTGGAAGTCTTTCCCTGCGGGTGCCCTCCTGCTCAGGAGTGCAGGACACCTCTCACAAAAGTGTGACTCATGCTGCACCCTGCCCCCACCATGAGTCAATCATTGTGGACTCAAGTCCAAGCCTGTCACCTTTCATCCCAGGTCCTCGGTTATCAAGCCACTGACTACAGCCAAAGCAAGTGAACTCTGCTGTACTTCTCTCCAACTTCCAACCCCTCTGCAAGACTCATTCACATCAGATGTCCTTGGGCAAGCCGTTCTCCCCCTTCTACGTATCCTTCAAAAGCCAAGTCCACGCTCTTCACAGAGAGAAGAGAAAGCAGCTCTGTTCTCCCTTACGCTTCACCTGCCTGGGAAACTCAGACCTACAGACGCCCAGCGAGCAACATACAGTAATAAGTGAAGAAAAATAAACACGGGGTCCAGTGGGACAGGGCACACTGCAGAGCCCAGAGGTGTGGGAAGGGAGTGGCCATCCTACCTTGACCAAGATACACCCTCACACAAGCCTAACACGACAGACCGTAAGATTCTTCACGACCAAGACAAAAAGCACAGATTTTGAAGCCCAAACCCTCGGTTTTTAAACGTTGGTAACTGATGCAATGTTTAAATATTATGCAAAACTAAAACCACACAGAGGTATCAGTTTTTAGTTAGCATGATAACCAAAATCAAAAAGCTTAATAACACCTGTGTTGGTCAGGATGGGCAAACGGACACTTTTACTGCTGGGGGTGGGGGGTGGGTCCAAATCAGTAGAACCTTGAGGGAGGGTAACCTAGCAACAGCTCTCAAAATTACAAATTTACATTCTCTTTGACTCAGTGATTCCCCTTTGAGATATTCCAGACGTCCTACCATGGCCACAAAGCCTTATGTTCAACGCCATTCACCATAACGCTCTAGCAATAACAAACCATTAGAAATAACCTAGACATCCACCAGTGATAGATTGGTTAAAAAAAAAAAAAAGTGTGGTAAGTCTGCTCAATGAAATCCTTTAGAGCCATTTCTTTAAAAAGGGAAGGAAAAGGCTTTTTATGCACCTGCTACGGAACAGGCCCAGCATGTACTATTAAGTAGAAGAAATACATTGTACTGTGCAACATATGCGAACAACTGCATAAAGAAGGTAAAACTCTGTGTGTGTGTGTAAATAGATAAATGCAAAACACATGGGCCTTTTGGGGGGAAATGGTTGAAGATTCTCTAGAAGGACACAGAAGAAATTGGACAGTGGGTGCCTCAGGAGGGGTACAGGATGGCTAAAGTGGCGGGGAGAGGTGGAGGAAGACTGAGTCAGCAATGGACACACTTCCATACCTTTTAAACGGTGAAGTTAATTTGCAAACAGTACAAAAAACCCCACCCTGCGGCCCACGCAGCACGCAGCTCTCCGTCTGCAGCTTCGGATCTAGGCCGCAGCCCGGGGGTCGGACACCAGAGCCCTGGTGACAGTGCTCCTCTCACCCCCCAGACCTGGTACACAGAAGGCGCTCAGGGCCTCCGCGTGGATGCAGGGAGGGGTGGCCCCTGGGCCTCAGCACCCAGAGACCTTCCGCCTTAACCTCCTGCGTCTGCGCTTTGTCGGGCTATTTGCTCGCAGGTTCTAACACGGGGCTGGGGCCCCAGCACAGCCCGCAGTACCGGTCCCTCGAGCCTCGCCAGGGTGGCTCCGGGCGGGAGAGGAGGAAACGCAGCCCCGAGCCCTGCAGCCCATGAGGACAGGCCCAGCAGCCGGCGCAGCTGCCCTCTGAGCCAGCACTCTGGTCCCCCGGCGTCCGGGGATCTCGCCCCACGGTAGGATCTGAGCGCCGCCTCTGAACGGGGAGGGTGGGGAGCGGGGACGACAGCGCCCTGGGGAGGAGCCCCGTGATGGGGACACAGCAGGAGCACGCATCGAGGATCCCCGCGCCCGCCGGCCGCCTGGCTCCTCCCTCCAAGCTCGCTCAGCCTGCGCCGCCACTGCCCCGCCCCCCGTCCTTCCATTTGCCAGGCGCCCGTGGGGGGGGGGGGGTCTCGGCCTTCAGGCCGCGGGCTCCCTCCCCGCCCCTCAACCGCGCGGCCCTACCCACACGCTCGCTTTCGGGAGGGGAACTCACTTGCCCAAGGCCATGGGGCCAGGGAGGGAGCCCCGGCTCAAATCCGCGCTCGCAACCCCTCAGGATGCCGCGCAACCAACCCGCGGGCCGCTGTCGCCTCGGCCGGGGCCCCTTTCCTTCCCGGACTCTGGCTCCCGGCCCCGCCCCGGCTCCCGTGGGGACGTGAGCAGCCACGGCACCGCCGCGCCTGGGGCGTGGCTCTGGCGCGGCCGCAGCCCCGGGAAGGCCAGGGGGAGGCCGCCAAGGGCGCGGGCTCGCGAACCGCCCGGAGCGCACCCCTCCGGCCCCCTACCCGGAGGTCGCCTCTGGCCGCAGGTGGCGGAGCGGCGGAGGGTCGGGCACAGTGACGGCCCAGGTGGGGAAGGGCACTCGCCCGGTGGCGCGCGCGGCCACGCCTTTTCCGTTACTGCGGCAGGGGGATGCCAGCCCGGGCCCCCAGAGGCCTGTGCCGCACACCTCCGCTCTTTGCAGGGAAGCCAGACGTCCCTGCCCTTGGCCCCGGGGTCTCCGCACAGCTTTTCCCGGAGCCACTGTACGCACGGGAAGAGTTTCTCGTATTCAACAAATATGTGCCCGGTGCTCCCAAAGGTAGCAAACTGAGGCTTGGCGTGTAAGGAGCGTCTCAACCACCCACAGGCTGCTTCTGCCCGCCACCCGTGCCACACATCAAGAAACATAAATAGTAAATCTGTGGTTTCATTTTTTCATTACTTTTTCAAAGTTTTTGACACTTTTTTTTGAGAGAGAGAGGGTGTGCATGCACACACGAGTGAAGGAGGTGCAGAGAGAGGGACAGAGAGAGAATCCCGTTCAGGCTTCACGCTGTCAGCACAGAGCGGGAAGTGGGGCCCAAACCCATGACCCGTGAGATCGTGACCTGAGCTGAAATCAAGAGCCAGACACTTAACCAACTGAGCAAGCCGCGAGCTCCTGTCTTTCTTTTTTTAAACCTTCCCAATCTCACTGGCACCCACTGGACAAAAGGCAAAATGAAAACGGTGGTGGGTGAAGAAGGCCATCACCTGATCCCGACCCTGGAACACAGGGCAACTCTGGCTCTCACAGGGCACAACATGGCAGATCCCTTCCAGAAAACCCCTTAGTAAAACACAGTTACAGCCCCTGGACATGTGGTCATATGTTCCGTTTAACCCAGTGACCTGGAGAGTCTAGCCTATTAAAATGTTCTGTTCTTTCCTTCCTTCCTTCCTTCTCTTTCTTTTTCTTTCTTTCTTTCTTTCTTTCTTTCTTTCTTTCTTTCTTTCTTTCTTTCTTTCTCTTTCTTTTAGTTGATTTATTTTAAGGGGCACCTGGGTGGCTCAGTCGCTAAGGGTCCAGCTCTTGAATTCATTCATTCATTCTTTTCTTTCTTTCTTTCTTTCTTTTCTTTCTTTCTTTCTTTCTTTCTCTCTTTCTTTAAGTTGATTTTTTTTTAATTTTTTTTTTCAACGTTTATTTATTTTTGGGACAGAGAGAGACAGAGCATGAACAGGGGAGGGGCAGAGAGAGAGGGAGACACAGAATCGGAAACAGGCTCCAGGCTCCGAGCCATCAGCCCAGAGCCTGACGCGGGGCTCGAACTCACGGACCGCGAGATCGTGACCTGGCTGAAGTCGGAGGCTCAACCGACTGCGCCACCCAGGCACCCCTAAGTTGATTTATTTTAAGGGGCACCTGGGTGGCTCAGTCGTTAAGGGTCCAGCTCTTGATTTCAGCTCAGGTCATGATCTCTTGGTTCATGAGTTCGAGGCTTTGCACTGGGCTTTGCAGTGAGAGTCCACTTGGGATTCTCTGTCTCCCTCTCTCTCTGCTTCTCTCTCTCTCTCTCTCAAATAAATAAATAAACATTAAAAGAACAACAACAACAGAAACTGTGCCTGGGGCAGAGACAAATACCCAGTGAACAAACAGCAATCCTCTGAAATGTACAAAACTCACTGCTGAGTGTCCGGTTTTTCTCCGGGGCAGTAAGCACTGCTGTTTTGAGAGTCACCTTGCAGACTGAGCTCATCCCGACCCAGACAAGTCACTTCTCAAGCCCAGGGGTCTGTGCCTCCCTCAGCTTTCCCTTTATGTGTCTTTGGGGAGCCTCTGGTTCAAGGGCCAGCATTCAGAATGAAAACATTTAAAAAGTAACACCAGGGGAGCCTGGGTGGTTCAGTTGGTGGAGTGTCTGTTGATTTCAGCTCAGGTCATGGGATCCAGCCCTGCCTCTGGCTCTGTGCTGAGTTTGGAGCCTGCTTAAGATTCTCTTTCTTCCCGGGGCGCCTGGGTGGCGCAGTCGGTTAAGCGTCCGGCTTCAGCCAGGTCACGATCTCGCGGTCCGTGGGTTCGAGCCCCGCGTCAGGCTCTGGGCTGATGGCTCAGAGCCTGGAGGCTGTTTCCGATTCTGTGTCTCCCTCTCTCTCTGCCCCTCCCCCTTTCATGCTCTGTCTCTCTCTGTCCCAAAAATAAATAAACGATGAAAAAAAAAAAAAAAAAGAAGGTGTTTGGTCAGAGAGGAAAGCCACCATGAGGGGACCATTTTGCCAAGTTTAGGCTCAGGGTTACCATGGCTTGGCTATAACCTCTAAGTTTACAGCTTACCCTCGGATCGAGAAAAGGCAGCCTGTCTCAGATGAACCATAGAAGACACACTTCTTGCGACAGCACTACTCTCACGAGGATGGCGGAAATGAAGGAGACAGACAAGACCAGTGCCAGCGCCCAGAACTCTCCCGGCCGGAGAAGCCCAAATTAACGCAAACACTTTGGAAAACTACACGCAAATATACCCTAGGGCCCAGCAAAGCCACATAATACATGTACCGACAGATAACGTTTGAGCACTATTCCCGACAGGCAAAACTGGAAATGACCCAAACGTCATCAAGAGATGAAGCGGGTGCCGGGGTGGCTCAGTCTGTTGAGCCTCCGACTTTGGCTCAGGTCATAGGGTTCGTGCCCCACACTGGGCTCGCTGCTGTCAGCACGGAGCCCGCTTTGGATCCTCTGTCCCCTCTCTCTCTGCCCCCGCCCCACCTGCATTCCCTCTCCCTCTCAAAAAATAAACATAATTTTTTTTTTAAAAAGAGGTGGATAGAGAGATCATGATACAGTCACACAAATGACTCCATATACAGCAACAGGGACGAACAAATTACAATACGCGTGTGACGAAGTCAGGACACAGGGTAAGGTGCGGGAGGAGGCAGCATGAGAGGGCTCCCGTGGCGATAGCCTGTTCTCCGGCTGGCTACAGGAGGGTGTTCACTTCATGAAAATTCACGGAGCTGTGCATGATTTGCACACTTTTCTGTGTGTTAATGTGCATGTATGTATGCATATTTATGCATAATTTTTATGCACGTAGTATGCATAATCAGCTTAGTCAGGGGGGAAAGAACCCTGCCTGCCAGGTAGTACAAGCCGTCTTACGTGTTTACTACCTGGTTGTGTGATTTATCAGGACACGAGGGTGTCATTCCTTGTATGAGAGCCCCCAGGTGCCTCTAGTTCGGGGAGAAGAACGAGAGGGAGGATAGTGGCGGGGAGGAGGGAGTTCTCCCGTTTTACAGTTGCACTTTTATGGGGACTGACTATCTAAAAGCTTTAAAAAGCATTCAGAATCGGATTATTTCCTTTTGCGGGGTGAGTGCAGATATTTTAGAAATGGATATTCTGCACTCTCCCCCCATTAGCACGAACATGTCTCATACAGAGAGGGCAAGAAAGAAAATAAGAGGGGCGCCTGGGGGGCTCCATCGGTTGGGCGTCCGACTCTTGATTCCGGCTCAGGTCATGATCTCCCAGTTCATGGGATCGAGCCCGTCGGACTCTGCATTGACAATACCCAGGGCTACCAGCCTGCTTGGGATTCTCGATCTCCCTCTGCCCCTTCCCCTGCCCAAATAAATAAATAAACATTAAAAAGAAAAACAAAATAAGAATCAACATGTAACTCTGGAAACAGATACTATGTTTCTCAAGAATTCATAGCTATTGGGGTAATTTGAAGTTTCTAGAATTTTCCTCTGCAACCAGCCTTCACAAGTAACAGTGGAATTCACACACACTCATCTCCAAATTACTGAAGTCTCACAAACCTTCAATCCTTTCCCCCTCAACGATAATCACCTGCTCTGAATAGGTATTACAGAAAAAGTCAAAGAGTAGAAGTCATCAAGACAGGTCACAAGCTGCAATTTGCTGCCTACGTTCAAATTAAAATGAGCCTTTTAAAAACACGGAAAGGAAGTCTTTGTCATTCTAAGCCGGTACCATTCTAAAAGGAAAAAACCCTCCGTTCCTCAGTCTCCCCATCTGTAAAGTAGGGTTGTCGGGAGAAAGAGGATGATCCACTTACAACTCTAGAACAGTGCTGGGCACCTGATAAGCACAGAGTAGAGGTGAGCAACTATTATAACTCTCATCAAATTCATCTCGCACAATCTATGCAACATGAGCTAACAACAAACCACGCGATGCACAAGGAAGAGGCAGGGGGGTGGGGGGAGGTCAGCTCAGGTCCACATGACTTTGCAATGTGCTTATACAGAGCTCTTGAGACTGGACTCTCTAAAGGAAATTCCTCACGAACTCATCATCAGTTTAGAACGAAGGCTTATTACTAACAGCAAGAGACACCACGCTTTCCAAAATGGCCATAAATGAGGTGCTTCCTGCATGAATTTGCTTGGGCGGCCATCACAAAACACCACAGGCCGGGTGGCTTAAACAGAAATTTATTTTCTCACGGTTCTGGAGGCTACAAGTCCAAGGTCAAGGTGTGGGCAGCTCTGGTTTCTTCTGGGGCCTCTCCCCGAGGCTTGACGACGGCCGCCCTGCTCCTGTGTCCTCGAGTCGTCTCTTCCTCTCACCCCCTGGCCTCTCTCTGTGCGTCCTGATCTCCGCTTCTCATAAGGACCCAGTCATACCAGAATAGGGCCCACCCTAAAGGCCTCTCGCTTTAACTTAATGATGTCTTTTTAAAGGCTCTATCTGCAAAGAGAGGGGTCACGATCTGAGGTACTGGGGGTTAAGGGCTCAGCATAGGACTGTGTGAAGGGATGCACCGCAGCCCCTAACACTTCCCAAACAGTCTCTTCCGACCGCTCAAGGCTTCATAGTCACTATCAGAAAGCTGAACTCCTAGTGAAGTAGGACAGTCCAAACATGAACTTCTTGCCTAACAGGTTTTTCTTGAGACAGAGAGAAAGAGAGAGAGAGAGAGAGAGAGAGGAGGCAGCCTTTGAAGGACAATAGGGACCTGGCCATGCACAGGGAATATTCATTCCATTAGTCCAGGGGCTGCTCCTAACAGGTGTGGTTCTGCCCACTCACGCCCCGCCCCCCGCAGCACACAGGGACACTTGGTAACGTCTGGAGACATCTTCAGTTGTCACAACCGGGTGGATGGTGCTGCGGGCATCCAGTGGGCGAGGCCAGGACTGCTGTCACACTCTTACGAGGGGCAGGACAGCCCCCACAGCAGAGAATTAGCCAACCCCAACCGTCAGTAGTGCTGAGCTGAGAACCCCTGAGGTCCAACCTGGCCAGGTCTGACTTCACCCTATGTCACAGCAGATGGCCCGGCGGAGGTGGGGGGAGACCCTGCCGGGCCCTGTCATATGGGGACAGCGCGGTCCCCGTCCACAAGGCTCCTTCCTCAGGGCGGCCAGCCAGCAGCCCCCCCCTCCTGGCTTTCAGCAAATGCCACAGAGATCTCGCTGTGGTGACAACAGCACCCGGCCACCCTTCCACTTCCCACAGGGAGCCTCTCCTTCCCCAGGACCCCTTCCAACTGCCTCTCCCATAATCCCCTCAAACTGTTTGTACAATGAGTGAAGCAACAACGGGATCCCCAATTGATGTGGTAAAGTAACCGCGGTTTAAAAATTACGTTTTTGGGGCGCCTGGGTGGCGCAGTCGGTTAAGCGTCCGACTTCAGCCGGGTCACGATCTCGCGGTCTGTGAGTTTGAGCCCCGCGTCGGGCTCTGGGCTGATGGCTCAGAGCCTGGAGCCTGTTTCCGATTCTGTGTCTCCCTCTCTCTCTGCCCCTCCCCTGTTCATGCTCTGTCTCTCTCTGTACCAAAAATAAATAAACGTTGAAAAAAAAAATGTTTAAAAATTACGTTTTTAAATAAAGAAATCATGTTTTTCATGGGTAACATGGCAAAAAAAAAAAAAAAAGCTCAATCTCTTAACAAAATCAGATTATCCCACCTCCTCCCCCTTACAGCAATATATTTTTAGACTAAAAGCAAGATTTTAGCATAGGCAGCCAATTCCTAAAGGTCAGACGTTGCTGGGAGGGGGGCGCATCTACAAACCTCATGAACTTTGAGTTCATACTTTTCTTAAAGCCAATTCTCTGCTTTTTTCTTGTAAACGTACTCCAAAAGGAAACTCCCTATCCCGACTGCAAAAACAAAGCAAGTATCACTTGGCACAAAGAGAAAGAACCATGAAAATAATTGCTAGCCTTTCAGTCTCTGGCCACGAGCCACCCAAAGTGATCTTTGGCGACGTTTCTCCATCAATCTTTCCAAGTCACACAAATGAAAGAAAACAGACATCAGCGTTGAGAAATCAGTACTGTTCTAGTTCTATAGGTGAGAGGCCTCGATAAGAACATGACGAATAGTCTTTTTCTTTGGAAACTAAACCAAATTCCACTCGCTGTCATAAGTGAAGCTGGAGACAACACGCCATGTCCATTCCCAAAGGTGGCCCCAAAATACGGCCAGAGCGAATTCAGAACCTTCATCGTTTGCATCTGGGTAACGATCCTAAAAGAAAGTTCTATCCTGAGGAGTAACCACCCCAAGTCCAACGACAGATGGGTCGGTGCCTCACCTCCCCCTTCCAATTTGTTGCATGGGTGCCTTAGGTCAAGGTCAAATGGCTGTGCTCTTTCCTCGGGACTGGCATGCAGGGCCTCCAGTCGCTGGCCTGTCTCAGGAAAGCCCCCCCACACCCCACCCCAGCCCAAAGCATGGCCCTGGTATCCACCCGTACCCTTCAGCATCCGTGCCTGGGTATGTGATTCCACATCCCCTGGTGTTACTGCCTGTGGTGGCACCTGACCTGGTCCCGGGCAGGGACTCCGTAACAGGAAGTGGATGGCACTAGGGCAGCTGGGCTGGCTGGTGGAGGACACGGAGGGCACTTTCCAATGGGCCGCTGCCAAGGCTTGTTCTGACTGTTCGCATCCAAGGGGGCCAAGAGCTGTTTATGCAACTCTCCACTCTGCCATGGAGAGGGGAGGGGCGGGGGTCTGCGGATGTCACCGATCAGCACAGCCTCGTCCTCATCCTGCCCCCGACACACCCCCATACGCTGTGTACCTAACACCACCTCCGCCGTGTCAGAAGGACCCTGAACACGTACACGCGCCTACGTACATTCGATCCTCGTTATGTGTGCTTTCTGTATTCGCAAATTCACCTACTGCCTGAAAGTTATAACCTCAAAGTCAATACTCGCAGCATCGCTGTGGTCACTCACGGACAGGTGCGGAGTGGTAAAAACACCTGTATCACCTCGTGCGGCTTCCCCAGCTGAGGTCAAACAAGGCAACGCCGCTGCCTTCCTGTCTCAGCTCTCCTACTGTAAGCACGTGTCCTGTTCACGGTCTATTTAGTGCTTTCCTTTCTGTACTGGAGTCTTTTGTTCATGACATCACTACGGCCCCCAAGGATAAGGCTGGCCTGCTGTCCAGTCCCCTGACAACAGGAAGCCTGTGAGCTGCAGTGCCGTTGGTCAGGAGTTCAACGTTAATGAATCAACAATGCATGTTAAATAGTGGCTGGAGGGGCGCCTGGGTGGCGCAGTCGGTTAAGCGTCCGACTTCAGCCAGGTCACGATCTCGCGGTCCGTGAGTTCGAGCCCCGCGTCAGGCTCTGGGCTGATGGCTCAGAGCCTGGAGCCTGTTTCCGATTCTGTGTCTCCCTCTCTCTCTGCCCCTCCCCCGTTCATGCTCTGTCTCTCTCTATCCCAAAAATAAATAAACGTTGAAAAAAAAAAAATAAATAGTGGCTGGAAACCAAAATATCCTTTTACCACAAGGTAAACCGTGACCAGAGGCTTGCAGGAGACTGACCCTGTACCTCCCCTAGGAGCAATGATTCGGTATCCGCTAATTCGGGGTTGGCAGAAACCCCGAATGACTTTCTGAAACACAATCACCGTGAATAACAAGAATCAACTAAGCTATAAACCTAATACCGCCTCCATCATGTCAAAAGAGAAAGGGCACAGGAACCCCGCAAATTAGAAGGGGCAGCTTCAGACCTTCCAGCTGCGTGAATGTATCTATAAGAAGACCCCCTGGGGCACCTGGATGGCTAAGGTGGCTAAGCATCCGACTTCGGCTCAGGTCACGATGTCACATTTCATGGGTTCGAGCCCCGCGTCGGGCTCTGTGCTCACAGCTCGGAGCCTGGAGCCTGCTTCGGATTCCGTGTCTCCCTCCCTCTCTCTCTGCCCCTCCACTGCTCACGCTCTGTCTCCGTCTCTCAAAAATGAGTAAACGTTTAAAAAAATAAAAAAATAAAAAAACCCAAGAACTCCCTACATTGGCATTAATTGTTTTCATTCACATAAACAGTGAAAAACCCACATTACTGACGGATCTGGTCCTGGCTGCAAAGACGCACCCGGCCAGCCACAGCCCTGTCATTAGGCTAAGTAGTGCGAGGTCTGAGATGGCTTCCAGCGGCGGCCAGTCTCTGGCCTGCGGGCATTTTCCAGCTGGCGTTCTCACTCAAGAAGACCTTCTACCAAGACCCAGAAGGAAGAGGAGGTGATGTCAGCCAGTACTAGAGTCCCCATGAGGCTCTGGGAGAGGAACACTTTCTGACGCTCACCAGCGCTCATGACGCTACTAGGTGCGCACGATGCCTCATCATCCAGGCGCCCTTCCTGGGTCCCCAACTTACAAAACAGGAAGCTGAAGCGCAGAGCGGGGAAGACAGTGCCCGGAATAATACAAGCAATAAAATGGCAAAACTGGTCTGTGTGACCCTGGAATCCAGACTCTTAACTGCAAATCGACAAGGCCAGCAGCCTGTCCGTCTACAGGGGTGCCTGACTGACGCTCAGTCAGTTGAGCGTCCAACTTCTGGCTCAGGTCATGACCTCACGGTTCGTGAGTTCGAGCCGCACATCGGGCTCTGTGCTGTCAGCTCCGATCATGCTTCAGACCCTCTGTGCCCCTCTCTCTGCCCCTCCCCCCGCTTGCATTCTCTTTCTCAAAAACGAATAAACATCAAAAAGGTAAAAAATAAAAAAATATTTAAAGTACAGCCCACAATATTATCTTTATTCTTGTGTATATACATTTCTCTCTGATTTCTCCCCAACTCTCAGCCAGTGGCAAAAAACAACACACAAAAACAAAAATCATTCAGTGTTACTAGAGGGAAAAATAACTGGGGAAAACCGCATCGAGGGGGCAGAGCTGACCCGACCAACACCTGCAGCCACCTGTCTCGCTGCTCTGGGAAACCCTCCCAAGTTCTCCTAGGCTGGCGGCAAGCCCACCCGACTTCTTGTTAGTTTCTGCCACTCGTTCTGGCCCTGGATTAATTGCTTCACTTTTCTCAGCCTCAGTTTCCTTAGCAGTAAAACAAACAAAAAATACCAACATCAGGGGCACCTGGGCGGCTCAGTGGGTTGAGCATCCGACTTCAGATCAGGTCATGATCTCACGGTTCGGGAGTTCGAGCTCCAGGTCGGGCTCTGTGCTGACAGCTCGGGGTCTGGAGCCTGCTCGGATTCTGTGTCTCCCTCTCTCTCCACCCCGCCCCTGCTTGTGCTCTGTCTCTGTCTCAAAAATAAATAAAGCATTAAAAAAAAAAATACCAACACCAAAGGGCCACCGTTCAGCAGGAGCAAGAAAACCTGAGTCCAGACCCAAGGCACCGCAGACCCTAAGTATGGGCTCCTCCTCAGTGGTCAGGGAACGGGCCGCACAACGTGTCCACTTACATCCTGCGTCCTCAAGTAAAACGTAAGCCTGAGCCCCCAAGATGCCTCCCCCACGCCCAGCAGGCAGGTGGCCCCTGTCCCCTCCCCGCCCCGCCCCCCACAGCCTCCCTGGGACACGAAGCCAGGGCAGGCATGTGTCCCCCAGGCTTATGGGGTGCACCTGTCTGCACTGGTCACTGCTTGCTGCTGTAAGCGGTCACCACAAATTCACGATCGTACACTTCAGGCGTCCATAGCAGGTCCCACGGGCCTCCAATCAAGACGTCGGCAGGGCCAGGCTCCCCCTGGAGGCTGTTTCTCCGGATATTTTCGGTTTCTGGATGCCCCCTGCATGCCGCTTTCTCCCCCTCCAAGCCAGCAGTGGCGCCCCTTGCCATCTCTCAGATTCAGTCTCCTCTCTTTCAAGGACTCTTGTGATGATGACACCAGGGCCACCTGGCTAATCCAGGACAGTCTCCCCATCTCGAAATCATTAACTGAATCCCAGGGGCAAAGCTCCTTTTGCCGTGAAAGGTCACACACTCACAGGTCCCGGGGGGCCACTATTCTGCCCACCACACCTTACATGCCATAACCTCTGGAACAATCCAGATTTCCTATGTTTTTATTCTTTTCCATTAAATGCTTCACTTCTTGCATTAATAGCATATCAAGGTTTTCCCATAAATCATCCACCAAAAAAAACTCTTGACACGATCATGCGCCTTGTGTTTAAAGATGAAAACTGGGCGCCTGGGTGGCGCAGTCGGTTAAGCGTCCGACTTCAGCCAGGTCACGATCTCGCGGTCCGTGAGTTCGAGCCCCGCGTCAGGCTCTGGGCTGATGGCTCGGAGCCTGGAGCCTGTTTCCGATTCTGTGTCTCCCTCTCTCTCTGACCCTCCCCCGTTCATGCTCTGTCTCTCTCTGTCCCAAAAATAAATAAACGTTGAAAAAAAAAAATTTAAAAAAAAATAAATAAATAAAGATGAAAACTACCTCACCTCCCAAGCCCGAGCACCTCCTAAGCTGCTGCCCTTCAGTGGAGGGAACGACACCAAGGCAGAGGGGCCCCAGGAGGCCTTCTCTTTGCCTGCGGCTCCCTTCTGCTACTCACACCCCAAACTCCCCACCCTCGCGCTCAAATCACGTGGTGAAGACTTGGTGCCACCAAGTGAAGATCTCTGAGCCACGAAGATCAGAGGAATGAGTAGGCAGCCATCTGGGAATGTCCGATAGACCTCTCCCTGCCTGGACCTTCTAGAAAAGGCATCCTCTCCTCGCCCCCAGGACAGCATAAATTGGAGATCAGCTTCAGGCATTCCCTTCTCTCAGAAAGGATTCGTTGGGCACCTACTCTGCGCCAGGCTCTGGGTGACGGTGATTAAGTTGTCCCCAACTGGGGCCCAGGGTGTTCCCAGCTGAATGATCACATGAGCACATGTCACGCGGCAACTGTGAGAGAAAGAAAAGGAGCCAGTGCTCAGAGACGCTCCAAGTGGGATCTGACCTCTAGTCAGGAACATCAGGGAAGGCTCCCCTGAGGACGTCCAGTAAGGCTTAATGGAAGACTGAGCTTTGACTAGATGAAGAGGGGAGGGGACATTCCAGGCAGAGAACAGGTCCTGGGTCAAGAGGGAGCCTAGGAGGAGATACTGAGCTCAACCCAACTTCTAAGGGCAAGGAGGTCCAAGACCGAATCTTGAGCAACTGCAACGTTTAATGGTCAAAGATGGGCAGGAGAACTCGACTCTCACAGAGGATATAGGAAACACCGACAACCTGTGTCTCTAAAACTCAGGGTACCATAGCCAAACTATGGAGAAGGGCCAACTGTCCACCAACTGATGAATGGATAAAGAAGATGTGGTGTATATATATATATGTACAATGGAATATTAGCCACCAAAAAGAATGAAATCTTGCCATTTGCAACGATGTGGATGGAGCTAGAGTGTATTATGCTAAGCCAATTAAGTCAGTCGGATAAAGACAAATACCGTATGATTTCACTCCTGTGGAATTTAAGAAACAAAACAGATGAGCACACGGGAAGGAAAAAAAAAGAGAGGGAAACAAACCATAAGAGACTCTTCTCTTTTAAGTAGGCTCCATCCCTAGCACAGAGCCCAACATGGGGCTTGAACTCATGACCCTGAGATCAAGACCTGAGCTGAGGGTCAGATGCTTAACTGACTGAGCCACCCAAGAGACTCTCAAAGACAGAGAACAGACCGAGGTTGGTGGAGGGAGGTGGGTGGGGCTAGATGGTGATGGGTCTCAAGGAGGGCACTTGTGATGAGCACTCGGTATTGTGCGTAAGTGATCAATCACTGAATTCTACTCTACTCCTGAAAGCAATATTGCACTGTGTGCTAACTAACTAGAATTTAAATTAAAAATTTGAAAAGAAAAAAAAAAAACTATACCAACTGCTGGCAAGAATATGGAGTACCTACAATTCCTAATTCTAAAATAGAATTGCTTTGGAAAAAAGTTGGCAGTTTTTGAATACAGTTTTAAAATACAGTTTTAAAAATACAAGTAAGTAGGGGCGTCTGGGTGGCTCAGTCGGTTAAGCATCCGACTTCAGCTCAGGTCACTATCTCGCAGTCCATGAGTTCGAGCCCCACGTGGGGCTCTGGGCTGATGGCTCGGAGCCTGAAGCCTGCTTCCGATTCTGTGTCTCCCTCTCTCTCTGCCCCTCCCCCATTCATGCTCTGTCTCTCTGTCTCTCAAAAATAAATGTTAAAAAAAAATTTTTAAAAATACAAGTAAGTAAATAAATAGGGGTGCCTGAGTAGCTCAGTCGGTTAAGCGTCTGATTCTTGATTTTAGCTCAGGTCATGATCTCACAGTTCATGGGATTGATCCCCACATAAGGCTAACAGTTTGGAGCCTGCTTGGGATTCATTCATATTCTCTCTCTCTCTCTCTCTCTCTCTCCCCACCCCCACCCCCCACCATCTCTCTCACTCTCTCAAATAAATAAACTTAAAAAACAAGAATCAATCAATCAATCAGTCTCAGGATAGACAGGGGGAAAGAAAGCATATGTCCACACAGACACGTTTATATTCATTGCAGTATTGTTTATAATATGCAAAAACTGGAAATAACTCAAATGTCCATGTTGGTAAATAAACAAAAAGTGGCATATCCAGACAAACGAATTTGACTAATAAAAAAGGAACTTCAAAACTGTTGTGCTGAAAGAAACCAATCACAAAGACAACATACTGCATGATTCCATTTATATGAAATTTCCAAAAAATGCAAGCCTACAGAAACAGAAAGATCAGTGGGACTGAGCGTAAATGGGCATGAGGGACTTTGGGGTGATGGAAATGTTTGAAAACTGGACTGTGGTGATGGCTGCGCAAACTCTGCAACTTTAAGAAAAAAATCGATGAACCGTACATTTCCTATATAAATATTTTATGCTATGTAAACTATGCCTCAAAGTTGTTTTAAAAAAAAATGTGGTAGAAGATGAACCTAGTCAGCTCTTTCTAAACCCAGTTCACATCTAAAACTTCCTAGTCCAAATACATCAAAAATCAAAGCATTCTCCTCCAGTCTGGTCACAAAACCTGAAGGCAAAGTCTTAGTTTAGCCACAGCACCTGCTCCCTGCCCTACATAGCACAACAGAGCCTTTACATACCTGGTTGGATGTTTATGCAGAATCATTTCCCCAGATTTGATCAGAACAGAGTCATGAAATCCGTAATACTTGTTAAAAGTTTAATGTTTATTTATATTGGAGAGAGACAGAGAGACAGAGCATGAGTGGGGGAGGGGCAGAGACAGGGAGACACAGAATCCAAAGCAGGCTCCAGGCTCCGAGCTGTCAGCACAGAGCCCGACGTGGGCCTTGAACTCACAGACTGCGAGATCATGACCTGAGCCGAAGTCGGATGCTCACCCAAGTGAGCCACTCAGGTGCCCTCATAGTATTTTTAAATGTCCCCCCATCAAAGGAGCATTCTCAAGAGCCCCCAGTAGCAAACCTCCTACAAAGACCTGTTTATCACCATCAGCCCCAGCAAATACTAGAGTGTACTAAGTGCTTACTGTTCTAAACTTTACATGGATGAAATCTCTAAAACAACCCTCTGAGGTCTCCATAATTCTTGTCACTCCCACTTTACAGATGAAAACACTGAGACCCAGAGAGGTAAGATAATTTTCCCAAAGTCGAACGTGAGTTGTGATGGAGCCTGAGCTCGAACCAAGCTCTTCCCCTCTGGGACCCACGCTCCTACCAACCAATCTCTGGTGTTTCACCAAGAAGGGAACGTTCAGCTGGCAGCAAAGCGCGTGAAGTCAGACTATGGTTTCCAGCAATGTGCCGCACAGGCCGCGTTTCCTAACCACGGCAAGGCTTTTCTCAGCATCAGGATGCGGTAACTTTCTTGAGAGAGAGAAAACAGCACTGGGGCCACAAGATTCCCTCAGCAAATAAAGTGCATGTCTTGGAAACATACCGAGTAACCCCAGCATTAATTAAACTGTCTCCTGGGGCTCATGGCATCTATGTTTTGGGGTTTTGTTTTCAAGTTTTTTTTTTTTTGGGGGGGGGGGGGGTAGAGAAAAGGAGAGACAGAATCCCAAGCAGGCTCCTTGCCATCCAGAGCCTGGTGCAGGGCTTGAACTCCTGAATCCTGAGATGTTGACCTGAGCAGAAATCAAGAGTCTGACACTCAGCTGACTGTGCCACCTTGGTGCCCGTTTTGGGGTTTAACCATAAAATCACCAACCATTTGGGGCGCCTGGCTGGCTCAGTCGGTTAAGCGTCTGACTTCGGCTCAGGTCACGATCTCATGGTTCGTGGGTTCAAAGCCCGCATCAGGCTCTGTGCTGACAGCTCAGAGCCTGGAGCCTGCTTCACATTCTGTGTCTCCCTCTCTCTGCCCCTCCCCCACTCACACACTTGCACTATCAATGAATAGAATTTTTAAAAAAATTTTAATAAATAGGGGCACCTGGGTGGCTCAGTTGGCTGAGCGATGGGACTCTTGATTTCGGCTGGGGTCACAATCTCACAGTTGGTGAGTTTGAGCCCCGCATGGGACCCTGCTTGGAATTCTCTCTCTCTCTCTGCCCCTCCCCTGCTTGCTCTCCCTTTCTCTGTCTCTCAAAATAAATAAACATTAAAAAAAAAAGTAAAAAAAAATAAAACAGGGCTATTTATGTCAAGTACCCAAGCAGAGAGCCTGACCATTCACATACAAGTCCTGACTTCTGATGTTCCACTTCAGATTTTTCACTATTACAATGGTACAAAATTAATATGCATTTCATATGAACTGTAGTTTGAATTGTAATCTCTTCCGGGAGGTGCAATCCTCTGCTGTGATGCTGGCCAGCAACGAGCCCCAGCCGGCCAGGAAATCAGGAGGGTAAATACTGATACACTGACAACCATCCCACACCCATACAGCCACTCCACTCCGTCTTCCACTTTCAGTCCAGTAGTCAGTACATTACATAAGATAATCAACACTTTACTATCAAATAGGCTATTTATGCTACATGATTTTGCCCAACTGTAGGCCAATGTAAATGTTCTGAGTATGTTTAAGGCAGGCTAAGCGATGCTACGATGTTGAGTAGGTTAGGTGTAGTAAATGCATTTTCACCTTAAGGTATTTTCAACTTACAATAGGTTTATTGGGATGTAATCCCTTGGAAAGTAAAGAAACATCTATATTAGTTTCTTCTTTAACCCCTCGCCCCCATTATATTTCGGGGAGACTCTCCATCACTTTGCTTCCAAAAGTGTTTCCAAAACCCCAGCTTCCCACCTTGAGGTAGCTACTCCTAAAACTGCAAATTAAACACAGGAACATATATATACACAATTGCCTGGCTCTCCTGATACATGCTTTGAATATGAATCTGTGTCACTGTTTAGGAAATAAATTAGTTCCAAAGTGGCAGATTCTAGAAGGGGGTGTGATCTTCCATTCAAATACCAAACAGAAAAATTTTTAACTGTCTGCACCGCTCCGTCAGACCCACGTTAACAGTGCATATTTCTATTATGGTTAATTATCACTTTTAAAGAATTATCTACATTTTCCTCTCATGCACTGCATCAGGAGTTCTCAACTATGACAGCATGTTAAAATCATCTGGAAGCTTAAAAAAAAAAAAAAAAAAAAATAGAACAGATACCCCGGTCCCACTCCAGATTATTTCAAAGGTCTAAAACAGGGCAGGGGCAGTGGTTTGCTAAGCTTCCTGAGCGACTGCACACAGCTAGGGTCAGGAGGCCTGCACGGGTCAGACATGGCTTAATTTAATTCATCTTTGTATCCCAGTCGCCTGGCACCGCCCCTGCACACTGTAATCATCTTATAATTGCTTTAAACGCGAACATCTAGAGGACTCGAGTCCACTGAATACACAAATTCATGATTTACTGAGGCTGGAAACTGCACGCATACGCTATCCAGGCATAGAGCTCAAGGATCATTCTTGCGCCTTGAGTAGTCAGGGGTATAACGAGGGAGAACAGGGAAGGAAGGGAGGGAGCACTGTCTGGGAGCCCAATGATCCCGACTTCAATCTCCATTTTGCAGCATCTTCCCGGCAGTCCTTAACCTCACTGCGCTCGGGTCCTCCTGTCTTACATCAACCGGGCCTCCGGAACATTCAAGGAAGACAGGGACAAAGACCGCACAAAATGGCAGCTAGCATCATGACTTTTTTTTTTTTTTTTTTTTTAATTCCATGGACACCTGATGGAAGCAAGCAGCCCTAAGGGTTCCCCCTCTCCACCTCCGGCACGAAGCAACCTACTCCGCAGTAAGCCGCCGCCACAAGGAAATGCCCAGAGCCGACAGGATGTTAGGGGGCAGGGCGGGTCCAAGGCCGCAGCCCCGCCCAGCTGCCGGGCTCAGCCTTCAGGGGACGTCAGCCTCACCTGGGCAGCCTGGGAAAAAGCACCTTTCCAGCTCCCACCCACCCCCGCCCCCAAACTCCGATCGGAGGGCCTGGGAGGGGCCAGAGAATGTGCAATTTAACCAGCCCCCCCCCTCAACCCTTACCCCCAGGTAACTGTCGCGGGCGATGCCACAGAGTCCCTTACAACCTCAGCAAGACAGGACGGCTGGGCGGAAATCGGCAACCCGTCCGCTCGCTCTCCAGGAGGGAAACCCACGCCTAGGGCGGCCATGGGGTCGGCCGGGGCGGGAAAGGCCACAGCAGGTGGAACCCCCACCCGGGCCAGGGGACGCCTTCCCTCCAACTGTGGGGAGCCGGAGGTTCTCCGGTCGGCCAGGAGGAGCCCCGCCCGGCCTCCTGCGGCTGCCGGTTTCTGACCCACCCGGGGCCGGGAGGGGAAGGCGGCCGACCAGGGGCCGGGACCCCGAGGCGCTGATGCGGGACCCCCGTGGCGCGGGTCTGCGGCGAAGGCCGCGTCTCCCCCGCCCCAGTAAACCCAGCACATCCGGGCTCCCGAGGGCTGTTCCAGGCGCGGAGCGGGGTTTGCTGGGGACCGAAGCGTAATCACAACAAGGATAATCAGGAAACAATAAAACGGTGGAAAGCCATGGCTGGTCCCAGTTCCGCGCGCGGGGCACGGCGCTGGGGCGGGCCGGGCTTCCCGGGGCTTCCAAGGAGAGCTGGGCCGGGGCGGAGGCAGCCGCGCGCTCGGGCCCCAGGGGGACGCGGTCGCGCAGGGGGGCCCGGGCCGGAGCTGCAGCCGCGACGACCCGCCCGCCTCCCCCGCCGGCCGCGAGCTCATGGCGCCGGGCGCGGCCAAGCTGTCAGGCCCGGCCAGGCCGCCCCGGCCCGCACGGACAAAGGCGGCCGGCGTCCCCGGGCCCCGCTCACCCGGCGCGGGGCCTGCTGTCCATCCGCTTCTTCTGGCGCACCGGCTGCAGCGGGATGTTGTCCGTCATGTCGCCCGCGCCGCCCGCCTTGGCCGCCGCGCCCCCCGCGCCGCCTGGGCCGCCGCCCGGTCCGGCCTCCGCGCCGCCGCCCGCCGGCGCCGCGCCGCCCCGGGGGAGGAGGCGGCGGCAGCGGGCGGGCCGGGCCCGCAGCGAGGGGGCGAGCTCGCGAGCGCCGGGCCACGCGCGGAGCCGCCCGCGCGGCCCGACCGACGGACACGGGCGCACCATGGGCCCGAGCTCCGCGCTGCGCCCGCTCGCCCCGCGCCTGCCACGGGGGGCGGCCGGCTGTGTCCGCGCCGCCGCCGCCGCCGCCGCCGCAGTGTCCCCGCCCCCCGCCCGCGCCGCGCGCCCCCCACGCGCGCCCACCCGGCCACGCGCCCCCCGCCCACGCCCCGCCGTGCGCGCGCGCGCCCGTCGTCCCCCCCGCCCCCCCCCAGCAGCCAGCCGCGCGTCACCCGCAAACGCGCACCCCCGGCCGCGCTCCCCCCACCCCACCGCAGGCACTTCCTCGCGTGCTCACGCCGGCACTGGCATGCAGTTGCACACACGAGCCCCGCACACACACACGCTCACTCTCACCCGCTCGCTCCCCCGGCAACATGCCCATTCCCAACCGCGCGAATGCACACCCCCCGCCTCACTGCCTGACATTCACCATCACACCGGCACGCCTTGCACACACACCCTGCCACCTCCCCAACATCTGACATTCGCAATCGCACACCTGCACACCCTACCACACTCAACGCCCGTTACTCCCCCTCGTCGGCCAATCCTGAATCTTAGGCCTCACACGTTTGTGCCCCAGAATCACAATGGCATAGGGACATACACCCCCACCTCACTCCACTTCCAGACTCCCTCACCCACCATGCCTTACCATCACCCACCCTCACCCGCCCCCCTGGATCCCTGGGATTCACAATCACACACACGTGCACACACTCATTCTCACATTCCCTCAACTACCTCTGGGGATTACACTTGCCCTCTCAGTCGCTCCAACACATTCAAGCGTGCTGAGAATCACACACACACGAATCCTCCCACCCAGACCTACAGCCACACTTACTTGCTTATACCCTCTCCCACAGTGTCGAGGATCCATTAACTTTCAAGGACCTGTTAAATTTTGGGAACAGAAAGAAAACGAGTGGTGGTGATGGGAGGAAGGACAGGAGGGAAGGCTGGGGTAAGTTAACAATCTGTAGGTAATGCGGCGTCTGGGTGGCTCAGTCGGTTAAGCCTCCGACTTCGGCTCAGGTCATGATCTCACGATTCTCAAGTTGGGGCCCCGGGTCGGTCTCTGTGCTGACAGCTCAGAGCCTGGAGCCTGCTTCGGATTCTGTGTCTCCCTCTCTCTCTCTGCCCCTCCTCAGCTTGCGCGCGCTCTCTCTCTCTCTCTCTCTCTCTCAAAAACAAATGAACAAAAATTTTTTAAATCCGTATGTGATTGAAGAGCCTCAAAACGTAAAACCCTGTAAACTAACCTGCTGCAGCCAAAGCAAAGTTTAAAGTAGTGACACCTAATCTATTTCACGCGGAGTACGGGTGCCTTTTCATATGTCTGCTGTAAGGGTGGAGCCACCAAATATGTGTTTCTGGGACCCTGGATGAGGAAGGGCGGATCCCCAACTAAGAAGTGTGACTTACCTCAGGCCACATGAAGCTCCTCATGAAAAGAAACATGCCTTTAGAATTGCCGCGTTGCACCTTTCTCGGGGAAAATAGCACAGTTTGGCAAACAGACCTGGTCTGCCTTGCTTCCTGCTTTCTCCTGCATCCACAACAC
This sequence comes from Puma concolor, assembly GCF_028749965.1. NCBI lineage: Eukaryota > Metazoa > Chordata > Mammalia > Carnivora > Felidae > Puma > Puma concolor. Next base: position 131,053,133 of record NC_141669.1, read on the forward strand.
TGCTGGGCACGTGACACAGAGCACGCTCAACAGTCAGCAAATGCTTGGGGTTTTTTGGGTTTTTGAGCTTATTTGTTTATTTTGAGAGAGAGAGAGAGACAGGGCACGCACACACAAATGTGCAAGTGTGGGAGGGGCAGAGAGAGAGAGAGAGGGAAAGAATCCCAAACGTGCCCTGTGCTGTCCCAACTTGGGGCTCCATCTCAGGAACAGCGAGATCACGACCTGAGCCGAAATCAAGCCAGGTGCTTCACCAAGCCACCCAGGCGCCCCATCAACGAATGCTTGTTGAGTGGAGGAAATGGAAACACCAGTTGTCCCGAACATAGCATCAGAGTAGGCCCCACCCTCTCCCGGGCGTGCTCCCCGGGAAGGGAAGTCTGCCTCCAGCCCCACCCAGTTCACACCCAGACCCCCTTCTCCACTCCACTACCACACAGACTAAGAGAAAAGGCCAGGGACTGTGACCACCTGTAGTCCGGTGTCCCCCCACACAGCTGGGGGTCAATACACGTGAGCTTTGGTTTTTATCCTGTGCCTAAAACATGCACGGAGTTTCATATTTAATCCTCCCACGGTTCTGCCAACTAGGACTAAATCAAACCCATTTTGCAGGTGAGGAAACTGAAGCTCAGAGTGGCCCGCACAGAGCAACACGGTTAGGGAAGGAACGAGGCTGGGTTCCAGGGCCTTGCTTTTTCATGCTCTGGCAGGCCGGACAAAGGGCCTCCTGTGATCAGCATAATCACAATTATGACCCTTCCAGTTAGTAGGTATTTACCCCGATTCCGAACATTCTCCAAGCTTCCTCTGGTTCTTGTGGAACCTGTGCGTGGCCGCCATCACCGGACCGTGCCCTCATTTTCTAAAATCTCGAGTAACATCCAAGTGACTGTGTCGTCAGAGATCCTGTATAACTTTCACCACCTCCCCACTGCAGAGGCTGAGACAACTTACAAACTGCCAGACCTCAGTTTCCTCCTGCAAAACGGGGATAGTACCAGCCTCATAGGATTGTTGGAAGGATTAAATGAGTTCGTCGTGAATACAAGACAGTCCGAAGAGTGGCTACCCAGAGGAAGCGCTCTGTAAGGCTTGTTACAGAGCTGGAAAAGTTCAGTGCGTCACGGGAGCATAAAGCACAGAGCACAATGCGAGCACGCGGTTAACACTCCTACAAGGTCAGCCGTTCCAATCCTGCCACCCCCTACTGCTAGGGATATTTTTATTTTCCCCTAATCAAAGAGTGAGCAAAATGGGATCATCCAGTGGTTGTCTCTGGACAAAAAAGATCCTAGGTAGATATTTAAAATATAGTGTACTAGGGGCGCCTGTGTGGCTCAGTCGGTTAAACCTCCAGCTCTTGATTTTGGCGCAGGCCATGATCTCATGGTTCGTGAGTTCGAGCCCCTGCGTTGGGCTCTGCACTGACAGTGTGGCACCTGCCATGACTTCTCCGTCTCCCTCTCTCTTTCTTTTCCTCCCCGCCTTGTGCTCTCTCCTTCTCTCAAAAAAATAAAAAAAAATAATAATAATCTTTAAAAAATAAAATATTGGAAACCAATTTGACAATAAATTTCATATATTGAAAAAAACAAAATAAAAACAACTAAAAAATTTAAAAAATAAAATAAAAAATAAAATGTAACTTAATTTATACACTATGTATTTAGTAGTTTGAGATTTACAGAAAATTGGAGCAGATAGCAGAAAGAGCTTCCTATACCCATTCCATATCCACCCCTCCCAACCCCAAACTCAGCAGTTTCCACATTAACATCTTGCATTAGTGGGGTACATCCAGGCGAATCTTATAACTTTTGTTTATCCTTTCTATTTTCTTTAGCGAATATGTATCACTTTTATAATGTTTTTAAATAAATAATTTTTTTTTAATTTTTTTTTCAACGTTTTTTATTTATTTTTGGGACAGAGAGAGACAGAGCATGAACGGGGGAGGGGCAGAGAGAGAGGGAGACACAGAATCGGAAACAGGCTCCAGGCTCCGAGCCATCAGCCCAGAGCCTGACGCGGGGCTCGAACTCACGGACCGCGAGATCGTGACCTGGCTGAAGTCGGACGCTTAACCGACTGCGCCACCCAGGCGCCCCTAAATAATTTTTTTTAAAAGACCACAGAGCCTCCTCTGAGTCTCCAGAGGTGGTAACATTTTCATATGAAAAGAGAGGGGTGTGGGAATCAGCTGGTGTAGCCACTCTGGAAAACAGATGGAGGTTCCTCAAAAAATCAAAAATAGAACCACCCCATGACCCAGCAATTGCACTACTAGGCATTTATCCACGGGCGTGCTGTTTCGAAGGGGCACATGCACCCCATGTTTATAGCAGCATGATCAACAGTAGCCAAAGTATGGAAAGAGCCCAAATGTCTATTGATGGATAAATGGATAAAGAAGATGTGGTCTATATATCCAATGGAGTATTACTCGGCAATCAAAGGGAATGAAATCTTGCCATTTGCAACTACGTGGATGGAACTGGAGGGTATTATGCTAAGCGAAATTAGTCAGTTGGAGAAAAGCAAATATCATATGACTTCACTCATATGTGGAATTTAAGATACAAAATAGATGAATACAGGGGAAAGGAAGCAAAAATAGTATAAAAACGGGAAGGGGACAAAACATAAGAGACTCAAATATACAGAGCAAACTGATGGCTGCTGGAGGGGAGGTGGGGGGGGATGGGCTAAATGGGGGATGGGCATTAAGGAGGGTGCTTGTTGGGATGAGCACTGAGTTTTATATGTAGGGGATGAACCACTGGGTTCTACTCCCGAAATCATTATCACACTATACGTTAACTAAGTTGGATGCAAATCTAAAAAAATACATTAATTTTAAAAAAGAGGCGGGAGGTGACAGTGTATTTTCCAAAATTTTTTTCCAGGGCACTTTTATAACCATTGGAGAAGGCACTGTTTAAGACCCTTCCAGAAAAGCAATTCCACAGGAAGAGAAGCACTTAAAAGCTTTCATCCCATCTTGAGAGAGATCTAGATGCTTGCAGGAGGTAGGAGAGAGGCCCCTGGGGCCTCTGAGAGCAGTGCGAGGGGCCGGGAGAGAGGCAGGGCTGGGGCAGGACAGTAATTGGAGGGGCAGGCAACTGGGGTCCCACCCGGCAGGACACGGCTTCCCTCTCCCTGGCCCGGCCCTGCCTTCTCCTCATGGTCCTAGGAATGGTCACCTCAGGGTTCTGCTTTCAGAGGAACAGCCCCTTTCAGGGACCCTTGAGAGCCCTCTCTAACCAGTAGGCCCTGAGCACAGGAAGCTTCTTCTGGTACTGATACCTGGAACAGAAAGGTCTTGGACAGGTAAGCCAACCTAGTCCAGCCTCTGCTTTCCAGACAGCAGAGAAACTGAGGTGCAAGATGCCACCCAACCTCACCAACAGACGGTAGGCGAAGGCCATAATCTGTGTGGAGTCTCTCAGTACAGGCCTTGTTTTCACAGAGGCCTCCAGACGGGCTCCTCCTGCTTACAGTGCATTGGCAGTAAGTAGACAAGAAGTCAAGGGCGTGAGCAGGGCTGACACGGAGGCAGGGAATATGGGAACCCAGAATTAATAAAAAATGTTTCGGGTAAACTTCAGCTGAGGGGAGAAGCGATGAAATTCCTCGGGTGCCTGGAATCTTCTCTGTGAATGGTTTTCGGTGAACGTGCTAGGTCCCTAGATCCGTTTCTCAACCGGGGCACGGGGCACTACTGACATTTGGGCTGAACATTCCTTTATTGTGGGGGCTTTCTCGTGCATCGTAGGATGCTTAGCAGGAACCCTGGCTTCTCTACACTACATGCCGGCGGCAGCTCCCCACCCCACCCCCAAACCACCACAGATGCCTTCAGATATTGTGAAATGTCCTGGAGGGCATAATTGTCCCTGGTTGAGACCCACCAGGCTAGAACGGGAGGTTAGATAATTTTTAAACCTCTAGTAAGGCTGTGTCTCTAACACTAATCTCATCCTCCCCATTCTATCCCCCACCCCATTTTTTGGTAAAAAATAAGAACTGCTTAAGAGCTTTTCACAAACAACAATATCTCCCTACGATTTCATAATACTATTTGGTCTGTGTGGTACTGCTTTTTACCTCCAAAAAGGCACTAGGGAGTTTAGGCAGAATTCTACAGAACAGTCATTCATTCACGTAATCTTCACTGGGAGCCTGCAAGATTCGGGGCACTGGGGACACAGGTAACAGACAGACACAATCCCTGGTTTCTAGATGTTATAGAAGACTCTGAGATGAGTAACAAAGGTAGACTGGCCGGCATTCTCCTCCAGATTACCAATGCCTTTCGATGTCTTTGAGCTATTTCACAACTCTGTTGTGAAACAACAGTAATACACCATAGAAATGCAAATGGTGCTATCCAGAGGAATGCAATTGATTATTGCCCTGTAGATACTGACTATGTTTTCCATCTATTTGTAAATTTACTTTGACATTCCTGATTGCCTGGGTTTGAGAGGTCTTTGTTTCTCCTTTGAATCCGTTGGACATCTGTTAGAGTAGAATCTTTGTCATTTTACGTTTTCGGGAGCCATGACTTTCCTTTGTTTTAAATATTATAAGAGTAGACAGCAAATCAACAAGTAAACATTCTTAAGAGTACAAAATGCGATATGGTTGGGAACGACATGTTTGTTGAGTTGTTAATCATCTTTACTTGATAAAGTCAAAACCTGCCACCTACACAGTCTCCTCCTCTTTCCCCCTTATTTCACTGGCCTGTGCAATCCCAAAGAGCAGCAAACTGAAATTCCGGTACCGCCTCCTTTTCTCCCTTTTCTGGGGTCTTCACCAAGTGAGAAAATGAACATGAAGACGGAATTGGCCTCTGACATGTCAAGTAACTCAAGGACTGTTAGAGAATTCAGTGAAAGTAATTTTTCCCATCAGGATGGCCCCAAAGCCATCAGAGTAACAGCAAACGTTAAAAACCAAAAACAAGGGCGGGGGGGGGGGGCCTGGGTGGCTCAGTTGGTTGAGCGTTCCACCTCGGCTGAGGTCATGATCTCCTAGTTCACGGGTTCAAGCCCCGCGTCGGGCTCTGTGCTGACAGCTCGGAGCCTGGAGCCTGCTTTGGGTTCTGTGTCTCCCTCTCTCTCTGCCCCTCCCCCCCCCCACTCACGCTCTCTCAAAAATGAATAAACGTTAAAAAAATTTAAAAAGGGGCACCCGGGTGGCTCAGTCGGTTGAGCGTCCGACTTCGGCTCAGGTCATGATCTTGCGGTCCGTGAGTTCGAGCCCCTCGTAGGGCTCCATGCTGACAGCTCAGAGCCTAGAACCTGCTTTGGATTCTGTGTCTCCCTCTCTGTCTGCCCCTCCCCCACTCACGCTCTGTTTCTCTCTCAAAAATAAATGCACATTAAAAACAAAAACAAGGGGCGCCTGGGTGGCGCAGTCGGTTAAGCGTCCGACTTCAGCCAGGTCACGATCTCGCGGTCCGTGAGTTCGAGCCCTGCGTCGGGCTCTGGGCTGATGGCTCAGAGCCTGGAGCCTGTTTCCGATTCTGTGTCTCCCTCTCTCTCTGCCCCTCCCCCGTTCATGCTCTGTCTCTCCCTGTCCCAAAAATAAATAAACATTGAAAAAAAAAAAATTTAAAAAAATAAAAACAAAAACAAAAACCCAAAACTGACTTATGGGAAGTAAACAGAAGGGGCAAAGCATCTTCAACACTGGGCATGCCTGCAGCACGGGCCAGCGGGCACAAACGTCATTGGTCTCCAGCTTTTAAGGACCCATAACGATCCACTCAGGATAAAACTGACTTCGTCCTGGGGCGCCTGGGTGGCGCCGTCGGTTAAGCGTCCGACTTCAGCCAGGTCACGATCTCGCGGTCCGGGAGTTCGAGCCCCGCGTCGGGCTCTGGGCTGATGGCTCAGAGCCTGGAGCCTGTTTCCAATTCTGTGTCTCCCTCTCTGCCCCTCCCCCGTTCATGCTCTGTCTCTCTCTATCCCAAAAATAAATAAACGTTGAAAAAAAAAAATTAAAAAAAAAAACAAAAAAAACAAAAAAAAACATTCAGTTGTTTACAAAAGGCTGGAGGGTAGAAATACTAAGGGAGGGGACAAAGGGGTGGTTCTGCAGGCCATGTGGGATGTTTCTTCTCCCACAAGGGTCACTTTCAAATATACTTTAGACTTGAAAGCAGAGCTTGATGCTTCTTTCGAACGCGTTTGCAAGGTCTTAACTATGAAAATTGTGAAGTCCACTTTTGAAGGGTAAATTTACTTTTACTTCCTTATCTTGATTTTGGCCTAGTTTAACTAATGCTCCAATTTTCTTTTGATGTTAAGAAATAGAGGGCGTCTGGGTGGCTCAGTCCGTTAAGCATCCAACTTCACCTTGGGTCATGATCTCACGGTTCATGGATTTGAGCCCCGTGTTGGTCTCTGTGCTGATAGCTCGGAGCCTGGAGCCTGGAGATGTGTCTCTCTCTCTGACCCTCCCCTGCTCACAGTGTCTCTCTCTGTCTCAAAAATAAACATACATTTCGGGGCGCCTGGGTGGCTCAGTGAGTTACACCTCCGACTTTGGCTCAGGTCATTATCTCACGGTTTGTGAGTTGGAGCCCCGCGTCGGGCTCTGGGCTGACTGCTCAGAGCCTGGAGCCTACTTCTGATTCTGTGTCTCCCTCTCTCTGACCCTTCCCCGCTCATGCTCTGTCTGTCTCAGAAATAAAACATTAAAGAAAAACAAAAAAAAAAAAAATTTATCCCTATTGTGCAAATGAGGTACTTGGGGTTCTACAGATTATCTTGCCGTAGGGCACCCAGCTTATATGTTGGCCTGAGACTTCCTTTCCAAACGACCAGTTACCTCGCGAACCCATCCTTTCCCCAGACTTGAAATGTACCTGGATCACCAAACCCCTTACTGATTTTGTTTCTGGGTGTTCTACGCATGCCAGCGTGCATGAACTTTCCTGTTTGGGCTCAAGCTATCTACTGCATTGTAAACAGGTCATATTGCTGCGAGAGTTGCCTTTGAAACTGAAGAACTTCTGGCACGACACATTCCTTGATGTAGCTTAGCTCGAGTGACACCTGGCTCAACCTGGCCCTGCCCCACAGAACGGGACAAGCCACCTCAGCACACACTGCCTCCCCCTTCTGCGCAGCTCTTAGGCAAGTTCTGCCAAATTAAGTACAAACTTCACCTGGAGGGAGGGGCCTGCCCCATCCACCCCAAGACCCTCTCTCTACAAACACAGCTACCCCATACAAAGCAACAATTCCTTCCCCCAGAGCACCTCTTTAAACTGAGGGCAGAGCGTCAGGGGGAAATATGGAAGTTTATTCTCCCCCTCCCCCCAATCTCACTGATTTCCAGTTTATTCTTAAAGTCAAGATGTTGCGATTCCCTTAAATCCTCCATCCCGTATGAAAAACGAGCTTTAGGGGCACCTGAGTGGCTCAGCTGCTTAAGCATCCGACTTCTGGCTCTGGTCATGATCTCACAGTTCACAAGTTCAAGCCCTGTGCTGGGCTCTGTGCTGCCAGCCCCGAGCCTGGAGACTGCTTCAGATTCTGTGTCTCCCTCTCTCTCTCTGCACCTCCCCGCGCTCACACACACTTTCTCTCAAAAAGAAGCAAACATTAAGAAAATTTTTTTAGGGGCGCCTGGGTGGCTCAGTCGGTTGAGCGGCCGACTTCGGCTCAGGTCACTATCTCACGGTTTGTGAGTTCGAGCCCCGTGTCGGGCTCTGTGCTGACAGCTCGGAGCCTGGAGCCTGCTTCCGATTCTGTCTCCCTCTCTCTCTGCCCCTCCCCCACTCGTGCTGTCTCCCTCGGTCTCAAAAATAAGCATCAAAAAAAATTTTTTTAATAAAAAAAAAGCTTTGGATACACAGAACCCATAAAGGAACATGCAAAGAGGTAGGCAGGTCTCAAAGAGCAAGTTTTATGGCACCCGTACTGCTCCTTAAACAGAGAAATGCCCTAGACCATGGATGGTAGTGTGCTCGCATCGCAACCGACTGGAGGACTAGCTTTAAAGATTAGGGCTGAGAACATAGGTACAGACACAACACTCTTATGCACAACTGCAAACACATGGCAACGTTCATCTTTGCCCTAGCAATCCCTCAAGGAAGAATTTACCCTGCAGTTAACTGGGTGGAAGGAAAACTTACAAGCCACAATGATGACCCAAGCTATTTAATAGTTTGGAGGAAAACAAGAGTTTGTCCGGCAATAGCTGATTGAACATTTTGGTATTACCGCGGGTATTTACCAAGGATTAGCCAGAAACGGCTGTTCCCTTGAAATAATGTCTGAAACATGTTGGGAGAAGAGGAAACGACTTTCACGCAAGTAAAAATAATCCTCATACATTTCAATCTAGACCTAAAACTTCACTGTGGGTTAGTTATCAAGTGAGAGAAGGGGTCAGCATAGACACTTGGGACTAATGGATCTTGGCTTAGGTAATTCCACTTCAGTTATCTGAAGGACCTCGTTAATCTTGCTTTCGGAGTCAAGAGTGACCATCCCACCCCAAATCTAGAGGAGTTGAGGCCAAAGGACAGACACACGCTGGAGAGGGCATCCACCTGCAAAGAAGTTGCCATGCAGGCCTCCTATCAGGTGAAAGGCTGTGAGAACGTAATCCCCAGCCTTCTCTGATGTCAGGAGGATCCATTCACAGATGTAGTCCTATCTTCATCCAGGAAGATTCTCCTAGAATCTGATGCTGCTTGTTGCCACTGGGTTTGCAAAGAGAAACACAACAAGAGGGAGGTAACAGGGTACTTTGCCAGTTGGGCACTACCCTGGTCTTGCCTTTGTGTCTCTCCCCAGGGGGTACTTTTCCACCACCCTCTCAAAGAATCTTCTCTTTGAACTAAGTGCCACCTCCTACGTGGTTCTCTCTGCCCAATGACTGGTACCAGGTTGGGATTGAAATATGAGGTAATCTACAGTGCGATAAGCCGTCTGCGGTCACAAGGGAACACAAGCAAAAGTTCTCTAGACTCAGTTTACTCTAACACAACTTGTATGCCTGAAGAAAGCAAGAGAACAGCCAGCAAGTCGTTCTTTGTGTGTGCTTGAGAAATGGGTCCAGTAGGGACATAAGCGGATGTATTTCGATTCTAAGACCTGGGGGGGGGGGGGGGGGGGGTCACGAGGGCAAGTGATTGTTCAAATGAGAACTCTCAGGTTTAGAGCAGAAACTAACCAGAGACATACGCACCCGGTGGGGGGGAAGACAAAAAAAAAAAACATCCGAAATTTATTCTCCAACAACACAGACAGCATCAGCAGGTGAAACTACAGGGGTTTCTCCATAGATCATACATTCACAAGGCATTGTTTGCTTGACAGTAAGAAAGCCTCTGGTGTTCTCTGTAACAATATCCACTTCACAGTGTAGACAGGTACTGGTTATTGTGTCCCACTTACAATTCCAGGAAGAAAGGCACAATGTGGCAAAAAAAAAAAAAAAAAAAAAAAAAAAAATTTTTTTTTTTTTTTGGATCCTAAAGTCAGGTGCAATAACACAAACTTTTGATAACAGTCTTGATCTACTTTTCCACATAGAAGGAGACTTCTCCACTCAGAAATTAAGGTCTTTCTTTCTCCTTCCTTGTTAAACCATTAGAGCAATGTGCCCTCATTCGCTTCATATTACATATACAAACAGGGGGAGGGGGCGTTTACAACAAAGAACCATAGAGATATCTTAAATGTCCAGTCACTCCCACCATACATCAACTCAGGTTGAAGACAGGGCGTCAGAACACTTCAGCGGTCATAAAATAGGAAAATAGAGACTATGGCTACAAAAATAAAAATAAATGAGGTAGATAAATTAAAGCTTTCACACCCATGACTTGCCTGTTCGTAGCCTTCATGCAATACTCAAAAACAATCTTCACAATCACTTGGCATTTAAGTTGCACCAAGGACATTTTTGTACAAATTAGTATGTGTACCTATAAGAAACATGCCCTTCCATGAGTTTCTTAAAGAATGGAAACCCCGTTCCACAGCGTAGGCACTGGCGAACCAAAATAAGTCACCTGAGGGTCCCTGCGAAGGCCACCTCTCCTGCTGGTTCAGGAAGGAGGCATTTGCAAAGCATAGTGAGTACATTGGCACTCTTGGGGTTCCAACTGAACTGTATTTAAATAAGCAGCAACACGCATTGACTCCCTAAGGACAAAAATCAGTCCATTCGAGGGCATTCTATTTAAGGTTCCAAGGTTGAAGGAATTTTGGAATTCGTTTGACAACCTTAGTTAAAAAGAAAAAAAAAAAAAGTACATTCAGGGGAAAAAACCAAAAAACAAAGGATGGGTGCAGGGTTGGGGGTCATACAAAACAGGTCCCTAAACAGATGCCAGATCTTGTCCGTGTACCCGCATACAGACAGTCACTGGGGAAGTATACAGCACCCCCCACAATTAGGCTAACAGTTGCCTTTTCCACTGTGGTTCAGTAAGTTCCAACTTGAAACAAGGGGATCGTCTTTGGAAATAGTTACTCTAGGTTGTACAAAGGTTTTATGTATACAGTTTGTCGCAAGTAACAAAGCTACTTTGCAAGACCCGCTTCCAAAATTAAAAAAAAAAAAAAAAAATTCTAGTCTGTTTTTGTTTTAGTATGCATTTTTTCTTTTTTAGTTTTTTTTTTGTTTTTCAATTTTTTCTTTTTTCGATTTTTCTTTTTTCAATTTTTTTTCAATTTTTTTTTTTTTTTTTTTTTTTTGCAAAGCAGCATAACATCTGATTGTAGGATTTGCCTGAGGTTGTGATCTCACACTGTAAACATCATTTGCACATCAGTAAGAAAACAAACAGGAGGGGATGGGTTCTTTTAAAAAGGAGGGGGGGGAAAAAAAGTATAGTCGGGGAGGTCATTCTGCCTCTGCATTTCTCCCTCAACCAGGGATCCCTCCCGGAGCTTAGCTGACTGCAATCTTGTTTTCTTCCAGGAAGTGAGGGAACTGGTGTTTGGGGACACCGTCAGCAGCACCCGGTTTTTCCACTTCGGCACCGAGGGCAGACTGGGAGCCGTCCAACTTGGAGATAGTGGTGTTGTTCACAATGGAGCTAGCCCCCAGGGAAACGGGGAGCGTGGGGATGCCGCCACTCTGGATCACGGAGATTTCGTTGGTCTTCATGGCCAGGCCTCCGTTGAGCATGGTGGTGTACTGGTTCCACACGACGGGGTCCACGCTCACCGCAGGGGCCAGGATTTCCTTGGGAAACATCTCAGGAACTCTCTTCCCATCAGTTCCTAACAGAGCCATGGTGTTCTCGATGGCCAGCTTCCTCCCTCGGCGTGCAGAACTGTTGTTGGCTCCGTGCGTCATGTAGTGGACCTGTGGGAACAGGAACAGAGAGGTTCCCACCAAAACGGGGACTCATCTTGGGGTGGGGGAGGGGAGGAAGCAGAGGATTGGGCAACAAGGGGCCCACATTCCTGCCTAGAGGCAAGTAAAGCCCAGCGAGGCAGGGCCACAGGCTCCAATTCTGTCCCCGTCCCACTGTTCCAGTGGGTTCCTACAGGAACCCTTACTATGTGTCAGGCTCAAATACTAGGATACTATGTATCCTCTCAAGTGCTAGATTTAAAACTTGTGAATTACAAACCTACACAGTTGTGCAGAAGGTAACACACTTACACACGTGGAGTACAAATAAAATGGGGGGAAATCTAGGAGACCAGTAGGTTCCGTCCATGCCAATATCCTGGTTCTTATCGGTTACATCATAGTTTTCGCGAAATTCTACCACTGGGGGAACTGGTCACAGCGTGTAAGGATCTGTGAATTCTCACTGCACGGGAGCCCACCGTTACCTGAATAAAAAATGTGAGTTAACAAATAACTCTGGAACAGAACAGATGCTGCCCTGATGATGGCACGGACAGACCAGATACACAGGACGTCAATGATCGTCATCACTACTCCAGAGTAGTGAAAAGTCTGGCTTTTGAGTTTCTAACTCCCTTTGAGCTTCAAAAAGAGTCGGAAGAGGGGTGCCTGGGCCGCTCAGTCAGTTAAGCGTCAACTCTTGATTTCGGCTCAGGTCATGATCTCACAGTTTGTGGGTTCAAGCCCTACATCAGGCTCTGCGCTGACAGCTTGGAGCCTGCCTGGGATTCTCTCTCTCTGCTCCTTCCCCACTGTCGCTCTCTCTCTCTCAAAATAAATAAACTTAAAAAAAAAAAAAAAGAGTGGGGAGAATGTGATGGGCACTAGGTTTCTCAGGTACTCCGTTTCAGCTTTCCTGACATCCTGAGAAGTTAGTAGTTAGCCGGCCAAGTGCGCTCAGAAGTGACCTGCTCTTAATCGCTACGAGCTGTTAAGATGTTCCAGGCATAATTTGAAACATTTAGGAATAGAATTCATTTCATCTTTAGGAGCACTCTGAAGTTGTCACTACCATTAGTGAGTCATGGGAAACTGGGAAACTGAGGCACAAGGAGCCATCTGCCCAAAGCCACTTGTGCAGAGAGAAACAACAACAAAACGAAAACAAAAACAAACACAGCAGCTCCAGACCTTCCCTGGGCTGATCCCGGGGCCTGTGAAGTCATTTAAGCTTTCTGTTTCTAGAAGTTGGTATCAGAGATGAAATTACTTCATGCTCCTTACCTAGTCGTTTTCACCAACTAAAAAATTAAAAGAATATAGCTTGGGGGCACCTGGCACCATCGACTTTGGCTCAGGTCATGATCTCACGGTCCGTGAGTTCGAGCCCCGCGTCGGGCTCTGTGTGGACAGTGCAGAACCACCCTTCCGACCCTCTTGCCTCCCCCCTCTCTCCGCCCCTCCACTGTTCGCACTCTCTCAAAAATAAACAAACTTAAAAAATAAATCAAAGAGGACAGCTTGCTTTTATAATAAGTACGTTTCATTTTTTAAATGATATACGGTCTCCTTGGTCAACTTTTAAGTTTCAACCTTTATTTGAACCACAAAGAATTCAATTAGTCTACTCATCGGAGACAGGTAGAGATCCAGAGGCCCGGTTCCCACAAACCACAGGCAGGGCAAAAGGGAAAACCCCAGGTCCCCAGTTCTCATCCCTTGTGCTTACACAGGCCACGTTCAGGCCTCATGTGGGGAAGGTCTCCTTCCCAGCTCCCCAGGTAAAATCTTAGGTGGACTGTCCCTATTGATATCAGGCTCTTCTCCAGAAGGACCCAGCTGCTCAGTTTCGAAAGCACAGCGGATAACCTGAGGCCTTTCTTCTTTTTAACTGCACTGGCACTGGATCCTATAAGTGTTTAACTCCTGCTATTTATTTCAACCTAGCAGGCTAGGAAAACAAAACATAGAGGGTGCTCATCAAGTCTGGATGTACACACAAACCCATAAATGATTTCTCCACACATTATACTATGTGACATTTATCACTGGTTTCCAGGCTAGATTTTACCTATCTACTCGATTATTGTTGAAAGAGGTCATGGTCTGCCCCAATATTGGAGGGAAAACAACCCTAAAGTGTTAACTACTTTATACTAAGAGACAAGAGCACCTCTAATAGACCATGTGTCCTATTCCTAGACAGCATCCTTTGTAAAATGCATCACTATTCCTTGTGCCCCTAAGATTAGGAAAAAAAAAAAAAAAAAATTACCAATTTCAGGCACTGACCATAAGAAGCATCCCAATTTCAGACATGTTGTGATGTGAGAAAACATACTGTCTAATGAATTATTTCAAGAGCCAGCTGGGAGATAGGACTATACGGTATCCCATCTGGTCTTTTTTTTTTTTTTTTTTTAAATGGTTATTTATTTTTGAGAGAGAGACACAGAGCATGAGCGGGGGAGGGGCAGAGAGAGAGGGAGACACAGAATCAGAAGCAGGCTCCAAGCTCCAAGCTGTCGGCACAGAGCCTGACGCGGGGCTCGAACTCACGGACCACGAGATCACGATTAAGTTGGACGCTCAACCGACTGAGCCACCCGGGGGCCCCAAGAATAGGTATTCTCTAATCCGATGGCCTTCAAACTTTTCAAAGGGGCGAAATCTGCTTTTACAATTGAAAAGATACAGAGAACTTGAGAAAAGAACAAAGCCCCCTCCCCCACCCCCGAGTTGAACATTCTTATGATTTTGTCACAAGTTGCTAATCTCTGTCTTTTTTTCTTTTTAGTATTTTTTAAGGTTTATTCATTTTTGACGGAGCATGAGCAGGGGAGGGGCAGAGAGAGAGGGAGACACAGCATCCGAAGCAGGCTCCAGGCTTCAAGCTGTCCGCACAGAGCCCGACGCGGGGCTCGAACTCACGGACCATGAGATCACGACCCGAGTTGAAGTCGGACGCTTAACCGACTGAGCCACTGGGGCACCCCCATCCCATCTGGTCTTAATGTAAGAATTCATCACGAATGGGGGACACCAACAAGGCTGTGCTGGCCAACGCCTAGCCCCATCCCTGCGGAGAGCCCGAAGAAACTCACCTTCAGGTTGCCTTTGGTGGTAAAGGCACGCCCACATATGTTACACACGAAAGGCTTCTCCCCAGTGTGAGTCCTCTCGTGAATCTGGAGGGCGCTCGCCGAGGAGAAGTTCTTCCCGCACCGTGCACAGCCGTGCTGTTTGGCCTGCCGGCGTGGCTGGGCCACCAGCAAAGGAGTCATGCCTGGGGACACGGTCGCAGGTCCAACAAACGCGCCAGGGACTTCGACTTTCACATAGGCTGGCTGAGCGCGGATAAATGTCGATGGCAGGCTGCTACGACCTAGTATCCAGAGAAAAGAAACCCCAGACCTTTATCATCCCGTTCTCATTCCTTCTCAAACCAAAAAAGAGCTGTGATGACCACTGCCCATCGACAGCCTGGAAACGGCTTTCTGGAATCGTGTGCCTCAGAGGCGGCTTTTCCTCCTTAGCGTGTTGACCCACTCGGGGAGTGACAACTCAAACGCTTCCGAAAAGTCACCACTGGGGCAGAGAGGTATGGACAGGAAACACCTGAAATTCAAGCTCCTGCATCAGACGTTTTTATCTTTAAAACGGGCGCCTGGCTGGCTCAGTCGGTAGAGCACGCGACTCTTGGCCTCGGGGTCGGCAGTTCGAGCCCCACGTTGGGTGTAGAGAAACAACTACTTTTTAAAAAAAAAAATTTTTTTTTTAACGTTTATTTATTTTTGGGACAGAGAGAGACAGAGCACGAACGGGGGAGGGGCAGAGAGAGAGGGAGACACAGAATCGGAAGCAGGCTCCAGGCTCTGAGCCATCAGCCCAGAGCCCGACGCGGGGCTCGAACTCACGGACCGCGAGATCGTGACCTGAGCTGAAGTCGGACGCTTAAGCGACCGAGCCACCCAGGCGCCCCGAGAGACTACTACTTAAAGACAAGTATTAACGACACCAACAGGTACCCCACGATTTACGTGTGCGTTTATAATGGGTTAGATTCTTTCCCTCCCTGTCAACATTTGTTAACCTGCGGACCTTACATTAGGGAGCGGGACCTCAGAAGCAAGACCTAGGACTCATCTCGGTGGCCAAGAAGGCGTGCGCCCACTTTTGCACACATTCGCCCCCCGGAGCACTTCCCGAAGATGACCCAAGTGTCTCCCCGGGGCTCACACACACACAGAAGCAAAGACCAACAAGCCTGCTGTCCATCCCCCGTGCGCATTAACCACCGCAAAGAACACGACGTGAGTACTAGGACGGGGGGAGTTATTCTCTCCCTCTACCCAGAGAGGCTAACTGCCCTAAAGAGGGAGAGCTGCTTTGCAAAGATCACACTGTCCGTTTGTGACGTTCGACCCGGGTTCCTGTGGGATGACCTCGTGCCCAAAATGGACCTAAGCGAAATCCAAAGCTCCATCACCTTCCATCTCAGCGCGGCCGTTCTCGGCGCTGTCTGCTTTGCCACCGGCATCGGGAGATCTGGACTTGATGCTTTCTGCCTGGCTGTTGGCGGGGGACAGCGCCTGGAAGGACGTGGTCTCCAGGACGTCCGGACTTCGGCTCTGGTACTCCTGGTCTCCCATCACCGAGGAGGACGAGTCGTTGGTCAAGCCGTCACTCTCCACTGAACCGTTTTCTCTGCTGCTTTGCCGCTGCAGGACGAGAGGAGCGGGACCCGCCTTCCCGGGGGGGGCGTCTAGGGAAGCCGTCACGGCGAACCCCAGGGTGGGGGACGCGGCCTGCCCGCTGGGGAGGGGCAGCGGGACCTTCAAGGAGCTACCGCCGGGGGCCTCCGGGGGGCCGAGCTCGTCGACGTCGATGCTTTCGAGGAGATCGTCGTGACAGACGGCCCCCGCACCGCCATCTTCACTGACCATCACTGGCTCGGGGCCCGCGAAGTCACAGGGATTCTCGGGCAGCGGCGTGTTGGGAATCTGGCCGCCCATGTGCATCCGGATGTGCTGCTGCAGCAGGACCGCGTTGGTGAACTTCTTCTGACAGATGGGGCACGAGTGCTGCGTCTTTGCGGACGTGTTGGTCCGGTGGACCCCGAGGTGCGTCTTCAGGTTGCCCTTGGTGGAGAAGGCCCGACCGCAGATCTTACACTGGAACGGCCTCTCCCCGGTGTGGGTGCGGTAATGCATCTTGAGGGAGCTCTGGCAGCTCAGGACCCGGTGGCAGATGAGACACTCGTTGGGCTCGGTGGTGGCCTTGTCGATGTTCTCCACCAGCCGCTGCAGCTTCAGGGTCTCCGAGCCCGGCTCGGGCGTCCCGCTCCCCCGGAAGCCACCGACCCTGGGGGAACTGTGGTGTGGCCCCAGCCCGGAGAGCAGCAGGGGGCCATCCCCGCCCTCTGGAGAAGGCCCGGGCTGCAGGTCGCCGGGCGGGGGGCCGCCCGCGAGGTCCTTGGGGTTAGTCCCCGCAGAGAGACTCTGAGGTAGCCCTGCACTGGGGGTCCCTGACACGAGGACGGGCTTGCTGTCTAACGAGAGGCTCGATTCGTCTACGGGGACCGGTGCAGAGAGCGCATGGGGGATGCCATTGCCCGCCACCATTTTGTCGTGGAACTCGGCAAACAGCTGGGGGTTCGCCTTCACCTGGGGATGTCGATGAAAGTGCACCTTGAGGTTGCCCTTGGTGGTGAAGCGGTGGCCGCAGACAGAGCACACGAAGGGTCTCTCGCCGGTGTGGGAGCGCAGGTGGATCTGCAAGGAGCTATCGGTCCCAAAAACCTTGCTACAGTACTTACACTTGTGCTTGCAGAGGACGGCCTCGTCTTTGGGCTTGACCTCCACCGGGGACACGTTCGGGGGCTTCCCCTTCCCCTTCTTGGACGGGTCTAACGCCACGGTGGAGAAAGGGCTCGGGAAGAGCACAGAGCCGGGGGCCTGAGGTAGCAGGGCGCCGGGAAGGCGCGACACGACGTTGGGCAGGACCCTCGTCCCGTCCGGCTTCAGGGCGAAGGGCGCCAGCCCCTGGGACACGGAGCCGCTCGTGGCGGGGACGTGCGCGTGAGGTAGCTTGGCCTGTTTCAAGGCGTCCAGAGCCAGGCCCTGGCCTGCAGCTTTCTGGCTCAGCAAGGCCACGGCCGCAGACACCTGCTGGGACACGTGGCTGCCCAAGGTCTTGAGGGTGTCGGCCCCCGCCACGCCGGAGTGGAGGGCGTGGGAGGCCCACGTGTTCACCTGAACGCGGATCTGCTCCGTGAGCTGGATCTGCTGCAGCTGCTGCTGTTGGAGGCACAGGATCTGCTCGAGGACCCACGGGATGCTGCTGGCGCCGGGCACGGGGGCCGGCGGCGCCTCGACGCTCCTCTGATTCACGGCCACCCTGGTGCCCCGCAGGGCCTGGAGGGTGACGTTGGTGCTGGCCACCTTGCCTTTGGGCAGACAGCTCACGTCCTGGGACGCGGGCGGCGGGGCCGTCTCAGTCTTCAAAAACACGACGGACTCGGCCCCCAGCTTCTCCTTCGTGTCCCCCGGGCCGCCGCCATCCTCCCTGGGACCGTCCTTACTGCTTGGACTGTGCGGCTGGTGGCCCAGCACCGCCCCGGAGAAGTCTTCTGAAGGCACCGGCCCCTCGCCGTCGTGCATGATGAGGACGGGGGGATTTTTAGTGCAACTTTTCTTGTGTTCCAAGAACTCGGAGAGGCTGAAGAACTCCGCGCAGCATTTCTCGCAGACGTGAGTCTCCTCCCGACGAGGCCTCTTCCCTGACACCCCAGCCCTGCTGACGTCATTGCCACTCCCTGGGTGGTTCATTGGAGCACCTGGGACAAGAGAGAAAAAGCTAAGAATTCTGCCCGAGAAAGGAGGCGGGGCGACTTCTAGGCAAAAACCACAGCTCACAACACAGAGACCTCGGCAACCTGGGTCCCGTCCCCACAGGCAGGAGACTGTAAAAGGGAACTTATGCAGGGGGTTGAATTGTGATACCCCCCCCCCAAAAAAAATACGTCCCAGTCATTATACCCAATACCTGTGCACAAGACCTGATTTGGAATAGGGTCTTTGCAAATGTAATTGGGGTGAGTCCCTAACCCAATGCCCGGGTGTCCTTAAAGAGATAGGGGAAAGAGACGAAACAGAATTAAAAGCCACGTGAAAGACTTATGTGGCCCTAAGCCAGGATTGTGGGAAGCCATCAGAAGGTAGAAAGGAGGCCTGGAATGGCTTCTTCCTCAGCGTCTCCAGAAGGGACAGACCCCACTGATATCTCAATGTCGGATGTCTAGCCTCCAGGAAGGTAGGACTAAATTTCTGTGTTTTGTTTTTGGGTTTTTTTTTTTTTTTTTTAATTTTCTTTTAATGTTTACTTATTTTTGAGAGAGACAGAGCCCGAGATGGGCAGGGCAGAGAGAGAGGGAGACACAGAATCCGAAGCAGGCTCCAGGCTCCGAGCTGTCAGCACAGAGCCCGACATAGGGCTCGAACTCACCAGGTGAAGTCGGACGCTTAACTGCCCAAGCCGCCCAGGGGCCCCTAAATTTCTTTTGCTTTAAGCCATCCAATTTGTAGCAATTTGTTATGGCAACCGTAGGAAACTCACACAATTTATTATTAAAGTAATCCCCTTAGAGCTCTGCACCCTACTCGGGGTCTGCCTGTAAAGGCAAGTGAATTTCATGCAGTCAACACAAATGACATTGGAGACCTGCTCAAATCACAGGTGCTCATCCCCATCCTGGGGCCACCGAAAGCGAAACTGCAGTAAATCACTCATTCAGTGTGACCAGTGCACCTCCCCACTTCCAAGATGCCAACAACGACCGCAGTGCCTAATTCACCGAAAATATGGAGACGGCACACTGTCTAAACAGTACATTTAGACGAGGAAGGCCAAGCAGATATTCCCAGAAATGCTTTCATGTTCAAGGAAGGCATGACGATAGATACAGACTTCAACGACCTCACAGATAATGAGAGAAGCCCCAGAATGAGAAGAGGGGAGGGGAACGAAGGGTTTCACGCCTCTCCCTGAACCTGCAACTTCTACTACTGTTATATACCTGGAATTACACGCATAGGATCAATTCTGGACAGTTACATTCCTAAAAAGGATTGGCCTGTGGATTTCCTTGTGTGTGTGTGTGTGTGTGTGTGTGTGTGTGTGTGTGTGTGCGTGCATATTTGTTTTGTAATTAGGCACTATTCCCTTCGGTGTTAATGATAGCCTGCACGTTCAAATGCCCATCTTGGGGGCGCCTGGGTGGCTTAGTCAGTTAAGCATCCCACTCCTGCTCAGGTTGTAATCTCACGGTTCATGAGTTCGAGCCCCATGTTGAGCTCTGTGCTGACAGCTCGGAGCCTGGAGCCTGCTTCGGATTCTGTCTCCCTCGCTCTCTGCCCTTCCCCCGCTCATGCTGTCTGTATCTTTCAAAAATAAATAAAAATATTTAAAAAATAAATAAAGCGCCCATCTTGGGACTGCTTTATCTGGATGCCTGGGTCCTGAGAGTAAACTACTTGCTCTCACTTCTCGGCTATCCTAGTCTATGTATACCTCCCCCCCCCCCAACTAATTAGTCACAGAGGCAGTATACCTCGGAGCCAGCCAACTCTAGGCATACAGATCTAAATCACACAAATAATTGCACAAATATACAAAGATCCATACAAGTAGGGATTTTTTTAAAAGCAACGTTTACGGCAGCAAAAGTAAATTTTGATTCACTCATAGACCAAAAACTGCATTAACTTCTGCATGCTCTGACATGGAGACAGAAGTTACGTGAAAGAAACAGGCTGCAGAACGGTATGTAAAACGTGACCATTTTTGTTGAAAACCTGTTTCAAATGTACCGATGTGTGGAGGAAAGGCCAAGAAAGACACACATTACTTTAAAATTTTTTAATGTTTATTTATTTTTGACAGTGAGAGAGACAGAGCATGAGCAGGGGAGGGGCAGAGACAGAGGGAGACACAGAAGCCGAAGCAGGCTCCAGGCTCTGAGCTGTCAGCACAGAGCCCGACGCAGGGCTCGAACTCACGGACTGTGAGATCATGACCTGAGCCGAAGTCGGACGCTCAACCAACTGAGCCACCCAGGAGCCCCAATACACATTACTTTCAAATAAATTGTTGCTTCTTTTTTTAATTAAAAAAAATTTTTTTTAATGTTTATTTATTGTTGACAGAGAGAGAGAGAGTGCATGAGCAGGGGAGGACAGAGAGAAAGGGAATCAGAATTTGAAGCAGGTTCCAGAGCCCGACTCAGTTTGAGCCCGGCTCAAACTCACGATCATGACCTGAGCTAATGGCAAACAGCTTAACCTACTGAGCCACCCAGGTGCCCCGTTCAATTCCTGTTGCTTAAAGCAAACTAATTTATTTTGCTTCTCAACTCCTTGGATGAGATTACACTCCCTAAAACCATGGGGTTTTGACAGGAGGCCCACAGTATGAAACAGGAGTTCATCTTGAAAAAGTTTATTTCTCTTTTAAAATTTATGTAAGGTAGCCTAATCTTTATGAATTTTAGACCCAGTAATAGGAAGTTTTGCAAGGTGTGTATGGGTGGGGGGGGGGGGAGGGGCAGGGAGAAAGAGCCAACCACCATAAACAGGTCTGGCCAGGGAAGGGAAATCAGGTTAGGGCTGATCCAGCAGCATTCGCCTGTAAACTGGTGTGATATGGTAGCCTTCCCCCTCAGAATTTGCCTGAAACATGCATAATCATGACACCCTCGTAAGGTAGATGTGTCTGGGTTAAGTGAAGCGATTACTTTCACCAATGAGTCAAGTACCCACTAATGTGCCTGGGGCACCACCCTGGATGGGATGTGGGGAAAGTGCAGACTTGGCAGGTGTTCAGGGAACATTAGTTTCTCCATATTTATCTCTAATGGCTCAAATGGTTAGCAGGGCAACTAGGTGTGTGGGAGAACAAGACGTAGAAAAATGGTCACCTAAAGCCTAAGTCACTAACAGTTCCCAGTCCCTACTGTGTGCAAGGTGGGGGAGAGCTCGCGAACGAGGCTTATGTCCTGCACTACAGTTCGGACTAGGGACCTCTAGGTGCCCCATATGTGTATCACACAAGCCTATTAAATACTGGCCCCATTTACAGATGAAAATAGTCATAAATAGCTTCTGAGCGGGGCGCCTGGGTGGCGCAGTCGGTTAAGCGTCCGACTTCAGCCGGGTCACGATCTCGCGGTCCGTGAGTTCGAGCCCCGCGTCGGGCTCCGGGCTGGTGGCTCGGAGCCTGGAGCCTGTTTCCAATTCTGTGTCTCCCTCTCTCTCTGCCCCTCCCCGTTCATGCTCTGTCTCTCTCTGTCCCAAAAATAAATAAAAACATTGAAAAAAAAATTTAAAAAAAAAATAGCTTCTGAGCACTTACTGTGTGCCAGGCAGAATTCTTTTTTTATTTTTTAAAACTTTTAAAAAACGTTTTAATTTATTTTTGAGACAGAGCACGAGCAGGGGAGGGGCAGAGAGACAGGGAGAGCAAATCCCAAGCAGGCTCCGGGCTGTCAACGCAAAGACCGACTTAGGGCTCCCCGAGCCACCCTGGTGCCCCATCTAGGTGTGATTCTAAACAATGTATACATTATTAACAACTCTATGAGGTAGGGGCTAGTCTATGTAACAGAGGGGGAAACTGAGGCACAGGAGACCTTGATTTGCCCAAAGTAATACATTTGATAAACTCCAGGGCCAATATTAAAACCCAGGCATGCAGCGTCCAGATCCTCCCTCGTTCCTACCCTTCCTACCATAATATGTTTCTTCTGTTGAGACTGCAACTCTATTTCCTCTCAAAGACCCCCTAGGGAGGACAGAAAAGCCTGAGGGTCAGACTAGGACACCTGCTGCCATCTTTCTACCCCCCCACCTCCCCCCGAAGCCACTTTAAAAGTTAGGACACAATGTATAGGGCGGCTGGATCAGTCTATTAAGTGTCTTGACTTCCTCTCAGGTCATGATCTCACAGTTCGTGGGTTCGAGCCCTGCGTCTGGCTCTGTGCTGACAACTGGGAGCCAGAAGCCCGCTTAGGATTCTTTGTCTCCTTCTGTCTGTCTGTCTGTCTCTCTCTCCCCCTGCCCCTCCCCTGCTCACGCTCTGTCTCACTCTCAAAAATACACATTAAAAAAATTAAAATAAATCAATAAATAAAAATAAATTAAGTTAGGACACAACATACTCCTGCTATGTTCAGGTGGAGCCCAACAGGTACCTCCTTCCTTACAGCCCTAATACTGGTTCTCCATCAGTCACAGCCCAAGAATCAAGTTAAAAATATTTGGAAACACGCGCGCGCGCACACACACGCGCGCGCACACACACACACACACGTGCGCGCATGCGTGCGTCAATTCCCAGAATATAGTATCTCCACACTTTCCTAAGACTTGAAATGAGGTGTTTGTGAGGATGTTAAGCGGCACTCTTAAAAGCAATCCTGGCAATTATGTGTCAAGAACTTGAAAAAGAACTTTTTAAAAAGTTTCTCTTGGCAGGAAATACGCGTGGTAGGTGCTCCTCCAGAACTCTGGGCTACAACATGTTAGCATGAATCTTTGTGAGGAACTTACTCTGTATAACACAAGGATACATTTCTCATATTAACAAACAGCAAAAACAAAAACGGACGCACCCTGGTCAGGCAGTAAGGTTCTGGTTAAATAAACCAGGCTACAGAAAGAAAAAGGCACGGGGCACTTGGTCCCTACAAAAATAAAAGCAGATCTATGTTATATGTGCTGCTTCAGGACAAATGCCTGAGATTGATTTCAAGGGGAGGAAAAACAGGCAGAGGATGGGATGTGCATCTATGTGTGGTCTCATCTGGGTTTGTGGGTAGAGATATAAATTTGTACCTGGAAGTTTTCTGAAAAGAAACTGAGGCTGCTTTCTAGGTCTTAAGAGTATGGGCCTGAAGATTGAGGGTAGAAGAGAAAAATTTTCAATATATGCTTTTATACTATGGTTTCTTTTCAATTAGCATGTTCCTGGGGTGCCTGGGTGGCTCAGTTGGTTGAGCGTCTGACTTCAGCTCAGGTCATGATCTCGCGGTTTGTGGGTTCAAGCCCTGTGTTGGGCTCCGTGCTGACAGCTCAGAACCTGGAACCTGCTTCGGATTCTGTGTCTCCCTCTCTCTCTGCCCCTTCCCCGCTCATGCTCTGTCTGTCTGTCTCTCTCTCGGTCAAAAATAAATAAACATTAAAAAAAAATTTTTAAGATAGGGGGCGCCTGGGTGGCTCAGTCAGTTAAGTGTCCGACTTTGGCTCAGGTCACGATCTCCCGGTTCGGGAGTTTGAGCCCTGAGTCCGGCTCTGTGCTGACAGCTCAGAGCCTGGAGCCTGCTTTGGATTCTGGGTCTCCCTCTCTCTCTGCCCCTCCCCACCTCACACTGTCTCTCTCTCAAAAATGAATAAACATTAAAAAAAATTTTTTTTTAATTAGCACGTCCTACCCTTGGACTCAAACAATTCCAACTCCTGGAAATTCCCAATAAAGCCCACACGAGAACGCCCATTCCACTTTGCAAAAGAAAACGACCACCACCTTCCACAAACAACAAAATACGTGCATCTTAACTCCATCTTTGCAGCCACATAAACAAGCATCTTTGTGCCCAGTT
The DNA here is from genome assembly GCF_028749965.1 of Puma concolor. Classification (NCBI taxonomy): domain Eukaryota; kingdom Metazoa; phylum Chordata; class Mammalia; order Carnivora; family Felidae; genus Puma; species Puma concolor. The sequence continues at coordinate 131,077,137 of NC_141669.1, forward strand.
CGCAGATGTGGAAACTGAGGCACGAGCAGACATGATTAGGTGGCCCAGGGTAACAGACTAACCAGAAGAAGACGACCAGGGATTGGATTCTTAAATACTATTTACAAGGGCACTAAACTTAGTGGTGTCATTTATTTCTCAAACCTTCATTCCATCCTTCTCTGGAGGCTTCTAAAGCTTCTTTCCTAATCATGGCTCCCCCCGCCCATTAAATTTTAATGCCACAAATATATTGTATGTGTTTATGCACCATGGGCCTTCCGAAGGCCACAAACCACTGTAATCACATTTTCTGCCCTCCCCCCCAAGAAATGTTCACCCCCCCCCCTTGGGGAAAATATTCCCTCACTGAAAACAGGTAAACAGGTTGTAAACCAGCATTCTTAAACTGGAGTCCATGAGGGGCGCCTGGGTGGCTCAGGCGGTGAAGTGTCCAACTTCAGCTCAGGTCATGATCTGGCGGTTTGTGAGTTCGAGCCCCACATCTGGCTCTGTGCTGACAGCTCAGAGCCTGGAGCCTGCTTCGGATTCCGTATCTCCTTCTATCTCTGTCTCTCCCCCACTTGCGCTCTGTCTCTCTCAGTCTCTCAAAAATAAATAAATGTAAAAAAAAAAAAAAATTAACTGGAGTCCATGAAATTAGGTAAGGGAAAAAAATGAGATCTTTATTTTCACTAATCCGAACTAAAATTTAACATCTCTTTCCATTATAAATGTAGAGAACATACCACAGTGGTATTTGCAGAACCTGTAACTTCATCATCAACAGAAAACAGGTATTTTCCTATGATATTAATGCTGTTGCAGGACTGAAAATTCTGGTAGTTACCTGACCAGCTGTGCTAATCTTACTTAATGTGTTCATAAAGAAGCACATGTTATGACATCACAAATGTTCTTGAGAACTCTATTTCCAGGTAGTTTCCTTGGTATTTCTAGGCCCTTTATTTTTTGCACTGAAATACATTCTGTTGAGAAGGGGTCTATGGCACAAAAAAGGTTAAGCACCCCCCCCCCCCCCAGGAGCTAACTGTTTCCAAGAGTGATTTACAGCCTGAATACCAGCTTGCCTTCACTGTATACACAGGCTGGCCTCCTCTGTAGCGTCCATGCATTACCAGCAACATCCCACTTGGGTCTTAAAACAGCAGCTCTGAATGCATGTGCAGTAAAAAGTGATTCCACATCCAGACCACCACCGGCAAATAACCGAATCCGTATTCGCCAGAGCGTTAAGAGGGCTCGGTTATGAACAACTGCTGGGTATGCGCGCGTTAACCCTTCCCAAAAGGAAAAAAGCAAAGTTCAGAGAGATTACCCAGCAACTAGTTCTTCCATCCCCCCCCACCCCCACTCCGAATTTTAGGAATGTTATCTCTCAGCATCTAGTTATCCAATAAGTTGGAAGAATGCAGTAAACCCAGCAGGGGTCCTAGATTCAATCACTGCCAAATGGATAGAAAATACTCTTACTATTGTATAGAAGAAAAGCTCATCTACTAGAAGCCAATCACATTCTGCAGACTTGAAAATGCTTCAAAAATAAAACCTCCATAATCTTGAGCAAAGCATTAGGACTCAAGCTTATCTTTTTCCCCCATTCCTATATTAAAAGAACCACAATGAGTAGATTATCTGAAGTATACACTATCTTCCACCCTCCCCCACCCACAGGATAATTGCTTACCAAAAAACAAAAGGAAATGGAGACGTTCTTTGAACCAGTTGAAAGTGCCCGTTTACCAGTTTAGTTTTACATCTCAATTCAGCAATCGGAGAGAAACGCTTCAGTAACACGGCTTTTAAGTCAAATCATAGTTGGCAAGTTAGAGCTATAATTAAGTTCTACTTGATTAAGAGCTAAAAACTTGTTCCAAACAGTCTTGGATCAAAATTCAGGGGCTCTGCTGAAAGGGAAAAAAACAGTCAAAGAACCAAAGAAGGCTGTAATCGCTGGTAAAGCGTCTGAGTTTGGCTATTTACATGAAGAGATATGTCCCCCTTTTCCCTCAACTGGAGCTCATCTTTTAGGCAAACTTGTAAACTCCATGCAGGCAGGGGCTTTTATTGTCCCCTTCCACAGAGCCCCTCCAGAACAAAGACTGACCTAGACGTGAAATTCATTTGGGAGGGAAAAAAAAAAAAAAAAAAAAAAAGGATGGTGGCGACTGGAGATGCGCAGCTTGTCTGGAATCAGAGTCTTTTAAAAATGGTTCGGATGCTTTCTCTCAAGAATCACAAGTACAACAGGTTAAGGGCTGATGAAAAGAACTTTCTGAACTCTTCCCATCATTTTTCCAGGGCAAGAGGGCCCAGAGCGTGAGATGCAAACGCTGCTTTATTTCGAACTCTCTTCCCAAGGATCCCTTAATGTAAAGTCCAAAAAGGCACATCTCAAACATTAAACACTCATCGTGGCTTCCTCATCAAAGGGACTGATAGAAAACCCCATCCCATAACCAGTCCGAGTCAGACCATGATAAAACAGTCCCTTGGATTCCCAGCATGGCTAAAACCCACCGTGAGCATGCCATTTCAACTGGGAGCTGCTGTTTACTCAAAACGAGTAAAAATGAGAATTACAGATAATGTACTTGAGGTCCCCAGCCTGGTAGGCGGCAGACTCTCAATTAGCTCGTACCCATCTTGACACGGTAAGTAAATACAATGGAAAACATGGTTATTGTGAACAAAACTAATTACTCATCACATTCCCAGCACACAGTTGGGTCTTTGTAGTTGAAATTATCTGAACAGGATTCTTTACCTCCACTGTAGAGAGGGAAGAAAAAAAATCCAAACGCTCAGAGAAACCGAGCAGGTCTCAAGGTTACACAGCTGAAAGCTATACCCGACAGGAATGCACATCTCTAAAACCTTACCAAAAACCTAACTTCGTTTACAAAGAGGTGAAGTGTTAAGCCCATCTTCTGTCTCCCAAGATGGCTCCCCAACTCTTCACCCATGAGGAAGCTAGCAGAGGCTTAAATGACCAAGTACCGACTGGTGCAATTTACTTTTAACGGAACAAAAGGGGCTGCGGGCAAGTTGGAGCCCCTTTATCGCAAACTCGGATCCAAGCACAGAAAGTCGGCCTGCAACACGCAAGCTACTATCAACGAGATTTCCCTCTCTCCCGCAATTCAAATAGGAACTCCCAAGTGCCCTCTCCTCCGAGTCATTACAGCCAGGGGTAGGCCCTTGTTTGAAAGTTGGGGATCTTAATCGTTGGTGGTTGTAATCCAGTTTAGCACAAAGGGCATTCGAAGTTCTTTTGAGAAAATGCTAATTTTCCCGTATGTAGCGCGGAGTCCCCTGCCCACCTGCAGATTTTTTAATCTAATTGATCGCCAAGCTCCATTTTCCTCCCTCTAGAACTGCGTTCTTTACAAGTGGATCTCCAATTGGTCTTGCAAAACAGGACCGGCCCAATCTGTTTTTAATTATACCTATCTATGTCTCTATTTATATGTCTACAGATCTGTCTATACAGATCTATACAGACACGTGTATCTGTATAGTTACCCATCCATAATACACAGATAGGTACATACATCCAGGCTGCTCAAATGCAAAATGAAGCCATTAAAAAGTACTGCTTGGGGACACTACCTCCCGTCCCACGCTGGCAACCGGAGCCTCTGCAAACACAATCTAGGATCTCGAGGAATTCTTTTCAAGAATTCCAAAGACTTGGCAAAGAAGGCCAGGTACGGCCAGGGATCGCGCTAGCCACCGGCTCAAGTCCCCGGGGGCGCCCGTCCTCTGGCCCAGCCCAGGGCTCTGCATCTCCACCCCCAACCCATCCCACCCATCAGGTGTGAGCCGGTACCTGCGAGGGGACCCGCCTCTCAGCAAAGCGTGCTGCTCCAAGCCGGGCCTCCAGGGGGCGCCCGCGCGCAACTCGGCGGTCCGCTCCAACCCAGCGATCAATAGCGAACCCACCCCCTCCCAAATCGGGGAGATAGCGCACAGCCAGGCCAGAGATCCTAAGCCCAGCTCGGGTTAACTGATTGCAAACTCCAACCAGGGTTCATTTGAGAAGCTACCCCGTAACAAGCTCCCCCCCAAAAGGTGCCAAACAACTCGAAAAGCACCACTTGCATGCGCCCACCAAAAACGAAGGGGGTAGGAGCAGAACCAGGGGAGGGGTCAGCGCCCGGAGCTCGCCCCTCCTCTTGGGAGGAAGCGGGCGGGCGGAGGGTTAACCCTTTTGTTCCAGGTGGGCCAGGCGACGAGCCTCTCCATGCTCCCCCCCCACCCACAGCACCCCCCCCACCCGAGGCACAAAGAAGAGTCCATCCTCCTGGGACCTCGGGTGCGCGCAGCCCTGACCACCAGACGCCCCGAAAACGCACAGCCTCCCCTGGTGAAGCCGATCTCTTTAATCTGCCCTGGAAAAATGTTATTTGCGGGAAAAAAAGGGGGTTTACATTCACCTATTACAAACTTGGGAAACGTTATTACATTCCCTTCCCGGAAAAAAAAAAAAAAGAAGGTGGCCAATTCCTTCCCATCGGAATTGTGGCTCAGAGCTTCTGGGCGTGCAGCGCTCACCCCCATCAGCGGCTGAGAAATTAGAAAGCAGGCGGGGAGCAGAAGGGAAGCGACCCACAAGGCCCAAGAGGAGGTTTACGACGCCCCCTCCCCCACGCGTACGCTAGAAACTTATCAGGCGACAATTTGGCGGGCCAGGACGGAGGGGCGATAGTGGGAAATCGACTCGCTCCTACAACCGCCTCGGTTAAGTGACTAGGAGAAGGGGAGTCTGCCCGGCCGCTCCCGGCGGGGCTGGGGTCCCGAACGCCTCCCGACCCCGGAGACGCTCGCCGCGGAAGCGTGGGGCGGGTCAGCCCCGGGAGCTCGCCCTGGCCGCGACCGCCCAGTCCTGGCCCGACCTCTCCCCTCTGGCCCCTGGGGCGCGCTTCTGGAAAGCCGGGCGCCCCAGAAAAGCCCTACAAAACGCCAGGCGGGTGCACCCCAGAGGGGCGGCCGCGCGCCCGCGACCCCGGCCCCTGGGGGCCTGCACCCCTCCGGCTCGCCGCGGTTATTTTTAGGAAGTCGGAAATCAAAGATGGCTGGAGGTCAGGCCCCGAAAGGTTAGGGCGAAGATCCGCAGGCGGCAAAGCCCAGGGAGAAAAAGCCAAAACCCTCAGTAAATTCTGAAAAGGGGCAATACGGGCCCTCCTCCCCCACCTCCTCGGGCCCTCCAGTCCCCTCCACGGAGCGGGTGGCTCGCACCCCAGCCCCGGGAGGTGGGGAGAGGTCGCGCCCCCTCCCCCCGCTGGGCCCGGGAGGGGCGCGTGCAACAGATCGCCCTCCCCCCGGGGTGTCTTCTAGGGATGTGCCCCCTCTCCAGCCTCCTAGAAAAGCCCCCAAGGGGTGAAGGAAAAGGTGGGGACCCTCGGGGTCTTTCTTTTAAAAGCGGCGCCCGAGAGGGAGGGAACCTAAGTTACAAGTGGGGGGGGGAGGTTACTACTAGCGAGGGGAGTGGAACCAATTAAGAGAGGGGCTAGGAATGAGAAGGGAACCTTTCAGGAATAAGAGGGACAAGAGGGGGTGGGGGGGGTCAATCTTACAAGAGGAGCCGGACCTGGGGGTGAAACTTACACGAGAGGGACGCGGTAAAAGTGTAAAATGAACAAGGGCGGGGGGGGGGGATGAGGGTGACTTCTCTAGGACCGAGCCCCCAGATCTTGGTTCCAGAATCTGCGCTAGAAGCCGCTGGCTCCCCGAAGCTCGCGCCTTGGAGGGTCCCACGAACGTCCGGGAAACTGCACGCCCCCAGCCCCACTCACCCGGCTCCCCCGTCGCCGGCGCGGCTGGGGCCGCATCTGCAAACTCCGCGGCCGACCGCTGCGGCAGCTGCTCGCCCTGGTCCTCCTCGGAGTTGATGTGCTGGGGTTTCGCCTGCTTGCGCCTCGACATGGTGCGAGCATCGGGCCGCCTGGAGAGCCGCGGTAATTTGCCCACTCCGCCACAAATTCCTGGAGTTAGGAAATTTACCCCCCTTCGGCCAGAACGCGCATGTCCCAGTAATTATTATTATCAATAATGCATTGCGATTTATCATGAGCCCTGACAGCTGATTGGCCTGGGTCCAAGACCTCAGAGATCATTTAAATAAGCCCTCATTGATCAGGGAGGGGCGAGGCATTCTGGGCTTTGTAGTCCGGCCCTACAGGCGACAAAGGCGTGTTCATCTGGGGAGGGCAACTAATTAGCATCCGGGCTCAGATTGGCTAGGTCGTGCACGAAATCGGAGGGGGACCCGTCCTCGCCCCCGCTCTCTGAGTCCTTGTTGAGAAGAATGAAAATAATTGTGTGCTTATTAAAAACTAGGAGCTTCCATAAAAGTTTTGGAACGAGCGTGTTTGGCAGTGGGCTCCAGAAATTACTTTTGTAAGGCTGATATCCGCGCAAGCCCAGGTCGGAAGGGCTTTTCGGTGGAATAGTTTGGCTCGATTTTTACATCTACCAAAAGAAGTCACAAACAAAAAAACTGAGATAGGACCCCTGTCTCCTTAGATCTTATTTTGGATTGAAATGTTTAAATTGAATTTCGAGATGCCTGAAGGATGATGGAAAGGGTGTTTTATTCAACCTTACCAGTCCGTCTCACCCCTTAAAGTGGCCTTGGACTTTCCAGAATTTCAGGCCATTTATTTCCTTTAAATACTAAATAATAGCACCCCCTCCCCCCCATTCATATTCACAAGGATTCGTTTGTTGTTGCAGTGCGACCTTGATTTTTGCTTTGGGGGTTTATTTTTACTCTAAAATGACTGGATACTAAATACAGACAAGGCAGATTCAAAGCGAGCATAGTCAGAGATAATATCAAAACAGCAAGCAATTGCATTTTTTCCCCCCCGCAAGCCATAAATGTCTGATAACATCATATTTTATTACGGAGACAATGTTCCTAACATCTCCCACGAAATAGCAATGAGTCCTGTCAGAGTAACTGGTTATGGGTAATCTTAACCATTGTTGAAATTTTTTGCATGGCTTCGTTATGGAAAAGGGATTTAGTTCAAAGCGATTGGATCATCCTGACCCGGGACACCTGGCACTTTCTAAAACTGCGTGTGCGTATTACATGCACATATATCGATACAGTAAATAGGTATTTAATTCCACCACCTTGTGCAATGTAAATGCTCAGTAAGCGTTGAGCCAAGATGAAATGTGCAGCCTTCTGAGTCTTGGATTGGTGTTTCCATATGATGCCTCTGGGCCTGAGCCTTTATTTGGCATTTGCTTCATTGTAAGAGACTGTGCAACTGTAAACCACCCACATTTGTGCCTTACATTTTCTCGATTAGTTATATATCAAGTTCCCAGCTTGTAAGAGTTTCTTGTAAGCTCATCAGAAACACAAGCCCAGAATGCTGGGCTCATAAATACATTCACCTGGGTGTTTGGACATCCCAAGGCAGAAAATAAATCAGTTTGATCATCTTTTTGATATTCATGGCCGTCAATAAAGACTTACTGAAGGAAGGTTAACCTCCAGTTTTTGAATCTGTTTGAAAATGTTTTGCATTGTTTTATGTAAGTCCCCTAAAGCAAAAAAGATAGAATTAACAGTCAATGGCCAAAGTTGGGAAGGTAAGAATTTGGCTTAATAATACATAGAAGCCATTTAGAATTCTCATACTGAGTAAAAAGGCCAATTAACACCTGCCTTGCTGACTAATTTACTTCTATTCCCAACACCTTTTCTGTTTAACATAGCGTGGTGGGACATGTAAATGACAAGCCTAAATGAATGTACAATAGGTTTACAGCTCAAGCCATGTTAGTGGCTTAAGAAAAACTTCATTAAAGATACTGTTGCTTATATTTAGTTATTTTAGTTGATGATCGTTTCATCATTTCTACTTAGAACGAGGTCATAAAACTGTGCCTCTTGTGTCTCCAAGTGGTGATGATAACAATTATTGTTTGAGCCCCGGTTGTATGCCTCAGACTCGCTAAATGCACACTCCTTTGTTTTCTCTTCCCAGGGAGGTCAGCATTGCTTTGTCCATCTGGAAAATGAGGAAACTGAGGCTCAGAGATGTCAGGTGACTTAAATAGGAAGTGTCTGAGCTGGGGGTCAATCCCTAAACCCAGCTCCAAAATTATTCTTATATCCCCACACCAGTCATGCATCCGAAGCTGAATATAGACAAGATGATTGAACAAGAAAAAAAATGGTGGTAAAAGAAAACATGTTAAGTGAAGCATGTCCTGAAAATCCCAGGGTCTGTAGAAATAAATTCCACAGGTAAAATCCAGGAGAGATTTTCCTCAAACGGAAACCTTCCATGAACGCCGTATCAAGAAAAGAAAGACGCAGTACACGTTTTGAATCTGCCTCCAATGGTGAGCCACCAGAGCAGAGCAGAGAGAGGGTAAATGCAGACAGCAGGACTATGGGCAACTCCCTAATCAAAGGTAATTTTTCTGATTATTACTCCTTAAACAACCAAAAGACCTGGGTGGGACCAGAGTTAGGAAAAAAAAAAAAAAAAAAAAAAGGATTGAGGCCCCCCGTTGACTCTGTTGAGTGTCCAACTCTTGATTTAGGCTTAGGTCATGATCTCAGGGTTGTGGGATCAAGCCCCGAGTTGGGGTCTGTGCTGAGTGTGGAGCCTGCTTAAGATTCTCTCTCTCTCTCTCTCTCTCTCTCTCTCTCTCTCCCTCAGCTCCTCTCCCCCACTCTTGCTCTCTCTCAAAATAAAATAAATCTTAAAAAAAAAAAAAAGATCAAAGCAAGAGATATTAAGCTTTCGTTAGGTGACTGGGTTTATATAATCCAATCATTCTCACTGTTTGCCCCAGGCAGAAATTGTTGGGAAATTATTGTTTTTACTGCTTATGTATTTATTTATTTATGTACTTAAAGAATGAGAGAGCATGTGGGGGTGGGGGCTGGGGGACAGAAAGAGAGGGAGAGAGAGACTCCCAAGCAGGCTTCTCACTATTGGCGTAGAGCCTGACGTGGAGCTCGATCCCACGAAGCCAATCGTGAGATCATGACCTGAGCCAAAATCAAGTGCCGGATGCTTAACCGACTGAGCCCCCCAGGTGCCCCGGGAAATTCATGTCTTGTTCTATCTTTCAGGCAGGCGCTCTATGAAAACCGAGGCTTTACTGTCAATGAGAATCTTCGGGATACATAATCCTATGGCATCCTCATTAAAATCCTTTTTTATTCCTGCTTCAAGATGGGAAAACAAGCTCAGAGCGACAAGTGTAAGCCGGATGTGTGAATGCAATGACTGTCCAGTTAAAGGGTGTAGGTCCCTGTTGCACTCAGCGCATCTACCCTGTTCTGCAAAACTTCCCCGTCTGCTTCACCCGGCCCTCCCTTACTAAGCGTCCAGTCTCAGTGCAGAGTTCCCTGCCTACCACCCACCTTTCCTCATCCAAATCGGGTCTCAACTACTTATCTTCTAATTCTTTCATAGCATGGTTCAAAATGTATGATTATAGATTTCATTGTATATCTGTCTGTTGCTTGTTTTTTCCACAGTGCAAGCCATGACATTAAGGCAGACCCCTTCACCACCGAGTTCCTGGCGCTTCGCCATGGCAATGGAACACAGAAGTCACAATAAGTGATAATGAATGACTCCGTCAATGGCCAATGACTCTGCAGGCCAGAATATCAAAATAAAGTATTAAAAGGTAATTCCTGTTGGTGAGAATGTAAATTAGTACAGCTACCGTGGAAAACAGTATGGCGGTTCCTCAAAAAATCAAACACGGGGGGCGCCTGGGTGGCTCAGTCGGTTGAGCGTCCGACTTCAGCTCAGGTCACGATCTCACGGTTTGTGAGTTCGAGCCCCGCGTCGGGCTCTGGGCTGATGGCTCAGAGCCTGGAGCCTGCTTCCGATTCTGTGTCTCCCTCTCTCTCTGCCCCTCCCCCATTCATGCTCTGTCTCTCTCTGTCTCAAAAATAAATAAACATTAAAAAAAAAATTAAAAAAAAAAATCAAACACGGAATTACCATATGACGTTGCATTTCCAGTTGTGGGTATGTGCCCAAAAGAACCAAAAACCAGGGACGTGAAGAGATCTTTGTACGCTTATGTTGATAACAGCATTATTCACAATAGCTAAAAGGCGGAAGCCACCCAAGGGTTGATCAACAGATGAATGGATAAGTAAAATGTGGTGTATACATACAAAGAAATATTATCCAGCCTTAAAAATGAAAGAAATTCTGACACATGCTCCAACATGGGTGAACCTCGGGGACATCATACTACAGGAAATAAGCTGGTCACAAAAAGACAAATACCATTTGATTCCACTTACATGAGGTACTTAGTGGGGGGGGGGGATGGAGAGTTAGTTGTTTAATGGGTACGGAGTTTCAGTTTTGCAAGAAGGAGACAGATCTGGAGATTGCACAGCAATGTGAATGTTCTTAATACCACTGAGCAGTGCACCTAAAGACAGTGAAGATGGGAAACTCTTACCATCTTTAGGTTAAAGAATTTTATTTTGTTTTCTCACAGTTGGGGGAAGAAGGCAATTGCAAAGTGATGGCTGCCCAATTGTAGTGCTTTATTACAAAGTATCAAACTTCCAGTGGGTGGGTTTTATGACATGTAAAGCATACCTAATAGGAGCTGTTTTGAAGAAGGCGATTAGATAGTTGGTTATCCCTATAATTGAAAGGGCCGTAAGTACAGCGATGGTTTTTTTCCTATGTGGGATTCCCAGCATCACAAGCTTGAAACGGCTGAAGTGGCAAGGCTGGTGTGTCCATAAATCATGATCTACGACTGCAAAAGTATGCCCCTTTGGGTCTCTAATTATTCGTGCCAGGAAACGGCCATGTGGACCGGCATGGTCACCCCAGCTGCTTTAATTTGGGAAATGCAAGGTTTGGATTCCGGAAGTACTCTCAGCATGGATCAACCTCTTGGAGGCAGCCGACTTTCATCGATTTGATATCTGCCTGCCTCCTGGAAGGCTTTATTTCTGGAAGGAACTCTTCAAATTCTGGAGATTTAGAAGTCGAGCTAAAATCGCTTAAGAAATCATGCTTGTAATTCACCGCGAGTGCTTTATGATGGGGCCACATGTCCACTTTTCTGAGCGTCCTGGCCCGGAGCCCCTCCGTTGGGATGATTTATGGTTGCAAAGTCTGGCTAATTGCAATAATCACCACTTAACTAATGATAGTCCCCCTCCCTCGTTTTGATATCTCTCTGCTTGTTCCCATTTTATCAATCCCAAATTGGTATCGAACAATTTCCTGCTCTAATGAGCCTTCCTCGTTGCTGCTAATATATGGAAGCCTGTACGTGTACATTCAAAAAGAAAAGGAAAAAGTATTAATACTCCAGAGAGTTCGTTAAAGCAGGAATGAAGTGCAGCAAGGAGAATTGCTCCTGCAGATTCTTCCGTTGAAGAGTGGATCTGACGGCCACTTAGGTGCCTCAGCCACTTGACTAGCTCACTCCAGTCCAGGCATGCAGATCTTGAGGTCAATCTCAGGCACTCACGTGCTGGAGAGAATGTTGGGTCTCTGAGTCCACAGCAGAGGTTCTCAATGGGGAGGGGGGGAGCGATTTTTCTCTCTCCCCAACCAGGGGACATTTGGCAATGTCTGGAGCCGGTTTTTGGTTGTCACAACTCAAGAGTGCCACTGGCGTCTAGACGGTAGAGGCCAGGGATCCTGCTAACAGCCTCCAATGCCCAGGACGCCACCCCCCACCCCCAACAAGAAATGATCTGATCCCAAGTGTCGATAGTGCCCGAGTTGAAAAACCAGGTCTATAGGAAGTATGACTTCAAGACCATGGCACCCACCTGATACGTTTGTTTCTTTTTTAACAGCAAAACATTTTCTAATAAAATTTAAAACGCGAAATCACAATCAAATCCTTTTATCTTTTCCAGGGGAGCCTTCTTCACCTCCCCCAACTAAATCAAACCCCTGCATTCTTGCCTTTTCCCTCAAAGATTGCACAACCGCAATCTTATATTCGCTTGTGGGATGATTTGAGTAATTTATCTGCTTCCTCTGTAGATCAGAAAAAGATAACATTCTAGTGAATTTTCTTCTAATCTTTCCTCCATGAATATCATACCTGTAACATAATCGAGATCAATTTGAAAATAGAGTCCGGCGTTCTGTTTATTTCACTGAACCAGGATGTCACAAGCCTTTCCCACCACATTAAAAAACAAACACACTGTAAATGTGTTTTACAATGCAATTTTTCACTCTGTGAACGAATTCTTAATTTGCCACAGCAGCGCCTGTCATTACATTCGAATTGTTTGCCTTTATTACAGATAATATTTCAGTGAACCTCCTGTGCATACAGCTCTGTTCAAATTTTGGATTTCTTTCCCCACGGCCTCATGTCCTGAGTTTTTCTGAAACGAATGTTGGTGTTTCACAGATTCACAACCCTTCAAGAGCTTTTTCCAAATAGTATCTTACTCCCTTTGCGGGCTCTTGTGCAAGACGTGCGCCTTGGTAACATGAGTGATCAAGCTAAATGGCTAAGCCCATAAACATGCTTATCAGGACACTCACATATTTCGTAACCGGACAGGAGAAATATATAGATTTTCAAAAGCAAGTTGAAGGTTCAATTGATTGAACAACTTTTCAGCTAAAAACGCTTTTCCACTCCATTTCCTTTTTTAGCAGTTCTGATTCATTCTTTACTGAAAACATTTCTGTATTGGCACCCACAACCTTTTCTAAAGGTTTCTCCCGCTTTTTTTTTAATCTACCAGACACAAATACTGCCTCCCTCTCCCCAAAAGTGCTTGTTCTGAACTCTGTCTTTAAAAAAAAAAATCACCGAGAAGGCACTTCTGTAAATTTGCCACAAGTGTTCTTTATTATAACAAACCTTTAGAGAGCTAAAAGCCCAGCACGCAGGAAAGTTTACTGTCATAAATATCTCCCCGTCTTTGCAATATAAATTATAATTGAAAATAAACTTGTCAGGGAATTCTCCCCAACACACAAAAAGTGAGACAGTTGGAGGGAGGCAATTAAGAATGTTAATTGGCACCGAGAGAAAAGCAAAGGACAGTCATTGTTAAGATAACTGGTCTATAAACACCTAAATGGATTTTGTGAACGGGAAGAAAGGATCATCTTTTGACCATGAAAGGGAATATAAAATGTTCTTTTCTTTGTTTGAATGTGTGGAGAGATTTTAACTTCTTCTTCTTCTTTTTTTTTTTTCATCCCAGACTCCGAGGTCAACAAACGGCCCGGTCCCAGTCCGGTTGGCTTACCAAAGGACTGGGGATACCAAAGTGGAGTCGAGAGGTGGGGGCGAAGCCAAGGACGCACCCAAGAGCAGAAGGAGGCAAATGTTAAAGAAGAAAAATACAGCGGGCCGGGGAATACATCAAAGACAGCAAAAAAGAAGGAATCATATTCCAAGGAAACAGAACGGGAGTTAAGCACAGGGAAGAATGAGACAGTTTTCATTCAGTTCTCACCCTCCAGGTGATCTCAAAGTTAATGTGTGAAAGCCTCGACGTGGACAAGCCCACGAAGACAGACTTCGGTGTGGGCCTTACCCTTGCATTTTCTGTCCAGGCTGTCTCAGTCTCTCTATGCCTTGTTTCCTTGTAGTCTCTGTGGGGAGACTAATGCCTGCTTGTGGCATTGCCTCTTCAGTAAAGTCTAGGGCATATAACTGGTGTTCAGGAAACATCTATCATTATCACACACATTGTTTCGGGCGGGAATATTTATCTGGGGATTCTCATAATATTAGGTTGACCCACCATCTATGTGTTAGTTCGGGGATCAGAATTACTTGATTTACTAGGTCATTCATGCCTCCACTTAATGAGTCATCCTTTTGCCCACTGTGTACCAGGACTTGAGCTAGGTGCCCAGAATGTTAGAGATGAAAATTTCAAAGAGTCACAACCTCGTATGTGTGAAAGCTTAACATCAGCATTGTGGGCTCATGCAAAAACGGACCTATGTAGGGGCACCTGGGTGGCTCAGTCAGTTAAGTGTCTGACTCTTGATCTCAGCTCAGGTCATGATCTCTCACAGTTCATGAGATTGAGCCCCATGTCGGGCTCTGTGCTGATAGCCCAGAGTCTGCTTGGGATTCTCTCTCTCTCCCTCTCTCTCTGCCTCTCCCCCACCCTCTCAAAATAAATAATAAATGAACATTTTCTAAAAATTGTGATCCGTGATACATGGACTCTGCCTAGAATGGGGCTGGGGGTGAGTTGAAGTCTCATGAAAGGCATAAATAAGGACACATCCCCTTCCAGACTAGACACGACATGACAGGGGCCGTGGTCATCACATTCACCGTTGCATAAGCAAATACCTTTAATATATGTCAAAAGCAAGGGCTGCAAAAAGTTAAAGCAAGGTAAAGGGATAGAGAACGTCAGTGGATGCTTTTTCGTAGGGTGGTCAGGAAAGGATTCACTGATAAGAAGACATGTGAGCAGAGACATGAAGGAGGTGAGCCAGGCAGATAACTATGGGAAGACCATTCCAGGCAGAGGCAACAGACAGTGCAAAGGCCCTGAGGCAGGAACGTGTTTGACGTGTTTGAAGAACCTTAAAAAGGCCAGTGGAGCTGGAGTAGAGTAAGTGAGAGGTCATGGAGGTGGAGTTGTATGGCTTTAGTAATCTAGGTTTTTTGTGTGTTTTTTTTTTCCAATTAAAAAAATTGCGAAAGATACATAACATAGAATTCAGTATCTTAATCCTTTTTAATCGTACAGTTTAGTGGCATGACAAACATTCGCGTTGTTGTGCAATCTCCAAAAGTGTTTCCATCTTGAACAACTGAAACTCCATGAAACTCTATTCCCATTAGATCATAACTCTCCACGTGCCCCTCCCTCCACTAACAGTGCATGGGGGTTCCAATTTCTCTGCATCCTCACCAGCATGTGTTACTGTGTGTGTGTGTGTGTGTGTGTGTGTGTGTGTTTATGTAAGTAATCTCCACACCCAACGTTGGGCTCAAACAACCCCGAGATCGAGAGTCACATGCTCTTCGGACTGAGCCAGCCCCGTGCCCCTCTTTTGTCTTCTGTTTTTTTACAGTAACCATCTGACAGGTGTGAGGCAGGATCTCATTGTGGTCTCGATTTGCAGTCCCCTAATGATTGGTGAGACCGAGCGTCTTTTTCCAGGCTTTATATATGCATTTTTCTCCCAAACAAAAACTGCTGTCATTCTCCATTTATTTTAAGGGTCTTCTCACAGTGGCACCTTACCAGACAGATACCCCAACAAATACTAGGGCATTTCAAGGATGCAAAGCAGAACTCAGAAGCGGTGATGAGTAGAACGCTTAAGGAAGTCTTAATCGTCCTGCACCAAGACCATCTAAGCGTGGAAATATTTACTAGGCTTCATCTTAATGCTAAGACCATAGCAGTACAACCCTCCCCCTCCTTTTGTTTTTTGAAAGAACATTTTTTTTTTTTCATTAGTGAGATGAAAAGTTGTTGGAGGGTTTTGAGCAGAGGAATCACACGTTTTCCTTAGATTTAGGAGAGCTCTGAATATTCCGCAGTAGACAGGGGCATGGGGGGGGGGGGGAAGTGGATGGGGGAAGGGCAGGGAGGATGCTAGGGCAGTAGTCCAGGAGGGACAGGATGGAGGCTGGGATCAAGGCAGAAGTGGCGGCCGGCCCGGGGGGAAGCACTTGGACTGAGGGATGCGCCGGGATTGTTTGGCTGACAGGGCTTGCTATGAGACAGGGAGGTCAAGGGTGACTCCTAGGGCTGTGCCCCAAGCACCCGGAAGGAGGCAAGTGCCGTGTGCACGAACAGGGAAGGCTGTGGGAGAAGCCGATTTCCCAGCCCGGCAGAGAGGATGCCTGGAATGAGAGACTTCACTCGCTCGGGGCTTACGTCTGAGATGCCAATTCGACATTCAAGTTGAAAAGCCCTATCAGGAGGAGGATAGATCAGTCTGGAGTTCAGGGGTGAAGCCCAGGAGTCCGGTGACAACGGCACGAGATGGTATTTGAAGCCGCAGGACTGGCTGGGACCTTCTGAGGGAGGAAGATAAGGAAGAGACAAGTGCAAAGCTGAGGCCTGGGGACCTCCCGACTTGAAAGGAGGGAGGCTGAGGAGGAACGTGCAAAGGTGCCTGGGAAGGAGGAGCCAGTGATCAGAAGGACGGAGAGTGAGCCATCCAGGAAGCCGAGAAAGGAACGTGCCTCGTAAGGAGGGGCCGGTCCACTCTCTGTCAAGGCAGACAAGCCCTGGGCTGACCACTGAGTTGGGGCAACGTAAAGATGGACGGTCATCAAGAGCGACTCCGTGGACGGGGAACCTGGGGGGCTCAGTCGGTTGAGCATCCAACTCTTGATTTCAGCTCAGGCTGTGATCCCAGGTTTGTGAGATAGAGCCCCATGTCTGTGCTGAGCATGGAGCCTGCTTAAGATTCTCTCTCTCTCTCTCTCTCTCTCTCTCTCTCTCCCCCTCTTTCTCTCCCTCCCTCTACCTCTCACAATCTCTCTCTCAGAAAGAAAGAAAGGAAGAGAGACAAAGAAAGAACAAAAGAAAGAAAGAAAAAGAGAAAGAAGAAAGAGAAAGAAAGAACAAAAGAAAGAGAGGAAGAGAGAAAGACAAAGAAAGAGAGAAAGAAAGAACAAAAGAAAGAAAGAAAGAAAGAAAGAGAAAGAAAGAAAGAAGAAAGAGAAAGAACAAAAGAAAGGAAGAGAGAAAGACAAAGAGAGAAAGAGAAAGAAAAAGAAAGAACAAAAGAAAGAAAGGAAGAGAGAAAGACAGAGAAAAAGAAAGAAAAAGAAAGAACAAAAGAAAAAAAAGAAAGAGAGAGGAAAAACAAAAGAAAGAGAGAAAGACAAAGAGAAAGAGAAAAAGAACAAAAGAAAGAGAAAGAAAAGAAAGAAAGGAAGAGAGAAAGAAAGAACAAGAGAAAGAAAGAAGAAAGAGAAAGAACAAAAGAAAGAAAGGGAGAGAGAAAGACAGAGAAAGAGAAAGAAAAAGAAAGAACAAAAGAAAAAAAAGAAAGAGAGAGGAAAAACAAAAGGAAGAAAGAGAGAAAGACAAAGAGAAAGAGAAAGAAAGAACAAAAGAAAGAGAAAGAAAAGAAAGAAAGGAAGAGAGAAAGAAAGAACAAGAGAAAGAAAGAAGAAAGAAAGAACAAAAGAAAGAAAGGAAGACAGAAAGACAAAGAAAGAGAGAAAGAAAAAAAGAAGAAAGAGAAAGAACAAACGATAGAAAGAAGAAAGAGGAAGAGAGGAAGAACGAAAGGAAGAAAGAGAGACAGAGAGAAAGAGAAAAAGAAAGAAAGAACAAAAGAAAGAAAGGAAGAAAGACAAAGAAAGAATGAACGAACAAGAGAAAGAAAGAAACAGTAAGGAAGGGAGAGTTGCTGAGAAAGGAAGGGGGAAGCGGTCTTCCAGGCGACCGGGAACATGAATGGAAGAGGGACACGCAGGGAGGGGACCGGGCCCACGTGGGTGGTGGCACATTTGAAGAAAAGTTCTCAGGATTGTGTGTTTCTTCCCCGAGTCTTCGGCTGTTTCCACGAAGGCGCAGAAGGAGCGAAGAGTCGGATGTAGCCCGGGCTGGGTTACGCCAGCAGAGAAAGAAAAGAACAAGGGTGTTCAGGGTGAAGGTCGGGTGTGTAGGGCGGAACAGCACCCACGCCTGGCAGGGCAGGAAGGGGTGACGAGGAAAACGGTGAGGGCCAGCAGATGCAGAAGTTATGGGAAGGGCAAGGAACCGGTGGGCTTGGGGTCTCAGAGGGACTGAGCTAGAAAGATACTGGGACGAGGTTGAAGGGGAAGAGGTTTGAAATTGGGGTGTTGGGGGTGAGGTCATTATCGGGAACGAGGAGGGTCTGAGCACAGAGTGTGTGCCAAGCCCCCGAATGGAGAGGCGGTCTCGGGACTCAGCACCCAGGCCACGCAAAGGACCCTCGTCATAGGTATAGACACGCCAAGAATCCTTACAGGTGAGCGAGATACTGAGGGGCAGGATCTCAGGGGTGCGCGGAGGATGTAGTGGGGAGGGGGTGTGGACACGAATCTCTGAGTTCTGGGCCCCCAGTGGGCTGAACGGTTTGAAGGAGGAAAAGAGGATAATTGAGGGAACAAGCGAGGAGCTCGGGTAACCTAACTCCAGGATGGTGGCCTTGACGGAGCTGGAGGGGAAGCAGTGTCCCCAGGGCAGAACCGAGGGTCGCTTAGAACAAAAGGATGGGGGGGACACTCAGAGGAAAGGATCAGCATAAGGGAGATTTTGCCGTGAGAGACCAGAAGACACTGGAGAAAGTTGGGGGTTGGGGGTTGGGTGCAGATCGGGTCGTAGAAGTAACTGGATTTGTGGAATTAGTTACTCGGGGTCCGGCACAGTTCTAACCACTGCGCATGTATCTAATCATTTATCCTGGGGGGCAATTATTATTATTATTATTATTATCGTAATCATTTTCCAGGTGAGGACGAGGATACGAGGAAAGTAAGTGACCTGCCCAGGGTCTCACAGTCTTAGGCCAACATTCAGAACTAGGCAACTTCCTCAGGACCATACCAGGGATCAAGCGGCCTGAAGGTCAAGTCCACCTGACATTTCTTTGTGCGTGACCAGCAAGCTTTACAGATGAACATTCGCCGTCTATTTGGGGACGAGAAACATGTACTTTGAACCCCAAACAGAATGTTATCGTCCCACACAATTCCATTCTTTTCATCAGTAGATCTGTATTAGGAAAAATTATAATCAATTATTGTTATGTTTCATACTTCATTCGTTGAAAATTTGTGAAAATCAAGGGGCGCCTGGGTGGCTCAGTCGGTCAAGGGTCCGACTTCGGCTCGGGTCAGGATCTCACGGTTTCAAAGAGCGAAGGGTCGACCGGGGCACCTGGGTGACTCAGTCGGTTGGGCGTCCGACTTCGGCTCAGGTCGTGATCTCACACTCTGTGAGTTCGAGCCCCGCGTCGGGCTCTGTGCTGACGGCTCGGAGCCTGGAGCCTGCTTCCGAGTCTGGGTCTCTGTCTCTCTCTGCCCCTCCCCCGCTCTCATCTGTCTCTCTCTCTCTCTCTCTCAAAAATAAATAATAGGGGCGCCTGGGTGGCGCAGTCGGTTAAGCGTCCGACTTCAGCCAGGTCACGATCTCGCGGTCCGTGAGTTCGAGCCCCGCGTCGGGCTCTGGGCTGATGGCTCAGAGCCTGGAGCCTGTTTCCGATTCTGTGTCTCCCTCTCTCTCTGCCCCTCCCCCGTTCATGCTCTGTCTCTCTCTGTCCCAAAAATAAAATAAACATTGAAAAAAAAAACAAAAAAAAAAAACATTTTAAAAATAAAAAAAAAAAAGAAAATTTGTGAAAATCTTTTTTTTTCCCCCTCTTGTGTAAGAATCTGCAGAATATCCTCAGTTTTGCCTCTTGGGCTGCAAAACCTAACATGTTTCATCTGACCCTTTACCGGAAAAGTTTTCTGACCTCTGGACTATGTTCAAAGAGCTCTCAGTGGAGGAAATGCTCAGCAACTGTCAGATTTTTTTTTTAGCTTTTTAATTTATTTTAATTTTTTTAATTTTTATGACTTTTATTTTTCAAGTAGGCTCCAAGCTGAATGCCAAACGTAGGGCTTGAACTCACAACCCTGAGCTTAAGAGTTGCACACTCTACCTACCGAGCCAGCCAGGTGCCCTAATGTTAGTTGTCATTGTTGACCTCAGGATGATCATTGGCGCCCAATTCGTAGGAACTTAACAACAATCAGGCTGTGAGTCCAGCCCTGTGGTGTTGCCCAAAAGGTATTAGATAAATGTTAGCTTTTGAATGAATTGGTGGGCGGGAGGAGAGAGGGGGGAGGTTGAAATTGATAGCATCTTTCACCATGACAGAGAACATATCAAGAGAGGGTGAGTCAGAAACAGCGAATTTAGTTTCAGAAATGGGTTCATTTGGTCAGCGTAGACCCACACAGCGTTAACTGAATCTGAACAAATCTGCGATTGCCCTTCATATCTGACCCCTGATAGGAAATTCCATAGCTCTGCAGAAAGCCCTGTATACCTCTGGGATATTTTTATAGGGAATATAAAAGACTGGGTGTGGTTGGGAGGTGTGGGAGAAGGTGCTGGAGGGCGGGTCCCGTGAGAAGAGTTTATCAGGAAAGACTAGTATTTACTGGTTCCAACTAAATTGAAGGCAATGTGCCCTTATGTAAATGTCCTCACGTTTCTGAGAAACAGATTTCACTATTTCCATTTTATAGAGGCAGAAACCAAGGATGGGGAAATTTGTGATGTGTCCTAGGGCACACACCTTGGAAGCAGCCAATGCGGGCTTTGGGTCAGCTTGTCTGCCTGTCAGTCAGTCATCCGTTTGCTTCCTTGTACAACTCACGGGGCAGGCAAGGTTCTAGGCCCTACGATTCAGCAATAGAAGTCCTGCCTCTTGGAGCTCACGGCCCAGTGGGGAAGACAGACAATAAACAGGTAAATTATACACCAAACAAGTCCAGATTGTTCTCTAGGTCATGAAGGGAATAAACAGGGTAAGATAATACGAGACTGACTTGGAGGTGGAGGCCACCTGAGTTGGGATGTTCATGGGTGACCGCTGCGAGCTCAGGGAAGAATGTTCTCGAAAACAGGAAGGGCCCCAAGGCAGGAAGGAGCTGGAAGAGTCTGAAGATCAGAAATGAGGAGGGTCTGGAAACTCAAACCGGGAGAAGGTTGCAAGACCCTGGCTCAGCCTTGGAGACGGTCAGACTCTGGAATTAGGCAGTTGGGGGTCAGAGCCTCCATCGTTGGCTAGCTGGGCACTGGTCGACACCTCTCTGAGCCCCCGTTTCTACAACTGTGAAGGGGGAGGAACAGAGTTCCTGCTTCACAGGGATGTTGTCAGGATTAAATGAGATTATGCGTTTTACTTCCGGGGGTGAGGTATGCTCCTTCAGTGATGGCGCTGGTCAGCCCCACACTCAGACAGGATGGAGGGAGAGTGGCCTTTCTTTTGTTATTTATCCCCTTTTATACTCCTCTCTTCTACACCATTCGTCCTATTTGTAGGGGGGGGGGGGGCCCAAGATCCCACCTGTTACAGGAGAATAATCCACTTCCAAATGAATTGCTCAGTTGTTGGGAAAACAGAAGATCCGCCTTTTTTAAATTGCAACATGGCGGCCAAGATTTTGAATGACCCACGTAAACGAGACATGAACTCTGGGGCTCATAATCTTAGCTCTGTGATCCATAAGTAGGTTCCCTGTGGGGCGCCTGGGTGGCTCAGTCGGTTGGGTGTCCGACTTTGGCTCAGGTCATGATCTCGCGGTCTGTGAGTTCGAGCCCCGCGTCGGGCTCTGTGCTGACGGCTCAGAGCCTGGAGCCTGCTTCGCATTCTGTGTCTCCCTCTCTCTCTGCCCCTCCCCTGCTCATGCTCCGTCTCTCTCTCTGTCAAAAAAAATAAATAAACATTAAAAAAAATTCCGTAAGTAGGTTCCCTGGGTGCTTGTGTCATCTAACAGTGCATGCCAAATTTGGGGTATTTTCCTGGGGAAGAAGGTTCATAGTTTTCCTTACGTGCTCAGAGGGGCTCTGGGCTCACCTGCCAATGTCCTAAATCGAAACCCAAGAAACCTTCAACAGGAGGCAAGAAGCTACGGAGATGGGCAAAGCCAGAGACCTTCCGAGGCAGGAAATCCCTCCCCACAGGGTCCTTGCTCTGCTCTGGCTCATCTGCCTGGGGCCTCGTCCCCACTCTGCTCAGCTGCCCGTCCCCTCTGGTCTTTGCTCAAGTCCTGCAGCCAGGCTCCTGCCTTTGTTTCCCTTTTCCCTCTGCTTCGCACACCTGCTGCAGAGACCCACGTGGCCAGGTGCCTGACTTGCCGGAGTCTCTGCACGCATGTCCCTTTTCCAGAACCTTCCCTGACCACCCCCCTGGGCAACAGCATCCTTCTGCCTTCAAGGTCCTCGTGATCATCGACTTCCTATCCCCGGTCCCGCTTGAGTTTCTCTGCGTGGCACCATCCCACCCTGTCCTAAGTGTTTGCCATTTATTTATTCATGTCCCATGGTCTCCTTCTTAGAATTTAAGCTCCCTGCCTTTGTCCGGTGTCCTCATGGCTGTATCCCCACCTCCTGCTACAGTGTAGGGCAGACAGTAAATGCTCGAGAATTATTTGTGAATGAATGAGTGGATCCAGGAATAACTGGGCTTACACATTCGGTTGGGCAAGTGGGGGCTTTCCCCCTTCTGATGGAGTCCCCCTCCTGTGTTTCTTAGAGCGCTAGGTGGGGAAGGGGAGATGTTCAGATACTTGAGGACGGAAGGCTCTAGGGCCTAGAGAAAGTGGAGCGTGGTTTAATTTGTGGTTGTGCTTCTGGGGCTAGGGCAAGGGAATCCGTGAGCCATCTTGACAAGAGTGTTGTTCACAAGCAGGGGTGAGAACCAGCACTGCCTGGTTTGGCAGAAATTGGAGAAAATCCCAGAGCGAGCAAGAAAGGAGGAAGAAGCGAGCGGGAAGGACCTACCCTTCTACCCGTTTTACAGATGAGCAAACAAAAGGCCCAGAGAGGTCAAGGGACCTTCCCGGGATCCCGGACTCTGCATTTGAACCTGTACCTGCATTTGAACATTCGAGAGCTTGGCCCGTCAATTACAGCAAGCACCCGCTTCTTGCCTTTGCTTTCAGGCATGACCTTAAGCCAGTCGCCTCAAACCATTCTGGTTTCTGAGCTGGAGAATCAAACAGGAAGCATCTGAGGGTGGAGTTGTAGGTGTGTCCCAGCGTGGGGAAAAAAAAAAAAAAAATCTCTTTCTAGAATTTCGGGACTCTGCCATCTCCTGTGTTATGCTCACATTCTAATATCCTCTGTATTTCAGCCTCCTCCCCGCTTTCCTCTTTCCTCTATTCTTTTGTTCCTTTAGTGTTTGTGCTTGAAGTCTCGTGGGTGTGGCTGAAAAGAATCTGCACTGGAGGCATGGAAGTTTGTTGCTTAATTCATCAGGTGACTTAATATCACGTTATTGTGATACAAATGTTAGTTTCTAGGTCACAGTTTTTGAGCCCTTTGTACGTGTAAATGAAGCTCTTCTCTAAGGCAGAGATTTTTTTTTTTTTAATCAATATTCTTTTTTTTTTTTTTTTTTAGTTTATTTATTTATTGAGAGAGAGAGAGAGAGAGAAGGCACAGAGAGACCATCCCAAGCAGGCTCTGCACTGTCAGCGTGGAGCCCAAAGAAGGGCTAAAAATCACAGAACTGTTAGATCATGACCTCAGCCGAAACCAGGAGTCGGACGCTTAACTGACTGAGCCACCCAGGCACCCCTAAGACAACAATTTTTATTTTTAATTTTTTTTAACGTTTTTATTTACTTTTGAGACAGAGAGAGACAGAGCATGAATGGGGAAGGGGCAGAGAGAGGAGACACAGAATCGGAAGCAGGCTCCAGGCTCTGAGCCATCAGCCCAGAGCCCGACGCGGGGCTCGAACTCACAGACCGTGAGATCGTGACCTGAGCCAAAGTCAGAAGCCTAACTGACTGAGCCACCCAGGCGCCCCAACAATTTTTATTTTTAACTATGAAATTTATTGTCAAGTTGGTTTCCATACAACACCCAGTGCTCATCCCAAAAGGTGCCCTCCTCGATACCCATCACCCACCCTCCTCTCCCTCCCACCCCCCAAGACAACAATTTTTAACCGCAGTCTAAGGTCTGCGGGATGGGGCCACGAACCCTTTGCCACCGTGTAAAACATTTTGTGTACGCCTGCATATTCTTTTCCCAGGGAGAGAAGTCACAGCTCTTGCCAAATCTTCCTGACCTCCTCACTTTCAGCCTCCAAGCCTCCACCAGCTTCTTTTCAGACCTTCTCCCGTACCACAGTGCCTTTGCAACTCCCTGCCTGAAACGTTCTGCCTTCCCTAATCTTGTGAATGACTCAAACGTGAGCCCTAACTCAGTCCTGTCTCCCCTTCGGCCACCACTAGAATAGGCTCCTTTACCCAAGGCCCTTGGAGAGCTGGACACCTCTCCACTAGCATTTATCATGGGTACAGTGTTGCTTTATTTGTGAGTTTACTTGACTAAGGTCTCTCTTCCTTCTCTAGACGGTAGGTGTCAGCCGAGTGGGGGGCCACACCCGTTTGACCCCGTCTTGGATCCCCAGTGCCCTGAGTGTGCCTTTGGGTACTCTCGCGTATCAGAACCGTGGCTCAGCCTGAGCTCCAGATTTAAAGACTGAGTTTCCAAATGTACCATCAATACCCGTTTATCGAACACTTAAACCCATGCCATGCACATGTACCACTGCCCTAAACTATTTTCCCAAGAATATCCTTCATTTATCATGGTGGCATTACACAGAGGCTGAAAACGTCCTCTGGAATCAGACTGTCTAGACTGGACTCCTGGCGCCCTCTGCCAGCTGTGTGGCCCCAGGCCAGTTGGTTCAGCTGCCTCTGGTCCGCACTTACCCATCTGCAAAATGGGAAGAATAACAAGCATTTTACATCCACTAGGAAGATGAATGGGGTCACTAAACGGAACAGGCTAGAACCATCCTTGACACGCGATGTATCACTCAAAGGAGCTATTTTCGCATACCAGACTTTGTGTTAAACTGTTACTGATTTTTTTTCGCTGAGCCCCTCGAAATGATCGACCCGGGTTTTGGACACACGGGTTTTTATTAATGTCTCAGGCAGCCCGTATCGGAGGTTGTGTGCATCAGGCCCAGCCGAAGTGCAGGGATCTCTCTTTGCATTTGCAAACTGATACATTTCCAACTTCGAATTTCCAGATTCGGTTTTTAAAGAGTGGTAAATACTTGCAAGCTGGCAGGAAGCGAATGAAGGGACAGACGCCTTCTCAAGACGCGGTGACAGCCTGGACGTCTTGGGAGCCACGCGGGCCAGGGGATGAATTTATTGGTTTCCATGTCAGACGTTCTGCAGGTCATGAGATCGCCTTTGGTCCCGACATCAGCTAAGAGCGGATCTTAGGCAGGATTTGTCTGTCAAGCACATTTGCTGAAACATCTTGGCTTCATTACATTTATGAGTTTTAAAAGCATGTAAAATATTTTATGTGGTTCTTGCGAAAGGGTAGCGACATAAATAACCAGCGGGGATTGGATGGTTTTCGAGAAATGGGGTCTGTCGACTCACCCGGCGTGAGCCGCGTGGACATCTTGAGTGTGCGGAATATTCTATCTGCCCTTGCTGCTCCACTCTCCATGTTCTCCTTCCTGCTGAGCTGTGGGGACTGCATTCTCTAGCTCCTGCGACACCGGGGTTTTTGCTGGCTTCGGCCAAGAGGGAGCAGGGGCCGGAGATGTGAGTTTAGGGGAGAGTGAGGACAAGGTATTGACTCCCTGGCCTGCTTGACTGAGCGGTGGCTGTGCCCCTCTACTGAAGTCACAGCTCCTGTGGGGTGACCCTCTCCCACGGCTCTCGCAAGGTCACTTCCTGCTGCCTTTTCAGGCCCTAGAGGAGGGAAGGAAGGGCCCCCTGCTGCTGGGAGCTCCAGGGTGCCACTCAACCCTCCACACCCTACCTGCACCTTTGTAAACATCCCCTTTATTAAACACTCCTCAGTTAGCCTATTTGGATAAGCCTTCTAATTCTTTTTTTTTTTTAATTTTTTTTTTTTTAACGTTTATTTATTTTTGAGACAGAGAGAGACAGAGCATGAATGGGGGAGGGTCACAGAGAGAGGGAGACACAGAATCTGAAACAGGCTCCAGGCTCTGAGCTGTCAGCACGGAGCCTGACGCGGGGCTCGAACTCACGGACTGCGAGATCATGACCTGAGCCGAAGTCGGATGCTTAACCGACCAAGCCACCCAGGCACCCCAAGCCTTCTAATTCTTGCTGGCACCCCTGAACGGACCCACTTACAGCTGTCATAGGACGGTCAGAAATCAAAGTCTTACAGGAGCTTTGGGCCTTTATATCGTGATGGCTTCCCTGTCCCCGTGGAAGGCAGTCCTTGCCACAGAGAGGTCAAGCTCAAGACGGTAGCCAAACCCCAAATATTTGATGTCACGTAGGCGCCTTTCACACATCAGATACCGGAGATGCAAGCTATTCGTGATTCCAACTGTCCAGAGAGCATCTGTGTCAGCGGAGAAGATAGAGAATTCCATGAGAAACCGTAACATGACTTAGCAGTTGGAGAGCATGGGTGTTAGGGTCTGGCAGTAGAGTTTGGGAGTGTGTGTAAACGAAGCTCTTCTCTAAGGCAGGGATTCTCAAAATTAACATTAATTAACTTAATTTATTAATGTTCTGCTATAACGGACTGAGTGGCTTAAGCCACCGAAATGAATTGTCCCACAGTTGTGGAGACCAGAAAAGTCCAAGGTCAAGGTTTCAGCAGGGCTGGTTCTTTTTGGGGGGGGGGGAGGGCGGTTGCAAAGCAGGGGCCTGTTCCAGGCCTCTCTCCTTGGCTTCTAGAAGCCTGTCTTCTCCGCATGTCTCTTCATACAGTCTTCCCTCTCTCAGGTCTCTGAGTCTACATTTCCCCAAAATGCCATCGGTCATATTGGACAAGGGCCCACCCTAATGACCTCATTTTAACTTGATTAACTCTGGAAAGAACTTATTTCCAAACAGGGTCACATTCTGAGATCCTGGAGACAGGACTACAGTGTATGTCTTTTCAGGGTAGACAATTTACCCCACCACAGAGTCCGATGTGTCGGAGTTCAAATCCAGTTACTTAAACTGTCCAGTGTCGGGGCGCCTGGGTGGCTCAGTCGGTTGAGCGTCCGACTTCGGCTCAGGTCACGATCTCACGGTCCGTGAGTTCGAGCCCCGCGTCAGGCTCTGTGCTGACAGCTCAGAGCCTGGAGCCTGTTTCAGATTCTGTGTCTCCCTCTCTCTGACCCTCCTCCGTTCATGCTCTCTGTCTCAAAAATAAATAAACGTTAAAAAAAAAAAAATTAAAAAAAAAAAAAAAACTGTCCAGTGTCTCCAGTTCCTCATCTAACACATGGAGATAATCTTGCCACGTTGCTTCTCAGGATGATGGTTTTGAAACCATGTGTGCAAGAATGTTTCCAACGTGCCCGGCCCATGACAGATGTTGCACGAATTGGGGCCTTTCTTTTATTAATGTCCAAGTGTTAGACCTCTGGGTGCCATGTGCATTGGGATGTCTACAGGTGTCCCCACTCAGTTGGCTCCTTTTCTGATCTTACCCATCTATGAAAATGCCCACCCCCCCTTGCTCAACCATCCACGATTCCTTCCTTCTTTTTTTTTTTTAATGTTTATTTATTTTTGACAGAGACAGACAGAGCATGAGCGGGGGAGGGCGGAGAGAGAGGGAGACACAGAATCTGAAGCAGGCTCCAGGCTCTGAGCCGGCAGCCCAGAGCCCGACTTTTGGGGCTCAAACTCACAGACCGTGAGATCATGACAGGAGCTGAAGTCGGACGCTCAACCGACTGAGCCACCCAGGCGCCCCTTCCTGCCTTCTTATCATCTCCATTTCATGCCATCAGTGAGCCCGACTGCTCTCTCTCCAAGGACACTCTCTGTCCTCCTCCCCGAGTTAGATGTCAGAAGGAGCTGTATCACCATCCTCTCTTGGACAATCTCTTGAGCTAACAGTGACCTCCTAAATTCAGTATTGTTATTTCACTCTCTCCCATACTAATCGCCCTCTATATAGGAGCTACAGAGATCTTTTTAAAAAAATTTATTTTTGAGAGAGAGATGAGCCACCCAGGAGCTCCATGATTTTTTTTTTTTTTTTTTAAGTAATCTCTATGCCCAAGGTGGGGCTTGAACTCACGACCCTGAGATCAAGAGTGGCATGCTCTATCCACGGAGCCAGCCAGGCCGCCCCCAAAGAGATCCTTTAAAAACACAAATCACATCTTGTCTTTCCCTGCTTAAAGCTCCTGGTAGCTTTCCGTTAAAATTAGAACAAAATCTACTGGAAGAAAGATAGAAAGATGATAGAAAAAGAAAGGAAGGAAGGAAGGAAGGAAGGAAGGAAGGAAGGAAGAGAAAGAAAGAAAAGGGAGGAAAAGAAAAGAAAAGAAAAGGAAAGGAAAGGAAAGGAAAGGAAAGGAAGAAAAGAAAAGAAAAGAAAAGAAAAGAAAAGAAAAGAAAAAGAAAAAGAAAAAGAAATAGGACAAAATCCACATGCACTTGCTCTAGCTTCCAAGGCCCCGATAAACTGGTCTGTGTCTGCCCCACCAATGTCACTTCCTACTCTCCTCCCTGATCACTGCCTTCCGCACATCCACATGTGCCTTCTCGCTCTTCTTCCAATGTATCAAGTGACTCCAGCACCAGGGCCTTTGCACTTACTGATCCCTTCGCGTGGAATGCCCTTCCCAGAACTCTGGCTTTCTCCCCACCTCTCAGGTGTCCTCTTGAACACTGCCTCCTTGTCGAGGTCCTCCTTGGCCACCCTTTCCTGGTTAGCTTGTCTCCCCTGCTCCCCCAGCTCTTAACTGCCTCCTTTTCTATTATTGCCCTCACAGTACTTATCACCCTCAGGAGTTATCATGTTTATGTACTTGCGGGTTTCCCCATGATCTGCCTCTGTCATCGGAATGCAATTTCTCTCTCTGGTAGCCAATGCTGTCACTTGCTCACTGCTGAATCTGTGGGGCCTGGAACAGTGTGGGGAGGGGTGGGGGGGGAGAAACAAATACAGAATAATGTGTGCTTCTCTCCTCCCTCTTCCTCCCCCTACCTGCACAAAATCACCAGCAGAGGAAAGAGCCAGATGTCTAAAAGAACCGCCAAGATCCTGCTTTGGAAAGATGGCTAGGGGCTGGGAATCCAGGACGGATGCAGAGTGGGCAAGCACTGGCCTGTCATAACTGCGGTATCCCACGATGTAAGCGTGGGTGGGCTGGGGTAACAGACCCACCCCGGGTGGGGGCCCGGGGCATCACGAGGTGTTTAAGCCTGTCAATAAAAAAAAAAGTGACCCCTGCTTTGTATCTGCAGCTACTCAAGGGAAATAAAGCCGTTTGCTTATAAAGAATTTCCATAAACATTTCTGAGGATGTGTATTAGGGGTAATCTTGGGATGTGCATTAAACTAAACAAGGTAGTATAAACACAGGAACAGGCTGAAAGGAGGACAATGAATGACCGAGGGTTGCCCCGGCCCAACGGCCCTTAGGCGATCTGCACAGCCTGTAGAAACCTCAAATCTCCAGCTCTTTCTTCGGAGAAGGTGGAGAGGGAAAGCCTAAAGCAGCCCCACCACAGGCAGGTTTCTTGAACCATCCCTGAAACGAAGCACGCTTTTTCTCTCTCCTAACACTCGATGATTTGGATTCCTGAAGTCAATCTAGTTTGAAATGCTTAGAGGTGGCAGAAGGAACACGAGGTGGAGTCATTAGGAGGGCGCTCTGGGGCGCAGGGGTCACCTGGGGGGCTCAGGCGGTTAAACGTGACGACTCAGGTCATGATCTCACGGTTCGTGGGTTCGAGCCCCGCTGGGGCTCTGCACTGACAGCGGGGAGCCTGCATGGGATTCTCTCTGTCCCTACACCACTTGCGTGCTCTTTTTCTCAAAAATAAATAAATAAACTTTAAAAAAATAAAAAATTTCCCTTATTTAAAAGTTTTCCTGGGGGAGGGGGGCGCCTGGGCGCCTGGCTCAGCCGGTTAAGCGTCCAACTCTTCTTTTCAGCTCAGGTCATGAACTCACAGTTTGTGAGTTCAAGCCCCACATAGGGCTCCCTGCTTGGGATTCTCTCTCTCTCTGGCCCTCCTCCGTTTGTACTCTCTCTCTCAAAAATATATATATAAATAAACTTTAAAAAAATTTTAAAAATGTTTTTTAAATGTTTAGTTATTTTTGAGAAAGAGAGAGAGACAGAGGCAAGCAGGATAGGGGCAGAGAGAGAGAGACGAAGACACAGAATCCGAAGCAGGCTCCAGGCTCTGAGCCATCAGCACAGAGCCCTATGCGGGGCTCGAACTCACAAACTGTGAGATCATGACCTGAGCTAAAGTCAGATGCTTAACCAACTGAGCCAACCAGGTGCCCAAACATTTCCTTAGAAAAAGAAAAAAAAAAAGGAGTGCACTCTGGGCCCAGGCAGTTCTAAATGCTGCTTGCGCACGATCTCAATTTCATAGTCATCCTCCCAAGGCCTCGGCAGGGAGGGCGACGCTTTTGTTTCCATCTTACAGACAAAGACCCTGAGACACAGAGAGGTGCCATGGTTTGTTGACGGTCACAGAGCTAATTGGAGCAGAGGCTGGGCTATCAATGGATGCTCACTGGTATTATCATCTGCACGTTGTCACTGAGCCTTTGGATTGACTGACCGTGCACTCCCATTCATGCTTTCATCATGGGTTTGTGCACGAGGACTCTTTGCTAAAATCTCTTACTTCTTTACGCAATGAAAGTGTTAGCAAATTGAAAAGGTTCAAACGGGTGTAACAGGGAAAGAGGGTCTCCCTCTCCCTATGCCCCAGCCACCAAATTCTCCCTCCCACTAGGTCCCTCGGGAAGTAGTTTCTTTGTGTCTCCTTTGAGAGTGAAGAGTCCACGGACGCACAGACTTGCCTTTCTGTTTACGTACTTGTCTTGCTTTTTGCTTTTTTCATTTAACAACTAGTTTGGGATTTATTCCATAGCCCCGCCCATGGAGTTATCCATTTTTTTTTTATTTTTTTATTTTTTTAACGTTTATTTTATTTTTGAGACGGAGAGACAGAGCACGAACGGGGGAGGGGCAGAGAGAGAGGGAGACACAGAATCCGAAGCAGGATCCAGGCTCTGAGCCGTCAGCCCAGAGCCCGACGCGGGGCTCGAACTCACGGACCGTGAGATCGTGACCTGAGCTGAAGTCGGACGCTTAACCGACTGAGCCACCCAGGCGCCCCATTCCATTTTTCTTAATAGGTGCATACCATTTCACCATGTGTTGGACCAGGATTAATGGGATCAGAACCCTTAATCTAAGTATTTAGGCTGTTTGTAGTATTTTGTGATTATAAGCAGTGCCCTTGGAGGGGGAGGGGAGAGTGTATCTATCATTTTATACATAATTTCACACATGCAAGTGTATGTACAGGACCCATATGCAGGAGTAGAATATTGGTTTACAATTCTTCCCCTTCATCTCTAATCCCATGTCCTTCTTTGTCACACAGAGCTACTCTTGCGTACTTAAAATGAATCCTTCCAGGGGCCTCTGGGTGGTTCGGTCAGTTGAGCACCCGACTCTTGATTTCAGCTCAGGTCATGATCACAGGGTCATGAGATCAAGCCCAGTGTTGGGCTCTGCACTGAGCGTAGAGTCTGCTTAGGATCTTTCTCCCTCTCTCTGCCTCTCTCCTGCTCACTCTCTCTCTCTGTGTCTCTAAACATAAATAAATAAATAAATAAATAAATAAATAAATAAATAAATAAACAAACAAATAAACAAACAAATAAATAAAATGAATCTTTACCATCCACTTTCTACGTATCTGTACTTAAATCTATGTGTCTTTAACTATACATATACACGTGTATATAGTATTGTTTTATGTTCAATTTATATAAATAACGTGCTGTGAAATATCACAGAGATTCCTTTCTTTTCTTTTCTTTTTTTAAAGATTTTATTTTTAAGTAATCCCTCCATCCACCATGGGGCTCAAACTTACAACCTGGAGACCAAGAATTGCACACTCTGGGGCCCCTGGGTGGCTCAGTCGATTAAGCCTCCGACTTTGGCTCAGGTCATGATCTCACAATTCGTGGGTTTGAGCCCCGCGTCGGGCTCTGTGCTGATAGCTCAGAGCTTGGAGCCTGCTTCGGATTCTGTGTCTCCCCCTCTCTCTGCTTCTGCCCTGCTTATACTGTGTGTGTGTGTCTCTCTCTCTCAAAAATAAATAAACATTAAAAAAAAAAAAAAAAAAAAAGGATTGCCCGCTCCACCGACTGGGCCAGCCAGGTGCCCCTACAGACATTCCTTTATACCTTTCGCCACTTTCCCCTACGTTAACATCTCTTACAATTTTTTTTTTTTTTTTTTTTTTTTTTAGGAAGAGCAAGCAGGGGAGGGGCAGAGGGAGACGGGGGGGGGGGGGGCGGGGGGCGGGAAGAGGAGAGAATAATAAGCAGGCTCCATGCTCGGCACGGAGCCCAACGCAGGGCTTGATCTCATGACCCTGAGATCATGACCTGAGCCGAAATCGAGAGTTGGATGCTCAACTGACTGAGCCGCCCAGGTGCCGGGATCTGACATGACCAACTACAATGACCAAGATCAGGAAATTAACACCAGCACATTACTAGTGACACGGATACAATACGATGAACTAAGCTCCAGACTTCATTCCAATGTCAGCAGTGTTCCCACTGATGTTTCCCCCATTTTCCATTTCCAGGGTCCAAGACAGGATCCCCCACTGTATCTGTGACAGCTCCTCCATTTTCCCTTGTCATGACTCTGACACGTTTCAAGAACACCCATCACTTATTTTCTACAACGCCCCTTAGCTTGAGATTATCAGACGTCTCGTGATTCGAAAGAGGTTATGCCTTTTCGGCAAAAATGCTATAGAAGGGATGTGTCCTTTCCAGTGCATCTTATCCAGGGCTTCCTGTTGTCCACGTGTCTTATTAGTGATGTTCACCCTGACCCCTTGGTTAAGGTGCTACCCTCCTAATTCCCTGATCTATCGACGGCCCTCAGTGGGCTCCTTCCTCACGACTGCTGCATGGCCGTCCTCCTTTCTCATGTTGTGTTCATCCTTCGTAACGTGCTGCAAATGTTCCTTATGAGAGAAATTATTTTCAAACGTTGGCCAGATCAATAGAAGAATGGTTAAAGACAGTGTGTTTTGGTCACATTCTAGAATGCTATACAACTGTTAAGAATAAAACCAAATTTAAAAGGAAGGGTTAAAACTGTAAGTGGCGATAGGAAAAAAATGCCCGATACATATTATTACGTTTAAGAAGCAAGTCTCAGGGGCGCCTGGGTGGCTCAGTCAGTGAAGCGTCTGACTTCTGCTCAGGTCGTGATCTCACCGCTCGTGAGTTCGAGCCCCGCGTTGGGGTCTGGACTAGCGACTCGGGGCCTGGAGCCTGCTTCGGGTTCTGGGTCTCCCTTTCTCTTTGCCCCTCCCCTGCTTGTTCTCTCTCTCTCTCAAAAATAAACACTCAAAAAAAAAAATTTTTTTTTTTTAAAGAAGTTTCAGAGGGACACCTGGGTGGCTCAGTTGGTTGAGCATCTGACTCTTGATTTCCGCTCAGGTCATGACTTTCCAGTTAGTAGGATTGAGCCCCAAGTTGGGCTCTGTGCTGACAGCGCAGGGCCTGCTTGGGCTTCTCGGTCTCTCTCTCTTTCTGCCCCTCCCCTCATTTGGACTCTCTCAAAATAAATAAACATTAAAAAAAAAACAAAAACAAGACTCCAGCAAGTAGGAACTAGGGCTGAGTTATTATTGTATCTTATAGAGGCAGAATTTTACTTTATATACATCTGTACTGCTTGAATTTTTTAAAATAATGAACATGTATCATTTCATCACAACACAAATGAGGGGGTGAAATATGTGTGCATAAATATCTAAGATATCTTGGGAGTTTCAGATTACATGTGGTCTAAATAGCAAAAGATAGGAAGCAACACACATAGTCATCAACAGAGGATTGGAGTTTATGGTTCGTTCATGCAATGGAATATGATGTGGTTGTTTCAAAGAAAGAGGGAGCAGAGGCAACCCACTTTGATTAAAGAGAAAGAAAGAAAGAAGGAAAGAAAGAAAGAAAGAAAGAAAGGAAAGAAAGAAAGAAGAAAGAAAGAAGAAGGAAGGGACATAAAGAAAGAGAAAGAAGGAAAGAAAGAAGGAAAGATAGAAAGAAGGAAGCAAAGAAGGAAGGAAGGGACAGAAAGAAGGAAAGAAAGAAAGAAGAAAGAGAAAGAAAGAAGGAAGGAAAGAAGAAAGAAAAAAGAAAGGAAGAAGAAAGAGAAAGAAGGAAGGAACGAAGGAAGGGACAGAAAGAAAGAGAGAAAGAAGGAAGGAAGGAAGGAAGGAAGGAAAGAAAGAAAGAAAGAAAGAAAGAAAGAAAGAAAGAAAGGAAGGAAGGAAGGAAGAAAGAAAGAAAGAAGGGTGCCTGGCTGGCTCAGTCAGAGGAACATGCGACTCTTGATCTCAGGGTTGTGAGTTCGAGCCCCATGCTGGGCACAGAGCTCACTTGAAAAAAAAAAAAAAGGGAATGAGGAAGCTCCTAGAAACAGATATGAAATGATCTTCAAGGTAACGCGACAAAGAGAAAAAAAGCGAGCTGCAGGGGGAAAGAATGTGCACAGCGGGCTATGGTATGTCAAAGAAACAGGGGGAGTTACTTGCATGGCAACGCCCTGCAAGAATGGAGATTATGGGGAGGGCCTGGGTGGAGGAGGGAGGAGACCTGGGGCATCTTCCCATTATGCCGATTCTGTCTAGGTTTTGGGTCATGTGAATGTATCACCTGTTTGACGATGTGAATGTTTTTCTTTTCTTTTTTTAATTTTTGAAAAATGTTTTTATTTATTTTTGAGGGAGAGAGAGAGACAGAGCGTGAGCTGGGGAGGGGCAGAGAGAGAGGGAGACACAGAATCAGAAGCAGGCTCCAGGCTCCGAGCTGTCAGCACAGAGCCCGACGTGGGGCTTGAACCCACAAACCGCGAGATCATGACCTGAGCCAAAGCCGGACGCTTAACCAACGGAGCCACCCAGGCATCCCTGAATATTTTTCCAAAACCTTCTGCAGAGATAGAAATGTAAAAGTTAAAAAAAATTAAATTTGAGAAGCTTTTTTTTTTTTTTTTTAAACATTTAAAACAAACAGGAGAAAACGAAGAAACTTTCAGGAATGCAAAGGGGGACACGTCCCAAAGTCTCCAAACAGCATAACCTTGCTTTTGACGTGAAGGGCAAGTGCGGAACGAAATTAGCTGGCAAGCCGGTCAGGGCAGGATTGAAACATCGATGAGGCTGGCCCTTGTATTATCTTTTCTACATGGAAATTATCTTCCACAACGGTAGCCAATCGTCTTTCTCTCCTTTTTCTCTCACTTGCTCGCATGACCTATTTCACAATGGTGGCGCATGACAAGCAAATACAGTTCCTTCAGATGTTCTGGCGAGAACTGTAGAAGACAGAGATACAAGGTTCCAGACGGGCCGGAGAGCAATAGTATCACCGAAGTGCTGGTGATCATAACGTTTGTTTTCTGGGAGGCAAAGATCAGAGAAACTGTCACCAAATTAGCCTGAGGCTGCTCCAAGCTGAGGTCAAAACATCTGGGAGCAAATCTTAACTCAGAGATCTGGTTGTTTCTACGTATCTGGAGTCATTCACTCAACAACTATTTACGGAACACCTGCCATGTGCCCGGCCAGGCTGGGATCGAATGTGAGGCAAGACGGGCACCCGGGACACAAGATGCACGCGCTATGCCAGGCACTGTTCCGGGCACTGAGACTATGGCGGCGAACAAAACAAATGAGGGGAAAGAAAGAAACGCTGGATAAATGATCAGGTCTCTGCATTCTGGGGCCGGATATGTTGGTGCTCATTCGGTCCTGTTAGAAACAGAGTTTTGGGCCCACCCCTCACCTTACAGGTCCTAACTGACCTCCCCTGCAGTCTTGCTTTGCTTGATTTCCCACTCGGCCTCGCCAGGTTGTCCTTTGTGGCTCAGGACCGGCTTGCACAATGGGACATCCCACTTCCTGAATTACTTACCGATGCCTGATGCTATCGATGCACTGACCAATCTAATCTCTGCCATACGCCCTGAGGTGGGACCTCTGATTATCACCATCTTTCCAGACTGAGGTCAGGGTTGGTCCGCAACTTGGGGGGGATGACCCGCAAGGCTGATCCAAATGACCCTTGAGTGGTGCTTTCTTACCACTCCACACTCGTTGCCTAAGATTGGTTGAGTCTGGTTGAGTAAGACTCACTTCTTTGTGGGTGGGCCGGAGTCAGTATATTGCCTTGATATACAGGCAGGGGCTCTCCTTTTTCCCTGTCAAATGATAGCCCTGCCAAGACTCAATCACCCCAGGTAGCCTCCGAGGTGCCATCGATATCCCACCTTCTGGTCCAGCCGCGAAGAAAGCCTCCAGTTGAGCTCTCTGGCCCCGTTCGCCGTCCCAACCCAAACTGCCCCCGTCTGTCACCTCCCTCGACATCCCCCCCGACTCACGTTTGCAACAGTGTCGACAACAACATCAACAGCCGTCATGCCCCGAGTCCTCTCTTCTCCTTTCTTTGAACAACAAAATTATTACCTGACTGCCCGTCACATACCGAGCCCTGTGTTTAGCACTGGGGCACCACAATAAGCAAGAGCAGACATGGCGTCCGTCCTCGTGGAATCCAGGCTCTATTGTAGGGAAACGGATGTCGAAGAGTCACTCCCAAAGACGTAGAGAGATGCCATCACACTCCGGGATGACTGGTATGAAGAAACGATGTGGGTGCTACTGGGAGGAGGTAGGGTTAGTGCGAGAGGGCTTCTCTGGGGAGGGGACTTCTGAGCTGAATCCTGTAGGTTGAAGTCACTGGGTGAGGCGGGCAGGAAGAACATTCTAGGCAGAGGGGAAATGGCATGGTCGTATAGGTAGCTGGGTGAGCAAAGGAACCAAAGCCCTTGGCGTCAGAGGATGCTGAGCAAGGAGGAGGGCCCAGTTACGAGCCTGGGGAGGAAGACGGTCATGGACGTGGGAAGGCCTCGAGGCCAGCATGTGAGGGTCAATCGGGAACATCTGCACCATCTTGCAGGGGGCACTCGTGCAAGGGGATTCGCTCTGGGTTCGGTCAGTTCTCCTCTGGCTACAGTTGGAGAACCCACTGGAGGGAGTGGGAGAGGAGGGGAAGACCAGTGAGGAAGGTCCCTCCACCATACAGATGAGACAATGGCAGTATTGCACGGGGGTGCGATGGAGGGGTTCGCGATGTAGTTCAGAGGTCTGGTCCTAGAGCCTGAGTGGGCAGGAGACTCAGAGACCCCGCGCCTCCGGCTCAAGGGACTAGAGCAATAGCAGATCCAGTGACCTTCCAGTGGACCTTCCAGCAGATCCAGTGGACCTTCCCAAATTCAAACCATCCACCCCTGCCTTGCAGCGGTGAGAACCGATCTAGAAGCACATCCGTTGAGGAAAGGCCTGTGCGGGGCTATGTTTTTCTCTATGTTAATTGAAATCCCCACCGGAAGCTTGCTTGGGCCGGTGAAGAGAATTAATGTGGAGAACCTCGAATCTCTCCTCTTTTCACGCCTGTTTGCATTCTCAAAAGACACGTTGTCGCGCGGTGCCGGGATGGGCTAACGGGTCAGAAAAAATTCACCTGTCGCTTGATGAGCAAATAGCTAAACTAGCTTCATTTCATTAGCAAAGAAACACTGCTGCTATTTACCACCACTGGCCCTTTAAATTCCGCTTAATCAGTTGGGGAAGGTCTCCAAGTGGACAATCGATTAAAGTGATTTTTCTTTCACGGGGCGCCTGGGTGGCTCAGTTGGTTGAGCGTCTGACTCTTGATCTCGGCTCAGGTCATTATCTCATGGTTTGTGCATCTGAGCCTCTAGTTGGGCTCTGTGCTGACAACACAGAGTCTGCCTGGAATTCTCTGTCTCTCTCTCTCTCTCTCTCTCTCTCTGCCCTCAACTCGCACACTCTCTCTCTCAAAATAAACATTAAAAAAAAACCCACGATTTTTCTTTCATAAAAGCTTATAGTATCAATATGTACATACCTGCTCAAGGCCTTATCCACATTACCTTCCCCAATGACCCGGCCAAGGAAAAAATGAGTTCACGATCAGTAGCTATGATCTCATTTATGTAGACACAAAACAAAACACATCAAAACAAGACAGACAGAGCAAAAAACCCACTCAGACTCAGAAGCATTGGCCTCATCAGGGAGCTTGTCAGACATGGGGAATCTCAGATCCCAACCCCAGATACAATGACTCAAAGCCTGCAATTTAACAAACTTTTTCTTAGCACGTAAAAGTTTTGCAAGTATCACTGTAAACTTTTACATTTGCACACTGACACATAAACACCCGTATGCACCTTGTAGCTATCCGTGTATCGAATACATGGAAATATGTACATGAATAAAAATATAAATGGGTAGAAAGGTCTGGAATTACATGCATCAATTGCTCACCGTGGTTCATTTTGAGAAGGCAAATGGCTTTTAAGAAGGAGAAGGTGGTGGGGCTTGGGAATTGAAGCGGGACTTCCACATTTTCCCATCTATCCTTCTGATTCTTTCTTGTTTAATCTACGGGAAGAACCTGTTAATGTATGACTAGGGAAACTCAAATTTGACTATTAAGATCGTGTAAAACTGAGGCGTGAAAAGCTTGCTGTATAAGGGCACTGGGCTGCCTCAGTCAGGAGAACGTGTGACTCCTGATCTTGGGGTTGCAGTTCAAGCCCCATATTGGGTACGGAGCCTCTCTGTTTTGAGAGAGAGAGGGAGAGAGGGAGAGAGAGACGCAGAACTCTGCGCTCCCAGCCCAGAGCCCGACACGGGGCTCGAACTCACAAATCGTGAGGTCATGACCTGAGCCAAAAATCGAGAGTCAGACACTTCATCAACGGAGCCACCCAGGCGTCCCCCCCCCCCCCCCCCCCCAAGAAAGTCTTAAAGGAAAGAAAAGCTCACTTTACGGATAATGTGTGTGTCTCAAGTCCTTCCCCTGCACCAGTGGCTGATAACACCCTCTGACCTCCCTTTTCCACTCGGGGGGATTCACCCTTCAGAATTGTCCGCCCGCGTGTGAAATGATGTCCAACTGAGATTAGCCCAGGGAGCGTCGCTCAGGAGGGCAGAGGATCAGAGACCAGCTAAACGCATGCCCATCGGCTGGGAGCGGTTACATAGGTGAAGGCACCTTGACACTGGAACACCCTCTGCAGCCACAGAAAAGGTTGATGGGCTTTGCCTGTCCGGGGAGGGGCTGTGGCCAAGGAAATGGGTCCTGCGAGGATCAAAGTGCCAAACGATCTGTAAGTTGTGCTGACGTGGTGTAGAAACGGGGGGAGGCAGAACATATGTATTTGTTAACGTGTACACAGTAAACCTCTGATCTTAGCCTATCTCAAAAAAAGTACTCGTGTTCGACCACGCGAAGGGAAATGGGGAGGTTCCAGGACCACGGAGAGACTTTTCACCGTGCGTTGCACTTTGTGAGGTTGGCACCCCTTGGGCGCATTACCTATTCAAAACTTTACTGAAACAAGAACAAAACAAAACAAACAGAAGCCTCGAGGGTTCTCTTTATTCCTCTGAGAATCCTCGCTCATGGGAACTACATCTGGGGAACTCATTGTGAACCTAATAACCCAGGGGCTTGGTTTCCCATGAAAAGAAAACTGCTTTTCACGGGAGGAGGGGACATTCTCCATCCTAAGGGGACGCACACACGTCCCCCAGTGCCCGCTTTATTACCATCTCCTCCTTTGCTGTTCTCATTTTATGGGGCTCGGCCTTTTTTTCTTAGAGGTCTCACCAATGTTCTTTAACGAGTACTGAAAATAAACATTTCTGTAATTTTGCTTTTAAAGCACACCCCCATCCCATTAAAAAAAAAAGAAAAGAAGAAGAAAAGAATAAAGATCTTATTCTAGAATGACAATAATGACTAGGCAATAGCTAGTTTCATCCTTTTTTCTCCCACCCTGACTAGTGAAATAAAACTACTAAAAATGAAAGTGAACAGGAACAGTAGAAAAGGAAAAATATTGCAAAATCAGAACATTTCAGGCCATCTCCAGGGCTGGGGGGAGAAAACAGGTCCTCTGTAAAAGCCCATGGCCCCAGTACCTGGGAAATAAAATTTTTCAAAAACAGGCACATGCTTGTTAGGGGAAACAAACAAACAAACCCCAAACGCGATCCTTTTCAAACTATAGAAGCCAGAAATACCTTGTCATTTGCTAGCAATTTCCTTGTCTTTTTCATGCTTTCCCGAGATCTGAATAATGCTTGAGAAAAAGAAGAAAAGGGGGCAGAGAATAATACTTATTTAGGTAAATATAATAGGCTAAAGTTCACAGATTCCAGTTTATAGAAGGAATCCCCAAACAAAGGACTTTTGTGAAGGGATCAGTCTTGAGCCCACCATAACTTAGCATACAAAGCGACAGCTTAATAAAAGAAGTTTCCAAGTGCCATGATGGTTATCTAGGAGCACCCAAGGAGAAGGGGGGGGCGGAGGGAAAGGGAGAGAGGGAGAGAGAGGGAGAGAGAGGGACGGAGGGAGAGAGAGAGAGAGAGCGCGCGCGCGCGAGAGAGCAAAGGAATAAACATCTGGAAAGTTCCCAACTATCTTCCTAGTTAGCATTCATTAATGCATAGAAAGTTCCTTATCAGCTCGAGTCCCACCCATTTTTCAAAATAAGAAGCTTCTGCTATCTTGGGATCTATTATTGGGTCAACAGAGGTCTTCGCCTTTGGTTCAGATTCAGAAATTCATATAAATGCATCTTCGAAGACTGTTTTAAGGAATGTTTCAATGAACGTCTCATTGTTTATGCTAAATGATCAGGAATAATAAACAGCCCTTTAAATTTTGCTCTATGGATGTTACTATATAACGCATTTATAATATATACACACGTTTTGAACATTTCAAAAATTAAATGTGCAATGATTGATTTTGTTAAAAATGGAATCTTTAGCTCTTTGGATTGAAAGACTCCTAAAAACTAGCTCAGTTCAGCAGCAGGTGCCAGTTAGCATGATGATACATTTTGTAGCTTTTTAGGAGTTCCGCATTTTTCTTTGGCTTCTGCAAAGCTCATAGGTCTTTGGATCTAGTGTCCTGACAGCCTGTAAAAATCACCCTGAAAACAACGCTTGACTTTCCAGTGGAACGGACCCACCCTGCCTCGAATTCCATTTGCTACTCATCTTAGAGCACATTTCTGATTTCTCATTGCCATTTCCATGGTAGCCTCAGGAGGTGAGGGCGAGGCTCAGAAGGGAGGGGGCCCGGGTCCAGGTGTGGCTATTAAGTGTTTCCACTGAATGCAAATACTCTATGTGATAAAAATAAATAGAAAACAAAATCCCTTTATGAGATTGCAAATGAATATTGTGAATTAGGTCAGCAGGATGTATAAAAAAAGATTCTTAACCCTCAGGCATTATAAGACAAATGCAAATATAAATTCCTATGAGCTATCTCTCTCTCTTTTTTTTCCC
Organism: Puma concolor; assembly: GCF_028749965.1. NCBI lineage: Eukaryota > Metazoa > Chordata > Mammalia > Carnivora > Felidae > Puma > Puma concolor. Next base: position 131,118,321 of record NC_141669.1, read on the forward strand.
ATTTATCAGATGAGCAGATACAAAGTTTGATAACATTGTCTTTGTAAAGTGTGGAGAAACAGGCTCTTTCATACCTGGGCTTGGTGGGTGGGAGTTAAAAATTGGTTCCACCTCCCTGGGGGGTATTTGGAAACACTTACTAAAATAAAAGATGTGCATATCCTTTGACCTAACAATTATTCTGCTGGAAATGTATCCTACAGATCCCTATACTGAACACATGACAAATGAGGTCAGGAGGAGGAAATACTCTGCAACATTGTATGTAAAAGTCAAATAATGGAAACAACCAAAACAACCACGGGAGGAAACTGTCGAAATAAGTGATGGTCATCTATATAATACAGCATTGTAGTTCTGCAGCTGGAGGCAGCTGTCTGTGCTGATATGGAATATTCTACGAGGGGTAGAGTGAAATGAAAAAAAAGAAGCCATCACACTGTGTTTTAGGTGCTACCGACTCAGTTGAGTAGCAAAAAAAAAAAAAAAAAAGAAAAAAGAAAAAAGGTTGAACCGTGTGAAAGTGCCAATATGAAACCATTTTTGACATAGAAGCACAAAACTTTGACATGATGCAACATAACAGGTATATATTTCACTTAACCTTAATTTTGAGATATGTGTAGATTCGTATGCAGTTGTAAGAAACTATGCGGAGGGGCACCTGGGTGGCTCAGTCGGTTGAGCGTCTGACTCGATTTCGGCTCAGGTCATGATCCCAAGGTGGTGGGATTGAGTTCCTTGCGTCGGACTCCGTGCTGAGTGTGGAGCCTGCTTGATATTCTCTGTCTCTCTCCCTCTCTCTGCCCCTCTCCCCCACCTTGTGCACTCTCTCTCTCTACAATAAAGATAAAATAAAAAGTAAAAAAAAAAAAAAAAAAAAAAAAGTCGGTTGTAGTCTTTGTCTGGTTCCCCTGATGGTAACGTCTTGCAAAACCATAGTACAATATCACCGCCAGCATGTTGATTTTGATACAATAAGGACACAGGGACCCTTCCTGTTGTCCTTTTGTGGCCCCATCTACTTTCCCCCTGCCCCCCTCCCCAGCAAGGGGGTGGAGTGTAGGTTGGGGGGGGTGTCAAGGACTGATCTGTTCTACATTTCCATTGTTTTGCCATTTCAAGGAGTTACATAAATCAAATTATATATTATGTAACTTTCTGGGATTTGCTTTTTTCATGCATGTTATTCCCTGGAGGCTCATCCAGGCTGTTAAATGTATCAACAGCTTGTTCCTTTTCATTAGTGAATGGCACTCTGCCATAAGGATGTACCACAGTTTTGTTTTTTGTTGTTTATTTATTTTTGAGAGACAGAGAGAGCGAGCGAGCAGAGGAGAGAGGATCCGAAGCGAGCTCTGCACTGACAGCACAGAGCCCGATGCAGGGCTCGAACTCACGAACCACGAGATCATGACCTGGGCCGGGAGTCCGCCGCTTAACTCGGCCAGGCGCCACAGGATGCGCCACACTTTAACCATTCACCTGCCGGGAACATCAGCGGTGTTTCCACTTTGGGCCTGTAGCAAATAAAACTGCTATAAACACTCATGTACAGGCTTTGGTGTGAATGTTAGGTTTTCATCGTGCTGGAATAAACGCCTAGAAATGGCTTCTGGCACCAAAGCGCACTGGCCTCGGAGCCTGAAGGACCAGTATCCCAATATCCGACCATGAGTGAGCTGCTTAGACTTTCTGAGCTTTGAGCCCCTCCTCTGAACGGGGGGCAGCCCCGTTCTACTGGGCAACCGTGGGGACTGGGGGAAGTAAGGATACATGTGCCCGTTGGCCTGTTCCTTCCTTCTCTATATGCCATAGGTGACCAGGGTATAGACGGGGCTGCGAGCAGTGGGGGAAGTCAGCCCTACGGCTCAGAGGCACAAGGAACTGGTCAGTGGGGCCCATTTCATCCAAGAACTGGTCAGTGGGGTGAAGGCAGAGCCATCAGACCCGACTTTGCCGACAAAGGAAGGTGTTCGACCCAGAAACTGTCCGCCTGGGGTGGCCAGACCCGGCCATGAGAGCTGGGTCACAAAGGCCACCCAGCCGGGCTGCCTGCCCTCACAGGGGCTGTGCCGGGACGGGATGAATCCTGGCCCCTGATGACAAGACATCTGACAAGAAACTGTTTGGATGTGACAGAGAACACATTTTAACGGCCCGGAGAGGTGGAATTATCACAGAGTGGTGTGAAAGGAGCAAAATTATTTTGGATAAACCATGAAGGAATTTTATTACCCGGTGACACTATAAATCAAGTTCTCTGTAAATGCAATAAAACAATTGTTTAGTCTGCATGATTCATAGCACAAACCTTAGGATTCTGGGTTTTGATCTTATTGCCGCAATAAACTGTCTAGACAGCAATTAACAAACTGTTTTTCCTTCAGATGTTTGCAGCGCCCGTACAGCGGGGATCGGCACTTAGAAATGCGGCGGCTTCGCCCTGGCTCCTATTAATTATTGGGTTGGGGTGAGTGCGAGAAGCTTGGATCTTGCCAGAAGTAACCTAAGTGCCCCCCCCTCTTGATGTGCCATGTTTCGCTACATAATGCTGGTATATTGGCAGGAAACCTAAATCTTCGGATTTTGCTTAAACCTTGGCTAAGTCGCTTGACTGTCACTTTAGAAAGAGATTGCCAGAAGTAACCTTTTAAAAGTTAGCCGCGTGGGAAGTCTAAGCTGGAGACTGCGGGTTCTACGGGATGACAGAAAGGAGACTACGTTAAAAACATGTTTTTCTAATGTTTATTTATTTTTGAGAGAGAGTGTGTGTGAGTGAGAGAGAGAGAGAGAGAGAGAGAGAGGGAGGGGCAGAGAGAGAGACACACAGAATCTGAAGAAGCCTCCAGGTTCTGAGCTGTCAGCTCAGAGCCCCATGTAGGGCTCGAACCCACAGACCAGGAGAGGATGACCTGAGCCAAAGTCGGACGCTCAACTGCCTGAGCCACCCAGGCGCCCCTAGAGACTACATTTTAACAGTGACAGTCTGTATCTACTAAGGCTTCCCTAAGGGGCAGGTGCCTGCCATGCTGTGTAAGTCGGTCCTCGTGACAGTCCCGGGAGGGGTTCAGCTTCTCTGAAAGAGCAGTTTGCCTAAGGTCTCAAAGCTGTTGGTAAGAGGCTGGGATTAAGAGTTCTATTGGTTCTACCAGGTCACACGGTCTAAACCGATGGAGAAGAAATCCCTTCACTTGGTCAATGACTCTGTATCCCGTACATGGCTTCCAAGCAACTGACGAATGGATGTCCCATGTGCACACGGAGGGGGACGTGGGCTGTAGCATTAATGGTAAGACAGAGAAACTGAACACCACCCACTGATAGGGAACTAAACACTGAAGCCCTGGGATGTGTCCAGACTCTAGAAATATTCTGCCGGAGTTAAAGACAAAGGGGGGGGGGGGGGGCGGGCGTCTGGGTGGCTCAGTCGATTAGGCATCCCACTTCGGCTCAGGTCACGATCTCACGGTTCGTGAGTTCGAGCCCCGCGTCGGGCTCCGTGCTGACAGCTCAGAGCCTGGAACCTGCTTCAGTTTCTGGGTCTCCCTCTCTCTCTGCCCCTCCCCTGCTCACGCTCTGTCTCTGTCTCTCTCTCTCTCTCTCTGTCTCTCAAAAATAAATAAAAACATTAAAAATATTTTTTTTAAGCAAAAGAGATGGGTTTGTATGAGCTGACTTTGGAAGCTCTACATACATTACGGAGTGGGCAGAGCAAGTTGCAAGACAAAACACAGAAAACACACAACAGTGCTGTATGTTCTCCACGGATACATAATTACGTATGAACATGCACTGAAAAAGTTCTAGGAGCCTACATTCCAAAGTGATGGCTGAGGTTTTCACTGGGGAAGCGAGGGAAAGAAATTGGGTAACCAGGCCATCAAAGTGGACTTTAACCTTATTTATAAGGTTTTAGTTTTTCTTTTTTGCAAAGGGAATATGTTCATGCATTATTAGTGAGCTTAAAAAGTAAAGAAGAAAGCCATCTGTAGAAGACTAGGTGCGTAAATTATAAGCCCAACAACCCACAAAATAGAATGCAGCATTAAAACTAATAAGACAGAGGGGTGCCTGGGTGGCTCAGTTGGTCGAGCATCCGACTTTGTCTCAGGTCATGATCTTACGGTTTGTGAATTCGAGCCCCGCGTTGGGCTCTGTGCGGACAGCTCAGAGCCCGGAGCCTACTTCGGATTCTGTGTCTCCCTCTCTCTCTGCTCCTCTCCCACTTGCGTGCTCTCTCTCTCTCTCAAAAATAAGTAAACATTAAAATTTTTTTTAAAAATAATAAGGCAAAGACATATCCACTCTGCTGAAATCCCTCCAAGTCCCATTATCAAGCAAAAAGAGTAAACGGCAGGAGTGCTTTATACGGAATGATTGTATTTATGTAGAAATTCTAAAAAAATGTTTACATTTATTTATTTTTGAGAGACAGAGCGAGGCAGAGCATGAGCGGGGGAGGGGCAGAGAGAGAGGGAGACACAGGATCGGAAGCAGGCTCCAGGCTCTGAGCTGTCAGCACAGAACCCGACACGGGGCTCGAACTCACGGACCGTGAGATCATGACCTGAGCCGAAGTCGGATGCTTAACCGACTGAGCCACGCAGGCGCCCTTGTAGAAATTCTAGAAGGACATATACAATAACTTTATTCTAGGATATTCTAGAATAACTCCATTCAAAAAAAGAAGAATCGCGATGACTATGTATTTTTATTTTTTGAATTAATATTAAAAATGAAAAAAAAAACCCAATAGCTGATATTGAATTGAGGTTACCAGTAGCCGACACTGTGATAATGCTTTCCAACTGTCCTATGGGGTGTCAATTATTTCTAGTCTAATTTTACAGAGGAGGAAAGTGAAGCACAGATGTGAAGTCAGTAGTCTAAAGCCCGTGGAGTTGGAATCAGAGGCCGAGTCTGACTGAATCTGGAGCCCACGCCACAATCATGCCATCATCACTGCTTCCTGGCTCAGGGCGACTCCACCCTGTCCTGGTCAAGCGTGAGTGCAAATCTTGACCAGAACAGTCTCTGGAAAGGACATTCATGATCATCCAACCTACTGACCAGACCAGTACGATTCTGAGGTCTGGAGCGCCTATGTGGGTTCTGTGGTCACACAGGGACAACCAGGGGCAGATTCCAGTTTCTATCCTGGCTCTCTGACTGCTGCTCTATCCACAGGCTTTCTACCCTTTTATGGTCAAGGGCCCCAAGCTAATTTATAAGTTGGAACCCTCTTAAACACCCACACTATGGTTTTGTTTGTTTGTCTGTTTCAATGCTCCAAAGTCCACAAATACGGTGCTTGGTTTGCAAAGCAACGGGAGAAGAATTTGCAGGTTTGTTCCTGGCAATGGTAACACTGAAGATATCAGATCAGTTTTATTCTTGTTTACCTTGTGTATATGCCCTGGGAAAAACCTGTTTCCAGACAAATCTTTCATTCATTTACTCATCGATTTTTCAGCATTAGGATATAATGGTTTAGCAGGCCCACTCAGGAGTCGGCAGAATATGGTGTCATTCTGGGCTTGTGATTGAACCTTCTTGAAGTTTATTTTCCATATATTGAAAATGGTGGGGATGATCAGATCAAATGATCTGCTTACATTGTTTGGCATGGAATGAGAGCTCAAAAATTTTTGCCTTTGGTGGAAAGACAAAATTATGCATGCATCTATCCAACAACTCACTCACCATCGATCTATCCATCCATCCACCCATCCGTCATCCCTCCCTCCCTCCATCCCTCCATCCATCCATCCATCCACCTGTCCATCCATCCATCCATCCATCCATTCACCTATCCGCTCACTTATTGATGCCTCCCTTGCCTGGTGCTTGCTGCAAGATTGTTGAGATTACAGAAACAAATAGAACATAACGGACTCCATGGAGACCCCAGTTTAGATGCAAAGGCAAAATTCGGCCTCTGGCTGTAGGAAGCATTCAATCCTGAAGGGAGCAGAGAGAGAAAACCTGGGAAAGCGTGTTGTTCCTACAGTCTTTTGCCTCGGCCACCAGGGAGCCGCTGTATTTTATCCTGGTCCTTAATCAGACATGCACATTGGTCACCAGCCCCGTCCTTATGAGGCTCAATGTCTATTAGGAGAGACCAAGAGAGAAGCATGGAGGGGTGTCTGGCTAGCTCCCCAGTCTGTGGTACACGAGACTCTTGATCTGGGGGTCACGAGTTTGAGCCCCACATTGGGTGTAAAGATTGCAAACAAAAACAAAACAAAAACAAACAAAACAAAAACAAAAACAAAAATAAAAACAAACCTAAGTGAGTTTGCATCCATTCTCAGCTCAAAACACTCCCATGGCTCCCACCCTCACTTGGGATAAAAGCCAAAATCTTGACTATCATGTACAACACCCTACACCATCTGGCCCCATCACCTCTCTGCTGTAATTTCCTGCTATTCTCTCTCTTGCTCCCTCCATCCCACTACACTGGCCTCCTTGCTGTTCCTTGAAATTTTCACGCAACTTCAACCTCAGGACCTTTGCACTTGCTGTTGTTGCCTTTGTTGCTCCTTTCTACCAGGTATCTGCATGGCTTGCTCCTCACTTCCTGCAGGTTTTTACTCAAAACTCCACTTCTAAACGTTTTTTTAATGTTTATTTTTGAGAGAGAGAGAGAGAGACAGACAGACAGACAGAATGAGCAGGGGTGGGGCAAAGAGAGAGGCAAACACAGAATCCGAAGCAGGCTCCAGGCTCTGAGCTGTCAGCCCAGAACCTGATGCGGGGCTCGAACCCATAAACCATGAGATCATGACCTGAGCTGAAGTCAGACGCTTAGCCAACTGAGCCACCCAGGTGTCCCCTCAAAACTCAGCTTCTAAAGATATCTTCCCAGGCCATCTTGCATATAATTTTATGCCCCCTCCAATGCTTCCTAGAACTCTTTCCTGTTTTAATATTTTTCTTTAGTGCTTACCTCTATAAAATTTGACACATACTTTACTTTTTAAAAATCCACTTACCTTCTTGGGGTGCCTGGGTGGCTCAGTTGGTTTAGCGTTGGACTTCAGCTCAGGTCATGATCTCACGGCTGGTGAGTTCAAGCCCTGCATCACGTTCTGTGCTGACAGCTCAGAGCCTGGAGCTGCTTCGGATTCTGTGTCTCCCTCTCTCTCTGCCCCTCCCCCACTCGCACTGTCTCTCTCTTTCTCAAGAATAAATAAACATTTAAAAAAATTATTAAAAATCTACTTATCTTCTTAAACAGAATGTCAGCTTCGCAAGAAATGGGATTTTTCTGTATCCTTCACCACTCCATCCCCTGTGTCAGAAATATTATAGGATCAGTGTGCCTGGCTGGCTCGGTCAGCGGAGCGTGTGACTCTTGATCTCAGGGTTGTGAGTTCAAGCCCCCCATTGGTACCGAGATTACTTACAATTAAAATCTTAAAAACAAACAAACAAAAGGAAATATTACAGCATCGGTACGTATTTCCTTGATAAGTAAATTCTGATCGTGCGGAGGAGGAAACTGGTGTTCACAGAGGTGAAGCGGCTTTGCCTAAAGTCACGCGGTGGATTTGAACCCAGGCAGTCAGACTTCAGAATGCAGTAACGGCCACTTATACCTGCCCCTCTGTACTGATGCTTTGTGCTTATAGTTCACGATACTGCCTTTTGTACTTAAAGATATATTAAGACTGTAGATCTCGTGTTATTTTTTTAACCACAACAAAAATAAATTCACGGGTGGGGGGATGGGCTACATGGGTGATGGGTACTAAGGAGGGTACTTGTTCTGATGAGCGCTGGGTGTTGTACGTAAGTGATGAATCACTAAAGTCTACGGCTGAAACCAAGGTCACACCATGCGTTCACTGAAATTTAAATAAAAACTTGAAATATTTAAAAAAAAAAAAGGAAAACATTTTATTTTATTTATTTATTTTAAATTTTTTAACGTTTATTTATTTTTGAGACAGAGAGAGACAGAGCATGAGTGGGGGAGGGGCAGAGAGAGGGAGACACAGAATCGGAAGCAGGCTCCAGGCTCCGAGGGGTCAGCCCAGAGCCCGACGCGGGGCTTGAACTCACGGACCACGAGATCGTGACCTGAGTCGAAGTCGGACGCTTAACCGACTGAGCCACCCAGGCGCCCCGAAAAGGAAAACATTTTAAATAAAAATAAGTTAATTACCAAACAAAACCCCCCCCAGGCTGCAGGTACAGCTGAATCCAGGGTCTCTGACCGTGTCCTCAGGTACGGACCTCTTAGTCTCTGGATCTGCTTTCCTGCCTCATTCAACCAACTCATGATGAGCCCCTTGGGGTGCTGGTTTGCAGACTATCCGCTCAGCAAGCCCAGAAGAAATTCAGGAGATGGTCTTTCCAATGAGTTTCACCGCAAATGTCAGGATTCACTCTGGTCTGCTGTCTTTGCTCACACGTCCATCCCTAAATGGATCATTCCGGATAAGGGTCTGCCTAAGGTCAGGGGTTGGCCAGCCACAGCCACAGACAAGTTTCTGTACCACCTGTGTTCTAGGAATGGTTTCCACGTTTCAAAATGGTTGGAAAAAGAATCAAAGACCGGGGCGCCCCGGGGTGGGGGGGGTTCAGTCGGTGAAACATCTGGCTCTTGATTTCGGCTCGGGTAGTGATGTCACCCTTGTGAGATCGAGACCCACCTCGGGCTCTGTGCTGACAGCCTGCTTGGGATTCTCTCTCTCCCTGTTTCTCTGCCCCTGCCCAGCTCATCTTTTCTCTTTCTCAAAATAAATAAACATTGAATCACTTGGCCCGGTCAAAGGGCAGCTGCAGAGGTGTGGCGGGGTGAGGTCAGGGAACTCCTGTCAGATTGAGGCACAAGCTAGGGGCCGGCACCAGCTGCCATTGTGTTGCTATTAGTTTAGGGTGTAGGTCGGCTAAACTGAGGTTTAACTAGAACGGAAGGGGGGCGCCTGGGTGGCTCAGTCGGTTAAGCGTCCGACTTCGGCTCAGGTTATGACCTCGCGGTCCGTGGGTTCAAGCCCCGCGTCGGGCTCTGTGCTGACAGCTCAGAGCCTGGAGCCTGCTTCCGATTCTGTGTCTCCCTCTCTCACTGCCCCTCCCCTGTTCATACTCTCTGTCTCAAAAATAAATAAATGTTAAAAATTTTTTTAAATAAATAAATAAATAAATAAACAAACTAGAACGGAAGGAATGTCTTTCTCACACGCCGACCTCCGACCTCCGATATGAGCAGTCCAGGCCTGGGAGAGCAGCCCCCGCCCTGGGTCCCAGCTTCCCTCTCGCTGCCGGGCCTGGGGCCTGGCCTCGTCTCCAGGCCCGAGGTGGCTCTCCTCCACATCCCCCACTCCCACCAAGAGGAAGGGAAGAGGGTGAACTCCCCAGAAGGAGTTCCAGAAGCTTCTCAGGCACGTCCACATGCATCCCATTGACGTGAATCTAGTCACATGACTGCACGGGGGCCTGTGTTCTTCATTGGGGATGGCCACTACCAGACTCTGTCACCCCCTTTATTCTTTAAATTCTGTATATTTTGGGGGGCGCCTGGGTGGCTCAGTCGGTTAAGCGTCCGACTTCGGTTCAGGTCATGATCTCATGGTTCACGAGTTCGAGCCCCGCATCGGGCTCTGTGCTGACAGCTCAGAGCCTGGAGCCTGCTTCAGGTTCAGTGTCTCCCTCTCTTTCTGCCCCAACCCCGCTTATTCACGTGTGTGTGCACATGCTCTCTCTCTCTCAAAAATAAATAAACGTTAAAAAAAAAAAAGTTTCCTTTACTGGGAAAGGCTGTAATATTTGCAGGCATGGCTTACATATTCCCTGAAGTCCATATCCCAGAAAATAACGCTCCTCGGGGGACAGGCAGGAAGTATTGCCTTGTCCCCACACCGATGCCCCTGGTTCCAGCTGGATTCTCTTGCCTCCAGCTCTCCATCCAAGCTCTCCCTGGACTTATTCTCTCCCCCCCACTTTTATCCCAGCCACAGTGAGCCCCCCACTGATTGGAGCACTCAACCAGAGGCAGAAAACTTCCCATAACACAGAGGTGGGCACGACCTTTAATGTCATTTCAAACTCTGAGATTCAGAGGTCCAGCGACTCTGCTATCCGCACAGTCAATACATTCATTCCCACTCTCCCATGGATGCGTCTTGTTGAGCTTAACTGGAGAAGTTTGGGAAGCTGAACACCGGTAGGGGATAAGACACGGCAAATGGGGTTGAGGCTACTGAGTAGACCTTATGGGCAACACACAGAGTGCCCAGGGGCTCTCAAAGTTCCTCTCCTCACCTCCACTCCTTCCCATCAGTGGTTCTCAATCCGGGAAGGTTGTACTTTAGAATCACCCAGAACACTTCTAGAAATCCTTAAGCCTGAGCCTCGCCCCTAGACCGATTCAATATATGGGCATCAGTGTTTCTAAAGCTCCCTCCCAGGTGATTCCAAACCACAGCCAAAGCCGACACCAACTGCCTGGTGGCCTTAGCCATCACTACGGCTTCAGTCCACAGATGACGCCAGCTGTGACCTCTTTTGGGAGTTCCAGACCTGCTTATCTCTTTCCTCAACATCACCGTTGAGATGCCCAACAGACACCTCCTCGCGCAAGAGTAATGGGTCCAGACCTGCCTTTCCCCAGTGGGTTCCAGCTCAGGGATTGATGTCACCAGTCACCCCCTTGTTTCAGGGCAAGAGCTGAGCAATTTCCTTGATTCTTCTCTTTCTCTCACAACCCACATCCCACCTGTTAGGAACTCCTGCCACCTGTATCCCAAAATAGACGTCCATTCGAGTCCCTCCTTACCTTCGCCCCAGCTCACTTTCTAAGACATCCCCTGACTTCCTCTGCTGAACCTTTCCAGGCTGGTCTCTGTCAAACAGCCAGAGTGAAATCTAGTAAAAATGAAACTCAGCATGAAAAGATGCTTAGCTTCATTCAGTCATCAGGGAAATACAAATCAAACCACAATGAGACCCACTGGGTCACCGCAGGCCCACTAGAATGGCTAACATAAAAAAGACTGACAGTCCTCCATACTGGATGGTGGGTGCAGCATCTGAACGTTCCTGCACAAGAATGACATTTGACGATATCAAACACCAGCAAGGATCTGGAGTCACCAGAACTCTCACACGCAGGTGGTGGGGAGGTAAAATGGTGCAAACATGTTGAATAAATGTTTAGACATTTCTTACGATGTGAAAGGTACATGTACCTTATAACCTAGCAATCCTCCCCCTAGATATTTGCCCACAAGGAATTAAAAACATTTTGAATGTTCATAACAGCTTTGCTCATAATGTTGCAAACCAAAACCCACTCCGATCACTACCAGCAGGAGAACAGACGGACCAATTGTAGTGCGTTCATGCAATGGGATACTTATCAGTGCAGGAAATGACGTATGGGTACAAGCGATGACAGAGGTCAATCTTATAGACATTCTGCAGGATGAAAGGGGCTGGATATACCGGATGATTTTATTTACATAAAATCAGTTTCTAGAAAAGGCAAAGCTAATGAGTGATGATGTAAGTCAGAAAACAGTTGCCGGTAGAAGGGTGAAGGAGGACAGATTGGAAAGGAACATCAAGGAACTTTCTGGAGCGATGGGAAAAAACGTCTCTACTTGTTTTTGGGTGGTGATTATAAAAGTTTAAACTAATTGAACTATTATTGTATAATAACACTATATAATTTTATTGTAGGTAAGTTATACCTTAAAAAAGGAACCCAGGGGCGCCTGGGTGGCGCAGTCGGTTAAGCGTCCGACTTCAGCCAGGTCACGATCTTGCGGTCCGTGAGTTTGAGCCCCGCGTTGGGCTCTGGGCTGATGGCTCAGAGCCTGGAGCCTGTTTGAGCCTGTTTCCGATTCTGTGTCTCCCTCTCTCTCTGCCCCTCCCCTGTTCATGCTCTGTCTCTCCCTGTCCCAAAAATAAATAAACGTTGAAAAAAAAAATTAAAAAAAAAAAAAAAAAAAAAAAAAGGAACCCAGAGGCCCTCACTCCTCTGCTCAAAGTCCTTCGGGGACTACCTTTCACTCGTAGAACAAAACCTGGAGCACGTTCTTTGGACTTCCAAACTCTACACAACCTGGCCTCTCCCGTCCTGACACCTTATGATTCAACCCTGTGCTCACTCTCTTCTCCTGTTGCACTGGCATGAGAGCTCTATTTTTTTTTTTTTTTTGTAGTTTATTTATTTTGAGAGAAAGTGTGTGTGTGTGTGTGTGCGTGTGCGTGTGCGTGCGCAGGGGAGGGGCAGAAAGAGAGAGAGGGAGAGAGAGAATCCCAAGAACGTTCCATGCTCAGTGCAGAGCCCGATGTGGGGCTTGATCTCGTGACCGTGAGATCATGACCTGAGCCAAAATCAAGAGTTGGATGCTCAGCTGACTGACCCACCCAGGCGCCCTGCACTGGCTCTCTTGACTTCTCTTGCACAAGCCAAACTTGTTCCCACCTCAGGGCTTTTGTACTTGCTGTCCTTCTGAAATGCACTGCCCAGATGTTTCTAGATACTTCTCTGGAAAGACCTTCCTTGACCATCTAGTCAACATATCTCCCCCTCCCTACCACTCTATCTCCTTCTGTGACTTCATACCAAGATATTTTTTCCATTCAATTATTCATTTGTTTAATATCCCCTCTCACCCTCGCAGAATGTCTCCTCCATGAGGGCAGTGACTTTGTCTCTCCTGGTCACTGCTGTGTCTCCAGAACTTAGAGCTGTGTCTGGCCTTCAGTAAGTATTTGTTGCATGGATAAATTGGCCGAATGAATACCTGTAGAGTAGACATGTGTAGATACAGCATTGACACTCAGATGAGAAGTATGAATGGGAAATTTGGTTGGAATCATGACCATATTGGGGGTACAAGCTTATACATTTATCAGGATCATCCAACACATATTTATGCAGCGGGCACTACAGTTACACGCTAGAGACACAGAAATAAGACATAAATGAGCTTTCAAAGAGCCCAGCATTTGATTGTCATTCGCATCCTCGCCAAGTAGGTGCTATTCTTATCTCTTTGGGATGAGGAAATTGGGACTTAGAAATATTAGGGACGTCTAGGTGGCTCAGTTGGTTAAGTGTCCGACTTTGGCTCCGGTCATGATCTAGGGGTTCACAAGTTCAAGCCCCGCATCGGGCTCTGTGCTGATGGCTCGGAGCCTGGAGCCTGCTTCGGATTCTGTGTCTCCCTCTCTCTCTGCCCCTCCCCTGCTCACTCTCTATCTCTCTCTCTCAAAAATAAATAAAACGTGGGGCGCCTGGGTGGCGCAGTCGGTTAAGCGTCCGACTTCAGCCAGGTCACGATCTCGCGGTCCATGAGTTCGAGCCCCGCGTCGGGCTCTGGGCTGATGGCTCAGAGCCTGGAGCCTGTTTCCGATTCTGTGTCTCCCTCTCTCTCTGCCCCTCGCCCGTTCATGCTCTGTCTCTCTCTGTCCCAAAAATAAATGAACGTTGGAAAAAAAAAAAATTAAAAAAAAAATAAATAAAACGTTAAAAAAAAAATATTAGGCAACGTTAGCCAGCTGTAAGATGCAACCCAAGCCTCCTTGTTGCTAAAGCCCTACATCCTCAGCCACTGTGCTACTTTTTCTCTTTCAAACATAAAACTTTTGAAAGTATCTTTTAGGAAGTAGTAGCTAAGGATTAAGAAATCAGATTTATAATCGAAAGCTCACCTTTTCTTTTTCCTCCCACCAGTTTTCGTACCTTTATTGAGATATAATTAACATATAACATTGTGTAAGTTTGAGTTATGTCACCTGTGGCTTTACGTTGCAAGATGATGACAAGTTTAGCATCAGCTAAACTCACCAATTAACATTTTGCCACAGTTGCTTTATCTCCTCTTTTTTTTTTTTTTTTATACGAGAGTTGCAGAGAATTCCTATTTAAAATTTTTTTAAATTTTTAACATTTATTCATTATTGAGAGACAGAGAGAGACAGAGTATGAGTATGGGAGGGGCAGAGAGAGGAGAAGACACAGAATCCGAAGCAGGCTCCAGGCTCCGAGCCGTCAGCACAGAGCCTGATGCGGGGCTTGAACTCACAGACCACGAGATCATGACCTGAGCCGAAGTTGGACGCTTAACCGACTGAGCCATCCAGGTGCCCCGAGAATTCCTATTTTAAACTTGGGAAAGCTAGAGTTTAGGGAAGTAAATAATTGCCTGAGATCTAAGTTTATAAAGGAGGGAGTGGAGATTTGAACCCAAGTTTCTATCACGAAAAAAAAAATCACTTTTTTATTTTTGCAACAACATGGATAGAATTAGAGTGCATAATGCTAAGCGAAATAAGACAGAGACAAATACATGATTTCACTCATACGTGGAATTTAAGAAACCAAACAGATGTACATAGGGGAAGGGAAGGAAAAATAAGGTAAAAATAGAGAGAGGCAAACCATAAGAGATTCTTCAATACAGAGAACAAACTGAGGGTTTCTGGAGGGGAGATGGGGGGGATGGGCTAGATGAGTGACGGGCATTAAGGGAGGCACTTGGGATGAGCACTGGGTGCTGTTTGTAAGTGATGAATCATTAAATTCAGCTCCTGAAACCATTATTCCACTATATGTGAACTTGGATTTAAATAAAATTTTTAAAAATTTAAAAATCACTTTTTAAAAATTAAAATTTGAATATATGAAAGAAATCCATAAGAGACCTATGATGGGTAAATACAATCACAATACTACAAACACTCATCCATCCATTGCCCTGAATCACCATATTCCGGAATCTTTCATATCTTATCCCCTAGCTCACTTCCAACACCATCCATATAATGAATTTTAGACCTATTACTGCCCCTCCCATTTTTTTTAATAGTACGACTGCATTATACCTACATCAGTAAACAATTATTCTTTTATTTTATTATTATTTTTTTTAATGTTTTTTATTTATTTTTGAGACGGAGAGAGACAGAGCATGAACGGGGGAGGGGCAGAGAGAGAGGGAGACACAGCATCGGAAGCAGGCTCCAGGCTCTGAGCCATCAGCCCAGAGCCCGACGCGGGGCTCGAACTCACGGACCGCGAGATTGTGACCTGAGCCAAAGTCGGCCGCTTAACTGACTGAGCCACCCAGGCGCCCCAACAATTATTCTTTTAATTCTTGTATACTTGTTTGGAAATGTATTACACCTTCTTTTGTATTTCCCATTTTTACTGAAGATTATGTTCTCGAGGTTCATACAGGAACACTATTAATTTTCACTGCTGTATCGTATTCTCGTGTACGGCTGCCACATACTTTATTTACCCATTTTCTTGTGAAGAAGCATTTGTGTTGCGTCCATGTTTCCTGCTATTTCTCACAGTGCTGCCGGGAGCATTCTCATACATCATGCCTGGTGTGTAAATGCAAGACGTTTTTAGGGTACGTGCCCTAAAAGTAGAATTACTTGGTCATAGGGTATGTGCATCCTCAGATTTACCTGATATTTCAAAATTATTTTTCAAAGTGATTATACCAATTACACTTTTCACTAACAGTGCAAAACTGTTTTGGTTGACCCACATCCTCACCGACACTGATGCTCTCAAATGTATGAGCTTTTGCCAATCTGGTGGTTTTAATTTGCATCTTCTTAATGATGAAGGAGGTCGATAATTACTTTGCACATTTGTTGGGCTTTCATGTTTCCTCTTCTGTGAAATGCCCATTCAAGTATTTTGTCCATTTTCTCTTAAGTTCTTTGTCTTTTTCTTATTGATTTACAGAAGCTCTTTACATACGCTGGATAATCTTCTAATAACTGTAAATGTATTTTCTCCCAGATACTAGCTCATCCTTTCAATTTCTTTGTGGTGTCCTCTGATGTGGCTGTATTTATCAATTTTTTTTATTTTTTATTTATTTTTTATTTATTTTTCAACGTTTATTTATTTTGGGGACAGAGAGAGACAGAGCATGAACGGGGGAGGGGCAGAGAGAGAGGGAGACACAGAATCGGAAGCAGGCTCCAGGCTCTGAGCCATCAGCCCAGAGCCCGACGCGGGGCTCGAACTCACAGACCGCGAGATCGTGACCTGAGCTGAAGTCGGACGCTTAACCGACTGCGCCACCCAGGCGCCCCAATTTTTTTTATTTTAATGTAGTTGCGTTTATCAATTTTTTCCCTTTATGGTTGTATCTTCTGTGTTTTATGTAAAAAGTCATTTCAGGGGCACTTGGCTGGCAGGGTCAGTAGAGCATGTGACTCTTGCTCTCAGGGTTGTGAATTTGAGTCCCACACTGGATGTAGAGATCATTTACAAATAAAATCTTAAAAAAAAAAAAAAGAAAGCATTTCCTAATGCAAGCATATAAAAACACTTTTCTATATTGTATCTTCAAAACTGGCCTTTCACTTTTTAGTCTTTGATCACCTGGAATTGATTTTGGTTTTGAGATGTAATTCACATACCATAAAATTCACCCTTTAGAACAGATTTTTATGTATGATATGAGGGTGAGATCTAATTTTATTTTTCTCCCTAGGGATAACTAATTATCTTGCACCATTGACTGAACATCAACTTCAGCTTCACGTTGGGGGTTTTCTCTGGGGAGGGGGATGGAGGGAACTGAGATCATGGAGGGTGGGTGGGACATGAGCTTTATCTGTGATGACTTATTTCTCTTAAAAACTGTGTATGAAGAGATTTGAAACTAATTCGATGGACCCACAATGCCTTATCTGAAACTCTTGGGGCCAGATGTGTTTCAAACTTTAGAACTTTCTAGAATATAGGAAGGTAATATGGTGCATATACCTATATTACACAGTGTTCCCAAGGGACCTGGGGCAGCCCCTGTAATCAGACACACTGATATATTTCCAATAAAACATATGTACTTCAAATTAAGTAAAATCTGAGGATTACAAATAGCCTCACATTAACTTGTGGGTTTCAGGGCTTTTTACATTTTGCAACTGAAAATAAGGACTCACGGATTTGCAGGTATTAACATTATTAAATCTGGATGGTACAAAACAGGTCCATCTGCTGCATTATTTATTTGTACTTCTCTGAATGTCCGAAATGCTTCCAAATAGAAGATCATTAATTTTTTTTAAGTTTATTTATTTATTTTGAGAGGGGGGATGGGCAGAGAGAGAGGGAGAGAGAGAATCCCAAGCATGGAGCTCAATCTCACGAACCATGAGATCATGACCTGATCTGAAATCAAAAGTCAGACACAACTGAGCCACCCAGGTGTCCCCATTAAAACTTAAAAAAAAAAAACAAACTAGGTTCCAGAGGCAGCTGGGTGCCTCGGTCGGTTAACTGTCCAACTCTCGATCTCGGCTCAGGTCATGATCTCACAGTTTTCGTGAGTTTGAGCCCCACATCCGGCTCTGCAATGACAGTGTGGAGCCTGCCTGCGATTCTCTCTCCTCTCTCTCTGCCCCTCCCCGACCCATGCTGTGTCTCTTTCTCAAAAGAAATAAACATTAAAAAAAATTTAAAGTAGGGTTTACGTCCAACATGGGGCTCAAACTCATGACACGGAGACCAACAGTCTCATACTGTTCTGACTGAGCCAGCCAGGTGTCCCAAGATTATTAAAACTTTTATTAAAAGATTAGAAGGATCCTTCTCAAACTGTTTTGCTCAGGTAGTAAAT
This sequence comes from Puma concolor, assembly GCF_028749965.1. Lineage (NCBI taxonomy): Eukaryota > Metazoa > Chordata > Mammalia > Carnivora > Felidae > Puma > Puma concolor. The sequence goes on from NC_141669.1 coordinate 131,135,942, forward strand.
GAAAACACCTATTAAAAAAAATTTTTTTTTTAGGGGGGCCTGGGTGGCTCAGTTGCCTAAGTGTCTAACTCCTGATTTCAGCTCAGGTCATGATCTCATGGTTTGTGAGTTTGAGCCCCAAATGGGGCTCTGCAGTGACAGCTCAGAGTCTGGAGCCTGCTTGGGATTCTGTCTCCCTCCCTCTCTGCCCCTCCCCTCCCTCATTTGCGCTCTATCTCCCTCTCAAAATAAATAAACTTTAAACAATTTAAAAAATATATATTTTAGGGGCACATGGGTGGCTCATTAGGTTGAGCCTCCAACTCTGGCTCAGGTCGTGATCTCGCAGTTCATGGGTTCAAGCCCCACATCTGGCTCTCTGCTGACAGCTCGGAGCCTGGAGCCTGCTTCGAACTCTGTGTCTCCCTCTCTCTCTCTGCCTGTCCCCCGTCTCGTGCTCTCTCTTCCAAAATATCTAAACATCAAATAAATAAATAAATAAATACACATTAAAAAAAAAAAAATATATATATATATATATAAGAGCATGTGTTTAAAAAACAGAATGCAGTTTTCTGGGTTGGATCTTGGAACAGAAAAATGACAATAATGAAAAAGCTGGTGACCTCCAAATGAAGTCTGTAGTTTAGTTAGTAGCATCTTACCAACACGAATTTCTCAGTTTTGACAAACGCTCCAGGGCAACGTGTTAACTTTAGGGGAAGCTGAATGAAGAGCTTATGGGACACTTCATACTATCTTTGCAATGTTACTGTAAATTTACGTTATTCCGAAACAAAAAGTTTATTAAAAAAAAAAAGATGGATGGGGCGCCCGGGTGGCTCAGTCAGTTAACAGTTAAGCAGTCGACTCTTGGTCTCAGCTCAGCTCTTTTAAATTTTTTTTTTTCAACGTTTATTTATTTTTGGGACAGAGAGAGACAGAGCATGAACGGGGAAGGGGCAGAGAGAGAGGGAGACACAGAATCGGAAACAGGCTCCAGGCTCTGAGCCAGCAGCCCAGAGCCTGACGCAGGGCTCGAACTCACGGACCGCGAGATCGTGACCTGGCTGAAGTCGGACACTTAACCGACTGCACCACCCAGGCACCCCACAGCTCAGCTCTTGATCTCAGGGTCATGAGTTCAAGCCCAGTGTTGGGCTCCACGCTGGGTGTGGAGCCTACTTTAAAAAAAAAAGAGGGATAACATTCAGTGTTGGGGAAGGTACGGAATTAAGGAAGGACTATTGAGGATTCTTGCGTGTTGTTTTGTAGGAGTATCAACTGGTAGAAACTTTTTAAGGGTATGTCGGTTTCCTAAACCACAAATGAGGTGGTTGAAAACAATGGAGGTTATTCTCCAACAGTTCTGGAGGCTGCAAGTCTGCTACCAAGGGGTCAGCAAGGCCATCCTCCCTCTGGAGGCTCAGAGACCAGATCCTTCCTTGCCTCGTCCAGCTTCCCGTGGCTCCTGGCAATCTTGGTCTCGTGGGTACACTGCCCTGATCTCTCCTGTCTTCATGTAATGCTCTCTTGTTATGCCTCTGTGTCTCTTCTCTTTTCTTGCTTTCTTTCTTTTTTTTTTTTAAAGTTTATTTTGAGAGAGAGAGAGAGAACAAATTGTGGAGGGGTAGAGAGGGAGAGAGGGAATCCAAAGCAGGCTCTGTGCTCTCAGCACAGAGCCCTATGAGGGGCTTGAATTCATGAACCATGAGATCATGACCTGAGCCCAAATCAAGAGTCAGAAGCTTAACCCACTTAGCTACCCAGGTGCCTCTACAATAAAAATGTTTCATATACTTCCTATAAAATTAAAATAAAAGTGGGGCGCCTGGGTGGCTCAGTCGGTCGAGCGTCCGGCTTCAGCTCAGGTCATGATCTCGCAGTCTGTGAGTCTGAGCCCCGTGTCGGGCTCTGTGCTGACAGCTCAGAGCCCGGACCCTGTTTCAGATTCTGTGTCCCCCTCTCTCTCTGCCCCTCCCCCATTCATGCTCTGTCTCTCTGTCTCAGAAATAAATAAACATTAAAAAAAATTTATAAAAAAAATTAAAATAAAAGTTAATCAAGATATAGATCAGTATGTGTGTAACTGATCCCATTTTCATACAAAAAAAAAGACAAACACGGGGCGCCTGGGTGGCTCAGTCGGTTGAGCGTCTGGCTTCAGCTCAGGTCATGATCTCGCAGTCTGTGAGTTCGAGCCCCGCGTCGGGCTCTGTGCTGACAGCTCAGAGCCTGGAGCCTGCTTTGGATTCTGTGTCTCCCTCTTTCTCTGCCCATCCCCCACGCATGCTCTGTGTCTCTCTCTCAAAAAATAAATATTCAAAAAAAAATTTTTTTTTAAAAAGACATAAACACATAATTTTTTTAAATGCATAGAGAAAAAGGCCCAGAGTTAAGAGGATGGTAAGGATAGAGGCTGCAGGAGTGGTATATATTATTATCCACTTTAAAGTTTGTTTACTTATTTATTTATTCTTTTTTTTTTTTTAATTTTTTTTTCAACGTTTATTTATTTTTGGGACAGAGAGAGACAGAGCATGAACAGGGGAGGGGCAGAGAGAGAGGGAGACACAGAATCAGAAACAGGCTCCAGGCTCCGAGCCATCAGCCCAGAGCCTGACGCGGGGCTCGAACTCACGGAGCACGAGATCGTGACCTGGCTGAAGTTGGACGCCCAACCGACTGCGCCACCCAGGCGCCCCTTTATTTGTTTATTCTTAAGTAATCTCTACACCCAGTGTGGGGCTTGAACTCATGACCCGGAGATAGAGTCACATGCTCCTCTGACTAAGCCAGCCAGGTGTCCCATATTTTTATTGTTCTTTTACCAAACTATTTTTGCAAATTATTCTTTGTAAGTGTCCACATTTTCTGTTGACCATCACAGGTATGAAAAACAAAGCAAATCTCTAAGGACCCAGAATGCCCCACCCTGAGGGGGTGTGTGGCTCAGAACCGACCAGCACGCATAGGCTACAAGAGCATAGGACCATTGCTCCGATGCATTGGTAACATTCCCTTCATACTGTTGGATCTGAAAGGAAAATTATAAGCACAGCCTGCCCATTGACGTATTTTATCGTCAATTTTATTCCTTTAAATCCGTGCTGTCCATATAGCATAGGGAATGTAATCAGGGCACACTAACACCATTCCAAGCGCCCAGCAGTTGCTTGTGGCTAGTGGCCGCCATATTGGATGGTGCAGATTATAGACCATGTCCATCGAAGTGGAAACTTCTATTGAATAGTACTGGTTTAAAGCATTGTCTACCTCATTTGATAGGATTTTTTTCCGTGGGAAGGCATTCTTGCATTTGAAGTCCTCAGAGATGTCCAGGAAAAGGTAATTTAGTGGATACCTTTTCTTTGTTAAGCTGCCACTTTGGAGAGTGGGTTGTGTGTGATTCTGAGCTTATCATTCCATGGACCCCCACCCCCACCCCCACCCCACATCTTTCCATCCATTTAAAACATCCCCAGCAGATCCCATTAAGTATTCCCAGGTTCTGGTCGAACTGGTTTATGAAACCACAGTCAGAGAAGTCCAGTCTCACAGGCGGCCGGGTCCTGCCTTTGTGTGGCCGTAATAAGGTTATTTATGGAGGATGGAGACCACTCTGAGGGAAGATGAAAGGTTTGATGATAAAGGAAAGCCGAAGCTCAGAGAAGCAGGTTTCTCCTCAGCGCAATGACTCTCCAGATAGGATAAATCACCCGGGACCATTAAACCATCACGAAGAGTGCTCGTAAACCCTCTCTCCAAACTCACAAAGCAGATTCTCTCCTGAGTGGCCCATGTGGTGAGGGGCTCACAGCTTTTCCCCCAAAACCACCAGCTAGTCACAGTTTAACCCTACTGGGCTCTCTGCCCAGGACACTGAACCAGAAGATCTCTCTCAAAGTCATCCCGTAGGGTGGCCAACTGTCCTTCTTAGCCCAGGACCGCAGGATTTCCTGGGGCTTGAGATTTTCAGGGCTAAACCCCAGAAAGTCCCAGGCAAACCTGGAATGAAAAAGTCACCCCATTTCCTCTGTACCTGGAGGAAAAACATGTCTTGGCACTCAGCAGGGCAACAGAATTTTTTTTTCGTATTTAGCTACCATTTCTACGTGTCAAGACCGCTCTTTTCGTGCTTTTTCTGCCTCCAGTCAACCACTGTTCTTATTCGACAGGTTCAGAAATTGAGGCTCCGAGCGCCGAAGTGACTTACCTAAGGTCGCACTTGGACGGTGTCTATGTCTCCATAACTCATCCCCCGAATTGCTCTCTCCTCCCTCTTCCTTCTTGACCTGTCTCCTGCACAAACTGGGCTTTCTTGGGGGGGTGGGGTTCAGAAGCTTCCCACAAAGAGAGACTCGGGAGCAAGCAGACTTGTGCACCAGGATCGTAGGAAACTGCCCTGCGAGGGGTCGGACTTGCAGCTGAAATGCATTTGTGTGTTAAAAAGTCAAGTCTAATTTTCTAGAGCTGCCTGGACCTTTTCACTGGCAGAGGCCAAGTTGGAAGGACGGTCAATAAATCACTCGCAGATGTACACATCCTGTTTGTCCCAGCACCGGGGAGGACTAGAGATGGGATGAGGCGAGGTTGCCCCACCAAATTCAAGGCATAGCAGCATTCAGAGCACCTGTGACCACAGGGGAAACCCTGGCCTCCCCGAAGCATCAACATCAGCTAATAGATCACTTTTATTGAGGGCTTACTACGTGCCAGGCGGGGCTTTATTCCATTCACTTCTCACATCTAACTATCTGCGAAATAGATAAGATTGTTATTCTAGCTCAGAGATGAGGAAACTGAGGTGTGGGGAGCTTGAGAGAGTCATCCAGAGCAGGGGTTCCCCAACCAGGAGCAACTTCAACCCCGGGGGACACAGGGCAATTCTGGAGACGTTTCTGGTTATCGCAGATTGGGGGGGGGGGAGCGCTAAACATCCTGCAGTACACAGAACGACCCCCTCTCCCCCAACAAAGAATTTTCCAGGCACAAATGTCAAAAGCGCCAAGGCTGAGAAACTGGTCTAACCCAAGAAAGGGCCCATGCATCCGCATCCCAGAGCTCAAGGGATGTATCTGTCGTCCCATGCCTAGCAAAAGGGGCAGAGTAGTGACAGGATCCCTCCTGCCCTTCTTGTCATGTACCTTGGAGAACAGTCACTAAAAGCTTAGCCCAGGAAGGTATGGACATTTTGTTTGTCTGATATTGGAACAGTGCTGGACACAACACAGATGCTCTGGAAATACGTGTTGAATGGATGCATGAAAGAATACTAAGTAGCATTCACTGAAGGCTTTCTGTCCTCCAGGCACCCCAGTGAGCATGGGTCATTCAATTCGCAGAACATCTGCCCACATCTCAGAGGCAGGTACTGTTACCCTTGGACTTTGTCTGCAGAGTAGGGAGGCAGGCGCAGAGAGGAGTGGTCCCATGCTGGGGCCAGACAGCTGGACAGAGACTTTGTGGGTCCCTGAGGTGGTCCCCCATGGCACTGTGTTGTCTCACACCAGGACATCCAGAAACAAGAACAGCTTTCAGAGCTCGTACGCAGTATCTTTTCTCCCCCTGTCCCGGGATTTATGAACGTACCCCTCTTTTTCGCACGGACCCCTCTTTCATTTTTTTTTAAATTGGTTTTGGCCCTAGTAGATGCTGTGGACCATATGATAAATAAAAGGCCTTCAGAGACAGCTCATGAGAAGGCCCCGGCGGCGTTGTGATCAGAAAGAAAAAGATCTAAATAATATTGCACAGCCGGAAATGGGCAATATACGAATTTCAGGCCTCAGAGGCATTACTTTTCTGCAGAGACAGAAGGTACCTTTGCCAGGAGGGGAAGGAGGCCCCTCCACCCCAGGGGCCTAGCCTTGACTTCCCTGGGTTCTTGTCAACAAGAAAATCTCAATGGGGCTCCCCGAGATGTGGGCTCTCCATTGTGTTTTCCATTTTATGACATCTTTTTCTATTCCAGAGGAGAGGATTCTGAATAAAAATGAGCCAGGCTTTTAGGGCTCCTTTTTATTATTAGCATTTGGTAAAAACCAACCTTAATGAGGTGTTAAGAGTCATCCTGCAGCCTATTGTGGAGGGGGCCTGGGAGCTCATAAAGTCCTGAAAAGCCACAGGGCAATTTACGACCCTCGATCCCACCCCTTCCTGACCGAGCTTCCGAGGAAGCGTCTTTGGCTCCGCAGTGCTTCCTGCAATTTACACGCCTAAGCTGCTCGGGCCGCAGCCGAATGAAACCCACGAAACCGCATCAAGCGTCCGCGAGGACTGTCCCGCCAGGATGGTCATCTTGGGCGGGTCCGCCCGCCAGGAGTGCAGTTTTGTGCTGAGCGCGGACGGCGAGGGAGCGTCTGCAGATGGCCCACATGGCTCACTGATGAGGAATTTAACACGGACGGTGCAGAATCAGCAAAGCCAGGCAACTGTTGCCTCTCAGCGGGGAGAGGAGTTTCTGAACAAATAAATACGGTGGGGGTTTTTTGTTTTGTTTTTGTAACCAATCAGTGGACATTCTTCTTGAAATAGGCCTGGTTGAAGGCTGAGGGGCCCCCCCCCCCAAGATGTGCTACCCATGAGTGATGAGAAACAAACCAGAGTGTGTGACCGATACCTCAGGTTTAATCTCGGAATCTATAATTTGAAGGAACAAGGAAGTAGGTTACTCCTTCCAATCCTGCTCATTGTGGCACTCCCATTTTTTTTTTAAAGAAAAACGCATATGCCACAATATCCATTGACCCTTCCTGACTACTCACTCAAATCTTAATGTTACTTTTTCGTCGTTGTTGTTAAGTTGTGGTATCAGCACTTTACCCGGTCCCCATTTGGTTTGCATAGTTCCTTTTAACATAATGCAATTTGGGGGTGTATTGAGCCTGGGTGGCTCAGTCGGTTGAGTGTCCCCCTCTTGGTTTCAGATCAGGTCATGATCTCGGGGCTCGTGAGTTCGAGCCCTGCGTAAGGGCGCTCCCCTGACAGTACAGAGCCTGCTTGGGATTCTCTCCCCCCCCACCCCCCACCCCTCTTCTGCTCGTGCACACTCTCTCTCTCAAAGATAAATAAATACTGGGGCGCCTGGGTGGCTCAGTCGGTTAAGCCTCCGACTTCAGCTCAGGTCACGATCTCGCGGTTGGTGAGTTGGAGCCCCGCGTCGGGCTCTGTGCTGACAGCTCGGAGCCTGGAGCCTGCTTCGGATTCTGTGTCTCCCTCTCTCTCTCCGCCCCTCCCCTGCTCATGCTCTGTCTCTCTCTGTCTCAAAAATAAATAAAAACATTTAAAAAACAATAAAATAAATAAATATTCACCAAATAAAATAAAATAAAAAACAGAATACAATTTCTATTTAACTTGGAAATATATATTTATATTTCCCGGGATGAAATATGAAGAAAAAGAAAAGTGGATGAACTGTTGCATAAAATCACACAAGATTTTATGGCGTTTCCAGAATCCAATCGAATAAATAATTCATATGTGAAATGTGTATGTTTGATTTCCAGGTCCTCTGGGGGAGGGCACGGGAGAAAATCCCCACAAGACGTGGTGTTGGAAGGCCAGGGGGAAAGTCCTACCCTGACACTTGGCAACAGTGGGGTCTTGAGCCCTTAACTCATTGTCTTTGATCCCAAATATTCTTATTGGTAAAATGAAGCTGATAATACCTATGTTCCTGATCAGTTATTATTATTTATTTTCATTGTAATTGCAAGTGATTTAATTGGGTATAAACTATGAGCAAGGTGCTGTGAATGCACCATTATACTTCCAAAATAACTCATCAAGTGGGAGTTATTAGCACCCCCATGTGATGGGGGGGGCGGGGAGGGAAGACTCTGGACCACAGAGGTGCTGAGGGACTTGCCTGCGGTCGGTCATACAGCCTCCAAGTGGCACAGCTGGGACTTGAACCCAGGAACACCTGACGGCAAAAACCGTACTCTAAGTCACTCAACCTAAAGCGGCGTCTCTGGGATGATGTAAATGAGATGAAGTGTAAGCTGTAAAGTCATCTCTAAATGCCTGGTGGAAAGAGATGTGGCCATGACATCACAGATTTTTGAGAGGAAAAAGGCACTGGAATCATCTTATTAAATAACCCAATTAAAAATATTTTTTTTAACGTTTATTTATTATTGAGAGACAGACAGAGCATGAGCAGGGGAGGGGCAGAGAGACAGGGAAACACAGAATCCGAAGCAGGCTCCAGGCTCAGAGCTGTCAGCACTGAGCTCGATGTGGGGCTCGAACCCATGAAATGTGAGATCATGACCTCAGCTGAAGTTGGACATGGAACTGACTGCACCACCCAGGCGCCCCTGAACAACCCAGTTTTAAAATGATGAGGCTGGAAGCCTACCTTGGGTCACAAACTAGAAAAGATATTCCAGATGAGAAGAAAGATCCCCAGCTGCCCACGAGACTCACTGCGGTGCTGTGGCTAAACACTCAGATTTGAGAGCCAGAGGCCTGGGTTCAAATCTGAGCTCCACCATTGACCAGCTGTAGGACCCTAGGCAAAGTACCTAACATTCTTTATACCTTAGCTTCTGTGTCTGTAAAATGCAGATGAGAGTAATTACAGTAGTAATTAAATGAGTTTAAAACATGTAAAATGCTTAAGACAGTATCTGACACATGGTAAATTATGTACTTACAAATATACCATTGATCTAACCACCACTAATATTCTTAAAAAAATTTTTTTTTAATGTTTATTTATTTTTTTTGAGAGAGAGACAGAATGCGAGTGGGTTAGGGGCAGAGAGAGAGGGAGACACAGAATCCAAAGCAGGCTCCAGGCTCCAGGCTCCAGGCTGTCAGCACAGAGCCCGACGTGGGGCTTGAACTCACAAGCTATGAGATCATGACCTGAGCCGAAGTCAGACGCTCAACTGAATGAGTCACCCAGGTGCCCCTAGCCACTACTAATATTCTTAAAATCTATACCATTCCTAGTTGATGAGTTGAACACACAAAGACACCTATGTGTACCATAACTGACTCCATCCTCTGGTAAACAGGCAAGAATGGATGAACCTGTACAGACATCTTTGTATACCATTAATCTGACCATGTCGCTGCCTGATTAACACCTTGTCATAAAATATTTGCAAATCATATATCTGATAAGGGACTAGTATTCAACATATAGGGACTATATACAACAACCTAACAATTTTATTGCTTTTAAGACCATAAAATTACCCAATTAAAAGTAGGCAAAAATTTGAATAGATATTTCTCCAAAGAAGACACATAATGGCCAATAAGCGCATGAAAAGATGCTCAACACCATTAGTTATTAGGAAAATGCAAATCAAAACCACAATTAGATATCATTTCACACCCTCTAGAGTGGCTATAATAATAAAAATGTTAAAGTAACATTGATAAAAATGTAGAGAAATTGGAATGCTCATACATTGCCATGGGAATGTAAAATGGTGTAACCACTTTGGAAAACAGTTTCACAGCGCCTTAAAATATTAAACACAGAATTTCCATTGACCTAGAAACTCTATGTCTAGGTATTTAGGCATGAGAATTGAAAACGTATGTCTACACAAAAACTTGTACATGAATGTTTATAGCAGCCTTATTCCCCATCGAAAAAATTGGAAACAACCCAAATGTCTATCTAGTGATGACTAAATAAAATGGGATACGTTTATACAATGGAATATCATTTAGTCATGAAAAGGAATGAAGTAGGGTTGCCTGGGTGGCTCAGTTGGTTGAGCGTCCAGCTCTTGATTTTGGCTCAGGTCATGATCTCATACTTGTGAGATGGGGCCCTGCGTTGGACCCTTGTTGGGTGTGGAGCCTGCTTAAGATCCTCTCCCTCCGGGTCCCTCTGCCCTTCCCCCACTTGCACACACACTCTGTCTCTCTCAAACAACTACAACAACAACGAAGGAATGAAGCAGACCAATGGAACAGAGCCCAGAAATAAGCCCTCATGTATATGGTCCAATGACCTTCAACAAGGGTGACAAGACAATACAATAAGGAAAGGATAGTCTCATCAACAAACAGCATTGGGAAAACTGGATGTCCACATGCAAAAGAATAAAGATGGACGGGACGCCTGGATGGCTCAGTCAGTTAAATGTCTGACTCTTAATCTCGGTTCAGGTCATAAACTCATGGTTCCTGAGATCGAGCCTCACAACGGGCTCTGTGCTGACAGAGCAAATCCTGCTTGGGATTCATTCCCTCTCTCTGCCCCTCCTCCGCTTGTGCTCTCTCTCTCTCTTTCTGAAAATAAGTATATAAACTTAGAAAAAAAAAAGAATAAAGATGGACTGTTACACCATATACAAAAATTAGCTCAAAATGGATTAATTTACACATAAGATCTGAAACTATGAATTTCCCACAAGAAAACATAGGGAAAAGCGTTGTGACATCGGAATGGGCAATGATTTCTTGGACTAGACACCAAAAGCACAGGTGACAAAAACAAAAATACACAAATGGGACCACAATCAAACTTAAAAACTTCCGCAGAGCAAAGGAAACAATCAACAGAGTGATCATTTTCTCCCAGATGGAAGGGGAGAAAGTATTTGCAAGCCATATTAAAAAAATTTTTTTTAATGTTTATTCATTTTTGAGAGAGAGAGAGAGAGAGAGAGAGAGACAGTGTGTGAACAGGGGAGGGGCAGAGAGAGAAGGAGACACAGAATCCGAAGCAGCTCCAGGCTCCAAGCTGTCACACAGAGCCCGACACGGGGCTTGAACCCACGAACCACGAGATCATGACCTGAGCCAAAGTCGGACACTTAACAAACTGAGCCACCCAGGTACCCCTGCAAGCCATATTTTGGACAAATACATAAATATAAATATAAATATAAATATAAATATAAATATAAATATAAATATAAATATATTTTTATATATGTATATATATGTATGTGTGTTTGTATATATATGTCTATATGTACATGTGTGTGTGTGTGTACATATATATATGTGTGTATATATATATATATATATATATATATATATATTGTATATATTGTGAGTTTGAGCCCCACATTGGGCATGGAGATTACTTAAAAAAAAAAAAAGAACTACAACTCAATAATAAATAAACAGCAACAACAAAAAACTGATTTAAAAATGGGCAAAAGGCTTGTATTTCTCCAAAGATATACGAATGGTTAACAAGCATAGGAAAAGATACTCAACATCACCGATCATCAGGAAGATACAAATCCAAACCACAATGATGTATCATCTCATGCTCATTAGGATGGTCACAGTAAAAAAAAAAAAAAAAAAAACCTGAAAATAATAAGTGTTGACAAGAGTGTAGAAAAATTCAAACACCTGCACACCCTTGGTGGGGTTGTAAAACGGTGCAGCCACTGACAGAAACCGTGTGAAGTTTCCTTTAACAATTACCACGCGATCCAGCAATCTCACTGCTGCGAATTTAACTGAAACAGTTGAAAACGGGGCCTCACAGAGAGACGTGCACCTCTACGTTCGTTCCGGCACTACGCACAGCAGCCAAGATGTGGAAGCAGCACGGACGTCCGCTGACATTTGAATGAAGGCGACAGGGTATCTCCGTGCGATGGAGTATTACTCGGTCTTCAAAAAGAAGGAAATTCTGTCACGTGCTGAAACATGGATGAACCTAGAGCACGTTATGCTAAGCGAAATGCGCGTGCCACACAAAGACAAACACTTCATCACTCTGGTTATAGGAAGCATCAAAAATAACCAACCTACAGCAATGGCAAGCGGAAGAGCGGTGGCCAGGGTCTGGGAGGAGGGAAAAACGGAGAGTTGCTGTTCAGTGGGGACAGTATCAGCCCTGGAAGACGAACGGGTTCTGGGGGTCTGTGGGATCGCAGTGGGCATGCAGCTAATGCTACTGTAATATACACTTAAACATTGTTAGGAGGGCACATTGAAAAAACAAAACAGGGGTGCCTGGCTGGCTCAGTTGGTGGAGTGTAGGACTCTTGATCTCAGGGTTGTGCGTTTCGAGCCCCGTGTTTGGTGTAGAGGTTCCCTCGGAGATAAAATCTTTAAATGTGTATTTATTTTAAGAGAGAGAGGGAGAAAGGGAGAGAGAGAGAGAGAGAACTCCAGGAGGGGGGGGGCAGAGAGAGAGAGGGAGAGAGAGAATCCCAAGCGGGCCTCGTGCTGTCAGCACAGAGCCCTAGGCAAGGCTCAAACCCACGAGTCGTGAGATCACGACCTGGGTCGAAATCAAGAGCTGGACACTTAACCGACTGAGCCACCCAGGTGCCCCAAAGATGAAATCTTTAAAGCACAAACACAAGAAACCAAACACACCAACTGAAACAAAAGAGAAAGTGGGAGAAACACAACAAAGAAAAAGCGATGAAGTGCTGACACGCGACAACGCGGATGAACCTTGAAAACACACGGCCGGGCGAAAGAAGCCAGACACAAAGGGCCACGTGCCGCGTGAACCCATGTATGTGACATGTCCAGACAGGCAAATCGATAGAGACGGAAACTAGGGGAGGCTGGAGGGAGTGGAGGATGGGGGTCAGTGCTGGTGGGTACTGCTCCTTATGGGGGTTGGGGAGAAGGAGGAAAATATTCCCAACTTAGATAGTGGTGATGGTGGCACAGTTCCGGGAACATACTCAGCACTGAATCTTACACTTCAATTTTTTTTTTTTTTAATGTTTATTCATTTTTGAGAGAGAGAGAGAGAACAAGCAGGGGAGGGGCAGAGAAAGAGGAAGACACAGAATCCCAAGCAGGCTCCAGGCTCCGAGCCGTCAGCACAGAGCCCGACGCGGGGCTCGAACTCACAGACGGCGAGATCACGACCTGAGCCGAAGTTGGACGCTCAACCTACTGAGCCGTCCCAGGCTGAATCGTACACTTTAAAAAGGTGAAAGTCATGCAACGACATGGATGGAACTAGAGGGTATTATGCTAAGCAAAGTAAGTCAGTCAGAGAAAGACGAATATATGATTTCACTCGTGTGTGGAATTTAAGAAACACAACGGATGAACGTAGGGGAAGGGCAGGAAAAAATAAGAGGAAGGCAGAGGGAGGCAAACCGTAAGAGCCTTCAACACAGAGAACAAACTGAGGATTGCTAAAGGGGAGATGGAGATGGGTTAAACGGGTGATGGGCATTAAGGAGGGCATTCTCAGGATGAACACTGGGCGTTATACATAAGGGACGAATCACTGGGTTCTACTCCTGAAGCCAAGACAACACTGTATGCTTATTAACTTGAATATAAATAAAATTAAAAAGGGAAAAAAAAAGGTGAATTTCAGGGGCGCCTACCTGGCTTCGTCAGTGAACCATGAGACTGTTGATCTTGGGGCTGTAGGTTCGAGCCCCACGTTAGGTGTAGAGATTACTTTATAATTTTTTTTTAACGTTTTTATTTTTTGAGACAGAGAGAGACAGAGCATGAACGGGGGAGGGTCAGAGAGAGAGGGAGACACAGAATCTGAAACAGGCTCCAGGCTCTGAGCTGTCAGCACAGAGCCCGTCGCGGGGCTCGAACTCACGGACCGTGAGATCATGACCTGAGCCGAAGTCGGCCGCTCAACCGACTGAGCCACCCAGGCGCCCCAAGATTACTTTAAAAAAAAAATAAAATCTTTGGGGCGCCTGGGTGGCTCAGTCAGTTAAGTGCCTGATTTTGGCTCAGGTCATGATCTCATGATTTGTGGGTTTGAGCCCCGCGTGGGGCTCTGTGCTGACAGCTCAGGGCCTGGAGGCTGTTTTGGATTCTGTGTCTCCCTCTCTCTCTGCCCCTCCCCCGTTCATGCTCTGTCTCTCTCTGTCTCAAAAATAAATAAACGTTAAAAAAAAATTTTTTTAAATAATAAAATAAAATCTTTAAATAAATAAAAGAACAAATTTTATGGTATATGAGTCATATTATTTTCTTTCTTTCTTTAACAAAGCTCTATACTCAACATGGGACTTGAACTCATGACCTTGAGATCAAGAGTTGAATGCTCTAGGGGCACCTGGGTGGTTCAGTTGGTTAAACATCCAATTTCAGTTCAGGTCACGATCTCACAGTTTGTGGGTTTGAGCCCCACGTCGGGCTCTGGGCTGACCGCTCAGAGCCTGAAGCCTGCTTGGGATTCCGTGTCTCCCCCTCTCTCTGCCCCTCCCTGGCTCACGCTCTGTCTCTGTCTCTCTCAAAAATAAACATTTTTAATAATTTTTTTTTTAATTTTTTTTTTTCAACGTTTATTTATTTTTGGGATAGAGAGAGACAGAGCATGAACGGGGGAGGGGCAGAGAGAGAGGGAGACACAGAATGGGAAACAGGCTCCAGGCTCTGAGCCATCAGCCCAGAGCCTGACGCGGGGCTCAAACTCACGGACCGCGAGATCGTGACCTGGCTGAAGTCGGACGCTTAACTGACTGCGCCACCCAGGCGCCCCTAATAATTTTTTTTTTTTAAAAAAGAGTTGCTCTACTGACTGAGCTAGCCAGACACCCCTGGCTTACATCTTAATTGAAAAAAAATAGTGTTGGCAGAAACAATCCCCACTTTCCATTACGCTCAGTTGTGTCAGGAGAAAGTCCCCATTCTCTGCTGCCCCCCAGACACCCCGACTCACATCTGAGCCTCACTCTCTGTACTCTGGTGCCATTTTTCTCACGTGACAGCCACATCGGCCTTCTCCCTGCCCTTCAGTCCTGGGTGTCTCCATCATGGCAGTGCTCCAAAGCAAAATTAAGGGCTTTCTGTAAGTTCTTGTTAAAATTTTGCCTCTCTTGTTAGACGCCGTGAATGCCAGTGGTGTGTCCGTTTTGCTCACCGTTCGAGCCTAGAATAGTGCCTGGCACACAGCAGGCACTTAATAAATAGTGTTCAAGAAATCCTGGGAGTTGATCAATTACTAATCTAAGACGGTGACAAGTCCCAGGGGGGTTCTGGGCATAGAGGCATGCATGGGCTAAGGCACAACGAAGACACCTTGGTCATCTGAACTGGGGGACACTTGCACAGACAGTCCTATGTGATCAGGTTTTTGGTACAAAAGAATATCATCAAAATTCGACAGCCTTTCTCTCTACAGAAGCTCCTCTGGAAAGGCAGCCTCTCGGGATCTATCTTCTGGGAAGGCAAATTTGCAGTGTTTAACTGGAGTCAAAGAACAGATGTGCTCCTTCCTCTTTGACACCCACTGAAGGCACAAGGTGACACGACAGGGAGGGAGACAGAGGGCACAGGGACTAGACAGCAGAACAATTTCATGGTTCTGAGCATGGGCTCTGAATTCACATCCTGGCTCAACGGCTTACATGTTGTGTGAGGTGGTGCCAGTACCCTTAGTTTCCTGAGACCTTAGTTTCCTCATCTGTAAAATGGGCACAATAATAGAATTTGCCTTACAGAACAGTTGGGAGGGTTATAAGCAAACTCAAGTAAATCCCTTATAAGAATGGCTGGCACCTAGTTTCTACCCAATAAGTGTTGGCTGTTCTTATTATTTAGGCTACCAAGGTTATACTATTCTGGTGCACCTGATGAACAGCCTAAAGGATTTTTCTGCTCTCCATCTTACACGTATTAAAAATTCATACCGTATGGCACAGAAACAGACAGTCAGATCAATGGAACAGAATAGAGAACCCAGAAATGGACCCACAAACGTATGGCCAACTCATCTGTGACAAAGCAGGAAAGAACATCCAATGGAATAAAGAGTCTCTTCAGCAAGTGGTGCTGGGAAAACTGGACAGCGACATGCAGAAGAATGAACCTGGACCCCTTTCTTACACCAGACACAAAAGTAAACTCAAAATGGATGAAAGACCTAAACCTAAGACAGGAAGCCATCAAAATCCTGGAGGAGAAAGCAGGCAAAAACCTCTTTGATCTTGGCCACAGCAACTCCTTACTCAACGTGTCTCTGGAGGCAAGGGAAACAAAAGCAAAAATGAACTACTGGGACCTCATCAATATAAAAAGCTTCTGCACAGCGAAGGAAGCAATCGGCAAAACTAAAAGGCGACCGACAGAATGGGAGAAGATACTTGCAAATGACATATCAGATAAAGGGTGAGTATCCAAAATCTATAAAGAACTTAGCAAACTCAACACCCAAAAAACGCATAATCCAGTGAAGAAATGGGCAAAAGACATGAATAGACACTTCTCCAAAGAAGACATCCAGATGGCCAACCGACACATGAAAAAATGCTCCACATCACTCATCATCAGGGAAAGACAAATCAAAACCACCATGAGATACCACCTCACATCTGTCAGAATGGCTCACATTAACAACTCAGGCAACAACAGATGTTGGCGGGGATGGGGAGGAAGAGGATCTCTTTTGCATTGTTGGTGGGAATGCAAACTGGTGCAGCGACTCTGGAAAACAGTGTGGAAGTTTCTGAAAGATTAAAAATAGAACTACCCCATGATCCAGCAATTGCACTAGTAGGCATGTATCCAAGGGATACAGGTGTGCTGTTTCAAAGGGACACACGCACCCCCATGTTTATAGCAGCTCTATCGACAATAGCCAAAGTATGGAAAGAGCCCACGTGTCCATCGATGGATGAATGGAGAAAGAAGATGTGGTATATATATACAATGGGGTATTACTCGGCAATCAAAGGGAATGAAATCTTGCCGTTTGCAACTACGTGGATGGAACTGGAGGATATTAGGCTAAGTGAATTTAGTCAGAGAAAGACAAAAATCATATGACTTCACTCATATGAGGACTTTAAGAGACAAAGCAGATGAACACAAAGGAAGGGAAGCAAAAATAATATAAAAACAGGGAGGGGGACAAAACCTAAGAGACTCTTAAATACAGAGAACAGAGGGTTACTGGAGGGGTTGTGGGAGGGGGGATGGTCTAAATGGGTAAGAGGCACTAAGGAATCTACTCCTGAAATCATTGTTGCACTAGATGCTAACTAATTTGGATGTACATTAAGAAATAAATTATTTTTAAAAAGAATAAAGTAACAAACAGACATTACAATAATGAGAAATCAAATTCAGAAAGAAGGGAGAAGGTCTTCAAGGTCTCTCGCCATGAATTCGTGTTGGAAGAAGATGGCGTAATAAGACCCGCAACACACACAATTGTTTGCAAAATCAGGGAAACCCGCTTCACATCACTTCTTGGCCTCCGAGGCCAGCATCATAACCAAAAACACACATGGTGGTTGACTGTGTGTCGCAAATTGGAATGACATGGGAAGGAAAGACAGACAAAAACCCTCTGATTAATAGCACCCAACACAGGTGGCCTGGGCGGCTCCACAGCACTGGTCTATGAAAAGCAAGGAGAGGCAGCTTCTGTGACCACAACAGGAAGGATTTTACGCCCTTAGTGAATAATATTTGAATTACGTTCCCCCATTTGCAGACCATTTTGTTGCTCATTATCTTATCTGCCCAGTCCCGTGAGGCGGCAAGACAGATATTATTAAAAAAAAAATTTTTTTTTAACATTTATTTATTGTTGAGAGGCAGAGACAGACTGAGCATGAGCAGGGAAGGGGCAGAGAGAGAGGGAGACACAGAATCGCAAGCAGGCTCCAGGCTCCGAGCTGTCAGCACAGAGCCCGACGCGGGGCTCGAACTCACAGACCGGGAGATCATGACCTGAGCTGAAGTCGGATGCTCAACAGGTTGAGCCACCCAGGCGCCCCAAGACAGATATTATGATATCTGACAAAAGACTTGTATACAAAGTAGATAAAGAATAAAAAGAAAAATTCACACCGGAAAGGAGAAAACTAGATCGGCAGGATAAGCCTTGCTGACGTATAGTGAGTGCTTGCTATGGCCCGCTCTGAGCAGGGGTTCGCTTGTATTAACTGGTGGTACCACCCAGGGGGTTTATATCCAGAGTGTATTCTGACTGGCACCTGCCAAATTAGCTACCCATGCTGATTCTCCTTATTCAAGGTAGCCGTGTTCTATAAAGTTGCCGTGAACACCGAAATCTCAAATACCGAACCATTGCTGTTAGAACAAATACAGAGTTAGGTTCCTCCTCCGAGCCTATGGTCACAACATTTTCATCCACCAATCAATACACATCCTTGTTTCACGTGTGTCTCTGTTCAAAGACACCTTATTTAATATACAATGGTGATTCATTAACATTGAGCTCATGGCCAACATGACTGTAACTCATGCCTGAAGGAAGCGCCTAATTAACACTAGGATTTGCCTCCTAAGGCACATGCCAGTCTTCCTCTGCTTCAGAACTTGTCAGAACCTCCCCTGCCCATTCTAAGCAACGCAGTCTCCAACAAAAAGCACAAAGATATGCGAAACATGGCAACAAATAGGTGGGGGAAAGGACATGGGTATAGCATGAGAGCTGAAGTGAGAAATTGCAATGATAGGGGTGGAGGGTGCCTGGCTGGCTCAGTCAATGCGTGTGACTCTTGATCTCGGCATTGCGAGTTCAAGCCCTGCCTTGGGTGTGGAGGTTACTTAAAAATGACAGATCAGATAAAGGGTGAGTATCCAAAATCTATAAAGAACTTTGCAAACTCAACACCCAAAAAACAAATAATCCAGTGAAGAAATGGGCAAAAGACATGAATAGACACTTCTCCAAAGAAGATATCCAGATGGCCAACTGACACATGAAAAAATGCTCCACATCACTCATCATCAGGGAAAGACAAATCAAAACCACCATGAGATACCACCTCACACTTATCAGAATGGCTCATTAACAACTGAGGCAACAACAGATGTTGGTGAGGATGCAGAGAAACAGGAACTCTTTTGTACTGCTGGTGGGAATGCAAACTGGTGCAGCCACTCTGGAAAACAGTATGGAGGTTCCTCAAAAAATTGAAAATGGAACTACCTACAACTCAGCAATTGCACTACTAGGCATGTATCCAAGGGATACAGGTATGCTGTTTCGAAGGGACACATGCACCCCCATGTTTCTAGCAGTACTATTGACAGTAACCAAAGTATGGAAAGAGCCCAAATGTCCATCGATGGATGAATGGATAAAGAAGAAGTTGTATAGGGGCGCCTGGGTGGCGCAGTCGGTTAAGCGTCCGACTTCAGCCAGGTCACGATCTCGCGGTCCGTGAGTTCGAGCCCCGCGTCAGGCTCTGGGCTGATGGCTCAGAGCCTGGAGCCTGTTTCCGATTCTGTGTCTCCCTCTCTCTCTGCCCCTCCCCCGTTCATGCTCTGTCTCTCTCTGTCTCAAAAATAAAAATAAACGTTGAAAAAAAAAAAAATTTAAAAAAAAAAAGAAGAAGTTGTATATATATACAATGGAGCATTACTCGGCAATCGAAAAGAATGAAATCTTGCCATTTGCTACTACGTGGATGGAACCGGAGGGTATTATGCTAAGTGAAATTAGTCAGAGAAAGACAAAAGTCACATGACTTCACTCATATGAGGACTTTAAGAGACAAAACAGATGAACAGAAGGGAAGGGAAACAAAAATAATATAAAAACAGGGAGGGGGACAAAACAGAAGAGACTCAAAAATATGGAGAACAAACAGAGGGTTACTGGAGGGGTTGTGGGAGGGGGGAAAGGCTAAATGGGTCAGGGGCACTAAGGAATCTACTCCTGAAATCATTGTTGCACTAGATGCTAATTTCGATGTAAATTTTAAAAAATGAAAAATTAAATTAAAAAAGTTAAATAAAATAAATAAACTCTTTAGGGGCACCTAGCTGGCTCAGTCGGTTGAGAGTCCTCTTTGATTTCGGCTAAGGTCGTGGTCTCACAATTTGTGAGATCGAGCTCTGCCTTGAGCTCTGAGCTGAGCACGGAGCCTGCTTGGGATTCTCTCTCTCCCTCTCTGCCCCTCCCCTGCTTGTGCTTGCTTTCTCTATCTCTCTCTCTCAATAAATAAATATTTTTTTTAATCTTAAAGAAAAAAGAAATTGCCATGTGTACCCGGCACTGCTCTTTGCATAGGTCTGCAAATGACTGAGAAAATACCCAGAGTATTGATTTTGGGGTTGGAAATAAGCTTTCATTGGCAGCTAAAATATGCAATTCTGGAATGATGGGAATCCACTGCCTTTTGAAGATCACGTTGGCGTGAATGCGGTCAGATGAGGCAGCCTCCGCGTGATGGTGAAGGTGTCAGGGCAGGGGAAAGGTTGAGGTAAAGTTTCTCAGTTGTTTGCATCTGTGAGTCTCCCAGCTGACCCAGCTTCTCCTTTTTCAGGAATCATGAAGCAAAAGCGATGTTTTCCATTGTATCTAAACACCAGAGATTTCTACACATTCAAGACAAGTTACAATTTGTTACTGAAGAATTCTCAGTGGCTAGGAGATTTCCATCAAGAGGTGAAGACTGCAGAAGTCCTTCTTCTCCAGGACAGGAAGGCACATCTTGTTCCCTCCCTACCTCTAATTTGTGAGGCATATTTAAAAACTGATGCTAGTATATTTGGGGTCTGGAAAATTCAAACGTGCTGCTCACATTCACGTACCAGCAGGCACTGATTGGGTTCTACTTTGGTTGTCTGGGTTCTAATCCTAGCGTTCTCATAACATAGATGTGTAGTGTTGAACAAGTTAATGGGACTCAGTTTTCTTCATCTGTAAAATGGGGATAATAGACACAACCTTGTTATAACGATTACGAGGGTACCTGCCGCATAGGAAATGTCTTACAAGGTCAAGGAGTGCTGGCTTTTAAAAGGCAAAGTGGGTCACATTCACTAAGTCTTTGTTCTGTTCCAGGCAGCGTGCAATGTGTTAAGCAATCCACATTGCAAAGTTCATTTAAGTGGCGCTTTGGAGAGCCATCGCTGGATATCTGATCTAAAGGAGAACCT
The DNA here is from genome assembly GCF_028749965.1 of Puma concolor. NCBI lineage: Eukaryota > Metazoa > Chordata > Mammalia > Carnivora > Felidae > Puma > Puma concolor. Next base: position 131,156,741 of record NC_141669.1, read on the forward strand.
CTCCCAACCCCGCTTTTTCTATTGCACAGAGCCCGGATCATGGCTTTCATTTACTTTATTTACATTTATGTTTTGGTCTGTTCTCAACGGGAGAATGCAGGTCCCCGAAGGGATTTTATTCCTCCCATTCATCTATATGTCTATCCCGAAGCATGCAGTAGGTGCTCAATGAATTCGTTAACTAAATAAATGAATGAGCCTCAGATTCCATGTCTGACTTGAGTCCCTGCTGCAGGCACAAAGCTGTGCTTCCTCTCGTGACCTACACAGTGATGGGGAGGGTGCTGGGGATGGGTGGGTGGGGGGTCGGTAATGGTCCTGAGGTTAGAGCAGCACCATCTAATCTGATAGCCATTAGTAGCTACTCAAATTTAACTTTCAAGGAATTAAAATTAAATAAAAGTAGAGATTTGGCTCCCCAGGCACACTAGCACATTTCAAGTACTCGGTACACACAAGTACTGAGTACTCAAGCACTCAGTGGTACTAGGTAGCCTGGGTAAGAGCACATTTCTATCATCACAGAAAGTTCTATTGACACAGCTGACTTAGAGCCAGGCGCCCTTGGCTATGTTTACAGACTTCTTTTAAAATACATTTTTTAGGGGCGCCTGGGTGGCTCAGTCGGTTAAGCGTCTGACTTCGACTCAGGTCATGATCTCGCAGTCCGTGAGTTCGAGCCCCGTGTCAGGCTCTGGGCTGATGGCTCGGAGCCTGGAGCCTGCTTCCGATTCTGTGTCTCCCTCTCTCTCTGCCCCTCCCCTGTTCAGGCTCTGTCTGTCTCTGTCTCAAAAATAAATAAACATTAAAAAATTTTTTTAAAATACATTTTTATATATATATATTTTAAACTTTTTTTAATGTTTATTTATTTATTTATTTATTTTTATTTTATTTTTTTAAATTTTTTTTTTTCAACGTTTATTTATTTTTGGGACAGAGAGAGTCAGAGCATGAACGGGGGAGGGGCAGAGAGAGAGGGAGACACAGAATCGGAAACAGGCTCCAGGCTCTGAGCCATCAGCCCAGAGCCCGACGCGGGGCTCGAACTCACGGACCGCGAGATCGTGACCTGGCTGAAGTCGGACGCTTAACAGACTGCGCCACCCAGGCACCCCTATGTTTATTTATTTTTAAAGGAGAAAGAGACAGAGCACGAGCAGGGGAGGGGCAGAGAGAGGGAGACCCAGAATCCGAAGCAGGTTCCAGGCTCCGAGCCGTCAGCACAGAGCCCGACTCGGGGCTTGAACCCATGAACTGTGAGACGGTCACCTGAGCTGAAGTCAGGTGCTCAACCGGCTGAGCCACCCCCGTGTCCCTAGAGACTTTTTTTTTTCAGTTTATTTATTTTCAGAGGGAGAGAGAGCATGGGCAAGCAAGGGCAGGGGAGGGGCAGAGAGAGAGGAAGAGAGAGAGAGAATCCTAAGCAGCCTCCAAACTGTCAGTGCAAGCACAGAGCCCAACTCGGGGCTCCAACCCACGAACCGTGAGACATGACCTGAGCCGAAATCCAGAGTTGGACGCTTAACCAACTGAGGGCAGAGGCCAGGGATGCCCCCACAGAGGAGTTACTTGGTCCAACCGGTCAGTAGTGCTGAAGTTGAGAAACGTGGTTTACAGGAAGACACTTGGGTGAGAATTTTCTCTGCACGACCAGAACGCTAAGTTTCCCAAGATTTAGATGGATTAATCTGCAATTAAAAGCCCAACGAGGACGCTTCAGTGCCTGTGGCATGATAGCCCGCTTCAATCCCTGGAGTCCCTCATTACATTTTGAAGAGCATATTCAAATCCAGAAACCACTGTCCAGCCGTGTCGTCAAGGGTCCACGCTTCCCTGCGAGTGTAGTGAGACCCCTCAAAAATGACTCACATCACCAAGACCAAAAGGGGTTTCCAAGCCTGGCTGTTCTAGATCAACTACAGCCCCTGGGCCCAACCTGCAACAATGTTTACATTTTAGATGATTGAGAAACAATCAAAAGAGAAGATTTTTATGACACATGCGAACTGTATCAACTCAAATTCTGGTGACTATAAATAAAGTTGCCTTGGAACCCTGTGCGACCGTCATTCAGTATTATCTGGCTGGCTTTCACGCCACAAGGCAGAGTTACCGATCTCGCCACACAAACCCTGTGTATGACCCTCAAAGCTGAAAACACTCCCTCTCGGGGCGCCTGGGTGGCTCAGTCGGTTGAGCGTCCGACTTTGGCTCGGGTCATGATCTCGCGTTTCATGAGTTCGAGCCCCGCGTCGGGCTCTGTGCTGACAGCTCGGAGCCTGGAGCCTGCTTCGGATTCTGTGTCTCCCTCTCTCTGACCCTCCCCCGTTCATGCTCTGTCTCTCTCTGTCTCAAAAATAAATAAACGTTAAAAAAAATTAAAAAAAAAGAAAATGCTCCCTCTCTGCCCCATTACAGACAAAGCTGGCTAATTCCTACTCCGGAGACTAAAGATCTTGGTAGATTTTCCTTTTTCTCCCCAGCCCGCCCCCCACCTTTGTCTTTTCTTTTACTTTCTTCCATTTTTTTTTTTTTTAAAGATCATAATTATCCTGATAATTTGCAGGTGTAGACTCAGACCGACTAACCAAACGGACTTTCTTTGGCAAGCAGAGTGCAGGAGGGATTAGCTGTCATGCAGGGGCGTTCATGTGAAAGATTCCTCTTAGATGAATTTAGGGAACAAAGCCCTCGTGGTCAATGATTTCTATGGGTATGGAAGTAAAAGACTGGCCGAGCCCTTTTGTCAGTTTTGAGCACAAATCATACAGTTACTGAATACCCCCAGCCGCAGTCGTGTTCTTTTAATGCTTAACTCCGTGACCTCACAAAAATAATTGCTGGGAAGCAAATTTACTTAGCCCTCTGCCTTTATTTGCTGACCAAGGGGCTCAGCCGATAGTCATATTGTTTATGGAAATGCGGGAGGGCGTAGGGTGTGGGGAGGAAAAAGAACACAATTTGGCTGGGGAAGATGGATGTATTGAAAGGATTCAAGGGATTTTGTCTTTGCTTTATAATTGGAGTCAGGATTTCCCTTCAAGTTACGCACTGCAGATGGGAAACTTCTCTGGGTCCCTCTGCCCAAAGCCCTGTTAAGCCCTAGTCTCCCTGGGTTGGCATCTGGCTTTTTAAATCCTTGTCATTTTTAGGAGTATGATAATGATCACCTCTTGCCCACTGAATGGGCTTTTTCAGATGCTGAGAATGTCTTTAGGCAGAAAGAAAAGAAATGGATTCGAAATGATCAGTCTGCTTTGGAGGCGGTTGTGCACTTTGGTTTTCGAATCTCAGAATTTCCACGGGTGGCTCTCAACTGGGCTTGGAATTTTACTTGTGAGCATCTCGGCAGGGAGCCCCAAACAGCCTTATTTCCACACCCTCGTTTTAGAAGAAGACCGATGAGATGAGTTTGATTGCAGGGGGGATGACCCCACTGATTTGGGGACTGCCTCGGTGGGGCAGGAAAGTAGGGAGATCTTCCAGACTTTTTATTTGGAAAATCACAACCTGGGTTGGCAGCAACAGATAGGAAAAAAAAAAAGTGATATTACCAAAAAGCAAGTTAGTGACAGGACTTTACCAGGCCACCTCCAGCTTAAGCCCCTCGAATGCAATACCGAAAGTGGCTTCCTTAGCAAAATCCTTAACCAGCCAATCAGTCAAGCCATCTGATAACTGCTTATCTTCTCTAATGCGATTGAGATTCTGTTTGATGCCCCTTTGCATTCCAATCGCAAAGCTCATCTTAGGTAAGCACCTTGAGGAGAAAAAAAATTCATGAGCCTCAGCTTCTGCATGCACGGAATTTTCTCCTCACAATAGAAGGAAACATGTTAAGCTGGGTGGGGGTGGGGTGGGGGTGTGGAGGCAGGTGAAAATCTTTGACAGGGAGGGGTACAGTGTTCGGTTTACACGCAGTGCACACACACACAGCAAGGTGCAACACTTTATTCCGGCTAATGGCTGAGAAACAATAAAAAAAAAAAAAAGGCTATTTCACGAGGCATAAGAACGTTATGCGACTCTATTTCCATCTCCGTTAAGAAAACTTTATCATAACGCAGCGCCCAGCCTCTGGGGCTAAAATAGTGAAGCAAAGCGATCCTATGAGCCAGGGAAACATGGGAGATGAACCAGTTAGTCTGTTCTCCATTTTCGGCCCCCTAACTAGGCAGGAAGAGTGAAAAACGTGTGTAAGGGAAGATATCCAGAATTTGTGATGATCGGAACTTGAGGTCCCCCCCCCCCCCCGCATTCACAGTCCCTTTTATGATCGGCTCTAAAGTGAGACAGAAGTGGGGCGCCTGGGTGGCTCAGTCAGCTGAGCATTCGACCCGACTTTGGCTCAGGTCATGGTCTCGCCGTTGTGGGATCGAACCCCTTGTCAGGCCCTGCGCTGAGTGTGGAGCCTGCTTAGGGTTCTCTCTCCCTCTGCCCCTGCCCCCTGCTTGTGCACGCGTGCTCTCTCTCTCTTTCTCTCAAAAAAAAGAAAAAAAAAGGTGGGGGGATAGAAGCAGAGTGCCCTCTCATAACAATAAAGTAAATGGGAATAGCCTGGCACACAGTAGGTCCTCAAAAGAATCTTAGCTGTCGGTTTTTTTTTTTTAATGTTTATATATTTTTGAGATGGAGGGGGGCGGGGAGAGGCAGAGAGAGAGGGAGAGAGAGAATCCTGTGAAATCATGACCTGAGCTGAAATCGAGTTGGAGGCTTAACTGACTGAGCTACCCAGGCGCCCCTCTAATCTGTGTCTTTATATTTAAAGTTGGTTTTTTGGCCCCTGTCTTTTTTTTTTTTTTCTTAGAGAGGGGCATCGAAAGACAGAGAAAGAGCATCCCAAGCAGGCTCCATGCTCGGCCGGGGAGCCCAAGGCGGGGCTCGATCCCAGGACTCAACTGACACGCAACTGACTGACCCACCCAGGTGGCCTGGCTCTTGCCTTTTTATGCAGCCCGACAAGCTCCGGTTTTTTAATCGGAATGTTTAGGTCATTTACACATTTATACTTAGAGTGATTTTTTTCTATGGTTGGAATTAAGTCTGCTATCTCGCTCTTTGTTTGCTATTGTCTCATCTTTTTATTTTTTCTTGCTTTCTTTTGGATTGAGTTTTTAAAAACATTTTTTTTAAGTTCAGTTTTTTTTTTTGTTTTTGTTTTTTGTTTTGGAGACAGAGTGAGAGAGCAGGGGAGGAGTGCACAGAGAGAGAGAGAGAGAAGGAGAGAGAAAATCCCAAGTGGGCTCCATGCTAATACCATGCAGGGGCTCAATCCCATGAACCCGTAGAGCGTGACCTGAGCGGAAATCAAGAGTCGGATGCTCCACCGACGGAGCCGCCCACGTAGCCCATGGTTCAAACCTTTTTGCCCACTTTTTTAACAACTCTGGAATCTGGATAACGTCTGTGATCAATTTATTTTGAAATAAAAAACAAATGGCCCCCACAAAATAAAACCAAACTCGGAAAGTTCAACTTGTTTCAAGTTCAGTGACCAGGAGCCAGGGTGGGAGACAAATCTGAGAATATTTTCTGGAATTTATCGAATTTCAAGTACCCTGAGGAAGAAAATGGGTCTGTCAGGTTTGAGGCTACACAGCCGGGGGGCTCTGGGTAAGTGGGTTTAGAAAATAGTTCTCATAGCGAATGGCCAGGGGGAGCTGAATTCTGATGTTCCGCTGTTCCTCCCCAGCACGGTACGTCTTCTCATGGTTGTGTTCTCAGAGCTTACCACAATGACTAGCATAGAATCACCGTGCAATAGACAGGAGTAAGCATGAGAGGCTGGGTCAAACCCTTCAGTGTCAGGAATTCAGCATCCAAATTTAAACCTGGTCACTGTTGGTACCAATATGCAACCAGAGTTCCCTCCCCTCTGCCTTTTTTTTTTTTTTTTTAAAGATTTTACATTTAATTTTGTTTTGTTTTGTTTTTAAGTTTATATTTGAAAGAGAGAGAGAGAGAGAGAGAGGGAGAGCAGAGGAGGGGGCAGAGAGAGAGGGAGACACAGAATCCAAAGTGGGCTCCAGGTTCTGAGCTGTCAGCCCAGAGGCCCCCCACGGGGCTCAAACTCACCAACGGTGAGATCATGACCTCAGACGAAGTCGGACGCTTAACTGACTGAGTCACCAGGCACCCCAAGATTTTAACTCTAAGTAATCTCTACACCCAACATGGGGCTCAAACTCACAACCTCAAGATCAAGAGTCACGTCTCCACCGACTGCGCCAGCCAGGCACCCCTCCATTTTTTTTTTTTTTTAAAGAATACTCTAAATATAAAGCTAGGAGGCCACTACTTTCTTTCCCCCTACAATTGCCAGCCCATCTCTCTTCCCAAATTGAATTTCTGGGTATATGTGAATCAGTATTGTGAGGATGGCCATTACGGGGAGGGAGAGAAATCTCTGTGCCTTCGCGATAAGGCCACTAAGTAGATCTAATGTCTGGGACAGAGCTGAAGCGGAGGATAACTTGGACCTAAAGGCATCCAATTTGAGGAGTTTTCCTTAACCTTTAAGGCTAAGTTTATTCTCCATGCTAACTCTGGCAGAGGAGCCCCAAGGTGTGCTCTGATAGGCTCAGTGTGAGCCCTTGCTCATCTCTGAACCAATCAGGGAGGCACTGTTGGTAGGAGACTGGAATAGAGCTCTCTAATTGGCTGATCTCTAGGTGAGTGGGTGGGGGAGACACAATAAGACACCTTGATTGGCAGTCTCCCCACGGTCCAGGTGGGGAGGGAGTTCTCCAAGGAAAGCAGAGTGGCCATGGAAGAAACCTTGCTGGAAGACAGGAGCAATCTATTGCCCAACCCCAGGGGCCATCATTCTCAGAGAATCACACGGACGTAAATGTCCTTCGTCCTTGCACAAATTGTGTGTGTGTGTGTGTGTGTTCACTTACTTTAATAACACTACATTTACGATGTTACCACCATGGAATGTAAATTCAGGTCAGACAAGAAAATTCCACAAGTGCAATAAAGCATTCTGAAATATACCAAAGTTTGTGTATAATGTCTGACCAAACCACCTTGCTGACAAATCACTAATCACTTCGATTATACGTAATTTGTTCACATCTATGCTTCTTACAAAGAAACATAAACAAATTTCATACATTTAAAAAGTGTTTTCCATTTACCTTTGCGTTAGTCCTTAAAATACACATTCCCATTTCCAGATGACATTTAAAAATTATTCTAATACAACAGCAGCATAAATATAATTCTGCAGCTATAAAAAAAGCTGAACTGGGACCCATACTGAAGTTATTCTCATGTGTACACAGGATTCTGAAATAAATACTACTTCTAAGCAGCTGTCATCAGGTTTTTAGGTTTGGTTTAAACACACACACACACACACACACACACACACACACACACGTTCAGTTGTGGGCAAGCATATTCTATGCATCGCTCTGAAAGGGGTCGAAGAGCCCTAGAAACTGAAGTGCTCGACCAGGCTGCAAAACAGGCAGAAAAAAGTTAAATTAAAGAGGATTCCTACAGAACATCCAAAGCACGTGACAATCTGCAGCCACTGGGAGGAGTTCGGGATTGCCAGGTTGTTCTCTTTGCCACTCATTTCGTCAGAAGACTTTAAGAAGATGCATGTTTTACCGCTAACGAGTACGTTTATAAGTGACGTGTTTCCTTTGGGCTAATGGGACTCCCCGGAATGACCCGGCTAACTAGGTATTAGTAATTTGGTTACCAGGCAAATTGAGCCTGCAAGAAAGGAAGACAATATTTAAATTCCCACGTTGTTGTCTGACCCACTCAAGCCATTTATTTTCAACATATAAACTCACCATGAGATGTACAGAGCAAGCACCACCAACAACACCAGGATGGCTTCTCTTTTTCTTTTTAAATGTTTTTTTTTTTTTGGAATGTTTATTTTTGAGAGAGAGAGAGAGACCGAGCATGAGCGGGGCAGGGGCAGAGAGCGAGGGAGACACAGAATCCGAAGCAGGCTCCAGGCTCTGAGCGGTCGGCACAGAGCCCAACGCGGGGGTTCGAACTCACAGACCGTGAGATCATGACCTGAGCTGAAGTCGGACGCCCAACCGACTGAGCCACCCGGGCGCCCCATGACAGCTTCTCTTTTTCCAAGGTTTAGGTTTTGCCCAGAATTCCTTACACATGGAATAGCCCATACCCAGAGTCATTGCTCCCACGACAAAGCCTTGGGTTGCCACGCGCACGTGGATCAGCTGAACAGACATTCTAGTACCTCCCCTGCTCTTCAATTGATATGGTCCATACGCAACAATTGCTGCAAAGCCTGCCATTCCGCCGGGAACAAACGGTGCCTCCCTAGCCTTTCGGATCCCTGATCATCATACGAAGAAAGAGAAACATCCGTGCCGGCGGACAAAGTGACTGAAGGATCTGCAACGACAGGAACTCTCAAGCTCCAACTGGTCTCCGTCCTCGCACAAAATTCTAAAAATGCTACCTCAGCTGCCCTGTGTTAACATAGTAAAGCAGACTCACCCAACAGGAGGCACTTCAGTGTCCGAGTACTTCTAGGTGATGGGCCTTCCTCTGCTTTAGTCCGGATGTGGCTTCTCAGGAGCTGGCAGCCTATGACCGAATGATGCATTTATTTACCTCCAAATCATACACGTCCGTTATTGATTTCAAAACAGTATATAACGTGAAGGCATGACCTGATGACGGGGACCCAATCACTCTACAGATCTGTACTGAGTTCCCAGCAGCATACCAGACTCCTGCTTTTTGTTTGGAAGTAAACTCTGAACCCTACGTGGGGCTTGAACTCACGACCCCAAGATCAAGAGTCCCATGCTCGGGCACCTGGGTGGCTCAGCTGGTTCAGCGTCCGACTCTTGGTTTCGGCTCAGGTCACAGTCTCACGGCTGGGGGGTGAAAGCCCCGTGGGGGGCTCTGCGCTGACATCCGAGGAGGCTGCTCGGGATCCTTTCTTTCCCTTCCTCTCTGCCCCTCCCCAGGGGAGTGCACGCACACGTGCTCCCTCCCCCCCCCAATAAATAAATAAAATAAAATAAAATAAATAAAAAATAAAATAAAATAAAATAAAATAAAATAAAATAAAATAAAATAAAATAAAATAAAAAAGGAGTCCCATGTTTTATTGACTAAGCCAGCCAGGAGCCCCTAGTATAAATTGTTTTCCGTACCCGGACTCTTGGCTGCTTTTCACTCTGGGTCCTCGTTTTATTTTTTTTTTTTTAATTTTTTTTTCAACGTATTTATTTATTTTTGGGACAGAGAGAGACAGAGCATGAACGGGGGAGGGGCAGAGAGAGAGGGAGACACAGAATCGGAAACAGGCTCCAGGCTCCGAGCCATCAGCCCAGAGCCTGACGCGGGGCTCGAACTCCCGGACCGCGAGATCGTGACCTGGCTGAAGCCGGACGCTTAACCGACTGCGCCACCCAGGCGCCCCGAGGGTCCTCGTTTTAAAAGGTAGTTGCTACTACCCTTCCACCACTTGTGGTGCCTTTCAGTTAGGTAGCCACTGAGTTTTAAGGACGCTGCCTCTGGAGCGGGACACCGAGCAACTAAGACGCGTCCATGGCCCTTCCCCTTTGGGAGCAAGCAGCCTGTCTGGGAAGGCAGGACCGTCTCACGTGAACGGCAGAGCGGGAGTCCTTCCCGAAGGTGGACGACAAGGGACATCTCAGCCACTCGCGAGCCTCTTTGAGCCTCTTCCCCATTAGCAGACTGTTTTCCACTCATGCAGCTTCTTTGGGTTTCCAGAAAACAGCAGGACTGCTTCCCAAATCCCACAGGCATTCCCTTACGGTAACAGACTCCGGCAGAAAACAGATATCGGGCACCTGCTCTTTGTCATGCCTGGTCGTGAGCAAAGGGGGTGGGGGAGTGATCGAGGCCAACAAGGTGCTGACGTTCGGACGGGAAAGGACAACAACACACACACGACCAGAAATAGAAACGTAGCACATCAGGAAGTGATACGGTTCCCAGGAAAGACACGGCCAGGTAAGGGCCAGTGTGGGCCTTTTAAAATAGGTCTGAAGTGAAGTCTATTCACCTGCCCTCGAATGTGGGCTGGACTGAGAGCCCACATCTAACAGAATGTGGTAAAGCCGTGTGATGTGGTTTCCAAGGATACAGATTCTGCCTGGCCCTCTTTCGACGTCCTGGGACGCTCACCCTTAGAATCCGGCTACCACACTGGGAGGAAACTCGGGCCACACAGAGAGGCTATGCTGAGGGTTCCAGGTGACAGCCAGCCTGTGAGTGAGAGGTCTTCAGGTGATCTCAGGCCTCAGCCTTTTTGCCTTCCAGCTGAGGTCCCAATCAGTGTGGAGAGACAGAAGCCATTCCGCCCTGTGCCCTTTCTGAATCTGTGGCCCACGGAAACCAAGTGAGATGATAAATCATTACTACTGCTGTAAGCCATCAAGTTTGGGGATAATCTGTTACGCAATAAGGGATCATGAATGCAGGGGGAGGAGAGTGAAAGAAGGTGGAGGGTGGCAGGGGGTGACGGCTAAATAGGATGGTTGAGGGGCCAGCGGAGCAGAGACCTGAATGAAGTGGAGAGCGAGTGATGCAGATAGAGAAGAGCTTTCAAGGGACAAGAGCACGTGCAAAGGCCCTGTGGCAGGAACGTGCTTGTGGTTCTGGTTGGCATCGCTGGAGAGATGTGGGAGAGACGGAGGGGTAGGGAGCGAAGTCAGAGAGATGGGACAGGTGTTGCAGATTATGTCAGACCAGCGATCAGAATTAAGCAGAGTGACAGTGCGATCTGGGCCAAGGTTTCAGATGGTTATTCTGGCTGCTGCACAGAAAACAGTCACCAGTAGGGAAGCCCAGTGGTTACTTGCCCTTAGAGCGGTGGAGGGCTAGCACAGTGGAGGTGAGAAGTAGTGAGTCTCTGGATATCGCAAGGCAGTGTTGACAGGACTCACCTTTTGACTGGGTGCAGGGTAGGAGACAAGGGGAAGCTGGCAGGCCGACGAGCCTCCGACGGAGCCGGGATCCTGCTTGAAGTGCTCCAAGCGCGGTCCACGGGCCAGTGGCCCCAGCAACACCTGCATCATGTGGGTGCTTGCTCGAAGCGGGGACTCTCGGGCTCCAACACCACCTGCCGACATTTAACGGGATCCCCGGGTGGTCCCCGTGCACATCGCACTTTTGAGAAATGCTTTTCGAGGTTCCTGCTCACTCTTGGCTGCACGTTGGAAAAGGTCTGGAAAGCTTCTAAGAAACACCGCAATGCCTAGGATCGGGGGCGGAGGGGGGTCGGCCCGGCAGTTTTCAAAGCTCCCCAGGTGATTCTAATTCTTCGATTCTCCTCCAGCTCGTCAGCGAATTCTACTGGTTCCGCCACAAAAATACATCCCGTGTCTGACCACCTCTGATCCCCTCCGTCACTGCCACTTTTGTCCCGGATGCCATCATCCCCTACCTGGATGTCGGGATTTCACAGGCCCCCGGAATACCCAGTCAGGAGGGGGACCAGTACCTTAGGCCAGTGGCTCTCAAACCTCAGCGTTTCTCAGCAAGTGCGAAAATCACTCGGGGGGGGGGCGGGGGGGTTGTGCAAACGCTCACTGTTGGCCGGCACCCCCAGAGTCTCTGATTTAGTAAGTCGGGGGCGGGGACCGAGAATTTGCTTTTATGACAAGTTTACAGGTGCTGCTGACGCTGCTGGCCTGGGACCACATTTGGAGCACCACGGTGGAATAGTTTCGGCAAGCACCGCTTCCGGCTGGAGCACGTGGAATGAATTACTACGTGAATTACTACGTGGAATCCGTACGCCCTTCTAAGACCTGACCCCGCAGAGCACTGCCTTGATCCATTTCCAGAAAGGTCTCCCCTGATCCAGATCAGGACAGGTGCCGCGTGAATTGAAATGAACTCATCTCTTCGTCTAGGTTGGCCGGGGTAGGAAAGGGAACTGTTTGGACGGGCAGGATTCAGACCAGGAGAAGTGAGGAGAAGGGAAGAAGGTGGCTTTTCCAGGACGCTTGGGATCCAAGCTCCAGGGGAAGCAATGGGGTGAAGAGTTGAATACCTGTGGTCCAGACAGAAAAACTCAAAACGAGACAGTTCACTTTGTCCTTGGCCGATACTTCCCAGCCTCGCTGGGATCAAGACATAAGTACACTTGTGTATGAAATGTGCCTAACGAGTCAGAGTACCCAGGCTGGAAATTGGTTCACTACGTTCCATTAATAGAGTGGACTCATGGGTGCCTGGCTGGCCCACTCTCACTTCTGATAACATTTTAAAATTAAGTCTTCCTTTTTGGGGATGTACGTTTCGATGTGTTTCAACACATATACCGATTTGTGTAACCACCATTACCATCAGAACACACAACGGCCCCAGCACCCCAAAGGACTACTTTGTGCTACCCCCTTCCAGTCACACCCTCCTCCCAGCCCTAAGCTGGGACTGTAGACCTGAGTCTACACTGGGGAGAAGTGAACGGAGCCGTGAAGATCAAAGACACGTGGGCTCAGAGACCCAACAGATCAAGAGAGAGACGTTACCGTAACCTAAGCACCTACAGGTGCAGCCTGGAGTGCTGGTTGAGAAGGGCTCTGAGGCATCGAGGGACAGGTGAAGAGTGCGGCGATCGATTAGTGATGTCTCTCACGGTCACAGGCTGGTGGTGAGGGGTCCACGTGCTGGCTGGTATCGTTAGGGTCAGGGCTGGATTGCCTACCACAGGAGCATGGGGAAGGGCCCAGGGAATGAAAGAGAAAAACCCCAAGCCCAAACCGGGCACCCACGTGTGTTGTGTATTAGATCTGAGGTACTCCACCTTTGTTTACACCGTTTTTCTTTCATTGTGCTCGGAGACATCAGAAAACATGGCTTCCTCATAAATGCATAAAATCTTGGGGAGACAGAATTAAAGTAGAAGAAAAACCGGGTAAGTTATGTCCATCTGGGTATTTATATAAGTGCTTAAAACCCCAGATTGATTACAATTCGGAGCTATCCCAGAGGGCCTCAAACACAACAATACTGAAAGGAAGCGAGTTAATCATCAAAGAGAAAACTAGGAAACAACTTGATGACCCAGCAGTAGGAGACCGTGGGCTGTCCAGAGGAGAGCCGTCTACAAAGAGGCACCGGGAGGGAATTTTGGGGGCTGACGGAACTCTTCTGAATCCTAATTGTGTGGTGGTCACACAACTCTCAGAGTGCGTCAAAACTCATAGAATGTAGACACATGTGCAAAGTGGATAATAAAAGAAACCCCTAAAGTCTGTTTAAATATGATGCTATAGAACTTTGTCAAAATGGGGTACACCCACCTCTGGGTGTAGGCAAGATGACTGACAATAATATGCAGATGAACATTTGAATTGTATTAGTCATGTATTTATATTCATTCCTATTAGAAGAATGTATAGCTAGTTCATCAAGCCCACACTTTCGAGAAGACAACTGCATAACGTTAGGCTAAGAAAAAAAATGTGAGTTGCTTTAAAGGAAACTATTAAGTATCTGTACAGCCATTAAACACATAAGCAAAATTTAGATTGGGATACGGGAATAAGGCTGGGAAAACACTGTTCAAAGGCTCTGCCCTCGTGGCATTCACATTGTAGCAGATGCAGAAAAACACGTTAGGGATCCGCAAAGAATTTCGCGCAGTCACAAAAAATTTGAAAAATGGGTTACAGAACATATATTCAGAATGATGTCAATTTTATAAAAGAAGTGAGCAGTCATGCAGAGGAAACGAAATGAAAGACATTCAATGTTAACACCACCTATCTGGAAAAAGAGTTGTGGTTTTTGGGGGGTTTTTTTAGTTCTATTTTTTTTTAAGTTTCTATTTAACTAATTTCTACACCCAACGCGGGGCTCGAATTCACGACCCCAAGATCAAGACTCACATGGTCTTCCGACTGAGCCCACCAGGCACCTTGGAAAAATAGTTTTGAAGATACATTATTTGCATTTCTTTTTGTCCTTATGGCAGCAAAGACAGAGCCAAATTATGTGTGTTAAGTCCCTTGACATCTTTCCCTTATGTATGGTTATGCTACCAACTAAATATACAGTTAGTTCCGTTAATTTTTTATTCTCTTCTCAAGTTTTGGGGATTGCTTTCTTTTTTTTTAATTAAAGAATTTTTTTTTAATGTTTGTTTTTGAGACGGAGACAGAGTGCGAGTGGGGGAGGGGCAGCGAGAGAGGGAGACACAGAATCTGAAACAGGCTCCAGGCTCTGAGCTGTCAGCACAGAGCCCAACACGGGGCTCGAACTCACAGACCGTGAGATCATGACCTGAGCCGAAGTCGGACGCTTAACCGACTGAGCCACCCAGGCGCCCCCGTGATTTTTTTCACGTAGGCAGACAAGTATATGTATTTGTGTCTTGCCCCCCGTCCAAGACGGTGAGCAGCAAAAGAAGCAGACACACTTCTCCCGGCCTTTCCCGCAGGGCAGTGTGCTTTGGGGACCCCTCTGTGTTGGGGAACACAAACAGATATTCCTCGTTCCTGTGGAGCCTTGGTCGTGTGGAGGCACCGTGGTTAATGGATCCTGTCCACTGGTGATGACTGGGTCCCTTTCAAAGATGGAGGAAAACCTTCCTGGAGACCCAGGCAGATTTGTTGTCCTGTCTCACCGGCTAGAATGATGTCAAGCCCAGAACTGTACTCACTGCCCAACAGGACACGCAGGACCACCATTCCTCTTTGGGGATACGGCTCCCCAGGAGGAGATGGGCCTGGGAGCTGGGAGGCACCAGCCTGCTTCCCTCTTGGGCCTCAGTTTCCTCAAGTGCCTAAGAAAGGGTTTGAAAGAGAGGAGTCTTTCCAAGCTCCTGCTTGTACTCACCTGTGAATCCCCTTGTACAATTACTTAATATTTTCTTTTATGCTATCTCTATTTGGACTCCCTTTTTTCCATCTAGCCTCATCCTCGCAAATAATACCTGTAAGGTGGTCTTAATTGGCTTGTTGTATATTTTTCTTGTCTTCCTTCCTTCCTTCCTTTTTCTTTCTTTCTTTCTTTCTTTCTTTCTTTCTTTCTTTCTTTCTTTCTTTCTTTTTCTTTCTTTCTTTCCTTCCTCTTTCTTTCTTTCTTTCTTTCTTTCTTTCTTTCTTTCTTTCTTTCTTTCTTTCTTTCCTTCCTTCCTTCCTTCCTTCCTTTCTCCTTCCTTCCTTCCTTCCTTCCTTCCTTCCTTCCTTCCTTCCTTTTTCTCTTTCTTTCTTTCTTTCTTTCCTTCCTTCCTTCCTTCCTTCCTTCCTTCCTCTTTCTTTCTTTCTTTCTTTCTTTCTTTCTTTCTTTCTTCCTTCCTTCCTTCCTTCCTTCCTTCCTTCCTTTCTTTCTTTCTTTCTTTCTTTCTTCAATTTAAGTAGGCTTCACACCCCAAGTGGGGCTTGAACTCACAACCCTGAGATCAAGACCTGAGCAGAGATGAAGAGTCAGACCCTCAACCCACTGAGCCACCCAGGTGCCCCTTGTTATATATTTTTCTAAAAGCCATTAAAATATATACATAATTATTTCAGTAAAAACGGTTTATCAGTATACTACCTAAAATTATCTCAGTTGTACCACTAGTAAAATGTGTACCGCCATTTAGGAATTACTGAAATAAATCGACTTTAGGATTCCTTTCAAAAATCCACTGTCCCAGGATTTTTTATTGCATGGCGAAAGAAAAAAAAAGAATGTGCTGAAAACAAAATAAGATTAGGAAAAATATCACTGAAAATGCAACGTGATGGGGCACCTGGCTGGCTCTGTGGGAAGAACAGCAGTTCTTGATGTTGGGGTCATGAGTTCAAGCCCCATATTGGGTGTAGAGATGAATAAATCAAATCAATAAACTTTAGAAAAATGCAGCGTGCTATACTGGATTGGGTCCTGGAACAGGAAGCAGAACATCAGTGGGAAATGGATGCAATCGTAATGAACTGCAGAGTTGAGTCAATAGTATTTTACTCAAGTTAATTTCTCAATTTTGACAAATGTACCATTGTATGTAAGATGTTACGATTAGGGGAAAATGAGTGAAGAGTGTGTGAGATCTCTTGGGGCGCCTGGGTGGCTCAGTCGGTTAAGCGTCTGACTCTTGGTTTCCGCTCGTGGTCATGATCTCACGGTTTTGTGAGTTCGAGCCCCACATGGGGCTCTGCACTGGCAGCGAGGAGCCTGCTGGGGATTCTCTCCCTCTCCCTCTTTCTCTGCCCCTCCCCCACTCACGCTGTCTCTGTCTCTCTCAAAATAAATAAGTAAACTTAGAAAAAAAAAAAGACTATGTGAGAACCCTCAATTCTATCTTTGCAATTTTCCTGTGAAATTAAAATTATTCCCAAATAAGAAATACATTTTATTTTGTTATTTTAAAAAAACTTTTTAAAAATGTTTATTTATTTTTGACAGAGAGAGAGAGAGAGAGAGAGAGAGATACAGAGCACGAGAGGGGGAGGGGCAGAGAGAGAGGGAGACACAGAATCCGAAGCAGGCTCCAGGCTCTGAACTGTCAGCACAGAGCCCGACGCGGGGCTTGAACTCACAAACCGCGACCTGAGCCAAAGGCGGACGCTCAACCGACTGAGCCACCCAGGCGCCCCAGAAATACATTTTAAAAAGATCAGTTCTGAAGTTGGAACGATCTTTCAGCTTTTAAGTATCTGTTGCTGCCCTTAACGATAGTCGCTGACATGACTACCTGTGGAATTTCTATAAACAGCTTTGGGATTAGGCAAGTATTGAAGTGTTCAGGTAGCTCCAAAACAGATAATAGAGATTCTCAGATGGAGGAAAGGTGATCTGGACGTTTTTTCCCCCTTTAGCATTCTAAAAAAAAAAAAAAAAAAAAAAAAAAAAAGCTTCACCATGACCTTGAGACATTCTTCTTCGGGTACCATGAGATTCAGGGCCCTGGCACCACAGGACGCGCCCACGAACCAATCCATGCATATGGATCAGGGGCCAGATAGCCTACTTGTGTTTCCAGAAATCTGGGGGGCACCACTTCCCAAGGAGAGGATGTAGCCTCTTTGAAATTTGACTCTTGAAAAGTCGGGCTGCTGGACATTCACAAGGAAGAAAGGAAAGTGCAGGTCAGTAAGACTTGCTGAAAATAAAACACGCATTAGCATAGAGAATTCCCCATAACCAAGATTAATGCCTTTTTAAGCCAAACTAGAGCACAGAGGTATATCTTTTAGGCTCATTGCCACTAGCAGATTGCAGAGAAAAAGAAAGACAGGCTTGGGGGCGGGGGTTGGACAAGACCCACGTACAGAACCGCAAAGAACAGGAGTGAAAAGAAATAACCCTGGAGTTATGCAGAGAATTTAATCAGCACGGGGCTCGGGTTTATTAGGCATGTATTTGAAATTTAAATATGTTCTGGGGACAATGCCTTTTGACGGCGTGGCCAGGAGCTTGCCCAATTGGAGTCCGGCAAGTTTATTAAGAGGAAGGTGTGCTCAAACAAAAAATAACAGGGTAAGGGCTCCCCCTTCTTGGACAGCCACACGGAAAAGACTTCTGTGGAATCCCAACTCTTTACCCGACACACCCTGCGTCTAGGACTGTATTTACTCAGCAGGCACCCTTTCTCCCCTTTAAAATTTTTATTTGTGATTAGCAGTTACTCATTGCACAGCTATTTAGGGAGATTTTAATATCCTTGCATATGGTGCTTTTCCTCAGAACTGCAATACCGATGTCTCTCTTCGTTTCTGATGCTTCTGTTTGGGTAATATTTTGGCATTAAAAATATGCACTCAGAAGAACTGGCGAGTGGAGATATTCCCAGAGACATTAATATTTCAAATCAATGGTGCACTGGTTTAAAAAGCTTTCTGATGATGCCCCTTACCTGTTCATAACCCTTTCAACGTATGACGTTGTGGTTAGGCAGGTGGAATCTGGAATATGATTGTCTGGACCCAAACCCACATCCAAACCCTCCTCCAGCTTGATCTTGGCCAAGTCGCTTAACACTCTGTGCCTCATTTCTTCATTTATAAAATGGGGGTAATAGCACTGCCCACCTTGTTGGGTTGTTTTAAGGATGTGCATGCGCATAACATATGCATGCGTGTAAGTGTGTGCATATACATACCGCATAGATCACATTACATATGCATGTGTATATACAGCAGGTACAGTTGTATGCACAGCACGTTGAGAAAATTCTCAATCGATGGGAGCTACGGTTGTTTCGGCTTTTCTTAGTTGGTACCATTGAGGCTCTGCTGTGCTCCCGTATTCCCCAGAGCTGGTCTGGCCACGGGAGACCAGAAGAGCGTGGGATGAAGGCAGCCGGGGGGAGACCACAGAGAAGTGTGGCTGGAGAAAAAGAGGGCTAGAGGTCCAGGCTCAGAGCCAGCCCTTCTCCTGAAGCCTGGCAAACCCCTCGCCCCAGAGCTGGTCTGTCAGCTGATCCATTATCTCATCCTCTCACGGACTGTCCCAAGACCATTTATTGCAACCACGACTGACCTTCCCATCACTCCCACCTGGGACGACTCGGGCCAGTAGCTCAGATGGACCTCAATCCTTAGCGATGGTCCTCTTTTGGCTGGCACAGCATCTAAGGACAAAGCAGAGAAGGCAATGTTAATGATAGTTCACTTTGACGACAATAAAACATGACGACAAATGTTGTCGATACTACCCGAAGCAATCTACATATTCGACGCGGTCCCTGTCAAAATAACACGAGCATTCCTCACAGAGCTAGAATAAAGAATCCTAAAATTTGTATGGAATCAGGAAAGACCCCGAATAGCCAACGCAATCTTGAAAAAGAAAACCAAAGCTGGAGGCATTGCAATTCCGGACCTCAAGCTATACTACAAAGCTGTAATCATCAAGACAGTATGGTACTGGCACAAGAACAGACACTCAGATCAATGGAACAGAATAGAGAACCCAGAAATGGACCCACAAACGTATGGCCGACTCATCTTTGACAAAGCAGGCAAGAATATCCAATGGAATAGAGACAGTCTCTTCAGCAAGTGGTGCTGGGAAAACTGGACAGAGACATGCAGAAGAATGAACCTGGACCCCATTCTTACCCCAGACACAAAAATAAACTCAAAATGGATGAGAGACCTCAATGTAAGACAGGAAGACATCAAAATCCTCGAGGAGAGAGCAG
This sequence comes from Puma concolor, assembly GCF_028749965.1. NCBI lineage: Eukaryota > Metazoa > Chordata > Mammalia > Carnivora > Felidae > Puma > Puma concolor. Next base: position 131,175,873 of record NC_141669.1, read on the forward strand.
GCAACAATCTCTTTGACCTTGGCTGCAGCAAATTCTTATTTGACAAGTCTCCAGAGGCAAGGGAAACAAAAGTGAAAATGAACTATTGGGACCTCATCAAGATAAAAAGTTTCTGCACAGCGAAGGAAATAATCAGCAAAACTAAAAGGCAAACGACATATCAGATAAAGGGTTAGTATCCAAAATCTATAGAACTTGTCAAACTCAACACACCCCAAAATGAATTATCCAGTGAAGAAATCGGCAAAAGACACGAATAGACGCTTCTCCAAAGAAGACATCCAGATGGCTAACAGAAACATGAAAAAATGCTCCACATCACTCATCATCAGGGAAAGACAAATCAAAACCACCATGAGATAGCACCTCACACCTGTCAGGATGGCTCACATTAACAATTCGGGCAACAACAGATGTTGGCGAGGATGCGGAGAAAGAGGATCTCTTTTGCATTGTTGGTGGGAATGCACACTGGTGCAGCCACTCTGGAAAACAGTATGGAGGTTCCTCAAGAAATTAAAAATAGAACTACCCCATGACCCGCCATTGCACTACTAGGTATTTACCCAAGGGATACGGGAGTGCTGTTTCGAAGGGACACATGCACCCCCATGTTTAAAGCAGCGCCATCGACAATAGCCAAAGTATGGAAAGAGCCCAAATGTCCATTGATGGATGAATGGATAAAGAAGATGTGGTCTATATATCCAATGGAGTATTACTCGGCAATCAAAAAGAGTGAGATCTTCCCATTTGCAATTACGTGTATGGAACTGGCGGGTATTATGCGAAATTAGTCAGAGAAAGACAAATATCATATGACTTCACTCATATGAGGACTTTATGACACAAATGAACATAAGGGAAGGGGAATAAAAATAATGTAAAAACAGGGAGGGGGACAAAACATAAGAGACTTTTAAATACAACAGACTGAGGGGCGCTGGAGGGGCTGTGGGTGGGGGGATGGGCTAAACGGGCAAGAGGCACAAAGGGGGGGCACTTGTTGGGATGAGTACTGGGTGTTGTATGCAGGGGATGAATCACTGGATTCTACTCCTGAACTCATTATCGCACTGTACGTTAACTAACTTGGATGTAAATTAAAAAAAACCAACCCGCCCCCCCCCCCCCCAAAACCCACGGCTGTTAATTCAGCAAGATAATACTGTAGGGAAGGCAAAACTCTACCTCTTAGGGTCTCTGGCTTGGTCTGAGGAGAAAGTTGAGACAAGGCAGATTAACAGGAGAAACCCAGATTTTATTTAATAATTATTTTTCACAGAGACACGGGAGTCTTGGGGATGGCTTTGCCTTGATCTGCCCCACGCGGTTGTCCCCGCGCTGTGCTGCTCTTAGGCGTATGGTTATGTCTCCCATTAAAAACAGAACGGGGGCACCTGGGTGGCTCAGGGGGTCAAGCGTTGGACTCTTGGTTTCAGCTCAGGCCTGGATCTCGTGGTTCCTGGGATCAAGCCCCGCATCGGGCTCTGCACTGTCAGCTTGGAATTCGGTCTGCCCGTCCCCCGTTCACTCTCGCGCGCGCACACATGAGTGTCTTTGCGACGTGGAGCCAGCTTTCCCCTGAGTGACAGATCCGAGAGAGAGGCAGGCTGGTAGCCACGTTGACTTTTTTTTCTTTTTTAAGTAGAATACCTCATTTTATTCACATTTATTGTGGCAACTGGCCTCACCCGATTCATATCATCTCCCTTGTTTCTAATATATACATACACGTTTTTTTTTTTTTTCCCCGTCATTGAGATAAATTCACATACCATCAAATTCACCCTTTTAAAGTTCACCATCCAGGGGCGCCCGGGGGGGCTCCGTCGGTTGAGCGTCGGACTTGGACTCGGGTCACCATCTCGCGGTTCGTGAGTGCGAGCCCCGCGCCGGGCTCTGTGCTGACCGCTGGGAGCCTGGAGCCTGCTTCCGATTCTGTGTCTCCCTCGCTCTCTGCCCCTCCCCCGCTTGTGCTCTGTCCCTCTCGTCTCTCAAAATAAATAAACGTAAAAAAGAAAAGTACACTATTTGGTGTTGTTTTAGCATATTCACCAAGTTGCAAAATCATCACTGCTAATTCCAGACACACGTCTTTTATGACCTTGTCTCCGAGTCACAGACCTACATTTCTGCCATATCCTGTTGGTTAACAGGCCAGACCTATTCAGGGTGGCAGGCAGGGATGATTGGGACCGTCTGGGAGGATGGGTAACACAGTGCTTAGTAGAATTGGAATCAATGAATGCGTGAATGACTTTGTTAACCGAAGGGGAATGAAGCCAGACACTGAAGAGACCAACCCACCTTGTTAAACCCGACGGCCAGTTAATTCTCGGAGCTCGTCTTTCCGATCCTGCGACATAGCATCCGATGAGCATGCGACATAATGCGTCCTCCTCGAAACACTGTCTGGGCTTCCAGGACATGGCATTTGCCCGGTTTGCCTCCCAGTTCACAAGCCACTCCTGTGTGTCTCATGCTGGTTCTCCCTCGTCGTCCTGCCCTTGTCGGGCTGCCGGGCCCAGAGCTCAGTCCTGGGACTTTCTGTCCTCCGTTGACACCCACTCCTTTCATGGTCTCACCCAGCCTCTAAGGCTGGAAACGTCATCTGTCCATCAGCAAGGCGCCAGCTCTCTCACACCTGTCCCCGAACTCTGGGCTCAGGTAGCCACTGCCTCTGGGCACCTCCTCGTAGGCCCAGAGAAGCTCTCAAAGTAACGCGTTCGAGACCAAACAGCTGGTGTCCCTCACACCGGCCGTTCTTACACGATCCTCCAGTTTGGCTCAAGGCAACGCTATCCGGCCACTCGGCAAGAAAACAGGGGACTTCCTCGACTCCTTCCTTTCTCTGCCGTGCCCACGCAATCCACCCATCCATTTCCTCCTTCACCATGTTTACACTCTGACCAGCCTCTCCCTCTCCATTGCTCCCATCCCACTCAAGTCTCCATTGCTCCCATCCCACTCAAGTACAGTGTTGGCCTCCTAGCGGCTCTCCTGTGCCTCCTTCCGATCCCTCCCCGACGTTGCTCTACGCAGAGCAGGCAGAAGGGTCCTGTGGAGATTCGGGGCGGTGACATGGCCCTGACATGCCCAAGTCAGGAAAAGCCATTTCCGCGGCTCTCCCCGAGCTCTCTCCCCACCCCCTCCACCAGCCATACCAGTGCCACCAGTGCCCCAGGCATGATCCCACCTCTGGGCCTTTGCACTGGTGATTCCCTCAGTCTGGAACACTTTCCGCCAGATACCTCCATGCCTCCCTCCCTCCCTTGTTCTGCTCATCTTTCCCAATACCTTCTCTGTGACCTTCGCCGACCACCGGATATAAAATGGCAGACCCTACCCCTCACTCCGGGTTCCCCTGTCTACGATTTCAATCCATAGCTTGTCCGGCTAACAGGTTACACCTTCTACTTGGACTATTTCGAGTCTTGTCTGCGTCCCCTCCCTCACCGCCACATCGTGAGCGCTGTGACATCAGGGACTTTGCTTCATTTGCTGCTCTAGCATACGGTATCTAGCACCTGGTGGGGCTCAACCATTTTTGTTGGATGACTAGTATCTGTCCACTTGACTACTATCTATTTCACCTTCTAGAAGAGTCCAAGGAAGGCACTGTGTCTGTTTCTGCTTCATCCTGCACCTGGTAGCATAATGGTTGTTCAAAACGTTTTGTTGGGTGACCCTCCATGGCCCTTTAAGGGTTTCTGCTGCCCCCCCTGTAGCAGAAGTGAGAGCGGCCGACTACATTGGCCCAGCTGGTTACCTGTAGCCATGTGAGCGAGCAAGCCGACTGTGGCCAGACCTGCCCATTTGTCCAAAGAACCAGTGATCTGAATTCTTTTTTTTTTTTTTTTTTTTTTTTTGAGAGAGAGAGAGAGACAGAATGAGTGGGGGAGGGCAGAGAGAGAGGAGAGAGAGAATCCTAAGCAGGTTCCTCACTATCAGTGCAGAGCCCAATTTGGGGCTCGAACTCACGAACCGTGAGATCACGACCTGAGCAACAATCCAGAGTCAGATGCTTCACCGACTGAGCCACCCAGGTGCAACCCCCTTGGCGATCTGAATTCTTATGGGAATGCACCGAAGTTCTAAACGTTAGCAAGTGATTTAACATGTTCACAAATCGGCTCTGGTTTTCTTCATGACACCTCCCGCCGGCCCCAGCGCTTAGTGGCTTAATACAACCACCACGCGTGGGGCTCATCCCATCCAGGGCGGCTCAGCTGACCTCTCCAGATCAGATCATCCTTCCAGGGGACACAGGTTAGAATCTACACTGCCAGCAAGTAGAGAGGGCTTTTGTACCGAAGGAGGAAAACTCCTCCATCCCAGAAAAGGGTGGCATGAAATTAAGGTGACAAGGGAAAAGAGAGTCATGAGCCACCGGCTGAATAATTCAGCTTAATCCCCAGGAAGTGATTATCAAAGCATTAGGAAGGTGTTGGTGTGGACATGGCTGAAATAGCCTGGCAGGATGGAAACAAATTCATGTTGCAGGTGACAGGCCCCAGGGCAGCCCGTTCTGGATGCAATAATGACTGTATTACATGACGGGGGATAAGTAGCAATGGATACAGTGAACCAGAGCCCCCAAAGTAGGAGGAGCCCACACTTTGTGAGGCTATCAGGCTCACAAGTCACTTCCATTTTCTGAGACTCTCTATATATATACATTCTATATATACACAGAATAATTTATATACATTCTGTATAAACTGTACACAGAATATGTAATATATTCAGCATATACAATACAGGATATTCTGTATATATAATATATAATCATAATTATATATTAACATAACAACAATATACATTGTATTAGATACATGATATATTCTGTATAGATACAGAAAACATTAAAATATAGTTATTGCAACTCAACTGTGTGATATGCAATACTGTAGAATATTTTATTTTATTATATTTATGTATGTATTTACTCTTTCAAGCAAGCCTCACGCCCAGCGCAGAGCCCGCCATGGGGCTTGAACTCACCACCCGAAGATCAAGACCTGAGCTGAGATCAAGAGTCAAATGTTGAGGGGCGCCTGGGGGGCTCAGTCTGTTAAGCGTCCAGCTTCAGCTCAGGTCATGATTTCATGGTTCGTGAGTTTGAGCCCTGCACTGGGCTCGATGCTGTCAGTGGAGCGTGCTTTGGATCCTCTGTCTCCCTCTCTCTGCCCCTCCCCTGCTCTCTCTCTGTCAAAAATAAATAAGCTTAAAAACAAAAGTGATGCTTAAGCGAGTCATCCAAGTGCCCCATGATACTGTAAAATATTTTAAATGTATATAAAATACACACACACACATATATAAGTTTATATATGTATATGTTATAAATGATAACTTTTACCAGACTTCCCCCCACAAAAAGGAAAAAAAGAATCCTAAAAAGCAATGCAATATAATTGTGCTAGTCAGAAGATAATTAAAAAACACACATTTATCTATGCTGTGTACTGTGGTCCAGCGATGAGACACAAGTTAAAAGTTGTATGAAATCTTCCTGAAGGTAGATTATTAAAATTTTTTTAATGTTTATTTATTTAAAAAAAATTTTTTTTAACATTTATTTATTTTTGAGACAGAGAGAGACAGAGCATGAACGGGGGAGGGTCAGGGAGAGAGGGAGACACAGAATCCGAAGCAGGCTCCAGGCTCTGAGCCGTCAGCCCAGAGCCCGACGTGGGGCTCAAACTCATGGACCGCGAGATCGTGACCTGAGCTGAAGTCAGACGCTTAACCGACTGAGCCACCCAGGCGCCCCAATGTTTATTTATTTTTAAGAGACAGAGACAGAGTGTGAGCAGGGGAGGGGCAGACAGAGAGGGAGACACAGAATCCAAAGCAGGCTCCAGGCTCTGAGCTGTCAGCACAGAGCCTGACATGGGGCTTGAACCCACGAACCGTAAGATTATGACCTCAGCCAAAGCCGGACGCTTAACCGACTGAGCCCCCCAGGCTCCCCCTGAAGGTCGATTATTGAACAGGATTACTGGCCTGGGTTCTTCAGAAACACTAATGTCATGGGGGAAAGAAGGGTGGGGTGGGAGTGACGGGTATGCTGGATTTTAGAAGGGACACAGGACATACAACGACCGCATGTAATGCACGGTCCTTGATGGAATCCTGGCATGGATAAATCAACCATAAAGGATATTTCGGGGAAAACTGTGATCGTAGTTTAAAAACTTCCCTATTGGTTGAGAGACACAACCTGAGGGATTCAGGGACAAAAGTCAGGAGGTCTGTCACCTGAAACACTTGAGGGAAAAGAAATGATTGATGCAAATACGGCGAGCTGACAATGATTATTGCATCTGGACCTCTGGTGTGTGCGTCTGGATACGAACTCTGTACTTTTCTGCATATTTGCAAGTGTTCCTAATGAAAAGGAAAAAGAAAGCTTGGGAGCTGTGAGGAATATTACGGAATACATTTGTGTTTGATATATTCATGTGTAGTACAAACGAGGGTGTTCAAGAGAGCATAGGAGCATTTTGAGGGCGAGAGGTGTATAGGGCACACTGGCCTCTGTGTTCCCCATGCTTCTCTGTGACTCGAGTGAGACCTCATTTGAAGATAATGTCAAAAGTCCACATTTTAGACTCTTTGTAAACGTAAGGACAGGGCGGGATGGCTTCCTTTATCTCCCCGTGAGAGCAACTGGTGGTTATTGTCTTTTTCCTCCTTCATTTTATTCTGATAAAGATTATTCCAGAACATAGATATTCCAACGCCCCCAGGGACCCACCCAACTTCTTCTCATAAGTCCTCTGTTTACTTTTCAAAATAGGAGAGGGAAGGTGAGTTTGGAGATAAGGGATGCGGCTGATTAACGAGTTAACCCATTTCTGTTGGTTCAAGGGATCAAATTTCACTGTATTATCTGTAATGTGAATAGTTAACTTTCTGGGTGGAGGCTTCCATAAGGGAGATAAATTAAGAGAGTAAAAGTATAACCATAGCTTTTTTTTTCCCCCCCTCTCCCTGCCTGTCTCCCAAGTTTTCTAGTTGCGCTCTGAAATTTAATATTTTCAGCTATGACTTCATACTGAAGCTTGGGAAGACAGTACTGGTCGTGAATGCACGTGACACACAGGCACCAAATGAATTTCCTTTTTGATGAAGGAATGTCTGAAGTATCCGAGTCCACGAATGCAACATTTTACAGGCTTCTATACAATGAAATACAAGAGCGTAGGATCAAACATTCCAGTTTATCACGCAGATCTGGGATTGCCATTTATCTAGAACAGCCTCAAGTTTCAGAATGCAAACGGAGTATCTTCCAACACGAAAAAAATTCCAGAACGCTTCCAAGAATGGCCTTATTCTCACATTTGCCAAAACTCACCCATGGGGGAAAAAAAAGAACCCTGGTTATGAGCATTGACCAAGGAGGTTAATGCTGACAATTTTAATTCTCAAGGAACTTTGAGAGCTGAGGCAAAGGGATGGAATTAAACCCAGAGAAGACTGTATTGATTAAAAATCTAAATGTCTGACCTATCTCTGTTTATCTGCCTTCAGCAGGCAGGCAGGTTAGTCCTGTCAGTCAAGAGAGCATGGCTGAACTTAGAGCAACATTGCTTTTAAACGCACGCTCTAATGAGATTCCATGGAACACACGTCTACGTATTTTCCATGTGGGATAAAAATCATATTTTTATGATATGGATAAAACGTATTTTCCATGTGGGATAAAAATCAAACAGTAATAGTTACCAGCCTGATAGTGCATTCCTTAAGGATTCACAAAACCTTCACTCTGCTAATGGCAAAACTCAAACATGGCAGAAGCAGAAAGAAACCCACGTCCAGAAGTGATTCTTTCCAGCGCAGCTAACGCCTGGCAGTCAATTGACATTGTAGGTGCCTGTTACGCAGTAAACACGGAGACGGGCAAACTCAGGCCCGTGGGCCAGATCCGGCCCTCCCCCTACTCTTGGAGATAAAGTTGACTGGCATACAGCCAAACCCATTCCTTTATGTATTTATCGTCCAGGTCTCCTTACAAGTTGCAAAGGCAGAGTTGAGCAGTTAGGTCAAGGACAATCTGTTCGGCAAAGCCTGAAATATTTACGATGTGACCTTTTAGATATTAATGCCGTGAATGTTGGAACGAGGCAGGCCCAGATCCAGGATCCAGCCCTGCCTAGCTGTATGACCTTCAGCACAGTCCTTAAGATCTTTAAGTCTTTCTGCCTTTTAAAGGAGGCCAATAAGAACAATAATAGCTAAGTTTACTGAGTGTTTACAATGTGTCCGGCAATGTTCTAGGTGCCTTGAATGTAGTAATTCATTTAAGCCCACAACAACCCTATGAAAAACATGGCCGTCCCCAGCGTATAGGTGAGAAGCCAGAACCACGGAGAGGTAAAGTAATTCGCCTAAGCTTGCACAGCCAGGAGATAGGGGAGCTATCACCTCACATGGTAATTCTAAGGGAGGTCAGGCAAGCACCCAGGGTGATTAATTACCCCAATGCTGGAATATAGCAAGGCCTCAAAAAGTGACAGCTGTGGTTATTATTACATTTGAATATAAGCCATCAGAAATGAGTACATTAGTTCGGAGCTGACTCTCATAACCTCAAACTTCATGGAGTATTTAACTGACAGATTCAAGAGGAGCTAACGCCATGTGAGAAAGGTGTTTATCGTTCTGGGGAAGGTGATAGACTATGCAGTTTGTTTCCCTCAGTCACCGGAGCGTCAGTTTTTCAAACAGGATTGTGATGCTTTGAGATCGTCCAGAAAGTATCACAACTAATAATTCCATTAAAAATAAGAAGGAGGCAATGGCGCCCGGGTGGCTCAGTCGGTTAAGTGGTGAAGTGTCTGACTCTTGCTAGCCGCTCAGGTCTTGATCTCAGGATTGTGAGTTCAAGCCCAGCCCAGCATTGGGTGTAGAGCCTACCAAAAAAAAAAAAAAAAAAAAAAAAAAGAAAAGAAGGAGGCACAGGAAGAGGAAGAGGAGGAGGAAGAAGGAGAAGAAGTTGTCTCATGAACTCATGAAAATGGGAACAGAAGCTCAGTGTGTACTTCACAACTATGGTTTATGGTTGGCCGGTCAGTTATCGTCCTTCGTTCATAAGCCACAACACACACACACACACACACACACACACACTCTGAATTAAATTGGCTTTGTAGCTCATTTACTTTCTTTGCAACTACACAAGTCACATATTTGTTGTAGAAAATAAATAATAGGGAATAGAAAAACCATCACCCATCATCTCATCTTCTTGAAATAACCACCTTTAACATGCTGGCATTCTAGTTTACACACACACACACACACACACGCGTGCGTGCACGCACGCGCACACATCCCTTCCTGCTGGAACGGCAGAAACTGTTTCAACAGGTCACGATATAAAGCATTGAAATGAATGATGGTAGAACCGTGTTCCTGGAGGGCAGGTGGAGAGAAGACGGTCACTCTGTCCTCCGTGTGGCTGTACTCTCATCTTTTTTTCACCAAGCCTGACTCTCTCTTGAGGAAAAACCCAATGAAGATCAGTTTTTATGTTAAAAGATGTAATGGTTACAGTGAATTCAGAGCCAACATTTAAAGCACCCATACCGGTGCCAAAGATCTCCCTTCCAAAGGCGGAGTAGCCAGCATAAACCCACATACACTCCTTGGTGATCTAGAAAAGTCCGTCATTTGCTCAGTTTTCCCCAGGAGACGGAGTGGTTATTCAGGCAGTGTCCGCACAATTTCAAAACAACTTGTCAATTTGGTAAGGGGGGAAAAAATACCATCTAGTCAGTTGAGGAAAGCTATCAACCATTTGTCATGTAATCCAAACAAATGGTTGACTAAGTAAATCTACTTTTTAATTAGTTACGCTTATATTGCACAGACACTGTGTCACGTAAGACTTTTGGTAGCAAAACAAAAGACTGTGAAGATTTTAAAGGAGATCTTCCCAGGTCATCTTCTTTGGAACCCACCCGGGCTGAAAAAATGCTGTTGTGTGTTTACCTAAGTCCATGATTATTGAGAAAGAAGAAATAAAATAGACATAGGTGTAGGAATCTTTCTGGGCAAACCAGAAAAGAAAAAAAGAAGCTGACAGCTTTTCAACATAATGTTCAGGTACAACCAAACTGGCCCCTCAGGAACAAATCATGCAAATATAACCAAATTTAATGTATATTTGAAATAACAAAACAAAACTGAAAGGAAAATCTACTATGAAGGTAGCAGGTAGCTATTTCTTGAGCAATCTTTGTTTTCTTTTTGCTTCTAGGTGAGTTCTGATTTTCTTACAATGATCGTATAGATTATAACCACCTATGAAAGGAAAAAATAACAAAAACAAAAACAAGAATGAAACATAAAATAAAGGCCGAGGAGGTAGACTCACACCAAGGTGCTAAAGATAAGATGAGGTACAGACTTCTACACCTGGGCAAGTAAGGTTATTGTCTTTCCTTATCTTTAACACCTTCCTTAGCATTTTGTTTTGTGTTCAAAGAAAAGACTCAAGAACAGAGGCTACACTATCATTGAGTGAATGATCATAGAGATAATCAAGCATCAGATCAACACATGACAGGTCAGGGTGTCTGAAATTCTAACCCTCTGTGTGCTTACATGATCACACTTGGGAACCAAAATTATACTGTTTATCTATCTATCTACCCATCCCTCTAGCATCCACCCATATCCATCCACCCATCCATCCATCCATCCATCCATCCATCCATCCATCTATCCATCCATCTATCCATCCATCCATCCATCTATCCATCCATCCATCCATCCATCCGTCTATCCGTCTATCCATCCATCCATCCATCCATCCATCCATCTATCCATCCATCCATCCATCCATCCATCCATCCATCTATTCATCCATCCATCCACCCATCCATCTATCCATCCATTAAAGATATGACATAACAGGGAAGGGAAGACAGTGGACTCTGGAACCAAATTTCTTTAGTTTGAAACCTGACTCTACATCTTATTAACTCTCTGGCCTAGAATGAGTGACTAAATTTCTTGGATCTATCCTCCGGACTCATGGATCTGTATACTGTGAGTCATTTTTTTCTTCTCATAAAAGGTAGATCTTATTGGCAGCTAAGTAGTTTTGCAGCCTGCTTCCTGCCTGTAGAAGTTTGAGGGTTCAAAGGTCTCTTCATTTTGTATTGTCTCTATTCATTTCTCTTATTTAAAAAATTTTTTTTTTTCAACGTTTATTTATTTTTGGGACAGAGAGAGACAGAGCATGAACAGGGGAGGGGCAGAGAGAGAGGGAGACACAGAATCGGAAACAGGCTCCAGGCTCTGAGCCATCAGCCCAGAGCCTGACGCGGGGCTCGAACTCACAGAACGCAAGATCGTGACCTGGCTGAAGTCGGACGCTTAACCGACTGCACCACCCAGGCGCCCCTCTTATTTTTTAAAAAAATGTTTAATGTTTGTTTTTGAAAGAGAGAGAGAGGGAGGGAGAGACAGAGTGTAAGTGGGGAAAGGGCAGAGAGAGAGGGAGACGCAGAATCCGAAGCAGGCTCCGGGCTCTGAGCTGTCAGCACAGAGCCCGACGCGGGGCTTAAACTCACGAACCGCGAGATCATGACCCGAGCTGAAGTGGGACACTTAACCGACTGAGCCACCCAGGCGCCCCAATAAATGGTATGTTTTAAAAATTGGATAAAAATTTGTGTGTGTGTGTATATATATATATATATATATATATATAGCATTGGCCTCTTTTTGGAAATAAAATATATGCGTGTACATTTGCGCATGGCAGGAGTTAACAATCTGGAGCCCACTGGCCACATCAGGTCCCCTCTTGGTTTTGTGACTGTCCATTAGCTAAGAATGGTTTTTACATTTTAATCGTGAAGTTAAAAAAAAAAAAAAAAAAGACTATGCAGTCATTTGGCAAGAACAGTTGCTTGAGGCGTTGAGGACATTTTGCCTCTTGGACCACAAAGCCTAAAATATTTACTGTCTGGCCCTTTACAGGAAAAATTTGCTGCCCCCTGGTATACACCAAACAAACAAACAAACAAACAAACAAACAAACAAACAGAAGCTCTCATGGGTTGTATTGGAATAATGCAAAACAATCTCCCCATCTCAAGATCCGTTGAGAGGCAACCCTAAGTCCATCTGGTACCTTGTTTCTCCTTTGCCATGTGACGTAATATAGTCACGGGTTCCCGGGGCCCGAGACAGGCACATCTTTGGGGACTTCGCGGGCTACGGAGAGAGCTGTGTTGCCACAACCAATAGGGTGCAGATTCTTTACAGATAGTATTTTGTTTAATCCTATAAGGATCCTGGAATGTGTGTATCATTATCTCTACTTTGCACTTAAGGACGCTGAGGCTCAGACAGGTAAAGCAATTTGCTGAGGATCACACAGCTAGAGTGTCAGGAGGGTTGCCTTAGAGGCCAAGTCCGTGGGGCTCCGAAGTCTGGGTTTGCAAGCAGGCCAAGCCTGGCCATCACTGACGTGTGCCAAGCAATCTCTTCCACTTACTGGCTGCACCAGAAAGAGTACGGAAGCCTCGGTTAAATTCAGTTGTTCAGCTTCGTAGGTTTAGGAGCAGAGACGAGTAAACGCAGGGCACACTTCGAAAGGCCTGGTCTAAATCCCCCTGGGCAACTGACGCCAGCTTTCTGAGCCTCAGCCAGCTTCCCAGGGGGGTAATGGGCCAGCTCCACATCTTACCATCCAGGAGTGTTTGAGTCATTCACACAACAACAACAAAAAATAGTTACTCCTCTAGGCACGACACTCCGTTCTAGAAATTTCCAAAGCCCACAAAAGCAGGATCAGATCAATTTATTTGAACCATGTAGGTAATTTTGCCAGTAAGTTGTATTAATGATGATAGTAATGGCCAAAGTGACTGAGAGTTCACGGAGCACCAGGCACTGAGCTACGGGCTTTTGCGAACATGGACAGTTCGGGATCGCAATTCATTCTAACAGCTGGACTTCAAAAGAAACTGCACACTTCCCTCCCCCTTGTTCAAGTGTGGATATGTCCTTAATGAAACCCCAAATTAACAGCCAAAGAGCTCATGATCATAAGAGGAACCACCGGGCTTGCGGCAGGGCGAGAGGCTCCTAGTGGGACACTAATTCTCCCCATTTCCCGTCCTGGAGTTGAGCCTTTGATCTCCCAGCTCGCAGATGACGAGCTGCCCACGGTCATCAGGAATTGCTAAAGTGGGTTTCTGTCTCTTTGAGTATGAAGGTGTGCAGACACTCGGGGCTTTCTTGCTCACTCTCAGATTTTATGAGCGTTGAACTGTGAATTTCGAAGGCTCCGTCTCATTTCGGATTGCTCTGCTTTTTTGAAGTAAAAGCAGTTTGCAGCTGTCCTGTGCTCATTGCAAAAGGGGAGGGGGCACCAGGAATGTTGATGACCGAAGTGTTTTTTCCAGGGGACAACTCCTGCTTAAAACTCGTGGAGTCTCTCCTTGTTCCCAGCGTGGGCCCTGCTGGGACTTGCCATTTGACGTGTTCCCTCTCAGGATGAATTTATGACAGAGAGAGAGAGGAAGGAAAGAAAAAGAAAACAACCAAATTTTGGAAGTTTCTGGAACTTGCTAACAGAGTGGAGATGAAATGAAAAACAGCGGAGATTGATACCCTACAAATAGTTTTTCCATAATTTTGGGAAAACCATCCCAATCCTTTAGGCCAGCCTCTGTATTTGGGGTGGTGCTGGGAACCATCAGGGAACGCTGTTCGTTCAGAAACTCTTAGCAAAATGGGTTCTGTGGGGGCGCCTGGGTGGCCCCGACGGTTGAGCGTCTGAGTCTTGGTTTTGTCTCAGGCCACGATCTCGCAGTTTGTGAGTTCGAGCCCTGCGTCGGGCTCTGTGCTGACAGCAAGGAGCCTGCTTGGGATTCTCTCTCTCTCTCCCTCGCTCTCTGCGCAGCGCCCCCCTCAAAATAAATAAATAAACTTAAAAAAGAAAAGAAAATGGGTTCCACCTGATCAACCAGCCAGCCAGCCATCCATGCATCCGTGCATCATCCATCGAAAGACATGAGGACTTCAGCTAAAAGCGGCCCGCCCCAAAAAGCGAGAATAACTACCAAGCCCACATAACTCGGCACTGATACCTCCCAGTAAGAAAAAGGCACCTGGCTTTAGGTGCATCAACTCCACACCTAGCATTTAAGCCCACAAAAATCAGACCGGGGCGTGTAAAAGAGATGTGCGAGGGCACTCGCCAACGCACTGTGAGAAAGACTGGCTACAACGCACCATTAATAGGACTGTAGGTGATTTTTCTCAGCCACTTAACTGCCTAGTTCCTCCATTTTCCCTGGAGAACAAGGATAGTCCAAATACTTATTGGTTGATGATGAACACAAAATAAATGAATGGTCAGACAGGGCTGAGAATTAGGCTGGGCACAGGCTACATGCTCAATAATTATAGCTATTATTGTTATTGCCAATAATAGAAATCAACTTTTTTTAATGCTTATTTTTGAGAGAGACAGAAAGAATAATTATTAGTATTTTGTGTGCACGAGCAAGGAAGAGTTAGAAAGAGGAGACAGCAGATCCGAAGTGGGCTCCCCGCTGTCAGCCCAGAGCCTGACGCGGGGCTCAAACTCACAAACCGTGAGATCATGACCTGAGCCGAAGTCTGACTCTTAATCGACTGAGTCACCCAGGTACCCCTAGGAGTCAACATATAAAAAACAAACAAACAAACAAAAAAACCCTATTTGTTTTGAGAGAGGAAGAGAGAGAACTAGTTGGGGGAAAGGCAGAGACAGGCAGAGAGAGAATCCCAAGCAGGCTCTGTGCTATCAGTTCGGACCCCAGCTTGGGGATCAGTCTCCTGACTGGGAGATCAAGACCCGAGCCGAAATCAAGAGTTAGGCGCTCAACCGACTCAGCCACCCAGGCGCCCTGAAATCAACATATTTCTTAAACAGACCGAATTTGAAATATATTACTGAAATAGCCCTATTTATGGTTCAGTGAAAAAAGCCCACAAAACTCACAAATGGCAGATTATGTACAATATGGTGAATCACATTTGTGCTTTTCAACTAAGAACCGGCCTCATAATAGGTTTATTTGTAGATGAAGCACTTCAGGAAAGATACGCAAGAATTGGTGACCTATAAAAATGTTTCTGTTCAGACTCTAGAGAGTTAATGTGAAAACACAGCAGAGAAATCTATGTTCTTTAAAAGGAAATTTTTTTTAATGTTTATTTATTTTTGACAGAGAGAGAGACAGAGCATGAACGGGGGAGGGTCAGAGAGAGAGGGAGACACAGAATCTGAAACAGGCTCCAGGCTCTGAGCTGTCAGCACAGAGCCCCACGAAGGGCTTGAACTCACAGACAGCAAGATCATGACCTGAGCCGAAGTCGGATGCCCAACGGACTGAGGCACCCAGGTGCCCCAAATCTATGTTCTTTTAAAGACATCTGCCGCCTACCAACACATCTCATTTATGGCTTATGACACATACAGGGAAGGAACAGTTTGAGTGTAATATGGTCTAGTTTTACACTAGTGGGCTTAATTAATTTATGATTTGAACCAGTAACTAAGAAACACTAATAATAATACGTCTTAAGAAAAAAAAAAAAACATACTGAATTCTACTCCTGAAATCAATATTGCACGGTACTGTAACTACCTAAAATTTAAATTTAAAAAAAGGGAGAAAAAGAAAAAAAAAGAAAAAGAAAAAGAAAAAAAACCATAGATAGCTTCGCCGGCGAAAAGAATTTAAGTTTGCAAACGATTGCTGAATCGTGAACATTTATAAAATGTGGTACATTTCTGGAATTAAAACCTCTGAGCCCTTGAAGTGCATTTTAAGTGGTCTTCAGCGTCCAACGCCAGGTACACATTGATGATAGAAAATTAAGGAAAATGTTTCTGTATAAGAAACTAGTCGTTTCTGATATTAGTTAGACAGCCGTTGCTTACATGCCTTACTGTATACAAATAACACAATTACAAAAAGGGGAGGAGCCTCGCGCAAAATGACACATCCACGGTTTTGTGGTCGTAGTATTCGCTCATCCTTGTTCACCATCCCCCTGTGCTTGTTAGAGATTCGCCTGGGTGTGTGTGTGTAAAATCCGGGTCATTGTACCAACACAACGATTTCTGGGTCCATCTGAGGGCTCACCGTGTTTCCATAGATCTCTCCCCCCCCCCCCCCCCCCCCGACCAAATTCCGCTCCTTTTCTGAAACGCCGTTTGAAGGTTGTTCATTGTAAAGTTATCTAATGAAAAAATGCCTGTGGAGGGTGCCTTACAAGCCATTTGGCTCCCTCCTGTCAGGGGAGGAAAAGAATAACACTGAGCAAGGCTGAAGGTTTTTATTATCACGTCGTAAATGGGCAAATGGCATCTATCAATACAAAGAGACTCCGAGGGCCCTGGAAAAGGAAGCTGCACTTGGGGGAGGCTGTCGAATGACAAAATGGATTTTTATTAACCTCCTGGTCCAAAATCTCTTTTCCTATTTTCTTTTGCCTCATTCACTTGGCAACACAATAATGCTGTAAAAACACCCAAACAGGAAGCTGATAACCCATGGAAACCGCAAGGCCCCCGCCACCCCCCACCCCTTGCTGAAAAGCACAGGAGCGGCTGAGCGGAGGCCGAGGCACTTAGAATTGTAAACAGGTATGCCCGCACTCATGCATTTTCCCATACAGGCCCTGCCTGCTTTGGGTTTTCCTTAGAAGATATTGCTTTCCAAGAATAACACAGCCTGTTTGCCCCAGCGTTAATTCTCACAAAGTTTTCATATTTGGGTCATAAACATCTTTCACGACGCTGGTAAAATGGCCAAGGTGTTTATGAGCTGCAAGAAATATTTACGCCAAATGCATAAAAACAGAAATGGAACCGGTGCACCTCAAACTGGGATAAACTGCACTGGCCTGGGGGAAGGGGTGGGGGGGGAGGGAAGGGATCGGGGGCGGGGCCAGAATGATTTCCCTGCAGGTTGTGAAGGCGGACGGCTCATAAAAACGTTTAGTAAATGTTAACAGTAATTCAGGCCTGAGCAGGTGTGAGAGCCGCACACACGGCCAGGGCGCCGGGAACATGCACGGGGGGCCCAGCCGGCTCCAGAGAAAGCCATTCCTCTCCTTCGTGCCAGGGAGGGGCACGAACCCAGCAGCTCGGGTTCTGACATTCTGACCGTGCGGGCACATCAAGTTTTCCAGACATTTAGAGCCTGGGCTGAAACTGGGTTGCTATTTCCCCGGCAAGTCAACAGCTACGGTGTAGCTGTTTTACCGGAAACATTTTCACACTGCAGCAGGCCTACATCTGTTCTAATGTGGCAAGATGCCCGCGGTTGTCTTTTTTTTTTTTTTTTTTTTTAAGTTTATTTATTTAGAGAGCGAGAGAGAGAGAGACCATGCACACTCACGAGGGGGGCAGGGGCAGAGAAAGAGGGAGACACAGAATCTGAAGCAGCCTCCAGGCTCGAAGCGGTCAGCCCAAGAGTCCTATGCGGGGCTCGAACTCACCAACCGGGAGATCATGACATGGGCCACAGTCGGACTTAACCGACTGGGCCGCCCAGGCGCCCCGAAAGGTAATCTTAAATATAATATACCGTTCAGAGGATCCTTTCTGTTGTTACTGTTTTCAAAATCCTCAGATACGCAGAGAAAATAACCCCAAACATCACACTGGGTTTGACTATTTTGCCCTTTATATTTCTGTATTGATTGCATTTTTTCCATAGGCCATAAAGAGATAAAAATGTCATAGATCTAGGGCACCTGGGTGGCTCAGTTGGTTGAGAGTCTGACTCTTGATTTCTGGCTCAGGTCATGAATTCACGATTCATGGGTTCAAGCCCTGTATCAGGGTCAACGCTGGCAGTGCTGAGCCTGCTTGGGATTTACTCTCTCTCTCTCTCTCTCTGTTCCTCCCTCCCACTTACACACACTCTCTCTCAAAATAAATAAATAAACTTAAATAAATGCCACAGATCTGGGGATACCTGGCTGGCTCAGTTGAAGGAGCAAGTGACTCTTGATCTTGGGGTCATGAGTTCGAGTCCCACACTGGGTGTGGAGATTACTTTTTTTTTGTTTTAATTTTATTTCATTATTTATTTATTTTTTTGGAGATTACTCAAATAAATGCTTAAAAATGTAATAGATCTACACATAAAGACATATTAAAAAATTAAAATGAGTGCATGTCAAAACTAGTGAAAACTGAGTAAGGCCTGTAGTCTCCTTAAGTATATTACGCCAATGTCAGTTCCCTGGATTTGATAAATGTTCTGTAGTTACAGGGGGATGCCACCATTGGGGGAAGTGAGGGGATGGGACCTTTTTGCGCCATTTTTATGCTTCTGGTGGCCTATAATTATTTAAAAATAAAAAAATTTAAGAGGGCATCTCTTAGTTTGTAAAGGAGGGAATAAATACAGTGATTCGTAAAAAGATGCCATGGCATCCTGTTGAAATTGGAAGATACAGACGGCAGGGTGGTGGGTACACAGGATGCACCCAGCAAGATGAAACACACGCTCAGCACAATGCGTGACGAAAGGCTGCTAGGATGCTAATAGTGATTCCGTTTAGATGGAAGCTTTTCATTTCGGGTGGGTACTTCTTGGTACTTATTATTATTTTTTAAATTAGTTTTGAGAGAGAGAGAGAGAGACAGAGCGCGAGTGGGTTAGGGGCAGAGAGAGAGGGAGACACAGAATACGAAGCAGGCTCCAGGCTCTGAGCTGTCAGCACAGAGCCCAACGCGGGGCTTGAACTCAGGGACCGCGAGATCGTGACCTGAGCTGAAGTCAGACGCTCAACCGACTGAGCCACCCAGGTGCCCCAAGTACTTAATTTTTTAAAAATGTGGCTATACATTACTTCTAACAGAACTTGTCATTTCATTCATTCTACTCTCCTAAGGTTTATTTTTTCCCCCCAAACTTATACAAACACATACACGTACACACATATATGTGTGTGTTTCTGTACTGAATTTTTGCCCTAAGCAAGTTCTCCACTCACTGCTTACTCTTTCAAGTAACTCATCACTAAGTCCTTTTATCTATAAAAATGGAAATAAAGACTATTATCTCATAGATTGGAACTGGCTACAAGCACTCTCAGAGAAATCCTGGCCTGGTATATACCATGTCTGATCTCTAAGGAGAACGGTATTAAAATATGCTTTGAAAACCTACCGTGTGCGAGGCACACTACATCCCCTATCTTATTTGTTCCTCAAAACAACCTGATCGTGTAGATATTTTTCATCACCTTTCAGCAGGCGAGGAAACTGAGAGCTTAACAGAGGTCACACAGCTAATGATCTGTGGAGCTGGGATTTGAACTCAGAGAGCGTAGCTTGGGTATCTGTGCTCTCAAGCATTCCTTTACAGTGCCTCAGGATGGAAACTTGAGACCTCGACATCATCATCATCACTGAAATGACTTATAAATAATGGATACACTACTGCTTTTGGATCGATAACCAGTAACATAACCGATAAATGATAGAGGACCCAGCATTGCACACGGAGAATGTAGTGAGTAACTTAGCACTTTCTATTATCAGGCTATTCTGTAGGAAAAGCACCAGATCAAGAGCATAACTGTGCCCTGCGTGGGCTGTGCGCACGAGAAACAGGGTCAGGGTGGAAACACCCACCTGAAGCTGCCGGGTCCCCTGCTGGAAACAGAACTCTGGCAAGACAGGTGGGCAAGGGCAGAAGTCTCAGTGGATCATTCGGGGGGAAACAGGGGCAGAGTGTGGGGAAGAAGTTTGCAGGGCTTGGTAGAGCAGAAGGCCAAAGAATAGGGACTGTGGTAGGCTCAATAATATCCACTCCTATGATGCCCACATCCTAGGGGCGTCTGGCTGGCTCAGTTGGTTAAGCATCCGACTGCGGTTCAGGTCGTGATCTCGAGTTCGTGAGTTCGAGCCCCGCGTCAGGCTCTGTGCTGACCGCTTGGAGCCTGGAGCCTGCATTGGATTCTGTGTCTCCCTCTCTCTCTGTCCCTCCCCCACTCCCGCGCTCTCTTGGTCTCAAAAAAAAAAAAAAAAAAAAAGTCCACATCCTAATTCCTGAAACCTGTGAGGATGTCAAAAGTGGCTTTGCAGATGTGCTTAAATTAAGGACCGACCCTGAGATTCAAAAGGTATCCTGGATTAGTCGGGCGGGTCCAAGGTTATCACGAGGGTCTTTGTAAGAGGGAGGCAGCAGGTCAAAGAAGGAAATAGGAGATGTAACGACAGAAGCCAGAAGTTGGGTGATGGAAGGAAGGTTCCAGTAGCCAAGGGGTGCTGGCGCCCTCCGGAAGCTAGAGTAAGACAAAGGAAAAGGATTTTCTATTAGACACCCCGAAGGGAACCAAACCTGTGGGCGCCTTGCCTTTAGTCCAAAGAGATTCTTTCTGGACTTCTGGTGTCCAGACCTGTAAGAAGGTAAACTCGTGTTGTTTCAAACCACTGAGCTTGTGCTGAGGTGTTAAAGCAGCAACAGGAAACTGATACAGGGACTGTGCATGGACTGGGGAGAAGAGAGAAAGTCGTGTTAGTCCTTTTAAAGTCCCTTCTTTAAGTGTTGGTAGATAGGGGGGAAAAGGTAAGCCTTCTTTGTAAATTACCTTTCTGTTGCCTTTTGTGCTTCTTTAAATGTGTCTCCTTGCATTGGTGAGACTAGGAAGAGCCTTGGATTTTATTTGGGTTATGCAGTTGTTAATGAATCATGGGCCATAATAACCGAGGAGGTGAATCTACTTCACAGAGTAGAAAACCATGGACTACGCAAATCCACGCTTCTCTAAAGAACCAGATCTGAAGCTGTGTTCATGTTGTGAAGTTTTGCCTTCCCTGTTATTTTATTTTATTAAAAAAAATTTTTTTTAATGTTTTTATTCACTTTTGAGACAGAGAGAGACAGAGCATGAGCAGGGGAGGGGCAAAGAGAGAGACAGAGAGACACAGAATCTGAAGCAGGCTCCAGGCTCTGAGCTGTCAGCACAGAGCCCGACGTGGGGCTCAAACTCACAGACTGCGAGACCATGACCTGAGCTGAAGTCTGACACTTAACCGACTGAGCCACCCAGGCGCCCCCTTCCCTGTTATTTTAATGACACAATCCAATTTATAAAGTCTAAAACAATGTAAAGACAAAAATCAGGATTTTTTTTTTTTGAGTTAGGACAGGGCAAAAATAAATATAAATGGAGAGTCCTTTTCTTTTTTAAAAAAAAGTATCGACACAAATAATACCTACTCTTGTAGACAAAATTTAAAATACAGATAAAAAGGGGGGAAAAAGCCCTAATTGTTAGAATATGAAACAGATACTTACTGTTGTTATAAATTCTCAGTATGTTTTCTATGCCTGAGTATCCTTACCTATTTAAAAAAACATTTTTTTTAACCTTTATTTATTCTTGAGAGAGAAAGAGACAGAGCACGAGCAGGGGAGAAACAGAGAGAGGGAGACACAGAATCCGAAGCAGGCTCCAGGCTCTGAGCCATCAGCACAGAGCCCAATGCGGGGCTCGAACTCACAAACTCGAGATCATGACCTGAGCTGAAGTCGGACGCTTAACTGACTGAGCCACCCAGGCACCCCTGTACTTGCCTATTTTTGCAAAAAGGTGATCATACTGCACAAACTTTGTTGCCGCCGCTTTGTGCATTAAAGTATCATAAACATCTTTCCGTGTCAATCAATAAACTTCCCTAAAAGCATCTCCCAAAGTGGTTTCCAAAGAATGTTAACAGGCATTGAAAGAAACTCTGGGGTGGGATTATGCTGCAACCCTGGGTTAGAGGAAGCTAGAGAATTTGCTCTAAGACTTCTCAGATGCTGTGGTGTAAGAGACGCGGCACACAGATCTGACATGCTGCACGATGGAATGTTTCTCCAAGCTCTCTCACCACAGAAGCCTCCCCCCACTTTTTTTGTTATTGAAAATAAGTATACATAAAATTAACCATTTTAAAGTGAATAATTCAGTGGTATCTACCACATTCACAATGTGGTATAAACCCCATCTCTATGTCGTCCGGAACATTTTCATCAGTCCAAAATAAAACCCTGTACTCATTAAACAGATGAGTCGTCCTTGTCCTGGGATCATGAGCTCCTGGCTCTTCCTGGTGTTTGTTGAGTGAATAAATAAAGATATGGTTTAAGACTATAATAACAGCTCTTTCGACTTTGATCTGTTGGGCTACCTATTTACAAGGGTACAAAAGCCTATGGACATAGACCCACACTCAGTGGTAATCCAAGAGTGTCATCTCTCAAACCCTAGAGCAAAAAAGAGCCTGCTAAGATTTGGTCTGTTACTACACAGCTCAACCAAACAGTATATTTACCCACATTATTGAAGCGTAAGTAGAGACTATTTTTTCCAGAAGCATTTGGCAGATTATAAACACTCGAAAGGGCTACTTTTCACTCAACATACAAATCATCCTCAGCATCTACGTCGCTAGAAAACAGTTATCTTGTATCCAAATACCTCTGTCCATACAGGGGAGAGGAAAAGGAGGTGAGGCTTCATCGTCTCCAGCAGGAAATCGAGAGATTACATTCTTCAGTTGATACTCCACAAGCGGAGATGTAACCCTAACACTCAGATTTCAGAGGTAGGAATTAGAACAACTGCGCTCAGGAAGAATTCAAGTGCTTTTCTCAGAAGCCTGAACCTGGGGGCGGGGCAGCCTTGCTTTTCATCATTAACCTTTCGCAGTTGATCGCGTTTTAATCACCAGAGGGGAATTCTTTCCCTTCAAATTGTTTTTTAGGTGAAGGGGGTTGAGAGGTACAGACTCCCAGTTATAAAATAAATAAGTCACGGGGATGTGAAGCACCAGCGTAAGGAATTTAAGTCAATAATATTGTAATAACTTTGTATGGCGACACGTGGTAATGAGACATATCCTGGTGAGCGTTTTGTACTGGGTATAAATGTGGAATCGCTATGTTGTACACTTGGAGCCAATATAATATTGTATATCGACTATTTTTTTTTTTTTTTGGTCCATGTTAAGCTCTGTGTTTTTATTTTTTTCAACTATTATTTTAAAAATAATAAAGTTTTGTTTTTCTTTAAAGAAATAGGTGCTTTGGGACGGTAACAGTGGTACCTGATAATTTTGCTTTAGGAGAGTGCATGAGGGGCACCTGGCTGGCTCAGTCGGTGGAGTGGGACACTCTTGGCCTTGGGGTTGTGGGTTCGATACCTGTGTTGGATGTAGAAATTACTTAAAAATAAAATCTTTTAAAAGGGGGGGAGGGGAGAAAAGTACATGAGATCTAGCCACATTGAGTTCAGACTGAAGACAAGATAGCATAAAATATCTCCACAATGACACACAAGAAACGATGAGGCTGGTTCCTTCCAGGGCAGGGAACAGTATGGCCAGAGCAGAAAAGCAAGAAGGGCCTTCACTGCACACCCTCTCATAGTTTTTACATTTTAGAAGATGCAGATATATTACTTTTTACAAAATGACCATTTTGGGGAAGAAAAAACGACCCAAGGGGCCAGCATTTACATTTATTTGCAGTCCTTCATTTCTATTGTTATAAATGTATTAACACGGATAAAAGTTACTACACGGAATCATAAAGTGAATTATTCAAAGCAAACGTGGCTAAATGTCAACCATCAAGGTGAAGGGAATGAATTTCATTTCACTATCCCACAACTTAAAGTTTTCCAATATAAAGTCTCGAGGGAAAATATTATACAATTGAAACAATATGATAAACACCCAAGAAGCTTAAAAAAATCCTCGTGCTCAGGCCATATCCTGGAATAATAAAATCAGAAAATCTAGGAGTGGGATTCAGCCATTGGTATTTAAAAACAATTTTTGGAGGGGGGAGGCTGGCTGGCTTAGAAGAGCGTGTAACTCTTGATCTCAAGGTTGTGATTTCAAGCCCCACATTGCGTGTGGAGACTACTTAACAAATAAAATAAATAAATACATATTCTTTCCTTCTTAGATGATTTCAGCGTACAGCGAGGTAGAAACCAGTGCTCTAGGGAATTTCAAAAGGTTCGTTTGCTTTGACTTTTTATCATCTTTAGAGTGATTTCCTGTCTCAGCAAAGTAAGCTCTAAGACACTCGGAGTGACTCCTAACCTATTTTCTGTTACTTTAAAGTAACAAGAGCAAATAATACAATGGTAATGTTAGAAGCAGGTAAGTATCGTTATAAGGAAACAAATAGTAGCCTGCTCTCTGAGATGCCACTTGAAACCGACAGGTTTGGGTTGGATACCCAGTGATATCCTGTATTTTTATATTTTTATTTGACCTATTGAGTTTAACAAAGTTCCCTTCTTACTCTGCTCCATACTCAGAGCCTAGAGAAAGTTCTAGATGTTTCAGTATTTTGGAGAAGCTGGAATGTGAGGAGGGCTGCAAATAATGGAAAACACAACTCAGCAGGGCCTGAACAATCAGGTCATTGATTAACCGTCTATCAAGGATTTTCGCAGGGTAGCCTCCCCCAGGGCTGGTGATCTGGTTAGTTAATTTGGGAGCCTGGGTTTTTCTCTTCTTCTCACTCTCCCATCTCTAGCTTGTTTTCCGTCTGCCTCCCATCCAGGCCCCCAGGCTGCAGGGATCTGGGAGTCACAGGGGGATGGTGATGTCGAGGGGTGACAAAAAAAGTCCCCACGTTTGATCCCCCTTCGAGGGCGAGGAGCAAAGCCTCGTAGCAGGCTCCCCTTCATACCTGTTGGTCGAAGTTGTCTCATGTACCTTTTCCTAAGACAATGACTTGGCAAGGGGAACAAGGCCACCATGGTGGGGCTCACATCACGGGAGCGTTGTATACACACACACACACACACACACACACACCCGAAATGATATAAATGACTTTATGTTCCAGGGTCTTCTCTTTATTTTTTGATTTTAAGTAATCTGTATGCCTAACGTGGGGCTTAAACTCATGACTTCAAGATCAAGAGTCACATGCCTTATTATTACTGGTTTTTTATTATTTATTTATTTATTTTAAATGTTTTTTTAATTTATTTTTGAGAAAGAGAGAGACAGAGCATGAGCAGGGGAGGTGCAGAGAGAGAGGGAGACACACAGAATCCGAAGCAGGCTCCAGGCTCCGAGCTGTCGGCACAGAGCCCGACAAGGGGCTCGAACTCTCGAACCGCGAGATCATGACCGGGGCTGAAGTCAGACAGTCAACCGACTGAGCCACCCAGGTGGCCCCGTGATCTCACAGTTTGTGAGCCTGGGCCCCGCATCAGGCTCCGCAATGACAGTCTGGAGCCTGTTTGGGATTCCCTCTCTGACCCTCCCCTACTCACACACAAGTGTTCTCCCTCTCCTTCTTTTTCTCAAAATAAACACAAAGTATTTTTAAAAATCTTAAAAACATAGGGGACCAGCAAAACAAATTATGGTCCTCTGCACAAGAGGAGGGCGACTCTATGTGCTGATATGAAATGAGTTTCAAGGCCTATTGTTTATATATACAGAAGTAGCATAAGCTACCATTTGTATATTAGAAAAAATATGTACATCTGTTAGATTATGTACGCATAAAATATCTCTGAGAGCACAGGTGAGCTTCGTTCCGGGGCCGATGGTCAGTGGGTAGACTTCATTCCCTCCTGTACCTTGCGTACCTTTTGATCACGAACCCTGTGAATTTTTAACGTGTTCAAAACAATTAAGTTTATGCACACCCCAGCGCGCCCGGCTGGCTCAGTCGGTTGGACATTTGACTCTTGATTTCGGCTCGGGTCATGATCTCATGGTTTGTGGGGTTGAGCTGTGCATCGGGCTCTGCACTGATCGCGTGGAGCCTGCTGGGGATTCTCTCTCCCTCCCTCTCTCTGCCCCTCCCCTGCTCGCTCGCTCTCTCAAAATAAATAAATATTAAAAAAAAGAAAAAAGTTTAGAGGCGCCTGGGTGGCTCAGTCAGTTGAGCGTCTGACTTCAGCTCAGGTCATGGTCTCACGGTGCCTGAGTTCAAGCCCCGCGTCGGGCTCTGTGCTGACAGCTCAGAGCCTGGAGCCTGCTTCCGATTCTGTGTCCCTCTCTCTCTCTGCCCCTCCCTCACTCACGCTCGCTCTCTCTCTCAAGAATAAATAAAACATTAAAAAAAAAATTTTTTTTAAGTTTATGCACCCCCCCCCCACACACACACATCATAATTGGCAGTCTGAATTTGTATGTGAGTAAAATGTAATGTACCATAAAATAACAAACTGTCACAGCTACCCATGCCATCATCCCCTGCTGGTTGGTTTGCACGTGGCATCTCACTTAACTGTCACCAAGTCAGTAATGGGATCCCAGGAACTCACAACATGCTTCTCTGTTTCTTTTGGCCTTTCCCACTCGACAGGCCCACAAAGGCACTCCAAATACACTTACCATTTAAGTATAGAGAGAAAGCTCATCACGGAAACACAGTTTCAAAACAAGCCCCTTGGGGCGCCTGGGTGGCTCAGGCAGTTAAACATCTGACTTTGGCTCAGGTCATGAGCCCACGGGTTCGTGAGTTCGAGCCCTGCATCGGGCTCTCTGCACAGAACTCACTTCGGATCCTCTGTTCCCCTCTCTCTCTGCCCCTCCCTTGCTCCTGCGTGCCCCCCCCCTCAAAAATAAACATTTAAAACAAAAACAAAATAAGCCTCTTAATATCTGCACTCCCACCCCCCACCCCCACGACAAGACTGCAGCCCTGAGCCCCTTGCACACAAAACTCAGGCATGGCTGCAGGCTCCTTGATCATGATCCCTTTTTGCACAGATGAAACCTTTGGGGCTCTGATCAGTTGCATGGTGTGGCCAACATCATATAAATCATGGCAGTGGGGGTCTAAACGTGGTATGTGTGACCTCAAAGGCCAGGATTTCTCAAAGATTCCCTTGAAATCTGTTATTGAAAGTCATCTGATTTTCTTTAACAAAACGTAACTGATCTCACAAAGAAAGCTGGGGGAAAGCTGGAGTCGATATACAGAAAACCCTGCTTGTCTTGTCTCTTGGGAACTCGGTCATTCCCCCTGTACGAGACACGCCCTGAGGATAGGAGCGGCCACAAAACACGATGAAAAGAAGGCGTTGTGGAAGAGAGCGATCATTCTAAAGTTCACTCTCCTGTTCCAGCATTTGGGAAATTGATATGTATGTGTGCACACACGTACACATACACGTACACAGACGGGTGAACTTTCCCCCTTGTGTTTGGACTTAAATGGAAATTAAAATGAGAATGACTGGGGAAATTAGTGGCATTTGATGAGAGTATTAAGGAAACTGCCCGCTTAGAAAATCACGCTGTGGGGGCGCCCGGCTGGTTCAGTAGGTGGAGCGTGTGACTCTTGATCTCGGGGTCATAGGTTTGAGCCCCACGTTGGGTGTAGAGATTACTTAAATATAAAATCTTTTCAATAAAAAAATCATGCTGTGACGCGGCCATACGCTCGGTCTCTGAAACTGGTGGGGAGAGAGCCCTGGGCACTCAAAAATTTCCAGGTCTCTGCCGTAACAGGGAACTATTTCTTGTGCTTACAGTTCACGGCTAAAAGCAATTAAAACGCTTCATTCTTAAGCATAAATGCATTATTTGTTCTTAGTATTTAAATCTCTCAAAAAGTATATAGGTCAGGGGCACCTGGGTGGCTCACTCGGTTAAGCATCCGACTTTGGCTCAGGTCATGGTTAAGTGCCTGACTTCGGCTCAGGTCATGATCTCGAGGTTCGTGAGTTTGAGTCCCACGTCGGGCTCTGTGCTGACAGCTCAGAGCCTGGATCCTGCTTCGGATTCTGTGTCTCCCTCTCTCTCTACCCCTCCGCCCTCTCAAAAATAAACAAATATTAAAAAAAAAAGTATAGGTCAAACTCCCTGTCATCGTGTATTTCTTTTGGGGCAAAGAATTGAAGCCCGGGGCGCCTGGGTGGCTCGGTCGGTTGAGCGTCCGACTTCGGCTCAGGTCATGATCTCACGGTCTGTGGGTTCGAGCCCCGCGTCAGGCTCTGTGCTGACCGCTCAGAGCCTGGAGCCTGTTTCAGATTCTGTGTCTCCCTCTCTCTGTGACCCTCCCCTGTTCATGCTCTGTCTCTCTCTGTCTCAAAAATAAAAATAAATAAACGTTAAAAAAAAAAAAAAAAGAATTGAAGCCCACTCTTCCTTTCTATTTACATTTTTAATTTTTGTCAAGAGAAAAAGTTAAACAAGGTGAGGAAAGCCAAGATTTGTGATGCAATGCATCTTTTCCCTGTTCCGCAAAGATTTATCCCTGAGCACACAAAGTATAGAAGAAATGAGCAAAAGATTGGAGCTGAAAACCTGAAGGGCTTGCTTTTTGCCCATTGAGCAGATAATTAGAACTATCTGCATTATCTATGCATATGGGGTTTTTATTATTTTTACCTAAAGGTGGCTCTTTCTGGTAATGACAAACGTGTTTAAAAAAAAAAGAAGAAGAAAAAGCCTGGTTTTTCTCAGTACACCTTTAAAGGTTTTTAAATTATTTCATATCTGGTCAAGTTGAGATTTTTAAGAACCTCATTTTTAATTTGTAATAAAAGTTTACAACTTGTGATGTGTTCAAAAAAGTCAACAAACAGCAAGCACCTGTTTAATAAATGTGTTAAATTAAAAAAAAAGAATAAATTCTCTTGGGGGATTCTCTCCCATCTCTGTAAGCAAAAAAAAAAAAAAAAATCATTATAAAATATCAATAATAAAGTTAATGCAGGCTCATTGAAGAAAATCTGAAAAATAAAACCTACCCAGAATCCCACTTCCAGAGATAATTATAGCAAATGTTTTGGTTCATTTTCTTCCAGTCTTTTTTCAAGGTGGGGAGGGAATGAGGGGGGATTTATAAGAATTTATTAATCAAGTCTCCACAGTTGGGAGTGTATTTGGATTGAGAAGCAAAATATATTATAAAATGAAAATACTCATTCAGTCCCTGTCTTTAAAAAAATTTTTTTAGTGTTCATTTATTTGGGAGGGGGGAGGGGGCACAGAGAGAAGGAGAGAGAGAATTCCAGGCAGGCTCTGTGCCGTAAGCAGCACAGGCTTGAACTCACAAACCGTGAGATCACAACCTGAACCGAAATCAAGTCAGATGCTTAACCAACTGAGCTACCCGGGCGCCCCCATTCAGTCCCTGTCTTAGGTCACGTTTTCTAGAAGCAGACTCTCGGAGACTTGCCCACGGAGTTTATTAGGGAGTGACTTTGGGCACAACACCTGCCAAGAGTGGAGGGAGAGGCTGACTGGCAGTGTGTTTGCAGAAGAAGCCTCAGCGGATCCTGTTTGGGGTCTGGAACGGGGACGCCCTTCACAGCTGTCCCAGAGGCTGCGTGTTTGTATCCAGTTTTTGGACGTAGGCTGACCCTGGGGACTGGGGTAGAAGGTCAGGAGAATCTTTCGAATCCAGCCAAGAGCAATTCTGAGCACCGATCGCCGGGAATGAGGGTGTCGGTCCTTCCCCGGTGCACAACACCCATTCTTCCCTGGGTAGTAACAGCCTCTCCTTAACCTCCATCGATCCAACATTCTCTCCCCACACGGCTAACAAAACAGTACAAGCACAAGGTTTGGTCACTAGCAGAGTGAAAATGTAGATCTTAAGAAGAATGCAAGATTTCATGAAGTCAGTGAGAGTGAGGTTGGGAGCCATTCCGATTGTAGGCAAAGCCATTTCAGGGCTCCTGGGTGGCTCAGTTGGTTAAGCATCTGACTCTTGATCTTGGCCATGGTTTACGGGTTCAAGCCCCACCCTGGGCTCCGCACTGACAGCTTGGAGCCTGCTTGGGACTCTCTCTTCTCCCTCTCTCTACCCCTCTCCCGCTTGTGCTCTCTCTCTCTCTCTCTCTCTCTCTCAAAAATAAATAAGTAAAACATTTTTTAAAAAATAAAGAAGTGCATTCCTTGAAAAAAAAAAAAAAAAAACAAACAAAAACGAACAAGCCAAGCGATGATCTAGCCTCGTGGGACACAGAAGAGAAAAGCCAACAAGGACAATGAAGACAAGCGTTTTCTTCAATAAATATATTGCAAGGGTTCAAAAAGAGAGGGAGAGCCAATTTCTTGGACTTTATTTGGATCCCATTTCAAATAAGCAAACTGTAAAAAAATAATGACATCGAGGAGACAGAAATTTGGATATCGATTGGATATCTGATGACATTGAGGAAGTGTTGGGTAATAACACGTGGTGGTTCTAGCAAGGAAATAGTCCTTCTCTTTGCGACATATATACTAACATGTGTGCAGATAAAGCAATATGGCGTCTGGAGGTCTGTTGGTGATGGGTTAGGCTGGGGTGCCTAAGAGTGACATGGGCTGGTAGTATTGAAGCTGGGTACATGTGGGTTCATATACTTGTCTGTCTACTGTTGCATGTGTTTGAACATTTTCCATAATAACTTTATGAGATATTTTCCATTTTTTTTTTTTTAAAGAGAAAGAGTACAGTTTCAACCTGAAAAGATCACCAGCGTCCCTTGGGAAAACCAGTTATGCCTCTGAGTATTATTTTTTCAATGTTTTTTTCCAAAACCGACCTTCTTTATGACCCAGCGCAAAATTGAATGTCAAGAGAATAAGATCCTGCGATAGTAACTTCCAATTCTGTCCGGAAAAGTAGCTAACCCCCCAAACAAAAGAACAAACACCTTATTCATGCTCAAGGACGTCCTCAGAATTAATGTAGAGCTGTCATTACGAGCTGCATGCGGTTAAAAATAACATTAAATCGCTTATTTTTGTAGCCTTGATGTTCGTTTTTGGTTTTGGTTTTGTTTTTTTTTTTTTTTTTTGATGTTCGTTTTTAAGATAAAGCCCCAATCAATTCCCCCCTTCATATATTAGAGAATTTCCGTCACCAAAGTGGATTCATTTGAACAATTATTCTCCAGAACAGACAAGGCATTTTGCCCCCTGCTTTTTGAAATAGAAATATACAATCCAAGTATAAAACCACAACTTTGGATGCCTATTTCTTTTTGACAGAAAAGTACATACAACCAGAAACTATCTTCTTGAGTTTACCAGAAAATGCTGCTTTCCCAGATGCTCGCTCTGCTTTGCAGCTTTAACCCACGTGGGCTTTCGTTTTGTTTGTTGTGTGTGTTTTATTGCGAAGGGACAAGAGTCACAGCTAGCATTTCAAGGAAGTCAATGCCTTGTAACTTCTGTCTTCCTGTGACCTAATAACATAACCGAACACAGCACGGTGAACGGTTAAAAGTCAGCGCACAGGGAGATTGGGTGACTTCGCAGGATTTCTTCCTTGCACAGACTGTATCTTTGCCAAGAGGTGATATTACATTCCATTTATTCCTGCCGAATATTGACGTCCAGCCATGGAGACAAAATAATCTCTTTGCCTCCCCCACCTTCAGCACTCCTCCATCAGGAAGGCGATTGACAAACTAATGTATGGAAAGTGAATCTTTTGTACTCCTTATAATGACCAATTTTTCCTTGGGGCTCACCAAAGCTGTGCAAACAAGAGCTCCATTGTCCCTTTCAGCGGAGAATAATAGAAAACTTAAATGAAATCTGGAGGCCATTTGACCTCCTAGGAAACACGGAGGTAGACGTGCCGCTTGTAAACCGGAGCCTGTTAACACGTGACATGTTATACACCCTCTTATTTCCAGAGGACTTTCGATGTCCACGGAAGTTGTGGGATAGCCATTTCCTCATTTCAGGATTCTGACTCTGAGCCACAGCAGAGAACTCACCAGACAGACTTGGTCGAAAACAAAAATTAAAGGAATTGAACAGTGATCATCGTAATAGTGAGTGTAATGACAGCTACCATTTACTGAATGCTTAATATCTAACCCCCCCTAGGACCC
Organism: Puma concolor; assembly: GCF_028749965.1. Classification (NCBI taxonomy): domain Eukaryota; kingdom Metazoa; phylum Chordata; class Mammalia; order Carnivora; family Felidae; genus Puma; species Puma concolor. The sequence goes on from NC_141669.1 coordinate 131,207,760, forward strand.
TGTGAGGTGGGCATGACTATCGAGCCCATTCTACAGACGAACAAACTAAGGCTCCGAGAAAGTAGCTCATCTAGGAAGTCTTAAAGATGGTTGTTAAAATCTAGATGATTTTGGAAGTTTCTTTCTTAAATTGTGCTGTTATCTCTCGTAGACTTTTTTTTTTTTTGAAATGTTAAAAGATTTCCCATGTATTTAATTACATAATAAACATTACTGCAAATTATAAGCTGGGCGAAGCTAAGCAGAAGAGGGAGCCACACCCTATGCAGAGGCACTGGGTGTGGATGACTGTCCCCAGGGCAAGCCTGAGGGCCATGAGCTGAGGATGGCGGGGCCACATCTGGGGAGGAGTCTGGGTCCCTGAGTCAACCCATCTAGGAACCCTTGGATTGAATGCTGGCAAAGTACACAGAAAATCCATGAACTTGTAAGACCTTGCCCGTTGTGACTGGTTTCTCCTGAGTTCTCGTGATTGTAATTCGGGTCTCTTAGTCCGTTCCGGGAGACCCTTCGGTCCAGTGCCCTCGTCCAGACGTCGACCAAACACAAGAGAGACAGGGAGTCTTAGGGGAAAGAGGTCTATGGGACCTTTACAGGCAGGACCAGCCTTCCCTGTGGCAGAAGGAAATTTGAAATCGGGAGGATGAGCCTCACCACTCTGCTCTGACACGCTGGTGAGCCGAGAGGGGGGTATGGCATGGCACTGCTTGGACCCTCCGGGCTGGTGGCATGGCCGGGCACAGCTCCCGGCTGCAGTCAGGCCCTCCCACTTTCCCAATGTACCGAACACGTAATATCACTTGCTATCTGTGCAGCGAGGAAGCAATTAGAAAGCACTGTTTTCTAGAACCTGGCTGGCTTCCCTCTCCCCCGGTGCTAATCATGGTCTCTCCTGGTTGCTGGACACTTGTTTGTGTTACAGACAGGGCACCCCTCAGGGTTCCGTGTGATCAGGTGTGGCCCACAGGACACTGGCCATCAGAGGAAGAGCTTCGGTGCCTATGGGACTGGGGAGGGCCTGATGCCCGCCACCGAAATGTCTTCCCCGTTGGTCCTGGAACAGCTGTGAGGTGTGCTGCTGGTGACATCTGTAGACTTGAGGTCTCTCGGGGTTTCCCTGGGAGCCCCTGCTCTGTGCTGCTATGAGGTTTTATAGTAAAGAGCTGACATATACGAAGAAGAGGGAAAGGGCTGGCTGAAAGGTGTTCTGCCTTGGCCGAAGTCTGGGCACAGGTCAAGAAGAAGACGGCACAGCCTACGGAGCCTCCACCACTAGGAACCCTGTGCTTGGTGGCACTAAATACAAATCGGAACAAATCCAACAGGCGGAGAACACGGAAGGCTTTCCTGGAGAAGTACAGAGAAATGAGACTCCTCGGCTTTTTTTCTTTTCCTCTTTCTTTTTTTTTTTTTATTAAAAAAATTTTTTTTAACGTTTATTTATTTTTGAGACAGAGAGAGACAGAGCATGAATGGGCAAGGGTCAGAGAGAGGGAGACACAGAATCTGAAACAGGCTCCAGGCTCCAAGCTGTCAGCACAGAGCCCGACGCGGGGCTTGAACCCACGGACCGTGAGATCATGACCTGAGCCGAAGTCGGCCGCTTAAACGACTGAGCCACCCAGGTGCCCCTCTTTTCCTCTTTCTTAAGTTTATTTATTTATTTCGAGAGAGACAGAGACAGCATGAGCAGGGGAGGGGCAGAGAGAGAGAGGGAGGGGGAGAGAGAATCCCAAGCGGGCTCCGCACTGTGGGCACGGAAACCGATGCGGGGCTCGAACTCACCAGACCTGAGCCGACACCAAGAGCCGACGCTTCACCGACTGAGCCACCCAGGTGCCCCCCTCTCAGCCTTCATTTCACAGCTGCTGAGGACTTGTCCCCAAGGACAGATAGGGTCACCTGGACACACGTGAGAACGCCACCGATCCCAAGGGACCGATGCAGAAAGCATCTGGAAAACATCTCAGAACGAGCGAGGAGAAAACAATGGATGGCTGGAACCAACACACTCCTCTTCAGCAAAGTCTAGAACTCCTCTCCCAAGAAACAGAGGGATGGAAGTCCAGGGGGACAGAAACTGAAAGTCGCAGGAGGAGGGCTGGACCACTCAACCACACAGATGCGGCAGATCCCAAACCAGAAAGGGAGCCGGTTGAATCCTTGAGTCGAGACCCTACTGGAGACCGCGCACGGGCCCCATCTCCTTAAAGAAGGCCACGTGGAGGCTGGGAACTTGGAGGGAGAGGAAAAGAGAGAAGCAGGAACCCAGACTGTCGGCAGCTGAAGAGGCTCCCTTTCTGCTGCCAACTTAAAAGCGTCCGTTAACAGGCGCGGAGAAGATAAGCCTCCAAACTGAGCGAGCGTCTTCGCGGTCTGAGAATTCACAGCCGAAAGTGACACGCCGACGCCTGAAACTTCACACGGTGCCCGGGTGACCTCAAGGGCAGGGAAAGCGGCTTCTGAGAAAACCACCCCGGGGAGGAAACCCGCTGCCTGGAAGCCGAGAAGAAACGGCTCCAAGTGCACAGACACGTGAACTCCCCGCGTCAGATGCGCCACGTCTGGAAGGAGGGGGCCCGCGCCGTCGACGAGGAGTCGCAGAGAACCGCCTTCTCCTATCCAAACAAGACGCTGTCCTCTGAGATCTGCTTCTCTGCATGCCCAAGCACGCGGGACACAGGGAAGGGGATAAATAGGCAGGGGCCGGACAGTGCGTGAATGCACCTTGGAAAGACCCTTGCCGTCACGTCCGCTTCTGGGAAAGGTGGTTGGCACCTTTGCCCACGGAGAGGAAGCTCCAGTGAACTAAGACGGGACAATGACCATATCAGACAATGACCGGCCAACGTCCAGGTCAGGTTCCAGCACTTCCCACGTGCAATTTGGCTGCTGCTGTTCCACCTGAAGCCCGGAGAGGCCCGGAGTACCAGGGAATCGCCGGGAAGGAGGAGGGTGATGCGGGAGGGCTCAGAGATCGAGGGTCACGTCCCGGTTTGATTCCAGCAGCCGGGCCTGGACACCCACAGCCGTGACAAGACGCCTGCCCGGGTCTTCTCTAGAAAAGGGATTTTGATGGATCTCTTCTTTCCAGTCTCACGGCTGGTACGTAATTCAGGCTATAATTGCTCATGATCTCGTTTTATAGCATGATAATGCCTGGGTGGTGATTTTCAAATAAAGATTCACTTAATATACTTACTTAAAAAATTTTTTAAGTTTATTTATTTATTTTGAGAGAGAGAGAGCGCGCGTGAGTGGGGTGGGGCAGAGAGAGAGAGGGACAGAGTCCCAAGGAGGCTTTGCACTGTCGGCACAGAGCCTGACGTGGGGCTTGAACCCACAAACCGTGAGATCATGACCTGAGCTGAAATCAAGACTCAGATGCTAAACCGACTGAGCCACCCAGGTGCCCCATTTAACAGAATTCTTGTGCACACATTATTTTCACATCATTGGCTCCTCTAAAGTTAAATAGTACAAGTATTGCATTTTGATTTCAGTAAAAGGTCCACTTTGACTTAAAGCATCATTGAAGTTTGTCGTGGACAGAGACTTTAAAACAATAAAGGTTACCTCTGTAGGCTACGAGATGTTAGGAACTGGTAAAAATAACTTCATAAGTTTTAATTGTTTTATTAAGAAATGCACAGAATGGGGGGGGGGCGCCTGGGACGCTCTGTCGGTTAAGCGTCCAACTTCAGCTCGGGTCATGATCTCATGGTTCGTGGGTTCGAGCCCCGCGTCGGGCTCTGTGCTGACGGCTCAGAGCCTGGAGCCTGCTTCGGATTCCTTGTCTGCCTCTCTCTCTCTGCTCCTCCCCTGCTCATGCTCTGTCTCTCTCTCTGTCAAAAATAAAAAATATACACATAAAAAAAAAATGCACAGAAGGGAGCCTAGGTGGCTCAGTCAGAAGAGTGTGAAACTCTTGATCCCGGGATTGTGAGTATGAGCCCCAGGCTGGGTATAGGGATTACTTAAAAAAAAAAACAAAAAACCCGCAAAAACATCTAAATAACAACGCAAGCCCCCCAGTGGCTTCCCTCCACATGCAATCTGGCTCTGACCGCCCTGGGCTTCCTTGAGGAGCTCCAACTCTAGCGTGTTTCCTCCTCAGGGCATCCGTCCTTGCTGCTTGTCTTCCTCAAGATGTTCGCATGGCCTTCATTATTCAGTTTCAGTTCAAATGACACCTCCTCCAGGAAGCCCTCCCTGACCACCTTGCTGAAAATGGTCCCCTTCCCCTGAGTCATTCTCTATCACTGTTTCTTCAGTGCACTTTTGCTGGCCAACATCATCTCCTTTACCCTTTGCATTTTGGGAAAATCCTTGCCATTAGGCACTTCTAGTTTTGCTCCAGTTTTTGGATGAGGAGACCGGGCATGCTTTGCCCAAGACGAGACGGTTCTGGGTGGAGTCAAATATAAGGGGTCCAACTCCAGACGCCCCACTTGACCATCTCAACTTCAAGGTGAGATCAGAAAGGAAAGGGGGGCCTTCCCAGTTTGTGGGCCCCCACTTTTATCTGGCTTTCCCATTCTTTGCCCTTACCTCCATCTACCTAGAATTAGCCTTTCGCTCATAGCTCTGTCCTCTGAGAATTAAGCTATTAGCTTAATTAAATATTAGCTTAGGTGGCATCAATTAGAGTAAAACCTAGAAGGCTCAAGATGTCACCCATCCGAGATAAGATGTGCCTCTACCATTGAGACAATATTGGGCTGTGTCAGATCAGTGATAGGATGTGTGCGTGTTACATTATTACATTATTATATATATATTATATTATACTTCTATTACAATATAATCTATTAATATACATTAATATATATTATATCATACACACATTATATATATTGTATATAATATATAGTGTGTATATATACACACTATATATTATATATGTTACATTATATTTGTGTGTTTATATACACACACATATACACACATACAATGTAATACATATAATATACTACATGGAATATATATATTCCTCTTCCCCAGGAGAGTTATCGTGCCCTTTCAAAGCAAATGATTCTGCTGTATAAGACAGGAATCTAATTTGCCTGCTTTGAGAGGAAGCATTCAGTGAAATGCTGGCTGTTATTATTATTCCTAGAAGAATAGAAGAGAAGGGTATTTGATTAAACACCTGTCAGAGGCAGTGCCAGGTACAAACAAGAGGCTCCAATGACTCTGCTGGGACACTTCCGTGCATATGAACCCACCAACCCTACACCAGCCTCTGTGTATTCCTATTGTTCCCGTTGCACAGATGGGAACACGGAGGCTGGGGAGAGGTTCGACAACTTGGCGAGGACCACATAACCAGTGAGTGGCGAAGGTAGAATAAGATGCCAGGTAGCCCGTCTCTGGAGCACACACTCCAAACCAAGATCATCAAAGCGGGTCCTCTGCTAAGTAGGGTCAGCACTCCCTTGGAGCTTGTTAGAAATGCAATTCCTCGGTTCACATCCCAGATTTACAAAATCTGAAGCTATGGAGGTGGATTTCAGCAATCTGGGGTTTAAAAGACCCTCTGCATGATTCTGACGCTCAAGTTAGAGAATCACGGCTGTAGTCCTCCCCAAGGGCATCGATTTGGAATTTAACATGTCTTACAGCCTAAGAGCCGACTACTTGCTCGGACATTATCCAGGCTGAACACAACTCATGCAAGGCCTGAAGCAGCTCTCCAGGAGGGTATTCACAGGGGGAGGGGGCGGGGTGAGAAGCATATGCAAGAACGTGGGACAATATGAATTGCCCCTCCCTCCCCCCCCCCCCCACCATGTACCTCCTCCCTTAAGGCGGCGAAGAGACATTTCACATCATGTTCTCATCTACAACCCTGGGAGGTTGGGACTGTTAGCATCCCCATTTGACAGACAGAGACACTGAGGCTTAGCGAGGTAAACATGCTTAAGTCGTACATATTAGACACATATCTAAACCCTACAGAGGGTGGTAGGGTTTAGATATGAACCCAGGACCGAGTGGTTGAAAAGTCTGTGAAGTGAAAAAAAAAAAAAAAAAACCCACAAAAAACAAAATACAGACCAAATTGAATAGTAGGCTACCATTTGTAGGAGAAAAAGAAATGAATATTTTAATATGTTTTTTTTGTGTGTGTGTATATATATATATACATATACTTATATTCTTTTATACTTATCTTATATCCACTTTATTTTGTATACATATGTGTGCGTGTTTATTTATTTTGTATGCACCAAACATTTCCTTGAATCTGTTTGAAATATATCTAGGAAAATGCATGTAAAAATAGGAACAGCGATTGCCCCTGGAGAGGAAAACTCAGTTCTGCAAGACAGGCTTTAGACGGGAATTATTTCTTTTTAACCATTCTCTAGTTTTGGGATTTTGAGGTATATGGATATATGCCCATGAAAAGTTAAATGACAAGAACATGAAATAATTTTATACTCTTTCATGAATATTCTTTTAAAAAATCAACAAGTGAAATGTTATCACTGGCCTATCCCCCAGTGTTTGGGGCAACTTGATTTTTCTTAATGGGAAAATATTTACCTGCCTCCCGTAGATAGTTTAACTGATGTGAAAAAATGCAAAGCACCTAACCTCCCCCCTCCTTTTCCTCACCCCTTCCATACCCTGGAGATAACTCTTACTAATGATCCATCCGTCTGTCTGCCCACCTGCTAAGCATCCATGAGTAGGTTATGTAGCTCACACAGATTCACAATTTCCCTTTTAATTAGCAAGACAATGGATGCTTCTCCTGTTGCAATATCTTCTCATTCATTTTAGTGGTATTTTGTTGTTTGCACGGACCATGACTTTTAAAGACAACTCGAATGGATATTTGGAACTTCTAGTCGGTCCCATTACAAATAATGCCTCAGTGTCAATCCCTGTGTACCTGTGGGTAGAATTTAGACCACCCTCATTTTTATGATGACATTAAGTTAGTGGACTTGGGCAGAGTTTCTTTACCTCACTGTTTGTTTCTTTACTAAACAGAAGGACTAGTCAGACCTTTTTAAAACTAATGATAACCTCACAGATAGATGGAGGACCCAGCTAACTTGTACCAGGATCCGAGCACAAAAATGACTTTAGTCAAGGTCACGTTTGAGTCAACTACAGAACGCAGTTTAGGACCGCAAGCACAAAAGTGCTCCTTGACTTCTCGTTTATTTTAGACTTAAGCATGCAGATGCGTCACTTCTCCCAGGTACTAAAGAGTTTTTTGACAACAGAGAAAATGAAACGGAAGTAAAAGGAACTTGCAACGCGCGCACAAATTTAGACGCGAGACGGTATTTATTGCTTCATCGTTTGCCGTAGGGAAAAACTGGAAGAAACTTGAAAAGCCGCCAAAAGGGAAGGGCTTTTTGATGTACTATGTACATCACCGTGCATCGAATCCGCGGACTACTACATATAAGTGAAAAAGAACGAGGCTGACTTACGGATGCCAAGTTGGAAAGATTGGCAAATCCAACTGTTAAGCGAAATGAAAGAGGCACCTGTGTGGCATGGCAGCATTAATTTTAAAAACAACCACACTAGGGGACGCTGGCTGGCTCAGTCGGTGGAGCACGTGACTCTTGATCTCGGGGTTCTGAGTTGAGCCTCACACTGGGCGTAGAGATTACTTAAAATAAAATAAAATAAAATAAAATAAAATAAAATAAAATAAAATAGAAAATAAAATAAAAAATAAATAAAATAATAAAATAAATGAAATGAAATAAAAAATGAAATGAAATGAAATAAAATGAAATAAAATAAAATAATAAATGAAATAAAATGAAATAAAATAATAAAATAAAAAATGAAATGAAACAAAATAAAGTAATAAAATAAAAATTAAATTAAATTAATAAAATTTAAAAAAATGAAAGGAAATGAAATAAAATAAAAAATGAAATGAAATGAAATAAAATGAAGTAATGAAATAAAATAAAAACTGAAATAAAATAAAATAAAAAATGAAATCAAATAATAAAATAAAAAATGAAATGAAACAAAATAAAGTAATAAAATAAAATGAAAAATGAAATGAAATGAAACGAAATAAAATAATAAAATAAAAAATGAAATGAAATGAAATAAAATAAAAATGAAATAAAATAAAATAAAAAATGAAATAAGATAATAAAATAAAATTAAATGAAATGAAATAAAATAATAAAATAATAAATGAAATGAAATAAAATAAAAAATGAAATAAAATTTAAAAAAATGAAATCAAATGAAATAATAAAATAAAAAATGAAATCAAATGAAATAATAAAATAAAAAATGAAATGAAACAAAATAAAGTAATAAAATAAAATGAAAAATGAAATGAAATGAAACGAAATAAAATAATAAAATAAAAAATGAAATGAAATGAAATAAAATAAAAATGAAATAAAATAAAATAAAAAATGAAATAAGATAATAAAATAAAAATTAAATGAAACGAAATAAAATAATAAAATAAAAAATGAAATGAAATAAAATAAAAAATGAAATAAAATTTAAAAAAATGAAATCAAATGAAATAATAAAATAAAAAATGAAATGAAATGAAATAAAATAAAAAATGAAATGAAATGAAGTAAAATACAATAACATAAAACTACACTAAATATACGTATGAAAATGTGTGTAGATGTACGCACTCATGTGGGGAGCTATGTGCCTCCACGCATGTAAGTTCCTGTCGGAGATACAGAGAGGCACACACACTGGGGGGATAAAGAAGCCACTTAACATGAGGAGCAGAGGGGCGAGAAAGGGGCTTTTAGATTTACTTTGCAAAGGATTACAGCACTGGTCTCTTTTGCCTCTCACGTCTCACATGTTATTAAGCATATTTTCACGTGCAGAGGAAGCACAGGTCGACAGCACTGAAATCAGACGCTTTCAATGCAAATACATTTCATTCTTCTAAAATTCATCCTTAATCATACCAGCCAGCCAGCCCATTCGCGGCTCGTTCATTTCTCCCAGAAAACCGTGAATGGACACAGCAGGATGTAAATGCATACGTCCGGAGAAGATGAACTTTTACACCAGTTCTGTCTTTTTTTTTCAGCTTTCTCCAGTGTGGACCTTACCAATTTCTTTGACCTGCCTTTTTTTTTTTTTTTTTTTTTTTTACCCTCCATTCCAATGCACGGTGGTGACAAGGCATTGAATTACCAGTTTGTCACTAACGCCATAGGCTTTATTATTCCTTTGAACAGAAGCTGGGCTTAAAAAGAAAAGTTTTTCTTAATAAGTAGCTGTTCATCCTTTGATATGCACATCTGGATCTGTGGTCTTATCTGCGGCATGCTAATGCTGCTTCCTGGAGATAATGATAAAAGAACAACTCAAAATAACAAAAAAGGAATAAAATGTGCCAGATGCCTAAAAAATAAGGAGGACAATGCATATAAAAGCAACTGGTTTTCAATCCTGGAGAAGAAACTCTATCAACAATTGAAGTCATCATTTTAGTGGTCACTGATGCAAGAATTTTTTTTTTTAAGGGATTAGGAAGGAAAAAAAAAAAAAGGCAAACATCAGCTGACCAACCACCACCACATTCTGTTAGAAATTAAGAGGGAAATAAACCTACGTCTGCTATAAATCACTTGGGGGTTTAATTTTGCTTCTGCCCTGCTACGTTGTTTTTCCTGTCTTTCCCTTTTTCCTCATTTGGCTATATTAATTAAAGGCCAAGCAGAAAGGCTTTGACTCACAATTTTTTTTTAAGGAATTATAAAACATTTCAAACCTACAGAAAAGCACCAAGAAATACATAAGGCACATTCGTGTACCCCCCATCCGGGTTTAACTACTTTTCCACTTTTCCTTCTTGTCAATTTTTTTAGACTACACTTCCCTCATGTTGAGAAGAAGCCCTTGCAAACGGGATTTTGCTTAATTTCGACGCCGTCTTTGTTCATCGCAAGAAGGCGTTTTTCTTATAAATATATGATTTTCTCAGTTTTGGTGATTCTCCAAGGAGCTGCCTTCCTCTCCTCGGTGTGTAAATGGGCCTGATGTTTTGAGAGACAGAGCAGAATTGTTCTGTATTCAATATGCACATATGATTGATAGATATTATACACAGTTACAATCGAGACGATATTCATTGGACTTCTTTTCAAAAGAATGGCCAACTTGCTTTGTCAATCCACACATCCGGCATCGGTGGCCCTGTGGCTGATTGTAACTGATACGTTGGTAGACGGACAAATAAAAACTTCTGCTTTACATAACTTGTTCCATACACTGGAAGCTGGGGACTGTGGGGAGAGGATCAAGGCAAAGGTAGACTCTGCATCCCCAGCACAGTCGCGGCCTGTGGTTGGGATCCTTTCTTCGCCTAACCGGAGAACGTTCCTGAATTGTCTCCGCATTAGCATGCGGCAAGCATGGGAAAATGATGAACTCCTATTACCACTGTCATGGCAACTGAAAAAATGGCTGCTTTGGGGGAGCAAGGTCCACAGGAGAAGAAAAGCAAAGACCCCATCTCTTTCTTCTGTTTGACATCTGTTGTTTAACATACAAAATTGTATTATCATGACGCAAGCTCGTCGGCCAGGACTAAAGCCTGCCTCGGAATTGTTAAGACCACACTCCCCCACTCCCACTGGCTGCTCTTTACCAGAAGAGTATATAATTTGACCCTGAACATTTTCACTGAGGGCTGTAAATTCCCCTCCCCGCTTCATCCCAGGTACAAAGTGTGAAGGGCCTTGGGAAGGTGGATGGTGGGGGGTGGGGGGTGGGGGGTAGGGGGGGAAGGGTCCTATGGAGAGGTGGGGGTGGGAGGGGGGGCGCGGGCAGATTATAAATGATAGAATAAAAATACTGCATTTACTTTTGTGGTTGCTTTTTAAATGAGTCATGCCTCTTTCCTCCCCCCCCCACCCCCCCACTCTTCCCCCCCCCCCACCCCCCAAAAAACCATTTTGGAATTTTCTACCAGAGCCATTTAAGCACAGCTTGTGGACATGGGGAGACAGGATACCAGCATGATGTGGTTCGTGCGGGTCAGTGAGGAGCAGGCTGGGAGAGAATGTGCCTCAGTGCTAAAGCTGGGACTTTGTATCACCCTTGTCCAAAGTTTTTGATAAAGTGCCCGGATCCTTCAGGACCAGCAAAAATAAATACCCCAGTGTTTCAAATGGGGCTACTCGGGGCCGACACTCAGGAAGGTTCCATGTTACCCCAACGGGCCGCTTGAAGCAAATCCTTTGTTCTTAGGTGCCTATGTGTACCTGTTTTAATAGCTATTTACATATGTATTTTAATTCATAACAACACACACGTTTCATATGCGACAACATGCATATTCAAATCCATATGCATATATTTTAATGAGGACATTTACATGAAATGACTTTCAAACACTCGGCTCCCCAGCCCCTCACGCAGTTGTGTAAACAGAAGAAACCGGGGACCGTGTTGGGGTTGTTTGTCACAACTCAGCCTTGAAGCAGCTGGGGCCATCCTCAAATGGCTTGAAAGGTTCAGGAAGAGTGAGATTAAGCTCGTTGGCGGGAGAAGACCAGGTAAGTGCTTACAAAGGGAAGCACACAGCGCTTACACCGTTGGCCGTCAGCAAAGCTGGCACCTGAAAGAGGTAAAAGGAAAAACCATAGACCGTGCCGCGGTGGCACGCGTGCGTCTGGAAGCTTCTTCACAGTTAGTGCAGGTCACCACAAGCGTGCAGGCTCAGGAGGGTGTGCGGAAGCAGAAGAAATCTAAAAGGTCAGAACGGCTCTGTTTGTTTTCCCAAGTTGTCGGAGTAAAGTTACAGCCACCCGGGTGAGCCCACTCGCTGAGCACCCAGGAATGGACACGGTAACCAGGGGGATTTCTGGATCTCTCGGGGGCGCTGGCAACGCTGGAGGAATTTTCCTGGGGGGGAGGGAGCAGCCAGAAACCAGAGGATCGAGGGTCAAGCCCTAACTGAGCACCCAGGGTTGCTCAGAGCTTGACATGACAACGGTCTTATTTTTAATCTGTCTGAGGCAGGTATGGTTAATTCCCAGAATCCTCGTGGAGGTGGGGGGTGGGGGGTGGGGGGGTCGTGCCGGGAACCCTGGCACTTTTTACTTCACACATATGCCAGTATCGGGTCATTTCTGCTCCTGTTGTCGCTTTCAGTTCCATCCGCATAATCTTTGTCAGAGGGTGGGCAGTTTTACATTTGCAATTCTAGATTTTTCTTTATGCTGGATTTCCGGCAGCCCACCGCTGTTGTTTTTACATATCTAGTGCACATCAAATGAGTCAAGCCCAAGAAGTGGTCCTAGGAGGTTTCCTGAGGATGGGGGGTGAGGGGTCCCTGGGGGATTTGTCCCTTTGCTGTTTTTAAGAGTTTGAAAGGCATGACTTTCTGGAGGGGGGCGGTGCTGAGAAAGTTCTCGGAGCCCTCTTTTCAATTCAAATCTCCACTCACCTTCCTCCTTTGTCTTTTCACTGAATGTCTGCAGGTCACATGTGCTTCCTGAGCGTCCTCTAATAAAGTCACTCCCCAACCTGACTGTTCATCGAATTACCCTGTATGTTTTCAAAAAATGGGGATTCCTCAGACTTTGCTTCCGATCTCCAGGAGCAGACCCTGAAGGTCTAAAAACTATACTGATTACAAAAAGGCCCTCACTTGAGTCAAAGATCGGAAGCAACTACGAACGCATTGCAATACATACAAACTTAATATCACGAGGTTCATTGCGATTGTTGAACTTGAACAAGTCACAGCTCAGGGTGGATGTGTGTTCAGAGAGACCTCCAGCGTGCGGCCACCCCAGCCCTCTTCAATGCACGGAGCTGATGTCCTTTACCTGCCTGTTTATTGTCTGCTTCTGTCCACCAGAACAGCAGCCCCCTGAGAGCTGGAACCTTCTCCACACTCTTCACCATTAAGTCACAGTGCCTAGGTCAGGGGCCCCACCTTGCAGGTACTTGATTGGTTTGTGCTGGGTGATCCTACAGGTGAATGAATTGCTGGGACTGAGAGGATTTGATCATCAGGGAGGGACCCTGGCCCTTTCTAAGCTGACCCCCTTGCTGTATTATACGGATGCCCAAATGCCACAGCGGCCACTGTCGGCAACTTTCTGCTCCTAGAACACCTGAGGTTTTGTTTTTTAATTTTCAAAGAAGTGTACTTTAGGGGCGCCTGGGTGGCTCAGTCGGTTAAGCGCCCGACTTCGGCTCAGGTCATGATCTCGTGATGCATGGGTTCGAGCCCCACGTCAGTTCTGTGTGGACAGCTCGGAGCCTGGAGCCTGCTTCGGATTCTGTGTCTCCCTCTCCCTCTGCCTCTTCCCTGATTGCACTCCATTTCTCTCTCTTGCAGAAATAAATAAACATTAAAAAAAAATGTTTTTAAACATGCTTAAAAAAAATGGGTACTGGAGCATTGTTAATGGTAGCAAAAAAGTGAAAACAAAAATGATAACTACTGGCACATTCATGGAATATTATACAGACACGTACAGTGAAATGAAACTGTAAGCATTGTATTAAAGGAATTGCCACTAAGTATTGTTGAATGACAAGAGTAAAATGCACAATACCCTGCTTTGGTCAAGCAAGGGGGTGATAAACTAGGATTACTGGAACCTGGATAGAAACATACGACGAGGGGCGCCTGGGTGGCGCAGTTGGTTAAGCGTCCGACTTCAGCCAGGTCAAGATCTCACGGTCCGTGAGTTCGAGCCCGCATCAGGCTCTCGGCTGATAGCTCAGAGCCTGGAGCCTGTTTCCGATTCTGTGTCTCCCTCTCTCTCTGCCCCTCCCCCGTTCATGCTCTGTCTCTCTCTGTCCCAAAAATAAATAAACGTTCAAAAAAAAAATTAAAAAAAAAAAAAAGAAACATACGACGATATGAACTTAACTATGAAGACAGATCCTGCACAGGGGCTATGGGGGGAGAAGGGAGAGTATATAGGGAGGGGGGAGAAGTTGGCAGAAATCAAGAAAGAAAGGAAAAAACGTAAAATGACCCTGATATTGAAAGCATCATTTTGGGCACAGTTATGCATAAATGTATATAAACAGGAGTTGCTTTGAAAAAATGTGGGATACGCTTGCCGTGATACAAGGAAAATACATTTCTTTAGGAAAGGAAAGGCTGAAAATAAATAAGCTAACATTTCACTTAGGAACTTAGTAAAAACAGACACACGGTAAATGCAAAGAACAATCAAAATAAAGGGAAATCCCTGTCGCTGGCATTTTTAAAGATGGGAATATCCTAAAGCGAATGTGAATCGTTAAGAGTTGTTGACTACGGGTGAAGGGTGCGGGGATGTTCGTTGTGTGATTTTTTTTCTACTTTAGTATATTTGTAACTTTCCTGTTAGAAGAAAAATGTGTCAAAAGACAAATTCAGGGGAGCGTCCCTATGAGAGCCATTCTGTTCTAGAAGCAGGAGGGTTGGCCCCTGGGCAGGAAGATGCAGGGGTTCCTCACCCATTCTGTGGGCTGCTGTATCTCAAAGAAGGACTTCCTCATCAGTGGAGAATAAAAATTAAACAGGGACACCTGATTTTGATTCTCCTCTGCCTGACTTCACTTCTCTTCCTACTGCCCTCTTATGGAAGGCACTTGCCAGGGTCTTACGTCCTTGTCTCAGTGGTTGAGAGCATCTGGGTCACACTTTTGCTGTCAGGGACTGGCTAGGGGTTCTCTTCAAGGAAGAAAGGGGGAGAAGTCAGGTGGAAGTGATCAGGGCGGTGCATGGCTCGGAGAAAGGAATGGTCCTTCTTCTTATCTCTTTGTTTTTTCTTTCTTTTCTTTTTTCTTTTTTTTAGTAGGCTCCACACCCAACGTGGGGCTTGAACTCACGGCCCTGAGATCAAGAGTCACATGTATCTCCCAACTGAGCCAGCCAGGCACCCCCTTTCTTATCTCTTTAGACTTGACTCCCACACCTGAGTAAATAATTCTGAAATCTGTCTCCATTCCCAGTCTCTTAAGCAGGCTTTATTTCCCGATAGTTCTCCAATATGGTACACGACCTGCTCTTATCTTAAAACCGCACAACTCTTTATGAGCCAGGCAATGGGTGCCAAGGAAAGGGAAGGGAAGGGAAGGGAAGGGAAGGGAAGGGAAGGGAAGGGAAAGGGAAGGGAAAGGGAAGGGAAGGGAAAGGGAAGGGAAAGGGAAGGGAAGGGAGGGGAGGGGAGGGGAGGGGAGGGGAGGGGAGGGGAGGGAAAGGGAAGGGAAGGGAAAGGGAAGGGAAGGGAAAGGGAAGGGAAGGGAAAGGGAAGGGAAGGGAAAGGGAAGGGAAGGGAAAGGGAAGGGAAGGGAAAGGGAAGGGAAGGGAAAGGGAAGGGAAGGGAAAGGGAAGGGAAGGGAAGGAAAGGGAAGGGAAGGGAAGGAAAGGAAAGGAAAGGAAAGGAAAATTCACACCCGCCTTCCTCATAGGCTCCACTGGGGAAGGTAGACACTGACCCAAGTGGAGTTCAGGCGCCAAGGTCTTGGGCTAGTATGTTCTCCATCTTTCTAGCTGGCTCGCTGTGGGCAAATGACAATTTCCCTGAGACTCAGTTTCCTCTTGCATAAAACCAGGATCACAAACTGGGTATATATTAAGAGTACAGTGAGGGTAAAGCTTTTTATTTGTTTCTTGTGTGATTTTCCCATTATGTCCATGAGGGCCTGGTCTTTGATGGTTTCCTTCACCGTGGGTTTCTTGGAGCCTTGAATAGTTCCTGGCACGTATATGTATTCTATGAATATTTGTAGAGTTAATTAATTACTTTTGTCTTCTGGTTCAAATTTTGAATTGAAAAGAACCTTTCCTTACTTCCCTAAGAAGAGATCTTTTAAGGGTTCATCCAAAAAATATAACTAAAGCCACCTCCTGGCTGGCTCAGTAGGTAGATTGTGTGACTCTTGATCTCAGGGTTGTAAGTTCAAGCCCTACTCTGGGTGTAGAGATTACTTAAAAAAATAAAATCCTTAAAAAATAATGAATGTACCTTGACATAGAAGTGTTGGGTTGTAGGGAACCCGCACCTTCAACTTTAGGTGTCTTACGTTCTCCAAAGGGTTGTATAATACCCCCCACCAAATAAGAGTTTATAAGGGCCCCCCTGTTCGTACTTTTTCTAGAAGATAGTATAGACTTTTAAATGCTTGGCCATGCTTCTTCTTTAAAGGGGAGAATGAAAATGAAGCTGTTCAGTTTACACAGTACCATGTGTAAACCTTTACACATTTTTATTTTTGGCCTTGTTGGACATTGACATTTAAGTTATCACCCTACACCTCAGTGCAAATGTCCTCTCCTGGGAGGCCTTTCCCGAATCTCTGTATAGGTCTGGAGTCACTCTCTGTCCTATCTCTGTTTATTTCCTTCACAGAACATTGAAATCTGAAAGCATCTTTGTTTTTTTAAGAGTTTATTTGTGGGCCCAATTGGTTGAGTGTCGACTTTGGCTCAGGTCATGATCTCACGGTTTGTGGGTTCGAGCCCTGCGTCGGGCTCTGTGGTCTGGAGTCACTCTCTGTCCTATCTCTGTTTATTTCCTTCACAGAACATTGAAATCTGAAAGCATCTTTGTTTTTTTAAGAGTTTATTTGTGGGCCCAATCGGTTGAGTGTCGACTTTGGCTCAGGTCATGATCTCACGGTTTGTGGGTTCGAGCCCTGCGTCGGGCTCTGTGCTGACGGCTCAGAGCCTGGAGCTGCTTCAGATTCTGTGTCTCCCTCTCCCTCTGCCCCTCCCTACTCGCACTCTATCTCTCTCAAAAATAAATTTAAAAAACCATTAAAAATTAAAAAAAAAAAAAAAGATTTTACTTTTAAGTAATCTCTACCCCCAAGGTGGGGCTTGAACGTACAGCCCCAAGATCATCAAGAGTCACACGCTCTACCAACTGGGCCACCCAGGCACCCCTGAAGGCATCTTCTTGATCGTATTTCTTTATTGCTTTCTCCCCACAGGTCCATGAAAGCTCTTGTCTGTCTTGTTTACCACTGTAAACTTGGCACAAGGTAGGAATATAAGAAATAGTTATAGAAGAAATGAAAGAGTGTACGGCCTTTCTGAAAAGCTAAAGCCAGTTTCTTTATTTTTAAAATTTTTATTGAATTTTTTGTTTATTTTCGAGAGACAGAGAGTGAGTGGGGGAGGGGCAGAGGGGCAGGGGGACAGAGGATCCAAAGTGGGCCCTGCACTGAGAGCAGTGACCCCAACGTGGGGCTTAAACTCATGAATCGTGAGATCATGACCTGAGCTAAACTCAGACGCTCAAGCAACTGAGCCACCCACGGGTTCCTAAAGCCCATTTACACACTTATTGGATATCAGACCTATTATTATTTTTTGTAATCTTGACAGTAATGGGCTGGTGTTCCTATCGGATAATCTCTCCCCTTTATTTTGCCCACACCCCCCCCTTTTTTTTTTTTACAGTCTTGAAGTCTTTCGTTTTTTTTACATTTATCATGCCGTGAATTCATAGGGAATGGGGTCCAACAGCTCAGGCTCCTTTCCATTGGTTCTCACAAAGTGTGCTTCTCTGGGTGGGGCAGGCTGGCAGTTGGGTTGAACCCAAGTACCTTTCTCCTTGGCTTCCTTCTTTTTCTGATCATTTTCCTTCACACGCTTCAGGAAGCTATCCCGGCTCTTGGAGTGCTTAATGTGCTCAACATGTACATTAGTTCTCTTAGCAAGAATCTTGCCCTTCACGTGTCTGTTTCCAACAATGCCAACAACATGCTGGGTGACACTGTAGACTCTTCCGGTTTTGCCACGGTGACATTTGTGGGGCGTTCTTTTTGGAACAGCGCCCATTCCCTTGATGTCCACAATATCACCTTTCTTGTAGATTCGCATGTATGTTGCCAAAGGAACAACTCCATGTTTTCTAAAAGGCCCAGAGAACGTATAGCGAGTACCTCTCCTCTTTCCCTTGTGTTGGTCGTTTTGGCCAATCACTGGAAGATGACAGTTCCGGCCGAAAGGCTATTTATTCATTTTTGAGAGAGAGCACAAGCGGGCAAGAAGCAGAGAGAGAGAGAGAGAGACACACACACAGAATCCAAAACGGGCTCCAGGCTCTGAGCTGTCAGCGCAGAACCCAACACTGGGCTGGAACCCAACAACCCACGGATCATGACCTGAGCTGAAGTTGAGGCGTAACCAAGGCAGCCACCCACGCGCTCCTGCCCTTATCCTTTTAAAATTGCAGGTTTTTGGGGCGCCTGGGTGGCGCAGTCGGTTAAGCGTCCGACTTCAGCCAGGTCACGATCTCGCGGTCCGTGAGTTCGAGCCCCGCGTCGGGCTCTGTGCTGATGGCTCAGAGCCTGGAGCCTGCTTCAGATTCTGTGTCTCCCTCTCTCTCTGCCCCTCCCCCGTTCATGCTGTCTCTCTCTGTCCCAAAAACAAATAAACGTTCAAAAAAAAAAAATTTTAAAAATAAAATTGCAGGTTTTGGGGCGCCTGGGTGGCTCATTCGGTTAAGCGTCCGAGTTCGGCTCAGGTCACGATCTCACGGTCCGTGGGTTCGAGCCCCGCGTCGGGCTCTGTGCTGACAGCTCAGAGCCTGGAGCCTGTTTCAGATTCTGTGTCTCCCTCTTTCCCTGACTCTCCCCTGTTCATGCTCTCTCTGTCTCAAAAATAAATAAATGTTTAAAAAAATAAATAAATAAAATTGCAGGTTTTGTAATTCATTCAACAAGTGGTTACCGATGGCTTGTGATGTGCCATCGACTGTGTGAGGAAACTGCTCAGGGGAAGAAGAGAGAATTTCAGGTCTGCAGTTTTGCTGGAAGTGGGCTGGGATGACTGGGGCAGAACAAAACGTGAAATCTGGCTTAAAAGAAAGAAAATTTTCTTCTAGTAGGGTAGTTGTGGTGGTAAAGATCAGAGCCAACATTTGTAGGATGTCTACTGTGTGCTAGGCACTGAACTAGTTGCCTTACATGATATATATATTTTAAAGTTTATTTATTTTGAAAGAGAGAGAGGACACATGTGAGTGGGGAGGGGCGGAGAGAGAGAATCCCAAGCAGGCTCCGAGCTGTGGGTGCACAGCCCTACGTGGGGCTCGATTTCAGGAAACAGGAGATCATGACCTGAGCTAAAATCAAGAGTTGCTTAACCAACTGAGCCACCCAGGTGCTCTGAGTTATATATTTAATGATCAGAAAAAACATATGAAATAGTTACTATCAGAGTGCAGTCACCTCTAGGTGCAATTAGCCTCCCTGAATCCTGTATATGTGTGTGGGGAGAAAAGAGGAAAAAGAAGAATTATTTGAATTATATGAGCAATCATGTGCATTATTCCAGGGCAGAGCTTTGGTGGTCCCTCCCTCCTATCCTATGATAATAGAAAGGATGTTCAAGGTTAAATTTTTATCATATTTATTTTTCTTATTACACTGGCTTTTAGAACTCTTTTGAAAACGAAGGCTTAGAGGGGCTGAATGTCTTCTATACCAAAGCTACACATCTGGAAAAGTAGATTAACCGTGATTGGGACCCAGACTCTGATTTGAATATCTCTCTTAAATTTAATATGTTACCATGTTTTATTTCCTTGACACAGGTGCACGCTATGAGCACTTTGCTGTATCATTTATTATCTTTTATATGGACCGTTTCCTCCAAAGAACACAGAGGTAAGCAAACTCTAGGAGAGGCGCTGAAGATTGCAGTGAAGTCTTTCACCGGAGGGCCTTTTAAATTCCAATAGATGGTAGACTGACTTAGATGTGTGGGATGTTCTGTTTGGAGACGGGGGAAAGAAATCTGGAAATTTATTCCAAACTCAAGATTCTGCAACTATCTCGTTGTGACACAAACTTTCTTGATCATGGAAATCACTTGCTAAAAAACAAGCACAAAAAATAAACATGCAATCAAACAAAAAATACGGTGCACATAGTAGGTACTCAGTAAATATTTGCTGAAAAAATGATCGAAATAAAAGAATTACAATTTGGAAAAACAAAATGTAGGATCTGATTTTTGCTAACAACTCCCCAAACCATGTGTGTTTCTGTCTTTATGTATGTATACACACACGTCCGCCCCTACGCTTTTTTTTTTTTAATTTGAGAGAGACAGAGAGAGAGAGAGAATCCTAACCAGACTCCACACTCAGCATGGAGCTCGACGCAGGGCTTGAACCCATGACCCTGGGATCATGACCTGAACTGAAATCAAGAGTCAGACGCTCAACCAACCGAGCCACCCACGTGCCCCATCCCTACAATTTTTCGTGTATGTTTGTATAACCATAGGTAAAATATTCAAAGGTGTTTAACAAACTATTTAAAATAGTCCTCTTTGGGGGCACCTGGGTGGCTCAGTCAATTCAGCGTCCGACTCTTGGTTTTGGCTCAGGTCATGATCTGTCAGTTTACAGGATCAAGCCCTGAGTTAACTCTACACTGACAGTGTGGAGCCTGCTTGGGATTCTCTCACTGTCTCTATCTGCCCCTCCCCTCTCTCTCAAAAATAAATAAACATGTTTTAAAAAAAGAAGACAAGTAGTCCTCTTGGAGGAGAAACTATTTTTGCTTTTAAAGTCCTTGGATTTTAATAATTTAACAATAAAAGTCAATGGTTTTAAGAGTCTCATGCTCTACCGACTGAGCTAGCTGGGCAGTTAAAAGTCAATGGTTTTAATAGTCAACTTCAACAATTTACTACTACTACTAATGGTTAATAGTGTGGTACTTTCAATGATGGAGTAAATGGGATAATTTTAATAATTTGAAAAAAGAAATGTTGGGAAAGTGATGTTCTTTTTTCTACAGCTGTGAGCCAACTAATTTTCTTTTTAAAAAAATACACTTGAGGGGCGCCTGGGTGGCTCAGTCGGTTGGGCATCCGACTTCGGCTCAGGTCATGATCTCGCGGTCCGTGAGTTCGAGCCCCGCGTCGGGCTCTGTGCTGACAGCTCAGAGTCCGGAGCCTGTTTCAGATTCTGTGTCTCCTTCTCTCTCTGACCCTCCCCCGTTCATGCTGTCTCTCCCTGTCTCAAAAATAAATAAACGTTAAAAAAAAAATTAAAAAAAAAAATACACGTGAGAAGTACTCATCAAATGCCTGTCTTATATACTCCCAGTGTCAGTCATTCTTGGAATACACGGAAGCCCATTTCTGCCCCGGAGACACGATCTGGCCAAAGACGTGTGCTACTCCTGGGTGAAAACATAACAATATGCCATTGAAATCACACCTCAAGACGGCAGAAAGGAAGTCTGGATTACTGCCAGGGAGGGATGGCGGGGGGAAAGGCATCCAGGTGGTGGGTAGGGAGAAACCCGGGAGGGATCAGTGAGAGAGACAGGGATTTAAAAAGGCTTAGTCTAACAATCCAATAGAAAAATGAGCAGAGTTTCTTTCCAAGAAAGGGAAATTCAAGTAACCCTTAGACACAGGAAGACCCCAGCCTCACCGCAGCGTGAGAAGGACAAATAGAAACCACCGTGTTGGAACGTTTCCCGTGTCTTCAGCGGGCAGAGGAGGGACCAGGGTTGACGCGTCCCATGAGCCTGAGACTCTGGGAAGCGGGCACACCTCCCATGCTGCCAGCTGGACTGTCAACTGGCAAGGTCTCCTGGGAGGATAACTTGGCAGTGAAACCCACATTAAACAGGCACTTGCCATGCCCTCCGACCAAGAAATTCCTATCCTGCGGTTATTCTCTAGTTTACTTGCACATGGTCAACATGACCTATGCATGAAGCTAGTCATTAAGGCATTCCTGGGAGAGCAAAGATTGGGGGAAGAAAAGCAAACTAAATGTCCATTACAGGGGACTGTTTCCATCAATTACAGTCGAGCCATGCAACGCGATAATTTGTAGCCACTGGAAAAAGAAATCTAACGTATTGAATGTGCCAGGCGTTGTTCTAAGTCTCAATGCGCTTAACTCATTTAATCTTCTCAACAACCCTCTAGAGTAGGAATTTTATTTTTTCTAAGTTTTTATTTAAATTTCAGTTAGTTAACACATATAACATAGGTAGGAGCGCCTGGGTGGCTCAGTGGGTTGGGCGTCCGACTTTGGCTTGGGTCACGATCTCACAGTTCGTGGGTTCGAGCCCCGCGTCGGGCTCTGTGCTGTCTGCCCAGAGCCTGGAGCCTGCTTCGGATTCTGTGTCTCCCTCTCTCTCTGCCCCTCCCCTGCTCGGGCTCTGTCTCTTTCTCTCTCTCAAAGATAAATAAACATTTATTAAAAAAAAACCCATATGTTATAGTAACCCATAACATAGGTATTTTAGTAATGTCACTCCCACTCACAGATGAGGAAACTGAGGCACAGAGAAGTTTAGTAACTTGACCAATGTAACACAGCTAAGACCTAACCAAAAAAAAATCAAGGTACAGTATAGTCTGTAGAGCATGTTCACATTTGTGCGGAAAAGAGTAAAAAACAGTATGCACATGTACGCGTGGATATCTAATCTAGTATGTTTGTCTATACTTGTATGCACATCTATGCTTTTGTTTAGAACGTCTCTGGCAGGAGACAGGAGAATCTGAGAATCTGCTGCTTCTGGGGATGGAAACTCAGTTTCTGGAAGACAGAGTAAGGAGCCCGGTTTACTTTATACTGTATGGAATTTTGTATCTGCTGAGGTTTTGTACCACGTATTGGCAGGACCTACTGAGCAACTGCAAATCTTTAGTTAAAAAAACCTTTAGGGGCTCCTGGGCAGCTCAGTCAGTTAAGCATCTGACTCTTGATTTCTGCTCAGGTCATGATCTCCCGGTCTGTGGGACTGAACCCCTTGTGGGGTTCTCTCTCTGCCCCTCCCCCGTACGCATACTCTCTCTCTTTCCTCTCTCTCAAATATTTTAAAATTTTTAAAAATTAAAAAAAATCTTTTTTACTTAAAACCATTTTTTAATGTTTATTTTTTACAGAGAGAGAGAGAGAGAGAGAGCGAGCGAGTGCGCACGAGCAAGTGGGGAAGGGGCAGAGAGAGAGGGAGACACAGAATCCAAAGCAGGCTCCAGGCTCTGAGCTGTCAGCACAGAGCCTGACGTCAGGCTTGAACCCACAAACCGTGAGATCGTGACCGGAGTCAAAGTTGGCGACTGAGCCACCCAGACATCCCTTTTTTAATAATTTTTTTAAATGTTTATTTATTTTGAGAGACGGAGCGTGAGCAGGGGAGGGGCAGAGAGAGAGGGAGAGGCAGAATCTGAAACAGGCTCCAGGCTCTGAGCTGTCAGCACAGAGCCCAACGCGGGGCTCGAACCCACAAACCGTGAGATCATGACCTGAGTCGAAGTCAGCCGCTTAACTGACTGAGCCACCCAGGCGCCCCTAAGGAGATCTTTTTTTTTTCCTTCCATTTTTATTTTTGGTAAAAAAAAATATTTTTTTAATGGAAGGGGAAGGAGCTGAAAGTCCTTCTTCCAGGTTCTCTCTCAAGTTGTCTGTCCAGTGTGGTAACTGTTAGCAACACGTGCCATGGCAGCACTTGAAATGTGGCTGGTCTGGATCAAGATATGCCGTGCATGTAAAGTATCCATCAGGTTTCAAAGAAGTATGAATAACGAAAAGAATGTAAGGGGCGCCTGGGTGGCTCAGTCGGTTAAGCGTCCGACTTCGGCTCAGGTCATGATCTCGCGGTCCGTGAGTTCGAGCCCCGTGTCGGGCTCTGTGCTGACAGCTCAGAGCCTGGAGCCTGTTTCCGATTCTGTGTCTCCCTCTCTCTCTGCCCCTCCCCCGTTCATGCTCTGTCTCTCCCTGTCTCAAAAATGAATAAAACGTTAAAAAAAAAAAATGTAAAATATCGAATTAACAATTGTTTGTATTGGGGGCGCCTGGGTGGCTCAGTCGGTTAAGTGTCCGACTTCAACTCAGGTCATGATCTCGCGGTTCGTGAGCTCAAGCCCCGCATCGGGCTCTGTGCTGACCGCTCAGATTCTGTGTGTCTCTCTTTCTCTGCCCCTCCCCTGCTTGTGCTCTCTCTCTCAAAAGTAAATAGACATTACAAAATTCTTTAAAATAATTTTTTGTATTGGTCACATGCTAAGACGACATTTTGGCTATATCGGGTTAAATAAAATATATTACTAAAATTAACCTCACCTGTTTCTTTTTGCCTATTTAAAAGAGAGCTGCTAGAAAGTTTAAAATTACACATGTGGTTCACATTATATTTCTCCTGGACGACATGGGTCTGAAGGTCTCTTAAGGTCTACTGATAACACAAATGACGTCGTGATCCACATTTGAAAAGGGCTTGCCTAAAGACTATCTGCACAAGTCTTCTTTGCAAAGCTCTGGGGAGATAGGAATTATTATTGCTGTTCCCCAGTTACAGAGGAGAAAGCCAGCGCTCATTCAGAGCCTTTTATGCGTTCTTTCGAGTCATGCTTGCAATGCACACTGAGCATTCGGGAAGGACGTGGACATTTGCAGTATGAGATGCAGGGGGACCTATTCCATTTAGTTTCTTTGTATCAGCTTCAGATAAAATAACTCTGGTGAGCGGTGACGCATGATAGAAACGATGCTTAATAAATTACATGTGTCCTGTTTCGTACTAGTTCGTCACGTGGCACTTTGTCCTTTTTTCCCATCAAGGTCTTCTTTTTCTTTTTTAATGTTTATTTACTTTTGAGAGAGAGAGTGAGAGAGACAGAGAGAGACAGAGACAGAGTGTGAGTGGGGGAGGGGCAGAGAGAGAGGGAGACACAGAATCCGAAGCAGATTCCAAGCTCCGAGCTGTCAGCACAGAGCCCCACGCGGGGCTTGAACTCAAGCCCCGCAAGACCACGACCTGAGCCGAAGTCAGACGCTTAGCTTAGCCGACTGAACCACCCGGGCGCCCCAAGGTCTTTTCTCTGACATCGC
This sequence comes from Puma concolor, assembly GCF_028749965.1. Taxonomy (NCBI): domain Eukaryota; kingdom Metazoa; phylum Chordata; class Mammalia; order Carnivora; family Felidae; genus Puma; species Puma concolor. The sequence goes on from NC_141669.1 coordinate 131,232,596, forward strand.
AGTAAAAGACCCAGGGCTTCAAAGCGATTGTCATTTCAGGGCTGGGCGGGGGCACTGAAGAACAAGGTGTCACAAAAGCCGTTGGGTGGAAAGCTCCTATTTGTTTGCTGCCATCTTCGGACCAACCAGTTAAGCTCACGTTGGTCACCTTTTCTCACGAACCTGTTCCGGGCTTGATTTTCACGGTTTGCTACAGAGAGGCAATGCTTGAGTTGGCTCACGGTGGTTTCCTTTTGATCTGTCTTTTTTTTTGTAACGAGTCTTTTATTTATTTGTTTGTTTATTTCGAGAGACAGAGACAGCATGAGTGGGGGAGGGGAAGAGAGAGAGAGAGAGAGAGAGAGAGAGAGAGAGAGAGAGAGTCCCAAGCGGGCTCCATGCTGCCAGTGCAGATCCCGACTCGGGGCTTGAACCCGTGAGACCATGAGATCATGACCCAAGCCAAACCAAGAGTCGGATGTTGAACCAACTGAGCCACCCAGGCGCCCCTGATTTGTCTTTGAATGAATGAATGTAGGTTTCATATAAGGAGACTTATACATTCTACCTTTCTTCAGGACATCTTGGTGAGGGGCGGCAGGAAGAAGGATGTTGAATATGGAAAAAATTCAGCCATGGAGAAGTTGATTGTCACGGCTGGAGCTGTGTGACAGCGAAATCTGAGTTGGGAATACATCCCCCAAATCAGAATATTCAGGGAGCGGATGATTTTGGCAAGGACTCAAATGGTTGCAATCCCAGTTAGCTGACATTCACAGTGGAGTTAGATTTTTGTGCCCAGGATCAAAGTCGGCATTCAGGGTAACAGTTGCATATATCGTGTCATTATTTTATATGTCACGAGAGAAGAGAAAAAAGGCTTTCAATGAAACTATGACAGACTACTGCTTACAGAGGTATCCTCATTTCAGAGTTGTTAAAAAAAGTGGGCGAAAAGGTTTGAATTGTGGGGCGCCTGGGTGGCCCCGTTGGTTGCACATCAAACTCTTGATTTCGGCTCAGGTCATGATTTCATGATCGTGAGATCAAGTCCCATGTGGAACTCCAGGCTGAAAGCACAGAGCCTGCTTGGGATTGTCTCTCTCCACCTCTCTCTGCCCCTCCCTTGCTCTCATGTGCACGGATGCGTGTGTGCTCTTTCAACATACATAAACATTGAAAAGAAAGGCTTGACTTCCACTCAGTGAAATACAGGGTCACAGGTACCTCTGAAATCCTCTTAGGAAGGCCCCCCCGTTGAGGGAGAACAGCTCTGAACGGTTGTCTCTTTGAACAGCCGCTGAGACAGGGTTGGAGAACACAGTCATTAGGGTGCATCTTTTTTTTTTTTTTTTTGTCTTTCAGTTTGCTCAAGTTTAATTTTTTTTAATGTTTGTTTATTTTTGAGAGAGAGAGAGAGAAAGAGTGCAAGCAGGGGAGGGGCAGAGAGAGAGGGAGACACAGGATCCGAAGCAGGTTCCAGGCTCCTAGCTGTCAGCATGGAGCCTGACGCCGGGCTCGAACCCACGAACCGTGGGTTCATGACCTGAGCCAAAGTCGGCCGCTTAACTGACGGAGCCACCCAGGTGCCCCAGTCTGCCCAAGTTTAATACACTGTGCTCTCTGCCCTGGTCAGTGGCATCTCTAGAAAGTAGCAGCACATCCCCATGGTTACTGGATACCGTTAGGGTGCATCTTTAAACACCTGGGCTGGAGGCGAGCCACTGACGCCTAGAGCCGAGGCTGCTGGAAGAAACAGCATAGTCAGAGGCTCTTCCTCCAGGGTCACGTCAGGGCATCACGTGCACTGTAACTTTATTCTCTGTCTTGATTTTTCCCAGCTCCTGCGGTTGGATTTTTCCGGAAGTTAAACGTTCATGTGATGCAAGTGTTTACCCTGTGCCGGGAACTCTATTAAATACCTTCCGTGCTGATTAAATCATTTGATGCTCCCATATGCCTGCATGTGGTGGCTATCAGAACCCTCAGTTTACACGTGACAAACTGAAGCACAGAGAGGTTAAGCACAGACCAAAAGTTGCACAGTGGAGGATTCAAGAGCAGGTAGGACAGGCCAAGTGCTTGATGCTCCATTTAAGGAAGATAGCATCCTGGGTGCCTGGGAGGCTCAGTCAGTTAAGCATCTGACTTTGGCTCAGTCCACGATCTCATGGTTCGTGAGCTGGAGCCCCACGCTGGGCTCTGTTGTCAGTGTAGAGCCCACTTCGGATCTTCTGTGTCCCCACCCCACCCCTCCCCCGCTCACGTGTGCTCTTTCCCTCTCTCAAAAATAAATAAACATTTTAAAAAATTAAAAAAAAAAGGGAGGTGGTTTCTACTGGCAATGCCACGTAATCAAAGTCCAAAAGGCAAAACGTAAGAAAAAATATCCTCTGTATAGTCCTTCACAAACAGCTGGAAAATTGTGGCAAATTTTAGAAAAGGGACAATGACACTGAAGATGTTTTCCGCTAAACAAGCCTGAATGGCCAACTTTCACCAGCCTGGGGGAAGCACATTTTTCTTTCTTTATGCAATAATTCCTTGATTGAATTTCGGAAGGTCATGAATATATCAACGGTCTGCTTGCTCAATAGTTGTAAGAGAGATAACAAGATGATTTGCAAATAACACATTGAGATTCTAAGATAACAGTCCCAAGATTAACGTACACATTATATGAAAGATATCCAGGAAAGAATTTGTAGCTGGTACCTGGGTGATACGGTGATGTTTGCTGGCTCAGCAGAAATGAATTAGAGGCAATTTTAAGCTTTTGGGGGAACTCTGGGTGTCATTTAAACCTATAGTCACTTGGGGCGCCTGGGTGGCTCAGTCGGTTGAGCGGCCGACTTCGGCTCAGGTCATGATCTCACGGTCCGTGAGTTCAAGCCCCGCGTCGGGCTCTGTGCTGACAGCTCGGAGCCTGGAGCCTGTTTCGGATTCTGTGTCTCCCTCTCTCTGACCCTCCCCCGTTCATGCTCTGTCTCTCTCTGTCTCAAAAATAAATAAACGTTAAAAAATTAAAGAAAAAAAACCCCTATAGTCACAGTAAAAAGAATACTAAAAGGAATCTTCCTTTTGCATTCTCAAGAAAGAATCATAAAAATAGCTAAGAATTACTTATACAGCTCTTTATTTTCCCTTGACAGATGATTATTTTTTCCTAAGCTACAACTCGAATCTCTATTTTTACTGATTGAGTGTATTCATGTTTAAAACCTAAAGAACCATGACTATGAAGAGTATATGATTTGCCAGCCACTGCTAAGTTCTTTACAAATATCAGATCCCTCACTCCTCCCAATAACCCAGGAGACGTGGTCAGGTACAGTTTATGTCTGTTTCATGGATGGGGAGACTTAGGCTCAGAGAAGCTTTGCAACTTTCCCAAAGTCACACAGCTAATAAGTGATAAAGCTGGAATTTGAACCCAAATCGATATGGCTTAGAGGATCTTTAAAAATTTTTTATTTATTTTACTTTTCTTTTTCTTGAGACAGAGAACATGCAAACGGGGGAGAGGAGCAGAGGGAAAGAGAGAGAATCTTAAGTAGGCTCCGTATTTAGCGTGGAGCCCAAGGTGGGGCTCGATCCCATGACCCTGGGATCATGACCTGAGCTGAAATCAGGGGTCGGTTGCTCAACGGACTGAGACACCCAGGCACCCTGACCTTTGTTTTTTGTTTACTTTTTAACAAGTTTTCCTACATTGTCTGCCTGGAAGCCACACAAACCATCTCTCCATTTGCTTTGAAAACAGTCAAAAAAATTATGGAAAATTTGAAAATTAGGAAATTGGTTCCTGCTATGGACTGAACTGTGGCCACCAGTGCAGAAGTCAGTTATGTGAATGCCTCAAGCCTGCTCTATAATAAGATGCCTTAAAGTTTAAATGAGCCAAGAGAGGGAGACACTATGAATATCCCTGCATCAGGATGTTTTCAACAAGTACCAATGGATGGTCTAAATTTGGCTCAAATAATAGGGCCATGTTTTACTTCACTTAACAAGAATCTGCTCGAGGACTGGTTCAGGAGATCACCTGTACCATCTAGAAACCAGTCCTCTCCAGCCTTCTAGCCTATCACCTGCCCTATTGGCTTAGTCCCTGTGCATGTGTCCTCACGATCACAGGATAGCTGCTGCTGCCCCAGCACTTCCTCCCACTATCGGGTCAAAGGCAGGACAGGAGGCCTCTATCCTTGAGCACCCATCTTTACAGAGGAGGAAAACCTTTCTGTAAAGCCCCCTAGCAGGTTTCCCCTTTTATCTCTGCGGCCAGAACTAGGTTACATGCCCACTTCTAGAACTATCTCTGGCGGAAGGGCTCGATGGACGGGTGGAAACGTAGTGGGAGCATACTTTCCTTGAATATCCCCCTCCAGGTGCCTGAATTAAATTTCTCTATCTGCTAGCGAGGAAAGAAAGGGGAAGCAGCAGGTGGGTACGCGACAACTTCAGCCACAGTATCCTTCCAGGAAAACCGCTGGGCGATGGCAATTCACTTCAGAAGTCCCCAGACTCTCTGCTGCATTGTCCCATGTGTTCGTATTTCAGTCTTGACAATGACCTTCCTGCCGCCAGTGAGATAAGGTGAGGCTCTAACCTGCAAGGCAGGACCGCTCCATTACAAAAATATGCCCGGGAATGAAAACACCCAATTACAGAGAGTCAAATTTGTGAGACGGGCAGGGTATATTTTAACTAGTAACTCAATTGAGGTTACCGAAGATGGAAAGAGACAAGTTTAAAGAGCCTTAAGCTTGACAAAGAAAAGGGCATGGAATCAATTTGTATGTAAATCGCTCCCAGTCAGAAGTTTCCAGAAGGTGAGAGTTGCACAGAACGCATTTTCTTCTGGGTTAAAATGCTTCCCAAGACCGTCCTGCCTGTTTATTTTTTTTAACGTTTTTTTTTTTTTTTTTTTATTTTTGAGACAGAGAGAGACAGAGCATGAACGGGGGAGGGGCAGAGAGAGAGGGAGACACAGAATCGGAAGCAGGCTCCAGGCTCTGAGCCATCAGCCCAGAGCCCGACGCGGGGCTCGAACTCATGGACCGCAAGATCGTGACCTGAGCTGAAGTCGGCCGCTTAACCGACTGAGCCACCCAGGCGCCCCCCCGTCCTGCCTGTTTAAAAGTAGCTGAACACTGATGTCAGGAGTTTAGAGTTTAATTTTTAGTTTTTTAAATGTTTATTTATGAGAGAGAGACAGAGTGTGAGTGGGGGAGGGGGAGGGGAGAGAGAGAGAGAGAGAGAGAGAGAGAGAGAGAGAGAGAGAATCCAAAGCAGGCTCCAGGCCCTGAGCTGTCAGCACAGAGCCCGATGTTTGAACTCAAGAACCTCAAGATCCTGACCTGAGCGATCCGGCGCCCCAGTTTAGAGTTTACTTGTGGAACAAGAGAAATGCCATCTTTCTGGCTGGGCTACAGGGAACGAAGAGAAAAGCACGCGGGGCACTTTTCATCATTACCAGTTCTCTTTCCACGATGGACCGTGGTTCCACACCGTGTGCCGCCATCCGCGGGCAGAAGTGATAAAAGAGGAAGTACTCTGCACAATGCCCGGATTGTGATAAATGACCGGCTTGTGATAAAAGACGAAGTACTTTGCACAATGCACCGAAGTACTTTGCACAATGCCCGGCTTCTAGCAGGTGTTCCGGAACTGGAACACCTGCTAGAAGCCGGGCATTGTGCAAAGTACTTCGGTGTATAAAAGTGTCATCCCAACCTGGGTGCCACGAACACAGCCCCCCGATGACGGGGGTCCCTTCGTGGGGCCCATGTGACAGATGAGGAAATTGAAGTTTAGCATGGGTAAGGAAACTCCTAGGAGTCAGAACACTTCAGCCTCAGTTCTGGCCCTACTACCAAAAAGCTATAAAACTGTAGGGGGTTGAACTGTGGTCCCCAAAAGACAGGTCCAAGTCCTAACCCCTGTGAGTGTGACCTTTTATCCCTTTGAGGAAGGATTTGGGCACCAATAGTAAAGTTGAGGATCTCCAGGTGAGATGATCCTGGCTTCTCTGGATGGGCCCTGAATCGAACGACAGAGGCCCTTTAGAGAAGACAGGGGCTCCTGGCTGGCTCAGTTGGTAGATCTTGAGCTCTTGAACTCAGGGTCGTGAGTTTGAGCCTCCTGCTGGGGGTAGAGATCACTTAAAAACAAAATCTTTAAAAAAAAAGAGAGAGAGAGCACGAAGTCAGAGATACAGAGACGAAGTCCACGTGAAAATGGACGCGACGGTCGGAGGGATGTGCTGGGAGCTGGAAGGATCAGGAAGGAGTCTCCCCCAGAGACTTTGGAGGGAGCATCACCCCACCTCCACCCTGATTTAGGACTTCTGTTCCCCACAACCGTGAGAAAATAAACTGCGGCTGCTTTAAACCACCCAGTTTGAGGTCATTTGTGCGGCGCCCGAGGGAACCGACACAATATGACCACAGGCCGAGGCTCGGGGCTCTGGTTTCCTCCTGCGCCACGTGAGAGCGGTCGGGACCAGTGGTTCTGGGCGTGAGACCCGGACTGGGACCAGTGTCGGGGAGGGGCATGTAACATAGGTTCTCAACGGAGGGGGGCAGGGGCATGCAAACCAGAGGTTCTCAAGGGGGGGGCGAGGGGGAGGGGCAAGTAAACCAGAGGTTCTCAAAGCGGGGGCGCAGTTCTACCCCCCGAGGGAACACCAGCAATGGCGGCAGGTTTGGTTTCCCCAGTTGTGTGAAAAGGGAGGAGGGATCACCATTGGCACTTGGTGGGCAGAGGCCAGGGGTGCTGCTGAACCACAGGACATCCCACAACAGAGAGTCTCGCGACCCCAAATGCCCGCAGTGCTGAGACGGGGACACCCTGATGTATACCAGGCGAAAGTGCTTTCTTACAAGCAACGTCTTAACTGAATGTTCACAGCTGCCTTCTTAAGGTGGGGTTTATTGGTAGTATTTTTCCGATTTCACAGATGAGTAAACTGAGGCTAAGAGAAGGGAAGGGATTTAACCCAAGGCCGCAGAGCAAGGAGGTGGTAGGTGGAGCTGGTATTTTTGCTTTGAGATTTTTGCTTTGGTCTTTAAAAAGTATATCTAGTTCTGTTTATTCAGTTTATCCTGAAATTGTCTCCCCCCCCCCCCATTTTTGGTATTACAATACCGATTTTAAAAAATATTTCTTTCTTTTTATTTACTTATAATATTTATTTATTCCTGAAAGAGAGACAGAGAGTATGTGTGTGAGCAGTGAAGGGGCAGAGAGAGAGAGGAGACAGAGGATATGAAGTGGGTTCTGCACTGACAGCAGAGAGCCTGATGTGGGGCTTGAACTCACGAACTGTGAGATCATGACCTGAGCGGAAGTTGGATGCTTAACCCACTGAGCCACCCAGGGGCCATTTTTAAGTGGAATGATGATGTTGGTAGATGCTACTCTTTTGATTTAATGTCCCTTTGGTTTGTACAATAAACAGAAATTCTAGATCTTACAAAAAACATTTTTGGGGGGAAATTCTAATGATCTGAGACATCCTGCAGTTCTGGGGGAACCACCCGAAGAGGTCGTCTGTCCAGCTTCTTCAGGTTCTAACACAGAAAACATGTTTCGGCCCAGTTGAGTCTCCACAAGATTCTTTAGGACACTAGGAACTCTACCTGTAAGCATTTACCAGACATCAACTAGTGACCTGGACAGGATAACGTCTATTTTGACCATCACCGACTTTATGAGAAATAAAGATGGCTTGTTTGGTACCAGATATCAAGACAACCACTACTCGAATTTTGACTTTGGCTCATTCCAAAGTCAATTTTGTTTTCTCCTTTACTCGTCTGTTCGTTCATTCATTCATCCATTCATTCAGTAGCGACGACTTTTGGGACTCGTGTTTATGTGCCTGACCTTGTGTTAGGGCTGCAGACCCTGCCATTGTGGACTCTTCACTGAAATGCAGGAAGAGAAGATATGATAAGATCTTTTCAAAGTAATGAAATTAATTCAAACTGATTGCGCCTGGTCTTCTAAGCACTTTACACGTATTTACCCAGTTGAATCTCCTAATGACGTCTGGGGTAGGCGCGACGGGTGTTACCCATTTTACAGATAGGAACCAAGGTACCAATGTAGTTATTTCCACGCCATAACATGTGCAAATGCATCATTACTATTGTTGTTTTAAACAACTGACTATCTTTAATAGCAATTAAAAATGAGAAAACCACTGGGGCACCTGGGCAGCTCTGTCAGTGGAGCGTCTGACTTCAGCTCAGGTCATGATCTCCCAGTTGGTGAGTTCAAGCCCCACGTGAGCCTTTGTGTGACAGCTTGGATGGAGCCCGCTTCGGATTCTCTGTCTCCCTCTCTTTCTGCCCCTCCCCCTGCTTGCGCTCGCACTCTCTCAAAAAATAAATAAACATCAAAAGAAAAGAAAAGAAAAGAAAAGAAAAGAGAAGAACCCCCAAAAACAAAACAGAAAAAGAAAAGAAACTAAGGTGCGATACCTTACGTATATTATTTAAGGTCCTGGTAGAAATAGTATTTAAAGTGGGGCGCCTGGGTGGCGCAGTCGGTTGAGCATCCGACTTCAGCCAGGTCACGATCTCGCGGTCCGTGAGTTCGAGCCCCGCGTCAGGCTCTGGGCTGATGGCTCGGAGCCTGGAGCCTGTTTCCGATTCTGTGTCTCCCTCTCTCTCTGCCCCTCCCCCGTTCATGCTCTGTCTCTCTCTGTCCCAAAAATAAATAAATGTTGAAAAAAAAAATTAAAAAAAAAAGAAATAGTATTTAAAGCTGTTATAATTGCACAGTCCACGCTTACAGCCACTGTTCTAACCTACCTTTCTGTATAGAAGGAATTATAACACAAGATAATAATTAATACCTGTTTTCCTTTGCTCACCTCTCACTACTGCCAAGAACATGCTTTGTTACATCAAAGTCTCACGGCATCTTGATGCCAAGTTAGCATTTTCATGATTCCCATTTTACAGATGAGAAGAGTAAGGTTTAGAGAAGTTACGTGATGGCTCTCGAACCACCCAGCTCTGCAGAGGCATGAGCTTTGCTGTCCGCGAGCTGGGTTTAAACCCTGGCCCTGTCACTCTCTGGCAGTGTGACCGTGGGCAAGTTATTTAAGCTTTCTGAGCCTCAGTCGCCACACCCTGCTACAAAAGAATTCCTACTTATGGCTTTGTTGAGAAGATTACATTAGAACAGGCCAAGGCAGAGGCTCCTGGGTGGCTCAGTCGGTTGGGTATCTGACTTTGGCTCAGGTCACGGTCTGATAGTTTGTGGGTTCGAGCCCCGCGTCGGGCTCTGTGCTGACAGCTTCAGAGTCTGTCTCAGGCTCTCTCTGCCCCTCCCCCTCTTGTGCTCTGTCTCTAAAATAAATAAGCATTAAAGAAAAAAAAATTTTTTTACATGGATGGGGAAAAAAATCAAAAGAAGAAGAATATTTCCTAACACATGAAAATTACATGAAACCCAAGTTTCAGCGTCTAGAAATAGACTCTTACTGGCCCAGAGCCCACCCCCTCCTTTACACACCGCCTTCGCCCGCTTTCACGCTGACAGCAGATCACACAGTTGCCACAGAGACCGTAAGGCTTGCAAAACTCACAGTATTTACTCTCTGACCCTTCACAGACAAAGTCTGCCGACCCCTGAATTAGATGACACATATAAAGTCCATACAAGGTACTCAATAACTATTATCATAAATTACAACAAAAAGTGATGTGGCAAGAGAAATTTTCCTGTAGATCTGAAGTTGGTGTTTAAACTTACAGCGAAGTTTGGTAAGATTTGTCATTATTTGGAGACAGAATGAGCAGTTATCCATTGAGTGACTCAAAAGCCCGAAGATACAGGGAATTAATGCTTATTTATTTATTTATAAAAAAAATTTTTTTTAAGTGTATTTATTTTTGAGACAGAGAGAGACAGAGCATGAACGGGGGAGGGGCAGAGAGAGAGGGAGACACAGAATCGGAAACAGGCTCCAGGCTCTGAGCCATCAGCCCAGAGCCTGACGCGGGGCTCGAACTCACGGACCGCGAGATCGTGACCTGAGCTGGTCGGACGCTTAACCGACTGCGCCACCCAGGCGCCCCAATGCTTATTTATTAAATAGAAATCTGTGTGGCCCCAGCTGTCAGCTCTTATCACATGCAAATATGTGCATTTTTACTCTCGTAGGCATTTCTATAGCCTTTATATTTTTTAAAGACTATTTTCTTTTTTTTCTTTATTTGTATTATTGTTACTTTTTTAACTATGAAATTTATTGTCATTTGGTTTCCATACAACACCCAGTGCTCATCCCAACAGGTGCCCTCCTCATTAGCCATCACCCACCCTCCCTTCCCTCCCACCCAAGATTATTTTCTTAAAAAAAATTTTTTAATGTTTATTTATTTTTGAGAGAGAGACAGAGTGGGAGCAAGGGAGAGGCAGAGAGAGAGGGAGACACAGAATCCAAAGCAGGCTCCATCCAGGCTCTGAGCTGTCAGTACAGAGCCTGACGTGGGGCTCAAACTCACGAACAGTGAGATCATGACCTGAGCCGAAGTTGGACGCTTAACCGACTGAGCCACTCAGGTGCCCCAAGACTGTATTTTGTTATGGTTTACCCCCAAATAAAAAGAAACCTCAATGTCCAACAATGAGGCAATAATTAAATAAGCTTGGGTACATTTGATATTCAGTAAAATCATACGCACCTTCTATAAATGAGCATGAAGACAACTTCTTAGCAATAGAGGAAAGTGATTATCATATAATGATAACTGATAAAAATAGGATCTACATTTTGTAGAAACAGAAATATGTCTATTTATATATGTATGAATGTTATGTATATATTATATAACATTAAAAGGAAATATCCACTCAAATGTAAATAGAAATTAAGAAGGACTCTGGGCGCCCGGGTGGCTCAGTTGAGCGTCCGACCTCGGCTCAAGTCATGATCTCACAGCTTGTGAGTTCGAGCCCCACGTCAGGCTCTGTGCTGACAGCTCAGAGTCTGGATCCTGCTTCCGATTCTGTGTCTCCCTCTCTCTCTCTCTGCCCCTCCCCTGCTGGCACTCTCTCTCTCTCTCAAAATAAATAAACATTAAAATAAAGAAAGACTATAAATAAAAAAAACAAAACCAGAATTGTTTTGTATACGGTAAGATTCAAAGGCTATGTTGTTAGTTTTCTATTCTAATTTTTTAAAGTTTTAATTTATTTTTTGTTTATTTAAGTAATATCTACCCCCAATGTGGCGCTCAAACTCATGACCTCAAGATCAAGAGTCACATGCTCCCCCAATGGAGCTAGCCAGGTGCCCCAGTTTTCTATTGTAATTTTAAAAAATAGAAAATTACATCATTGCTGGTCCCCTATCTTAAGTCATTTTATTATTTAAAATGATAAATCTAGGGGCATCTGGGTGGCTCAGTCAGTGGAGCATGTGATTCTTGATCTCACGGTAGGTTTGAGCCCCATGTTGGGTATAGATACGACTCCAAAAAAAAAAAAAAAATCAATAAAATCTTTAAAAACATAAAATGAGGGGCGCCTGGGTGGCTCAGTCGGTTGGGCGGCCGACTTCGGCTCAGGTCACCATCTCGCGGTCCGTGAGTTCGAGCCCCGCGTCGGGCTCTGTGCTGACAGCTCAGAGCCTGGAGCCTGTTTCGGATTCTGTGTCTCCCTCTCTCTGACCCTCCCCTGTTCATGCTCTGTCTCTCCCTGTCTCAAAAATAAATAAAACGTTAAAAAAAATTTAAAAATAAATAAATAAATAAATAAATACATAAAATGATAAATCTATATATTTTACTCACAGAAAAGTTTGTTAATTATTTAAGACAGCACAGTTTTAAATAAAGTTAAAATTATGCTCACGTTCTCCAACCTCCACGGTTTTTTAATATCACCTTTTTCTCTTACCCAATTACAACCAACTGAAACTTACCAATTGTGCATTTTCAAAGAAACCTAACCTGTGCTACTAGTTTGACAAGTCTTACCCCATCCTGGAAGCAAGGGGTGGGTTTTATAAATAGCCAGTTGTTATAGCTCGGAACTAAATCAAACCTGTTTTTCCAGGTTATAAGTCACCTTTTAATTATGCAAATAAAAGTACTACCAAAAAGTTAGGTCAGGAGAGGAAAGTCTGAGTAATTAATCCTGGTAAATATGTTATCTTTTTATGTGAGCCTGTATTTCACCAACGGGGCGACCTTAAAGTTAAAGCCAAATGGGGGCGCCTGGGTGGCTCAGTCGGTTAAGCATCCTACTTCGGCTCAGGTCACGATCTCACAGTCACAAACTCGCGGTCCGTGAGTTTGAGCCCTGTGTCAGGCTCTGTGCTGACAGCTGAGAACCCGGACCCTACTTCAAATTCTATGTCTCCCTCTCTCTCTGCTCCTCCCCCACTCATGCTCTGTCTCTCTCTCCCTCAAAAATAAATAAGAACATTAAAAAAAAATTTTTTTTAAGTTAAAACCAAGTAGACTTATCGGACAACACGATTAAGGACCTTAACATCCAGCTGAATGACGCCATAAAAGACTGTGTTCTTTTTTACTTATCCGTAGGCATCCTGAGTTGAGCTTTTTTACTCTAAACCGCCAGTTAAAAACATTCGTGTTCATCAGTGTTCACAGAGAACTCTGATTTTCTAATGACTCTGTTTTTAGTCTCATCGTTGGTATCTGCTTCAGTGAACACTGACACGCGTGTGCATGAAAATAACAGCTCGGGCCCCTGGGGGCTCAGTCAGTTAAACGTCTGACTTTGGCTCAGGTCGTGATCTCACGGTTCATGAGTTCGAGTCCCGCATCGGGCTGTGTGCGGACAGCTCAGAGCCTGGATTCTGCTTGGCATCCTGTGTCTCCCCTCTCTCTCTGCCCTTCCCCCACCCCGTTCACGCTCTCTCTCAAAAATGAATAAACGTTAAAAAAAAAAAATAACAGCTGTTATTGCTGAGTGGTAGGATTTGGGGTGATTTTCTATTTCATTTTCCCGTATTTTTCTAATTTTCTTCTATGAACGGGTACTACATTTATAATAGACTAAGTAAAAACATAAACATAAAATACTGAATTGACCTATCATTTAATGCATTCAGCTACTCAGTATGGATCATCTTGTGTACCCCCTCACTTGTGCCTCTTTTTAGAAGAGGCTGAAAGCTCATAGATAAATGAGCCGACACATAGAAAAGTATTTTGCAAAGCACAGGTCCTTAAAAAAGGGGCGCCTGGGTGGCTCCATCGGTTAAACGTCCGACTCTGGCTCAGGTCACGATCTCGCGGTTGGTGGGTTCGAGCCCCGAGACGGGCTCAGTGCCGACGGCTCAGAACCTGGAACCTGCGTCGGATTCTGTGTCTCACTCTCTCTCTCTCTGCCCCTCCCCTGCTTGCACTCGGTGTGTGTGTCTCTCTCTCTCTCTCAAAAGTAAACATTTTTTTAAAAACCTTAAAAAATGTGCTCATAGTCCGATGGGCCTGCACAGGCCATCTTCCTTTCCTGGGTGAAACCGGTGGGCAGACCACAGTTTGCCGATAGTTGGATATGGAAATGTACCCGTTGGCAGGCTATTTGCGCTGTTTGGGTCTCAACTCTGCCCTGGTGTGGAGAGAACAACCACAGCGCCTCAACAACGTGTGCGGCTGTGTGCCATTAAAAATGTGTTTAGGGGCTCCAGACCGGCTCCGTTGGAAGAACATGAGACTCTTGATCTCAGGGTTGTGAGTTTGAGCCCCATGTCGGCTTAGCGATTACTTAAAAATAAAATCTTTAAAAAAAAAAAAAAAGGAAAAATGTGTTTATGGACTCTGAAATTTAAACTTTATGTGATTCTCCCATGTCACAAAATATTGTTCTCCTTTTGATTTTTCCCAACCATCTAAAAATGGAAAACCCGGGACGCCTGGGTGGCTCAGTCGGTTAAGCGTCTGACTTCAGCCCAGGTCACGATCTCACAGTCTGTGAGTTTGAGCCCCGCATCGGGCTCTGTGCTGACACCTCGGAGCCTGGAGCCTGCTTCGGATTCTGGGTCTCCCTCTCTCTCTGTTCCTCCTCCGCTCATGCTCTGTCTCTCAAAAATAAATAGACATTAAAAAATGAACAAACAGAATAAAATCTGGCTTGTGAGTGAACCATATTTCGCATAGAATAAACAAGAGGGTCACAAATCCTCACTGAGTGCGTCTTTAGAGAATAAAACAGGACTGTTTTCGAGGGCAAAATGCGGATTCCTACTTAGCTTGTTTGTTTGGGGGAACAACATATCTGTATTAGGTTTAGGAAGTTCTTTGCGACCTCATTCCCTCTGAGTTTTGGGGCCCCTTCCACACCTATTCTCCCACTTTGGGGCTTATAGAATTGAATTTACTGCCTGTGAGAGTTCTCCTCTATTTCTATTTTAGGGTCAGAGAATGCCTGGTGTTCCCCCCCTCCCCCTTCTAGGCAAATGAGATTAAATTAGTATTTAAATTTTGTGTGAAGTTTACCAACATTTTCCGCTCCGTTTTTGCTGTTGGTTTAAGAGCAAAATTTTGTCTTCTTCTTTTACACTATAATTGCCACTTAGGATTCTAGGTTATAATTTTGCTGTTATGTAAATTATATCACTTCAGTAGTAAAACCCCCCGCCAATAGTATTTATTTCCTTCCTCTGCCTTTGGAAACTGATTCCTTTTGAAAAGAAATGGAGCAAGATCCAGTATCTCCCTAGATCTCAGCTTATCTGATTTTAAACCAGTCCCCAGAGGAAAGAACAGACAACATGTTGCAACACTAGCTAGCATTCTCGGCCCTTTCTGATGATCCAGAAGCAAAGCCACTAACATGTCGAATGGGAAAAAAAAAAAAAAAAAAAAAAAAAAAAACAACAACAAAAAACAACAACAACAACAACAACAAACAAAAACAACAAAACATTTCCTTGATTAAAGTCACAATAACCTATTATGTGTAATAACGCAGGGTGTATGCATGACTCAGATTCTGGAAACGTTAGAAATTGGTGGCTCAGCAACAGAAACCAGCTAGCGGAGACCGCTCCGTTAGATGGGGTTGTGGGAAAAGCTTGTCAATTGCACACTGAAGTTGACCAGAACCCTCACTTAATTTTTATTCCAGGTTTAAGAAAGTGTATTACGTACTTGTAGCGGAGAGGGATACAGAAAACCCTAAAAAAAACAAAAAACAAAAAAACCCAAAAAAACCCAGTGCCTTACATAAGAGAGAAGTTTATTTTCTTTCCATTAAAAGCTAGGTAGGTGGTCTAAGGCTGCTATGAAGTCCCCGGACCTAAGCATCCTCTCCCTTCTTCTGAGCTCTGCACCCTCCGCTGACCTCGCCGCCTGATTGGGAGCAGTTCTAGGCACTAGGATGCCACACGGGACCCGAAGAGAGCGGATCAACTCCCTGGACGCTTGCTACTTCCGTTTACTCCCTATTGGCCAGAACTTAGTCACGTGACGTTGCCTCACCTACAAGGGAGGCTTGGAAACACAGTGTTTTTTTTCTCCGGGTGGAAGAAAGAGAGATGGGATCTTGAGGGACAACTCGAAGTTCCTACCACGACACAGCTGTCTCTCTGGGTTTAGCCTAAAGCTGTATGAATGAAAACATGCATTCATTCAGTTACTCATTCAACTGTTTGACTCCAGAAACATTTACTGAGCACCTAGTATGTGCCAGGCACCGTCCTAGGGGCGGGGCTACACGGGTGAACAGAACACAGTTCCCTGCCCCTGTGGAGCTTACCTTTAGCAGGGAGGAAAGATGATGAATATGAAGTGTAAGTATGAAATTGCATCGTCTATTAGAGGGTATAAATTATTAAAGCAGAAAAGAGAGACGAGGCGGGGCTGTAGGAGTGAGCGGGGTGGTTGCAATTTCACATAGGTGGTCAGGGCTTGGCCGCTTTGACAAGGTCATATCTCTGCACAGATTTGAAGGAGGGGACGGAATAAGCCTTGCAGACATCTGGGGCAAGATGTTCTCTCCCTCGCAGAGGGAACAGCCAGCGCGGAGGTCAAAGAGCAAGAGCATGACTGAGGTGTGCAGAGGGGCAGGGAGGCCAGAGATGGGGGGGGGGGCATGCAGAATGGATTTGGAGGTAAAGTCAGGAAAGTAGTCCGGAAGCTAGCTCATCTAGGAGGACCTCTCAGCGACTCGGAGGCTGTAAATGAGTAAACACACCTACCAGATTGGGGAGGGGGCTAAAAATGTCCTAGCTGCTGGGCAGGATCTGAAGTTTGGACCCTGGCTAGACCTATTTTCTGCAACCGTGTGAGAGAAGCTGAGACATGATGGCATTTGGCTAGTTGAAATTTCACTCCTGATCGGAATATTTTGCTTATGGGGCACCTGGGTGGCTCATTCGGGTAAGCGTCCGATTTGGGCTCAGGTCACGATCTCCCGGTTTGTGAGTTTGAGCCCCACGTGGGGGGCTCTGTGCTGACAGCTCGGATCCCGCTTCAGATCCTCTGTCTCCTGCTCTCGCTGCCCCCTCCTCTGCTTGCACTCTCTCTCTCTCTCGCTCTCAAAAACAAATAAACATTAAAAAAAAAAAAAAAAAAAGAGCTTATGAGCAATATTGGGCTCCCGTGGGAGGCAGTCATTCCATTCGTTACATTTACTAGACATTCACTATGTGGCACTGTATTTGGGTCACCCTGTGGCATCCTCGGGACTACTGAACTATTATCCTCTGTTTTATAGCTGAGGAAACAGACAAGTAAAGTGTCTTGCTCAAGTCACACAGCTGGCAGGTGGTGAAGCTGTGACTGGACCCCAGGCACGTGGAGAGCCCACACTCTTTTAAAAAAAAAATGGTAAATTTACATTTATTTATTTTTGAGAGACAGAATGAGACAGAGCATGAGCGGAGGAGGGGCAGAGAGAGGAGACACAGAATCCGAAGCAGGCTCCAGGCTCCGAGCAAGCATTCAGCACAGAGCCCAACGTGGGGCTCAAACCCACGAACGGTGAGATTATGACCTGAGCCGAAGTCGGACACTTAACCGACTGAGCCACCCAGGCACCCCTTTTTAATTTTATCTTTTTTTTTTAAATTTTTTTTTAACGTTTATTTATTTTTGAGACAGAGAGAGACAGAGCATGAACAGGTGAGGGTCAGAGAGAGGGAGACACAGAATCCGAAACAGGCTCCAGGCTCTGAGCTGTCAGCACAGAGCCCGACGCGGGGCTCGAACTCACGGACGGCGAGATCGTGACCTGAGCCGAAGTCGGCCGCTTAACCGACTGAGCCACCCAGGCGCCCCTTTTTAATTTTATCTTTAAGTAATCTCTGTACCCAATGTGGGGCTCGAACTCACAACCCTGAGATCAAGAGTCATACGCTCTGCTGACTGAGCCAGGCAGGTGCCCCAGAGAGCCGACACTCTTAACACTATGCCAAACTGGGTCTGAGATGATCCGGGCACATGGGGAGTCCTGTAACCAAATCAACGGAGCCAGGGAGTCAGGGGTGCATAGTATTCAAGCCCGGAGGGAGTTTAAGTACTGCTCTGACCAGCCACATGGGGTATCACCCACCTTTTCTGGTCCGTAAATTCTGATGTCTTTATGGTCTTCCGGGCCAACATATAAGAATTTGCGTGCAGAACTGGACATGCCCTTGAGGGTTGTAAGGACGGTCTCATATCAGCTGGTCTCCTTAGCAGGATTGCCCGCACGCACCCTAGCACGCTGCCCTTCCCGTTCAAGCCACGCCTCCAGCAGGTACATCATCCTTCACCCTTGATGCTGTGTCTCTTACAGCTTGTACCACTACTAGCTTCAATTAGTAGGAAGTATCGTGTCCAACTCAAATGCAATACAGAATAATGAGCGTGGGCATCATTTTGGGCCAGGGAAGACCTGGGTTTGAATTTCAGTGCTGTGTGACTTTGGGCGAGCGGCTTCACCTCTCTGTGCCTCAGGCTCCTCAGCGTGGTTCCGACCTCAAGGGCTGGTTCTGTGTCTCCTTCTCTCTCTGCCCCTCCCCCGCTCACGCTTTGTCTCACTCTGTTTCTCAAAAAGAAATAAACGTAAAAAAAAAAAAATTAAAAAAAAAAAATCTCCAGATATTGACAAATGTCCCCGAAGGTTAGGGGGGAGGAGGCAAAAATTGCCCCTATTAAAAACGACTACTTAAAAACAAGTTTTTTGTTTTTTTTTAAAGTAGGTTTCATGCCCAACGTGGGGCTTGAACTCACAACCTTGAGATCAAGAGTCGGATGCTGTACCAACTGAGCCAGCCAGGCGCCTGGAGAGCCACTGTTTTCACTATATACAATTTATATCTTTATATCCCTGCATACATGATACAGATTATGCAACATGTTATGTACTTATGTATATGAAATATTTTAATAGAAATGTTTATGAATAACATGCATATAAAAAGTAAATATATATACTACATAGCATATAAATATAAATGACACCTAAATATTTATATAAACATATATTAAAAAATATATTTATTTATAATTAAAGAAAGCATTGATGAGGAGAGTCAAAAACTTAAAAAGACCAACGGAAACTATCTACATAGAAAAAAAAAAACAAAACCCTAAGGAAACAGAGAGCAGTCCAAAATTCAAGCGAAAGTGATATGGTTTCTAGTTTCCACCGAAGTGAAATGTGGACCAGATGGGGGTCGGGGACGAGCTGGTCCTGTAGAGGAATGTGGTTTGCATGGAGGGAAATGAGGTAGTGTGTGCGTGCATGCGCGTGCAGGGGTGGGGGGAGAGGAGGAAGGGTGGCCAAAATGATTTCTTGGTCACCGCCTCTTGGAAAAGACGCACACAGGCAGGTTGGGAACCACTTCTGGGAAGAAAACTGTATTTGTAGCCCCACGGCCCACTTTCAGTTAAAATAAAACTCACTTTCCCCCTTAAACAAAAGGGGCAGGAAGCACTTAACCTGGGTGTGTCCCCAGGCTGGACAATGACTTTGAGCCACTCATTTCGTCTCCTTGTTCCTTGTCTGAGTTTTCCATTCATAGGGCCAGAGCCCAGATCTCAGGCCCAAACAACTGACTGCTTGGCAGGGAGACTGGAGGGCGAACTCAAAGCAGGCTTTGGGCTCTCTTGCTGAAGGTGTCTCAGAGGGTAGGGGACACTGAGCACATCGATGACAACATTTCCCCAGTACTTTTGTGGCTCCCGCCCTGTCCTGGGTACGTGACATGAACTAGCCCCTTTTGTCCTCAGACTGCCCAGGAAGACAGTAGGACTCTGCCTATTTTACAGATGAGGAGACTGAGGCACAGAGGGGAAAAGGAAGAGGCTCCACAGCTTGCAAAGGACAGGGCTGGGACTTGAACCCGGGCTGCCTCCAGAGCCCAAGCTTCACCCTAGACGAGTGAGTCTCAAACTTGGTGGGGTGAGTGTGGGCATTTGGACCCTCAGAGGACATTTGGAGGGCGACGTGTGCAGACATTTTCAGTTGTTACGACTTGGCGAGAGCTACTGGAATCGAGAAGGTAGAAGCCAGGGAGGTTGGTGAATCTCTGTCAGGACAGGCCCCTCGCTGAGTTATTCAGTCTATAGCGTGGCTGTTACCGAAACCCTACCTAGACTCTTTCAGGAAAAGACTATTGAGTGGCTCATTTGGTTAAGCATCTGACTCTTGATTTTGGCTCAGGTCACCATCTTACCGTTTGTAGGCTCGAGCCCCACGTCTGGCTCCACACCGACAGGGCCAAGCCTGCTTGGGATTCTCTCTTTCCCTCTCTCTGCCCCTCCCTTGCTCATGCTCTCTCTCTCTCTAAATAAACTTAGAAAAGAAAAGAAAAGAAAAGAAAAGAAAAGAAAAGAAAAGAAAAGAAAAGAAAAGAAAAGAAAAGATTATCATTCTTTCAGAACACTTAACATTTGTTTGTCTTCTAAATTACAAATAACTGGGGCGCCTGGGGGGCTCAGTCGGTTGAGCACCTGACTTCGGCTCAGGTCATGATCTCGCGGTTCACAAGTTCGAGCCCTGCGTCAGGCTCTGTGCTGACAGCTCAGAGCCTGGAGCCTGCTTCGGATTCTGTGTCTCCTTCTCTCTCTGCCCCTTCCCCTGCTCACGCTCTGTCTCTTGCTCTCTCAAAAAATAAACATTAAAGAAAGAAATAAAATAAATTACAAATAATACATGCTCATTGGAAAAACAGAGAAAAGATACATGTTTATAAAGAGAAAGTGAAAGATTTTCTCGCCAGTCCCTTCCCCTGAGGTAAGACATGATGAACAGCGTAAGGGCATTTGTTAATCTGTCCCTTCCTCTGCCTTTTTCTATATTTAGTTCCCAGAAATAGAAGCCATCTATATTTCACTGCGCATCTTTCACCAGGGCCGGACTCCAAGCTGAAAGCCTTTACGCTTGCTGTTCTCCCTCTCTGGAACCTTCTTCCTCCAGGTACCCACAGGCCTGCTTCCCTCCTTGTCTTAAGATCTGAGTATCCCTTGGTTTCTCTGTGTAAACTCTAGTTCCCTTTTCTACCTCCATCCCTTACCTGCTTGATTTGTTTGGGTTTTTTTTTATTTTTTTAATAATGTTTATTCATTTTTGAGAGAGAGGGAGAGACAGAGCGTGAGCGGGGAGGGGCAGAGAGAGAGGGAGACACAGAATCCGAAGCAGGTTCCGAGCTGTCAGCACAGAGCCCGACGTGGGGCTCGAACTCACGGACCGCGAGATCATGACCTGAGCCGAAGTCAGACGTTCACCCGACTGAGGCACCCAGGCGTCCTTGTTTTTTATCTTTGTGATTATTACTTGTCTAGCCCTCACCTCTGACATCTGGGTGGAAACTTATTCACTTGTTAACTTGCTCATTGGTGGTGTCCTCCTTCGAATGTTGGCTCCAGGGTCACAGAAATGGTGTGCCTTTCATTATGCTCTGTCCTCGCCCCTAGAGTGGAGCCTGGTACACGACAGACACTCAATGACTATTTACTACGATCAACAAAGAGATAAACAGATGAAAGGACACTGTATATCCTTATCATGTATATCCTTCAGTGTCCTTGGCGAGAGTCCCAGAAGTAGAAATTGTAGATCAAATTTTAACTTATCATCCGAGTTGCTCCAGATTGGAATTCAGGGTAGAATGCCCCTTCCCCCGTTCCCTCACCAGAACTGGATAATTAGAGCTTCCATTCACTGTCCACAATGTTAGAAGAGCTTTCCATGCGTTCATGGAGTTATTCCTTAAAAAGATCCCAAAATAATAAGAAATATTAAAAAAATTTTTTTAAACGTTTGTTTACTTTTGAAAGACAGAGCAGAGCACAAGCCGGGGGACGGGGGGAGGGGGGGTGCAGAGAGAGAGGGAGACACAGAGTCCGAAGCAGGTTCCAGGCTCTGAGCTGTCAGCACAGAGCCCGACATGGGGCTCTAACTCATCAACCAGGAGAGCATGATCTGAGCCAAAGTCGGATGCTTAACCGACTGAGCCACCCAGGCGCCCCTGATAAGAAATATTTTTATAGGACTTACTATATGCTAGACAGTGTTCTGTTTTATACATACCATTTCATTTGGTCCTTATAACAACTTTCTGGGGGTAGGTACTATTGTTATGATCACTTTACAGATGAGAAACTGAGGCACCAGACATTAAGTCCAGTAATTTCTCCAGGGTCAGATAGCCAAAAAGTGGGATGACCTAGATGGAACCAGAACATCCAGTTAGAGCCCACACTGTTGTTGTTGTTTTTTCTTAAATGTTTTATTTATTTTGGAGAGATCTCGAACCGGGAAGAGGCAGAGACAGAGGGGGACAGAGGATCTGAAGCGGGCTCCACCCTGACAGCAGCAAGCCCAGTGCGGGGCTCAAACTCGCGAACCAAGCCGTGAGGTCATGACCGGAGCCGAAGTTGGACAGTCAACCGTCTGAGCCACCCCGGTGCCCCAGAGTCCACACTCTTAACCGCTCTGCTATCATGCCTCTCCGTGGGGTCAGAGCCACGATTATCCCCAATCTACAGAGAAGGAAGCTGAGATACGGACAGGCTAAGAAACTCGACCGAAAGTATCATCAATCTTTTTAATTGTTGCAAATGCGATGCGTGAAAAATGGCTGGAAAAAGCGTATCTCTTTTTCTTTCCCTTTCTTTTTAAAATCTGACAAGTTTGTTTTATTACTTGGGTAAGGAGAGTTTCTCTACTTAAAGGTCTGTAAAATGGGAGTT
The DNA here is from genome assembly GCF_028749965.1 of Puma concolor. Taxonomy (NCBI): domain Eukaryota; kingdom Metazoa; phylum Chordata; class Mammalia; order Carnivora; family Felidae; genus Puma; species Puma concolor. The sequence goes on from NC_141669.1 coordinate 131,254,753, forward strand.
CTTTGGCCATCTACATCTGACTGATTCCAGATGGAAGCTAAATCCAGACCCCCTTTACCCCTAAAATACCTCTTAAAAGGAATCATCTGTTAATTTCCAAATAAGTTATTTTGGAGAGGTAAATCACAAAAACATTTGCATTTACAAGTTTATAATGCCTAAAGGCAACGTGGTATCCTGGATTGGATCGTGGGCAGGGATATCAGTGAGGACACTGGGGAAATCCCTGATATCTGTTTTGCTAATGGTATTGCACCAATATTAATGTCTTATGTTTTAAAAATTTTTTTTGTTAAGTAAATGTCTACACCCAACATGGGGCTTGAACTCACAACCCCGAGATCGAGAGTCGGATGCGCCACCCACTGAGCCAGCCAGGCGCCCCTGATTTCTCGGTTCTGATGAACCTACATGGGTTCACGGCAAGACGTGGCCGGCAGTGGGGTGACAGGCACTCTGCATTCACTCTGCAACTTTCCCATAAATCGAACATTATTCCGAATAGAAAGTTAAAAAAAAAAAAAGCGTTCATGCTAATTTCTAGGTCCGTAAACACACTCCTAATGTGGCGAGGCCAACATGGGAAACACCTGGTGGTGGCCACATTTTGGTGAAAAAAGAAAATCTCTGTTATCCTTCTGCTGGACAAAAGGGTATATTTAGCTTCAGATTTTTTTTTTTTTTTTTTTTTTTTGTGGTGTGACCTTTGCATTCTGAAATGAATTAGAGGTTTATGTGTAAGAATGTTGAGCTCAGGAAATCAGGAAGTCGATGGGGTACCCGCCTTCCTGTCATATTTCACTTGTTTACGTGGACGAGCGTCATCAGGAGGAGAGATTTTGTTAGACTGTGTTGGCACAACCCCGTTCTGAGGTCTGAAATCAGCTGTGTGTCGCTGAACCCCGCCGCCTCGGCCACATCCCTTGAAATTCTTGTGTCACATGTCAATGGCATGGGGTCGTGGAATAATTATAATTTTAGTTAAATTATTATTTGCATGTGCACTCTGTCTATGGCTATTTTGATCTAAAATAAATTGCTCTCTTTTATTTTGCAGACAGGAACAAAGTTTTTCTTTTCTTTGTTTCTTTTCTTTCTTTCTTTTTTTTTTTTTTAAGATTTTATCTCTCCCCCCAATTTGGGGCTCGAATCCACAACCCCGAGATTAAGAACCTTCTGTTCCCCCGAGCCGGCCAGGAGCCCCGAGTAACAGAATTATTTTTATGTCTCAAATACAACGTGAGGGAAATTTTGGAAAGCAAACCATGCCCCCCCCCCCCCCACCATAACTTCATACGGCTGGTAAACATTGGAGAAGGGAGCATTGTCTTTATTTGCTAAGAAATGTAGCATTTTCCAGGCAGATAACAAAAAAAGGCTAATTTCCAGAGAATTCTGGCTAGATTGCTCACTCCTCCCTGCCAGCGCTTAACGTGTTGTCTGGCACATTTTTGTGGAGTGAATCAAGGAAGAGAGACACAATTCACATACTTTTCTTGCGTGTAAGATCTTCAGCAAGGATAAAAACATTCGGTGCAGGAATGCTAAAGCAGCATACTTAACAATGGGATTAAAAGAGAATGTTCGCTGCCTCGGCTATGCGTTTTTAGACGTTGTCTTTATCCTAAGCAGTTTCTAAATCAAGAATGAGTAAAGGTGGATTACTTTCCATTTACTCAAATCCGACCAGGTTTGATTTCTCACAAATACTCCAATGCTTATATTTTGTATTCATTCATGAAACAAATGTAGGGGTTTGGGCTGGGCTTTTCTTCAAATGGCATTTTAAAACGGGAGCATATGTTTCAAGGAGTAATTAGCGATTGTTTAATAGAACGACCCTTCAGGCCAGAAAGGCTGTGGGTCAGAATTGTTAACAGGCAAAGCAATGAAAAATAGTAAAGCATTAGCAGATAGCATAAATAGTCAAATCTGACCTCCAGAGGTCAAGAAAGAACTAAATAATTTGGTCACAACGCTGGCTGATTTAAATCAATGCAATCCCAATTTCCTTTTTTTTTTTTTTTTTTTTGCTGGTTTGCCTTTGGTATTTATTCCACGGTCGAGTACTCACCAGCGTCAGAAGGGAGATAGAGAGCAGGGGGGTAGGCTGTGCTCAGCGATAGAATTTTACTAAATGTGGGTGGCTTCGAGGGAAAAAAACCAGCCAGAAGTATTTCAGGAACCGAACGAAACTCTTTAAACAGAACACCATTGTTGCCCCACGACTTGGTTGTGTTTCTCTAAGGATGATTTATGATGGTAACACCAATATAAATACATAATTAACTATGGAAGCATTTTCTATCTCAGCTTTCCCACATTTTTTTACTTTAGGCATTTTAGATTTAAAATGATACACTTGCCCTCTAAGACGGAGAACCAGCAAAATCTGTTAAGTTGCTGGACCAAATGAGAAGTTTTCATTGTTTTTTTTTTTTTTTTTTACAGGGAAGAGAAGACGAGCATTCTTTCAGATTTCCATCCCCCGATTTTTAAAATTACTTCCTTCCTCTTCACCACTTCTGCCTGCTTTTTTTCCACGAAGGATGATTCTCCTTTGTACATCTCCCATGTAGATAATACATGTGGCTGTTCACATGTATTTCCTTTATTTCTTCAAGTAATAAACCGATACCCAGTTTTGATTAGGAAAAGGCCATTTCAAGGAAAAAAAAAATTCTTTTGGTGATGACAAAATCACTTTAAGACCCGGGGGTAACGATGCCTCAGTGACAAAACAAATTTGCCACAAATCATTGTACAAAGGAACAGCAGGATCTGAGCCTCAACTCCGGGTCTGTCCTTATTCATCGTTCATTTGTTTTGGAAACTCCACCCTCCTCCTGCCATGTTCAATATCTAATTGGCATTCTGACCCTTCAGATAACTCAACATCTGCTACTCGGATGCATCTTGGAAACGCTTTGTCCCCTCCAGGCGGAGTTCAAGGGGCTCTCTTTACTGATACACAAGATTCATGCATGCCATTGTATACGAACCTCCCGGAGCTGAATGGAGACAACACTTCTGCAAGCCAATATGAAAAATTGAGCCACCTCCGTATTCTAACTCAGTCATATTCCACAGATGGAAAATTACGGATGGTTGGGGTACAGGGCCGCGAACTAACCAATTAAGCTAACTTCTTTAATAAGCAGCTCCAGGCGGCTGTCCGCCCATCTATTTTTACTTCAGTGTGTCTCTACATTTGGGCTCGATCATCTTTGCTTGTACCTGTTAGGAGTCGACGTCCGTATGAAAGTTTCATCTCCTAAAATGGATTTTGGGGATGTACACTGGGAACTTTTGGGGAGAGCCACGCAGATGACCGATTTTCTAACACATGCGTTCACTGAATCCAAAACACCACAGACTGTTAAGTTTCATAATTGTTTGATGCGACGCTAAGAAAGACAAACCTCCACTAATTCACTTAGGACATGATTTCGTTTCCAAGACGCAGGCCTCGTATCAGAGATGTAAAAATGTGAAAAAAAAAAAAGGTGCACCTGGGAACGACGAAGTGTGGTAGTAAGTGCACAACTTTGTACAGTTTTCAACGTTTTTATTTATTTTTTTGGGACAGAGAGAGACAGAGCATGAACGGGGGAGGGGCAGAGAGAGAGGGAGACACAGAATTGGAAACAGGCTCCAGGCTCCGAGCCATCAGCCCAGAGCCTGACGCGGGGCTCGAACTCACGGACCGCGAGATCGTGACCTGGCTGAAGTCGGACGCCAACCGACTGCGCCACCCAGGCGCCCCAACAACTTTGTACAGTTTTGTGGGAGAGATCGCACAATTTAATGCTTCTGCCATTTAACTGGGAAATTTCCCATCCATTTCAGCTGTTTTTCTCTCCCTCGGTGTCTGCGTTCTGTTAAGGGGTGGCCAGTGGTTGCCCCTCACCCTTCAGTTTTGACACTCATCGAAGGAAGGTCCCTTCTGAAATCATCCCCCAAAATGTTCCCTGGAGCCACCTGCTGGGATTGGGTTCCATGGGCCACAAGTCAGTCAGAACCACATGTACGGGCAACTGATTTCCCTTTATTATTTTACTTGATAGTTTGGTGTAGGGTCCGTAGGATAAGATTTAATTATCTTCTGGGAAGAGCTAAAAGATCCACAATGAGCTGGGAAAGGTCTAGGTCTTTTTTATTTTTTTATTTTTTATTTTTATTTAAAAAAAAATTTTTTTTAACGTTTTTATTTATTTTTGAGACAGGGAGAGACAGAGCATGAACAGGGGAGGGTCAGAGAGAGGGAGACACAGAATCTGAAACAGGCTCCAGGCTCTGAGCCATCAGCCCAGAGCCTGACGCGGGGCTCGAACTCCCGGACGGCGAGATCGTGACCTGGCTGAAGTCGGCCGCTTAACCGACTGCGCCACCCAGGCGCCCCATGTCTAGGTCTTTTTTAAAGTGCCAGCCGCACTTCTTCCAGAAATACCCTCTCTCAAGTTTTGGATCAGCCTGGAAGATTCCACTGCTCATAGTTTAACGCTCAGCAGAAGCCAACAGAAAGGCATACACTCCAACCAAACAATCAGGAATTTGGGGCATCTTTACAAAAACTAAGCAACTGATTGGTTTTTTCTTTCCGTGGTTTAAACGGTTGTGAAGGGGCGTTATTTTGGTTTCAATCTCTGCAGTGCCTCTTTCTAGCTGGGAGGCCTTGGGGCACATGTTTGAATTTATGAAATGGGGGGTAACACTCACCTCACCGGCTTAAATGAGTTAATGCCTCTCAAATGTTTCGTTCCGAGTCTTGTACATGCAATTAATTGTACGATGATTTATGGTTTTGCTTGTTGTGAGATGCAGTCCTTTTGACCCAAAGTGGAAAAAATTTCATGCTAGCTCCCAAACCCGGGCAGCGTGCTCTTGCTACAGCCCGGAATCTCTCGGATTTCTAAGAGGGTAATCTATCACTATTGTTGTTCAAATTGCTATTGACGAGGCGCTGCTCTCCCATTGTTTCTGCCACTTCCTCCTTCAGAACTGTTAAGCCAGTATTTATCTACCTCCAGCTACAGTCACCGGCGAGGGCTACAGTTCAGGGGCAGAATTCCCACATTGCTTCCTTTCCTACTTGGAAGGGCGGCTTAGTATCTTCTAGTGCTCTTAGTGTTTCAGGGACAGTCCTTTCCCCTAATGAGTCCAAGCAGCTACATAACCAGTGGCCCGTTTTTTGTTTTTTTTTTTTTTTTTTGGTTTGTGTCCATCATCATCATTTTTTTTTTTTTTTTTTTTTTTTTTTACTGTTAACTTGCCAGAATTTCTGACCAGGAGGAAACACCCTGCTTGTCTGAGATGTTTGCCTTAGCTCGGCACTGAGATTAGGCCTTGCATGTGCTAACAGCTGGGAGCATACACTCAAGGAGACAATGGTCTCTGCAGAAAGGCCCACGAGTGAGGGCTGAAACCCCAACTCAGCTATTTAATTGCTTTACTTTAAAAAACCTTTACAGTATGTCACCAGCCACCAACAAAGCAGGCCTGGGGTGAGCGTGGGGCAGCAAAGTCTAAGGGGCCCCAGAAAACTCAGTAATCAGGGTAGACGGGATTTTAATGCAGTGTTTCAATCTGCCACTTTCTGGTGATGAGGCTTTGGGCAAACACTCCCTTTTTGTGCCTCTGTTTCCTCATGTATGAAATGGGAGGATATTGACCTCATGGGGTTGCTGAGGATTAAATGAGGCAATACCTATGAAGCTCCGTGCCTAAGAAAATCCATGAGGAACAAAGCAAGATTCTACTGGGTGATTTTGGGGAAAAAAAAAAAAAAAATCTAGTGGGTCTCATGGGGCTAAATAACTACTCAATAATTTTAATTGCAAAGAAGGACAGGGCAGCAAGGCTTGTGAACTTCCTTCTTCCTTTCTTCTCACTCTTGTCAGGAAGTGGGTACCAAGCAGGGCCCAGAATCTAAAACTTGATTTGCCTTGGGTTTGAGCTCTGGATTGTACCCCTTTGGGGCTGGGTGACTTTGGGAAGATTACTGAACCTCTCTGAGCCTTGTGCCGATTAAATGCTCTTATGCATGTAGAGGAGGCAGTTAAGAGGGAGCTTGCATTACAAATAAGGGGGGATGCAACTCCAGATACAAAGCTGTCTTGGTTTCCTCAGTTTCCGCTTGTCACCAACGGTAATGGCCGTGGCTTTCAGGTTTTCTGCACCTCACCAATCAATGCAGATAAGAACGTGTCCACGATTCCGTGGGCTTCACGACTCCAACGGACCCAGGACTCACCCCACCGTGCCCCTCTTTGGAACACTTGAAAAAGCTTATTATTATTATCTGGGTAGAACGTTCCAATGTATCTAAGAGTAGAGGCCATTACCCCCCGTTCAGTAATTACGAAGATTCCATACCCTTGCTTCAGGTAGGCTCCTCCCCCCTCCTCGGCATTCAAAGCTAGTCACAGACTTAAGTCACCCCCGCCCCCCTTCAAGGCTCACATACATAGAAACAAACTACCCCCCCACCCCGGAGAAAACCACCCAACGCCATAATCACGTCTCACGAGAGGAACACTGATTCCTTGGAGTCACCGGGTCCCTGTCCTGGGGGGTCCTCCTCATCTCAAAAAATGTGTACTTTGCTCCCGATTTGTTCGAATCCGGATCCCAACCAGGCCCGCCCACTGCATTCGGTTGTCATCTGAAACCATTTTCTGTTAAGAACTCACAGCAGGGCGAACTGCTGAATGTCTAACATCTTCGGCTCCCCGGGGGCCCCCAAGCACTGAACAAAAACAACAACAACAAAAATCCCGACCCATTTTTCAAACATGTTTATCCAAGACAAGGGGTGGCCGGTGGAGAAGTGGAAGGGAGGGGGGGTCAGGGAGTGTGTGTGTGGTGGGGGGGGGGGGGGGCTGAGTCCGCTCGCAGTGTGGCCGGGCCTCCAGCCTCCCGTCCAGGTGTTGGGCCTCAAGCCCACTTCAGCCATTGTTTATCGCCCTCCTGTGGATTAATCCCCTGTCAGTCAGGCCAGAGATGCTCTCGGGGAGACAGGCCTGCGTAGCATCCCATGTGTCAAGGGCCCCTTTGATACACTTTATCTCCTCTTATCCCTCCAGACGCACCATGACTCCTCTGCCAGCCCCCAGCTTCAGGACCTACACACGGGGGCCTGACACCCCTCGTTGGGAGGGGAGGTGGGGGGAGTTTTTTCTTCCTGCCTTTCTTTTTCTGATAGAAATCATTGTTGATCCGATGAAATGGTGTTTGCAGCATCGAGCGACCCACGAGGGGTGCCTGCCGGCTTGTCAAAAGCGGGACTTCTTTTTGCTTCGTATTATTATTATTTCTTTTTGGAGGTGGAGGGTGGTTCGGAAGGAGGGATGCACGAACAGGCTTGCAAACGCATGTGGGGATGAAAAAATCATCATGCACCCAAATTGCAATTCTAAAAATATCGGAACTATTCACTGAAGGAAAAAGACTCACAGATTATCCCCCGCTGTTGTACAACAAATAGAAACATAGTAACATTAAACCAAGGTGCGTGGCTGAATTTTTTTTTTTTTTTTTTGCAGGAGCTGCTGCTGCTTTTATTACTTTTTCTGCTTCTAGCGTGATTGTCGTATAATTTCAAGATCAAATTTTAATGATGCAAGCAATGCGTGAATCCAATGCGGTAAGAACAGTCACACTTCAGAGATCAAGTGAAAGTTCTTGACCATCATTCCTAAATTCTGAGAGGTAGCCGTTGCTGGCAGTTTGCTATAAATAATCCCAGGCCTATATGTATTTTTAAGAGAGAGAGAGAGAGAGAGAGCGAGCACATGTGTGAGTGGGAAGGGGATAGAGAGAGAGGAAGAGACAGAATCCCATGCAGGGTCCGTGCCATCAAGGCACAGACCCACGAGGGGCTCAATCCCATGAACCATGAGATCACAACCTGAGTTGAAATCAAGAGTCAGACACTTCATCCACAGCCACCTAGGTGCCCTCCGGGAAGAATTTAAAAATCGATGGGGTTCTCCGCGTGGCTCAGTCCATTAAAAGTCCGACTTCGGCTCAGGACACGATCTGAGGTGTGTGGGACTGAGCCCCACATTGGGCTCTGCGCTGGCAGTGTGGAGCCTGCTTGGGAATATGCTCCCTCTCTCTCTATGTCCCTCCCTCGCTCGCCCTCTCTCTCTCAAAATAAATAAGCTTTAAAAAACAAAAATAAAAATTGAGTCTAGGACTCTTGGGGTGGCTCAGGCGGTTAAGCCTCCGACTCTTGGTTTCAGCTCAGGTCAAGAACTCATGATTCATGGGATCGAGTCCCGTATGGGGCTCTGTGCTGAGCCTGCTTGGGATGGATTCTCTCTTGTTCCCTCTCTCTCTGCCCCTCCCCTGCTCACACACTCTCTCTCTCTTCCGCAAAATAAATAAATAAACTCAAAAAAAAAAAAAAATCCTCCCTGGAGTCAGCATATGGGGGCTTAACAACTGTTGCCTGATGGAAATGATAGGGATGCGTTTCCAGGAACTTCTGCTACAAAGCGGCAATAGAGTGATTTATGGTTGATTACTGTATATCGTCTGGCCCGCTGCACAAACCTTCCTGGATGCGTACCCAGGAGAATCACTTCTGCTCCCTCACTGGACACGATTCCAACAGGATACCGAATAGCCACCGGTTAGAGGACAATGTTCGAAATGTGAATTCTCTCTCAGGTCTGGCTTTAAATCTTGGATTTCTAAAATTATATATCCACGTTGGATGAAAATAAGTTTTCCTGAAGCAGAGAGCCCTGCCCTTCACCTCTTACTTCTTCCCTCCCCCATTATTCACATTTTGCATTGTTTTGCTTTATTCTTTCTCTTCTACTTATTAAACATGTTGAAGAGAGGAGAGACTGGAATAGACCATTGTCAACCAATATATTGTGAGTTTTCTAGTGCAAAATAAAAGAGATTTCATCTAACCTATGACTTTTGTCTGCTGCATTCTTTGACGTTTCCTCAAGGTAAAAAAATTCTTTCTGACTATATACAGATTTTTTTTTTAAGGTTTCATTTTTTTTTTTTAAGCAATCTCTACACCCAGTGTGGGGCTCTAACTCACAACCCGGAGATCAAGAGTCACGTGCCCTTCCAACCGAGCCAGCCAGGTGCCCCAATTCTGTTGGTTTTAAGCACTTGTTGCCGCTTGCTTGTTAGACTCTTGATGCCATAAATCCCTGTCATGAGATCAGGATCAGGGACTTAAAACATCCAAACACAAGGGCCCGGGGGGGGTGTCTCAGTCAGGCAAGCATCTGATGATGCTTAACGTCACGATCGTCAGTTCGAGCCCCGCGTTGGGCTCCATGCTGACAGCTCAGAGCCTGGAACTCTCTCTCTCTCTCTCTCTCTCTCTCTCTCTTTCTCTCTCCCCCCCTCCCCCACTCGCACTCTGTCTCTCTCTCTTTCAAAAATAAATAAGCATTAACAAAATTTAAAAAAACGTCCAACCACAGATGCTTTAAATTCCCTCCCAACACAAATTAAAGCATCAGAAATCTGAGTTCACATAATAGTAGAATTAATCGTTATCGTGAATATTATTGGACGCTTCATGTGTTCCGCACACCATCCAAAGCACCTTCCACATCTCATTGCTTCTCAGAGAAACCCTGTGAGATGGGCACCACTACTGAAGACATGTTAAATCGAAGTACCAGGCAAACTGGACAGACCAAAACCCTCCCCTGTAAAGCTTACATTTTAGGGGCAGACGTCGATTAATTGATAAGAAGACAAATACACACACCAGACCCTTTCAAAGGGTGAGCAGTGCTATGAAGACATAGTACGACCACCTTTCGTCTTAGAGAAACATGTTATGTGGCCACAGTGCCTCCTATCAGATGGGCCTTTTTATTTTATTATTTTTTTGAACTTTATTCATTTATGATTTCAGAGAGAGAGGGAAGACAGAGCACAAGCAGGGGAGGGGCAGAGAGAGAGGGGGAGACAGAGAATCCAAAGCAGGCTCCAGGCTCCGAGCTGTCAGCCCAGAGCCCGATGCGGGGCTCGAACTCACGAACGGTGAGATCATGACCTGAGCCGAAGTCGGACGCTTAACGGACTGAGCCACCCGGGCGCCCCCAGATGGTGCTTTTTAAACCCAATTGTATTCTTTTTTCTTAAAAGATTTTATTCTACACCCAGTGTGGGGCCTGAATGTACAATCCCAAGATTATCACATGCTTTACTGACTGAGCCATCCAGGCATCCCATAAACCCGATTTTACTCTTTAATTTTTCCTTCAGCACTGTCAATTGTGTGTTCAGATCTCTGCTTTCTTTTCTTTTTTTAAGTGTTCATTATTTTTGGGAGGGAGCTACAAAGAGGGGGGGGGGACAGAGGATCTGAAGCAGGCTCTGTGCTGTCAGCAGAGAGGCCCATGTGGGGCTCAAACTCACGGACTGTGAGATCATGAGCTGAGCAGAAGTTGGACGCTTAACCCACTGAGCCACCCAGGCGCCCCCTGATCCCTACTTTCTACAGATAAAGAAACTGAGGCTCTGAGGGAGTGCTCAAGGTCACATAGGCGGCAAGAGGCATAACTGAAAATGGTTTCTAGAAGTTCGTCACTTTCCCATGCAACTTTATGCAGAATATCGCACAGTTATTATTGTAGGCTTCCTCTCCTATCCCCCCATAGAAAACTAAATAAAGCTATTCCAATCCACAAACTATACTTTTTTTTAAATTTAATTTATGGTCAGGTTAGCTAACACGCAGCATATACGGAGTGCTCTTGGTTTCGGGAGTAAATTTCCGCGACTCATCATTACCCAGTGCTCATCCCAACAAGTGCCCTCCTCAAGACCCATCACCCATTTTCCCCAACCCCCCCTCCACTCCCTTCCACCCTCTGTTTGTTCTCTGTACTTAAAAGTCTCTTATGGTTTGCCTCCCTCTATAAACAATTTTTATCAAAGAGAAGGGGTCAACATATTCAATGACTCAACAGTGTTTGTTGAATGACTTCCGTGTGGTTAGTTGCCGGTCGTGATACAGTGAACTGGGCAGAAACACATAGAGTTTCACAGTCCAGTGGGGAATGAGGATAATAAACCTGAGGATCAATCAGTCCATCAATAAACAGAATGGTACCAAGAGCAATGCCTCTGATACAGACAGTACTTGGGCAGAAAATAACCAAATGGATATAGTACGACTAAGGTGTATTCAGCCGTGATGGACTGGGAGGGCTCTCCCAGGAGGTGAATTCTGAGCTCATACTTGAATGGTGAGTTTATGCAAAAAACAAAAAAAAAAAAAAAAACAAAAAAACCAAAAAACGTGGGGAAGTGCATTCTGCGAGCAGAATTAGCACAAACATAGTCCCTGCTGGGTATGTTCAAGGGCAGTGAGGAGGGGGCCAGGGCCGAGTGGGTAGTGCAGCGGCCATGATTATGGCCGCTCTAAATCCTATGGAACTTACTCTAAGTATTTTGGGAAGCCATGGGAGGGACACAGCCCAATGAACAAAAATCGTGCTACAACACATTATTGTACGGACGGTGTTCTCACAGAATACCCCGGAGAGTGAAGAATTTGGCATGAGAGCTATTGACTTCCAGGGTCTCGGAAAGGATTGCTTAGTACCAGCTCCTGTAAAACCTCTTCCTGCAGGACTCAGGGCATCAGAGTAATTCTTTCATGCAAACGTAAACATCGGAGGCAGGGCAGAAGAGCTCGTAATGTATTACATCCCTCGGAATGTGGATTTCAGCTTTTCTTGGCCACAGGACACTACTCTGGGCGATCCACCTCCTGCTAAAACTACCCTTTCAAATTAGAAGAAACCCAGAAGGGGAGACCTAAACTACATGTAATAAGAGCCTTCGGGGAGCATTTAAATGTGGTCTTGTACAGAGGAATGCCTGCTGATTGATTAAACTCACTGCATAATAGGGGCTCCCCTGGAAACTGGTTCTTTTGGTCATTTCTGGGGAGGAAGCCAGGAAGCCAGGAATTGAGGGAGGACTTTCCTTTTATGCTTTTAAATTTTATAATATGAGACCATAATACCCCATTCAGAAAAAAACTGGAATAACTAAATTTACCACTCCGTTTTTCTCAGTGAAACAGGCTTAACTTTCATTGGTCACTGTCTCAGATGTATCTAAAACTGGTTAAATGTTATTATTTTTTTTTAGATTTTGAGCATGCTTTTCATTATTATAACCTCATTATTACATTATCATAACACCGTTGAGTGCCTACTAAGTACAGACCTTTTGCTAAATTCTTTTATAAAGCATAAACTTAAAAAAATTTTTTGAGTTTACTTATTTTGAGAGAGAGAGAAAGAGAGAGAATGAGCTGGGGAGGGGCAGGAAGAGAGAGAGGGAGAGAGAGAATCCCAAGCAGGCTCTGCACCATCTATGCTGACGGCACAAAGCCTGATGCGGGGCTTGATCTCACGGTTTGTGAGATCACGACCTGAGCCCAGATCAAGAGCTGGGGGCTTAAACGGAGCCATCCAGGTGCCCCCCGTTTTTTATTTATTTTTAAGTAATCGCTATCTCTACCGTGGGGCTCAAACTCACAACCTTGAGATCCAGGGTTGCCGGCTCCACTGACTGAACCAGCCAGGTGCCCTAAAACCTCCTCAACCAAAAACGAGACAAATGACAATTACACAAAAGTTAACCCACTGGCTGATGGCATGCCACGTTTAATCTACGAGGTCCCTCGATGGGTGTTTTTGTTGTTGTTGCAGAGAATTATATGAAATCATCACCAGGTCTTATCGACTTGGAGTGATTTATTTGGGGGAGGGGAGCCAGAAGTCTGGGGTGGCTGATAACGCATGAAAAGCTGCTACTTTGCTGTTTGTTTTCTCAGGGTGTGTCAGGTGACGTTGACAAATATGAAGGGACCACATTATCCCGTCTTACTGACATTCCTGTGACTGATCTTTTTTATCAGTTAGTTGAAAATATGCACAAAGGAAGAACATTAAATAATAAGGCCTCAATGTGTGCATAGTTCAAGGAGTTACTTTAAATTTAGATTGCTAACTTACCCCTCTGTGCCTCTCAAAAGTTTTAATAACCACCCCCCACACCCACACTACACACACACACACACACACACTTACAAACCTAAAGGAGTACCATTGAGTCAGGAAAAACAAAACGAAACATGCTTTGGCCGTTTGGTTTGAATAAGTTGTACAATTGCTGTTTGTATATTTAAACAAATTCCAAATCTTATTGAATTAGGTAAGTGCGCTCTGATGAAGGTTCAGGAAACAACGGAACCACTTGTGTGGCTAATTGCAGAAATGTAAAGCAAACACAAACTTGGGAACGGCACAGGACACGCTTTTGAGGCAAAATGCAGAAAGGGGATGGGCTTTGGCCGCTTGCTTGATTTCCTTCCCGGTGTCCGTAGGGTCCTGCTGGATCACATTTCACTGTGATGATTCCCCAGAAACGGAGCCAGAAGCCCCCGAATTCCAGCACTGAAGGTTTCTCAGTCAATGAATGAAACTCCCCCCGCCCCAGTCCACCCCTGCGCCTGGAGACTGGGCGACCCAGTGCACTGCTCAGCCAAGATCTATTTGCCAGCTTTGGGCTTATTTCTGCCTACGGCATCCCCTGCCCTGGGTGAGTTTCCAAGGTACTTGCCTCGGACATTTCTGCCCACATGGCCCCATATCAAGGTGAAGTGCAGGTTGCACGTCGCCATCAGGATAACGGTGTCTTGGGGAACGGCTTCTCTCGTTTTACAGCGAAAGAAGCTGTAAAGCATAGAAGCTTCCAGGCCTTTCCGAGCTGAGCTTTATTTTTGATGTCTAGTAGCAGAAACAGAAAACTGTTGTCGATCATCTGACTTGACAAAAGTTCAGCTCTCTGGCTTTGCATCTTCAGACCGAAGGATGTAATAAGAGCGAAAGTAGATATTTATAAGCATAAAGTGGTGACTCAGGTGGCCTTATCTGCGAGAGGACTGTATCTGGCAGGGCATATATATGTATATGTATACACACACACACACACACACACACACACACACACACACACACACATATATATATTTTAATAATGGGAGCCTCCGCGCACACTTAGAAACGTCCCTGCGGAGAGATTTTCCTCTTTGCCTCTTTTAATGGGAAAAGAGGACTTTGATGGCTCCAGCCACAGGGCTGTGGGGCGAGGCCCCCCTGCGCTCAAATGCAGGCACCGAGGCTGTGTCAACATGACTAAAAATAGTTGAAAGTTGAGAGATCCAGTTAGTCAACACTTAGGGTTTGTGGAGGGGGGAAATGCAATCAGTGACTCAGCTTGAGTCGGTTTCTCCACCTAATTAATTTATTATTATTTTGAAACCCTGTTGTGCCAGGCAGGGTTCTGAGTGTTTCACAAATGCTAACCTGCTTAGATCTCCTGGCGACTTTTCTTGTCCCCATTTTAACGAGGAGGGGAGGAAGAGCTGGGAGGATTGCGAACTGCTGGTCGGGGGGCCACCTCTGACCCACAGATGGATTTTGTCTGACCTACAAGGAATTTGAAAGATGGCTAAAATTCACATAAAATTGGAGCTTCGGGCTTTTCTTGAAAAACGGAAAGGCTGGTGACTTTGCACCTGCATTGCTGCATGGAGACCATTGGCTGGAGCACAAAGGTGAGAGCCAGAGAAACGCCCAGCCCAGCTGGCGGGACACATACACAGACGTGGCCCCTGGAGCCGGACCGGCTTTCCGGGTCCCCAGCGTTCCCACCTGGCCTCCTGCCCACATTTCTGACCTGTGCCTGGGCCCCGAGGTCACCGGAGTTGGTGACCTCGTGTTTCAAGCTATTAGAGTTCACTGAAGGGGGCAGATCATCGATGGTGGTGGTGAGGACGGGTGGGGACGTTGAGGAAGAAACAGGACATTTGTTGACCGAGTGAACGGGTCCCTGGACTTGAGGGCTGGCGTCGAGCTTCCTGGGTCTGGCAAGGACAGAGTGAGCATGTTTTTCCGCAGAAGAAAATACAAGGACCGTCTTCCTGGGGTGGTCTGCAGTGGATGGCTCTGGAGTTGGGCTGCCTGGGTTCAAACCCTGTGTTATTAGCTGCTACTCAGTGGTCTCTGGGCTTCAGTGTCCCCCCATCTGTAAAATGGAGCTAAGCAACGTAGCTGCCCCACGAGGTAGCCCACGAAACGTGCCAGGCACCACGCCTGGCATGTAATGTGTTCAACAAATGTTACTTACAAAAAGTCCCTGAAAAATGCTCCTTTTTTTGGGTGCCTGGGTGGCTCGGTCGGTTGAGTGTCTGACTCTTGATTTCAGCTCAGGTCATGATCTCACGGTTCGCGGGTTCTAGCCCCACATCGGACTCTGCACTGACAGCACATGGAGCCTGCCTGGGATTCTCTCTCCCTCTCTCTGCCCCTCTTCCACTTGAATGTGAGCTTTCTCTCTCTTTCTCTCTCTCTCAACATGAACAAAACAAGGAACCAGCTCTCCTCTTTCTGCACCGGGATTCAATGGTATCCAGGACTGTCATGCCAAATGAAGGACCATTGGGTTTGGGGCTCAAACACCTGGCTTCCCTCACCTCCCTGAGCTGTATCTCCTTATCCGTAACATGGGAGTAAGTCAAGATAATATAAAACCGACCCTGGGAGACCGTCCATGCACTTTTGTTTAATTTCGAATTACCAAATCACAAATGGCCTTGGTCAAAACGGGATTCCACGTGTAAAGTATAAACACGGCACGATTCTTATTTCTTCTGTCTTCTTGTTGTTAATCGTGGGGCTGAGATACCCATCAGGTCATACCTTCCAGCTCGATTACCTTCCGATTCCAAAGGACAATGCCCCTCTGCTGACAATAGCTGCTATCTCTTAAGGGGAGGATAAAACAAGAATGCCTAATCCCAGAGTACTAGAATACGAGCTTGGTGGGGGCAGGGACCTCCGTTAGGTGCTCCGTGAACATCCAAGGGACTGTAACAGAACGCGAGTCAAGCCAGGGACCGCAAAGGTCCTGCTCTTTCTGTCCCTTCGACCCAGACTACATGGCTTCCCTCAACCAGTTCAGAGCGGTGGTGGAACGCAGAGACAATGGATGTTAGTTACAGAGTTGATAGAAGAGCCTTGTTCAAATCCCAGCTCTACCCCTTGCCATCTGCATGCCTCCGGGAAGCCGCTTAACATCTTTGAGGCTTAATGTCCTTATCTGCAACATGAGGACAATAAGTACCTATCTTGTTTGACATTATACGCAGAGAGCTTTCAGCACGGTGCTTAGGTGCACAGTAAGTGCTCAATAAATGTTAGCTGTTAGGATCAGGCGACAGTCAACAGTCTCCATTTTCCTGTTTCTTAAATGTTTGGTAGAACTAGCCTGTGAACATGCGTATGCCAGGTGTGTGTGTGTGTGTGTGTGTGTGTGTGTGTGTGTTCACGTGCCCACGCATATTAGCTCTTGCTTCGGTCTCCCCAACAGCATTAGGTCTATTTAGGTCTCTGGATCTCTTCACTCAGGTTTGGTAAATGATGTTTCCCTAAGAAGCTGCTAATTTCACCAAATATTCATGTTTTTTTTTTTTTTAAATCATAAAACCTCTTATGGTATTAAGCTTCAATTACTCTTCTCTTCTGTATGTGTGGTTAAGCTCTCTTTCTTTCTACTGCTGATTTGTTTATATTTTTTTATTTGCCTTGATCCGTCGAGTTAGATATTTTTCTTAGATTATTAGTCTCCTCAAAGAACCAGCTTTTGGCTTGGCTAGTTCTTTCTCCCCAAATGTTTTGTTTTCTATTTTGTTATTTTTAGACTTATCTTTCATTACCATCTTCCTTCTGCTTTCTTTGGATTATTCTCTTTTTCGTTTTTAAGCGAAAAAAAATTTTTTTTAAATGTTTGTTTATTATGGAGAGGCAGAGCATGAGCAGGGAAGGGGCGGAGAGAGGGGGAGACACAGAACCCAAAGCAGGCTCCATCCAGGCTCTGAGCTATCAGCACAGAGCTCGACGTGGGGCTGGAACTCACGAACCGGGAGATCATGACCTGAGCCGAAGTCAGACCCCCGACCCGCTGAGCCACCCGGGCGCCCCTCTTTTTTTTTTCTTACTGTGTTCACAGCTGACCTGTTTGTAAGAACTCAGATGTGGTGGAAACAGTAGTTCATATCTCACAGGATTCTGTGAAAAGTAAAGGAGATCCTGAGTGCTTGCTGATGCGACCTACCGGTACTGTCTGTAAGCCTCAGTTTTACCATCTGTAAAATGGGTCCTGTGGAGGATGAAATGAAATCGTCTGTGTGGAGCTTTTGGTTCATGCATGTCCCTTGTGATCAGTATTATTCCCTGGGTGCACAGTATGCTTGTCATCACTTGTAACGCTCACAGCTGTGCCCGGCATGAGCAAAAAGGCCTTGGCTTCCTCTCCCAGGACCAGCTACAGAACTGGCAGGGGCCAGCGCAACATCAAAGTGTAAGGCATCTTGGTACAATCTTAAGCATTTCAAGATGGCGGTGAGCCTGCGTCGCTCAGTCAGTGAGGCTTTGGACTTCGGCTCAGGTCATGATCTCGCAGTTTGTGAGTTCGAGCCCCGCGTCGGGCTCTGTGCTGACAGCTGGGAGCCTGGAGCCCGCTTCGGATCCTGTGTCTCCCTCTCTCTCTGTCCCTCCCCCGCTCATACTCTGTCTCTCTCTGTCTCTCTCTCCTTCAAAATTAAATAAACATCAAGAAAAAAAAAAGAATTTCAAGATAGCCACGGCAGAGCATTAAACTCTGGGCACAGGGACAGGTTGCACCTCCCTGAAGTTGGCCCTGTCCTCTCCCAAGGTCACCTGGGCAGCTGGTGTTTGAATCTTGGACGGTGATTTTTACAAAAGCCTCTTCCCCTGTCCCTTCACACATGTGCATTCTCCAGTCTCCTAACTGATTCCAGGACCTTGGAATTGTGTCTGACCCCTGAGGCTGCCCCTAATGCAATCAGAGGGACACTAGATCCAGAGTCAGCTCCAAATCAAAGGCCAGGACAAAACCTTGGATAAATTACAGCTGGTTATAAAGAAGCCACCTTCTGCCTTGTTCTCATATTCCTTGTGTTTATAGTCATAACTCAGTGAAGCCAGCAACATTTGCCATTGATAAACTTGGTTGGATAAGCAAGGCTGATGGGTTAAGAATAATAACTGGAGAAATTTAAAAAAGCAACAGCCTTCCGGGCGCCTGGGTGGCTCCGTCGGTTAAGTGTCCGACTCTTGGTTTTGGCTCAGGTCACCGTCTCGCAGTTTGTGGGTTTGAACCCTGCATCGGGCTCTGTGCTGACAGTGCAGAGCCTGCTTGGGGTTCTCTCTCTCTCACAAAACAAATAAATAAACTTTTTCTTTTCTTAAAGAAAGCAACAGGCTTGAATTTGGAGGCCAAATCGTCCTTCTAGATACGCAAAGATGTTTACAAAACAAGAACGTGTGATGGTGTATATTTACACAACTCAGAATGACATTTTCTCGACAAACAAGTATTTTTTTTTAAGTTTATTCATTTTGAGGAGAGAGCATCAGCAAGGGAGGGGCAGAGAGAGAGCAAGCGGGAGAGAGAGAATCCCAAGCAGGCTCCATGCTGTCAGCACAGAGCCTGGCGTGGAGCTCAATCCCACGAACCGTGAGATCGAGACCTGAGCCGAAATCCAGTCAGACGCTCAACCAACAGAGCCACCTGGGCGCCCCCTCCAAGAAATTATTTTAATGACTTTGCAAGACTAAGTCGGCCCATGAGCCATATGTGGGAGCAGACGAGCCTCGCTGAAATGCTGGTGCATTCTCTGTTGCCAGCAGTCCTTCTGTCCTGGTTGAAGGAGAGCCACAGCCCCCATAAGAAGGCTCTCCAGTGGCTGGCATCCCTCGAGCACTCACCTCGTGCCCGGTCCCATCAGGGGCTTCACGAGGGCCATCTCGTCTAGTTCTCTGAACTACTCTGTGGCTAGGTGCCCAAGTTCACTTAGGCAGTGGGTGAATCAGGTTTCCAACCCACCTTTCCGACCACAAAACCAGTGCTCCCGGCTCCTATCTCACGCGGCATCAGTGTGAACGCAAAAAGAGATAGAGACGGGAATGATCACGGAGTATGTCTGTATTTCGTACAAAGTGTACTAAGGCCTTTACGTGGATTGTTGCATTTATACCTCGTATTGGTTTGGTGAGGAAGCCAGGATTACCATTACGTCCGTTAGACGGATGGGAATCTAAGGCCTGGGAAGCTGAGTGTTACAGGCCCCACAGCGAGTGATGGGTTCACAGAAAGGCTGTATACGCAGTTGCCGTGGTCAGCTCGAGTTGCTGTAACAAGGGATCACAGGCTGGGTGGCTTAGACAACAAACATCGATTTCTCCCATTTATGAAGGCTGGGATGGCCAAGATCAAGGCCACAGACCTGGTGTCTGGGGAGGGCTCTCGTCCCGCTTTGCAGACAGCCACCTTCTCACTGTATCCTCACATGGCCAGCGGAGAGCAGAGAGAGACAGAAGGCAACTCTCCCGTGTCTCTTTATATTTTTTTGCTAAAAAAATTTATTTTTAATATTTTATTTTTGAGAAAGAGAGACAGACAGAGCACAAGCCGGGGAGAGGCAGAGAGAGAGAGGGACACACAGAATCCTAAGCAGACTCCAGGCTCTGAGCTGTCAGCACGGGGGCGCGAACTCACGAACCATGAGTTCATGAATCAGGACCTGAGCCGAAGTTGGAGGCTTAACCGACTGAGCCACCCAGGTGCCCCTCGTGTCTCTTTACATGAGGGCACTAATTTCAACCTGGGGCCCCCACTCTCATGACCTCATCATCTCCCAAAGGCCCCACCTCCTAAAACCATCCCACCGCGGATTGGAGTTTCAACATATACATTTTGGTGGGGGGTGGGGGGCGCAAACATGTGGTCCACGAGAGGGGTTATATCTTCAGAAATCAGAAAAGAAGAATTTCTTTAGTTTCTTTGTGGCAGTGGCGAACTGGGCTGTCAACTTTTACAGTTTTACTATTTTTTTTTTTCGCTCATCATGGAACATGTTTGGTCTTCAGTGCTCCAAACAGTAAAAAGGTAGAGGAACTTGTAAACCTTAAAATCTTGAAGTCATACACACACACACACACACACACACACACACACACACACACAGGATGGCTTGATGCCAGTGATGAAAGAGTTAAAAATCCTTTTGATGGTCAGCCTCAGACATGTGCTGAACCAGGTCAGCAACTTTTTTTTTTTTCTTCCAGAAAAGGTTATAAGTAAACACAGTATGTAATACGTGTGCACTCTTTCATTCCGAGCCATGGTCAGCACTGGAAGGTTACAGGAAACACAGGGACAGACAAGACACGAGGACTGGGGGGGGGAGGGGGGGGGCGAAAGAGGTTTCCTTTCTCGTCGGTTACAATGGGCTTTTTCTTTTCATTTGGAGACTGTTCAAATCAACAGAAGGCAGTATCATAAACACCTATATTCCTGGTGCCCCCAGTCACCAAATATAATCTTTGTGTTACAATCTCTCAGATACTTTTTGAATAAAAAATAAAACATACAAAGTTCAGCCCACTCTGCCCTTCCTCAAGCCCCCTCCACCCAGAAAGTTATTGCTCTCATGAAATTTGCTTCCTCCTAGCCCTACGTTACAATTTTAATACTCTATATGTATGTATGTACGTGTCTACATACATCTATCTCTAAATGTTACGTTACTTTAATGTACATAAATAGTTTCTTGTCCTACTTATTTTGTTTTCAGATGTATCATGCTGATACGGATGATTCTTTTCAACTGCAGGATCGTATTCCCTCTCAGGAACGTATCACGTTCTATGCATCCTTTCTCTGGCTGGCGGATATTGAGTTTGTTTGCGGTATTTTGCTATTCCAGCAGGGCTGTGAGCCTCCTTTATGACCTCGGGACTAAATTGTTAGCCCGTGTTCCTGGGTTGTGTGGTGTGGCCACGGACAGTGTTACCAGGAGCTGATCACAGAGAAACTTCTTCTCACTCTCCACCCCTGCCTTCCATTTCGGAAGTAACACCTGTAAACACATCCGAGCTCTTCACCCAGCCTCGGGGATTGGGTGGGAGCTGGCGGGCGCCCGCCCCTGCCTCTGCTCTTTGCCTTGGCCACTCTGCTCTTGGCATGGCCAACCCCTCTCCGGCCCCTACACCCTGTGCTGACTGGTCCTCACCCACGCTGCCCTTCTGGGGCTCCACTATTCTTCCCCATCCCTGAGCTGGCCAATACTATTGCCGTGGTCCACAGTGGCCACCCGAGGACTTGGATTTCTAACTTTATTTTAATTAATTAAGTTTATTTATTTTGAGAGAGAGAGAGCGTGCACGTGCACGCAAGTTGGGGAGGGACAGAGTGAGAGGCACAGAATCCCAAGCAGGTCCACGCAGTCAGGAAGGAGTCTGACGAGGGGCTCGAACTCATGAACCGTGAGACCATGACCTGAACCGAAATTAAGAGTTGGACGCTTAACCGACTGAGCCACCCAGGCGCCCCTAACTTTATTTTAATTTAGACTAACACTTCAAAACTCATACGTCACTCAGTTATGAGAACGCTTTTAAGGATATTTGGTTACAGTTTAGTAACTTGTCAGCTGTAAACTTACAAAGCGTACGTTCAGATCAAATCTTTTTCATGGAAGTTTCACGTCCAAATGGAGATGTGCGGTTGGTGTAAAACACATGCCAGGTTGCAAAGAATTAGTAAGAAAAAAAAAAGATGTATAAATCTCATTTGTTATTATTTTTTTTTTTGAAAATCCTTTGTGACTACTGGAAAATTTTTTTATAAAGAAAATTTTTTTTTTTTAAATTTTTTTTTCAACGTTTATTCATTTTTGGGACAGAGAGAGACAGAGCATGAACGGGGGAGGGGCAGAGAGAGAGGAAGACACAGAATCGGAAACAGGCTCCAAGCTCCGAGCCATCAGCCCAGAGCCTGACGCGGGGCTCGAACTCACGGACCGCGAGATCGTGACCTGGCTGAAGTCGGACGCTTAACCGACTGCGCCACCCAGGCGCCCCAAGAAAATTTTTTTAATGTGTATTTAGTTTTGAGACAGAGAGAGACAGAGCATGAACGGGGGAGGGGCAGAGAGAGAGGGAGACACAGAATCCGAAGCAGGCTCCAGGCTCCGAGCTGTCAGCACAGAGCCCGATGCAGGGCTTGAACTCATGGACCATGAGAACATGACCTGAGCCGAAGTCGGACGCTTAACCGACTGCGCCACCCAGGCGCCCCAAGAAAACTTTTTTAATGTGTATTTAGTTTTGAGACAGAGAGAGACAGAGCATGAACGGGGGAGGGGCAGAGAGAGAGGGAGACACAGAATCCGAAGCAGGCTCCAGGCTCCGAGCTGTCAGCACAGAGCCCGATGCAGGGCTTGAACTCATGGACCATGAGAACATGACCTGAGCCGAAGTCGGACGCTTAACCGACTGATCCACCCAGGCGCCCCTGTGGCTTGCGTTTTATTTTGCACAGACCACACTGCCTACGTCTTCCTGAACCTGGCTCCTTCTTCTCCTTCCGGACTTTGCCACAACATCACGTTCTCAGTGGGGCCTCTCCTAAGCATACGTCCTCGAATACCACCCTTTCGCTGCACAGTCCCCATTATGTTGTCTTGTCCTGTTCCCATCACCGCGCTGAGGCTGCCTGACGTTGGGGAGTGTTGATGTCTTTGTCGTTTCGCCCGCGCCGCGACATGAACGAGAACCTTCTCAACAGACTTTGCGCTCCTGTCCCTTCCGGGCGGGGACAGTGTCTGCCTCAGGGCTCGTGCCCACGAAGACTTGTTGAGTCAACTCATCCTGATCATTCGAACGCTCCCAGGAACTGACAGGACACACACTATGGATTTGCACGCACCGCCAACCCACGGTCTCAGGACGGCTTTGCCTGGGATCCAACGCAAGTCTGGCATTTTCTATTTTGCGTGCCAGGCGCCACTGGATCGAATGGTTTTTAACTCGTCACCCGGCCTTCCCGAAAGGTGGAAACTTGGGATGGGAGGGAGGGAAGGAAAGATACAGTTTGGATTTACGCAGGAAGCACGCTGGCCGGCAGCTTGACAAAAGATCACGCATGGCTGGAACCAAAGGAAGAAAAAACACACACACCCACACACCAAAAAACCCCCCCAATCAATCATTCCTTTCTTGATGGCTATTTTAAATATTTAGCTGAAATTGTCCTCATCTGGGGGTCAGCTGTTTTCTCTGCAAACACCCGTTACCCTCGCGCTCACACACAATGCCGGGGGTCTGTGGGGCCCCAGCTGCAGGCACCCTTTTGTGTTGTCAATTTAAAGCCTCTGGGCTGATAGTTCACATTAACATGGAAAGAAATATACAACTTGCAAGTTGAGAAAGCAGTTTTTACTCATAAAAATCCTTTGATAGTTTAGCCATCTGGTCAGAGTGAAGCCTCGCATAAAAGAGGCCCAAAGAAGGTCAAAGGGCACTCTCTCTCAGGGTCAAGGGGGCCTACCGGAGTTTGCTCTCGTGGATGCCGCTAAAAGGCCGCCTGACAAATTATTGCGCATTCCATAGCCTTTTGCGTAAGTATTTGATTACAGTGGACAGGAATGTTGTTGATATTTTCAAACCCGAGCCGGGGGGGGGGGGGGGGGGGGGGGGGACGGAGGCCTGCTCAGGACTGCTCTTTGCAGGACGCCGGCCCCTGCCGGGTGTGGGCAGACGTGCTCCCCATCTTTTACTGAGTGGCCTTCGCCGGGCCCTGCGCCGAATCAGCTCATTCGGAAGCCTTTTGGCTTTGGCAGTGAAGAGATGTTTTCGTCCCCCTTGGGGAGGAAGAAAGAAACCCATGGCGTTACCCTGAATGGCCAGGAAAGCCCCGCCACTGTGTTTTTCTTGCCGGTCAGTAATAAAGTAGGAAAGGAAAGGGCAGTACTTGGAACTCTGTGGCTCCTTCCGGTGTGAATGTCAACAGAACTAACCGTATTTATGGCTTTATTTCTCAGGCGGGGGTGTGTGTGTGTGTGTGTGTGTGTGTGTGTGTGTGTCAGAGACAGAAAGGAATTTGAGGTGATTAAGTGTCATTTTCTCTAGAGGCCCGGACAAAAGCAGAGGAGATCACTGGATTTTATGGGGTCGTGGATAGCACGGGGACAGTAAACGAAGAGCAGGTCTCTGCACAGCTCCAGGATTTCCAGAAAGTGCCAGGAAGGCCTCTTCTTCACCTGAGACCAGGGAGAGTGAAGACGTCATCTGTGAACACGTTTCTTGGGAAGGTGCAGAGAGTGATGGCCACGGTGCGCGACAAGGACAGCTTCGTTCCGGTAAAAGACACAGGCACCGGGGACAGCTTTGCAGATCTTTTTGCATAAGACTTTTTTTTTTTTTTTTTTCTTCCGGTTTATTTCTAGTTTTTTTTCAGCTTCCAGGCCAGGGGGAAAGGAACAGGTGGAGCGGGCAGGTGCAGAGGTCAGCCCCAGACGAGGCAAGTCTGTGAGTAGGGCCCCGAGTCCCTTCAGACGGAGGACTGGCGGTGGGATCTGACTGTTGGGAACCCCTCTCCCCAAGTGTCCCCCGAAGGGACCAGAAAGTCCCTTGGGCCTTCTAATATTTTTTCTTGCGTTATAATACACATGATGTAAAGTTTACCATTTTAACTCTTAAATTTTTTTTTTAACGTTTATTTTAGTTTTGAGAGACAGAGACTGAGCACAAGCAGGGGAGAGGCAGAGAGAGAGGGAGACACAGAAGCCAAAGCAGGCTCCAGGCTCTGAGCTGTCAGCACAGATCCCAACACGGGGCTTGAACTCATTAACTACGAGGTCATGACCTGAGCCGAAGTCAGACGCTTCCCTGACGGAGCCATCCAGGCGCCCCCCGTTTTAACTATTGTAAAATGTAAAATTCAGTGGCGTTGAGTGTATATTCACAATGTTGTGCAACTTGCAACACTCGTTCCAGAATATGTTTATTAACCAAAAAGGAACGCCCTCCCCCATGCCCACTGAGTCTCTCAGGCCTTTTAAAAAAAATAACAATTTTTATCCTGCTGGGGACAATGCGATATGCCCATAAACAATGCTGAGAAGCTGCTCACTGGATCTTTTATTTACTGGACCCGTTTCCTTCACGGTTATAAAGTCAGAAGTGAGGAAATAAATACAGACACATAGACGTGGATTTTTTAGCTAGCTACATATGTGTGTGTATATGAGAGAGAGGGTTGAGCGGGGGAACAGATCAGGGACTGGGGAAAAGGGAAAAACCATCTCACCATTGCTGGTCATGTGCAATTTTTTTTTCTTTCTTTTGAAGCAGGTTCCACATCCAACACGGGGCTGGAACTCACAACCCCAAGATCAAGAGTCACGTGCTCTACCGACTGAGCCAGCCAGGCGCCCCTGGTCATGTGCAATTTTAGGTTCTGCTGATAGTGAGAACCTCACGTGTCACCCAGTCCTGGCCATTTCACCACATATCATTTTAAAACATCACGTTGGGAGGCCTCAGACTTTTAAGGCACCAAAAGTTTATGAGGATGAAAGTGACTGAGAACGTCAATAAAAATAAAAGGGAGAGAGAGAGAGAGCGCTAACAGCAATGCATCTAACTATGGGTCGGGCACGGTAGTAGGTGCTTACAGGTTCCATCTCTTTAACGCACCGGAAGACTGAATCTACAGAATGGGAAGAGTGGTCCATTATCCCATCTTACAGATTAGGGTGTTAAGGCGCCTACAGAGAGGTAGAGACACGGTTGAAGGTTGTATAGTTAATTAGTGCCAGCACTGTTGGGTCTAAACTCTTACACATGAAGCTCAGTGCCATGAAGAAAGCACATCTTTAATACAAATCGTATGACGATGGAGAAAATGAAAAAACAAAAAATAGGTCCAGGTAGTTAACTATACCCACAGGCTGCATATACGCTGTGAGTTCCTGGAAAGTGTGGCAGACATTCTTGCTTGCCTACTGGACGGCCATTTCCTCTCAGTCCTTGTAACAAGACCTTGATTTTGTGCAGACGAACTCCTGGATTCATCTAAACTGGAAGTTTTAGGGGCGCCTGGGTGGCTCCGTCGGTTAAGCGTCCGACTTCGGCTCAGGTCACGATCTCACAGTCCGTGAGTTCGAGCCCCGCATCGGGCTCTGGGCTGATGGCTCGGAGCCTGGAGCCTGCTTCCGATTCTGTGTCTCCCTCTCTCTGACCCTCCCCCGTTCACGCTCTGTCTCTGTCTCAAAAATAAAATGAACGTTAAAAAAAAAAAAATTTAAACTGGACGTTTTCCAATTCGTTGATCTCAAGATGCCAACCGAGGCGTGAAAACTGAGGAAAACGGAGGCAGTGAGTTCTTTGATGCTAGCGATAGAAACATTCTTCTAGATATGTCTGGTTAGGCAAAGGGAAACAAAAGCAACTTAAACTCTTGGGACTACACCAGAATAAAAAGCTTTTGTACGAGGAAGCGACCCGTCAACAGAACGACAAGGCAGCCTAGAGAACGGGGGAAGATATTTGCAAGTGACATATTTGACGAGGGGTTAATATCCAAGATATATAAAGAACGTACGCCAGGAAACACCCAAACCCCAAATGATCTGATTAAAAATGGACAGAGGATCTAAATAGATTTTTTTCCAAAGAAGACATACACATGGTCAACAGACACATGAAAAGATGCTCCACAGCACTCATGATCAGGGAAATACAAATCAAAACCACAATGAGATACCACCTCACACCTGTCAGAATAGCTAGAATCAACAAAACAAGCAACAAGTGTGGGCGAGGATGTGGAGAAAAATGAGGCCTTGCGCACCGTTGCTGGGAATGGAAACTGATGCGGCGATTACGGAAAACAGCATGGAGGCTCCACAAAATATTACAAACAGAGACACCATACGACGCAGTAATTCCACTGCTAGGTGACTTTGCAAAGAAAATGCAATCATGAGTTCAAGGGGCACCTGGGTGGCTCAGGCGGTTAAGTGGCCGACTTCGGCTCAGGTCATGATCTCACGGTCCTTGAGTTCGAGCCCCGCATTGGGCTCTGTGCTGACAGCTCAGGGCCTGGAGCCTGCTTCGGATTCTGTGTCTCCCCCTCTCTCTGCCCCTCTGCTGCTTGCACTCTGTCTCTCGCATTGTCTCAAAAACAAACGTTAAAAAAAAAGAAAAGAAAAGAAAAAGAAAATGCAATCAGGAGTTCAAAAAGATATATGTACCTCTATGTTTACTGCAGCATTATTTGCAATAGCAAAGATACGAAAGCAACCAAAGCATTTATAAAAGATGTGCTATGCACATAGATGCACACGTATATATGCATACATATACATACATGTACACACATATACACGTAATGAGATATTATTTGGCCATAAAAAAGAATGAAATCTTGCCATTCGGAACAACATGGATGGACCCGCAGATTATAATGCTAAGTGAGATAAGTCAGATAGAGAAAGCTGAATACCATCTGATTTCACTCATATGTGGAATTTTTTTTTAATCTCTATGCCCAATGTGGGGCTTGAACTCACAACCCTGAGATCGAGAGTGGCACACTCCACCAACGGAGCCAGCCAGGCACCTCTCACTCATATACAGAGTTTAAGGAACAAAACAAAGGAAAAAAAGAGACAGAAATCCAAACTCAGATTTAGTGTCTGCCAGAGGGAGGTGGTGGGGGGTATGGGTGAAACAGATAAAGAGTTCACTTACCCTCATAAGAAAACCAAACAAACAAAAAGAATGAAAACTGAGAAAAATTAAAATGTTTATTCATTTAAAACCAATAATAAATAACCCCATTCCATATTAATAAACAAGTCATTTTTATGAAATGTTATGAACAACAATATTCCCCCCCCCCAAACAAAAACCATTGAGAGGAGTGGCACTGAGGTTTTTACATTTTTGCAAATTTCTTCAACGTCTGGCTTTACCAGCCTGACAGCAGGCTTCTCCCGTCTGCCTTTATACCAACAGTACAGATGTCCACACGATGAAAATAGGCAAAAAACTTTTTAGTGTTATTATTTTTTAGTGTTTATTCATTTTATTTTGAGAGAGAGACAGCGAGCGAGCGGGGGAAGGGCAGAGAGAGAGAGAGAGAGAGAGAGAGAGAGAGAGATTGAGAATCTCAAGCAGGCTCCACACTGTCAGCGCAGGCCCCGACGCAGGGCTTGATCCCATGAACTATGAGACCATGACCTGAGCTGAAATCAAGAGTCCAACGCTCAACTGACTGAGCCACCTGGAGTGTCCCACTTTTCAGTATTATTATGCAAACTGTTTGGCCCTGACAGCTCCCTGACTCAGAGGGACTCAGACTCTGCAGGAGTCCATGGGCTATGCCCTGAGGACCAGCTGGTCCGTTTCAATCAGAGCAATTCTGTTGCCTTTTGCCAGTAATTCCTGTGGAGGAGCTCACGTGACCCAGCTCCGGCCAATGAGATGGGCATTAGCTGGGGGCCCCTAGAAAAGATTTTAGTCCCAACAAAAAGAAGAAGCCAAGGGAGGAAAAAAAAAAAAAAAGCACCTTTGCCCCCATGCTTTGCTGTGTGACGATACCATATTGGTTGTGGTGGCAGCCATCTTGTGACCGTGAGGTCAGACATCAGTAAGATGACGAGGAAGAGGAAGTAGAGGACAGGAAGAGCCCGTCTCCTGGAAGACATCTCTGAATTGTGTCAAACAGGAGGCGCAAGATTTTTGTTTTGTGAGGTATTTAAATATTGTTGCCTAAACCATACCGAGTGACCTTTGTATACAAATGCATCCTACATATCACATTACCAAAATGTCAGGAACTGGCTGTAAATTTTGGAAGGTACAATGTTAGAAATTTAGTTTATGGGGGCGTCTGGGTGGCTCAGTCACTCAGTCGGTTAAGCATCCGACTTCAGCTCAGGTCACGATCTTACAGTTCGTGGATTCAAGTCCCGCCAAAAAAACAAAAGAATTAGTTATAAAAAAACAAATTTAGTTTATGACTTTTACTAAATTAAACAAGTTACTGCTTGAGAAAACGTTTTGTCAAATGCAAATCTAGAAACATATGTACCAATTGTTCATTTACATAGTCCAGGAATATTTATCGAGGGGGCACCTGGGTGGCTCAGTTGGTTAAGCGTCCGACTTTGGCTCAGGTCATGATCTTGTGGTTTGTGAGTTCGAGCCCCACGTCGGGCTCTGTGCTGACAGCTCAGAGCCTGGAGCCTGGAACCTGCTTCGGAATCTGTGTCTCCTTCTCTCTCTGCCCCTCCCCCACTTGTGCTCTGTCTCTCTCTATCAAAAACAAATAAATGTAAAGAAAAAAAATTTAAAAAGAAATATTTACTGAGCCCTGAATGAGTTAGGACTCCATCTGGCTGTGCGGGAAAGAAAACCCAAAGTAACAACAGACACATAGACAGAATGCCAGTGTGGTGGTTCCACGGTAATTAGGAACTGAGGCTCATTCTATCTAGCTGTTCTGCTCTTCTCAATCTGTGGTTCCTACTGTGGTCCAACACGGAAGCATGAGCTCCAGATAATCTTGGCAATATCTACCTAAAAGCAAAGAGTCAGAGGAGAGACCACATATCTTCCCTGAGGCCATTACTGGGAAGTGGCTTGTGACACTTTCAGTTACTTCTCATTGGCCAGAGCCTCGTATGAGACCATGCCTAGCTGCAAGGCAGGCTGGGAAATGTGGTCTTTGTTCTTCACAGCGGCGTGTCTTGCCATCAGTCAAGATTTTTTTTTTTTTTAAACAGAGAGAGAGCTCAGGAGTGGGGGGGGGGCAGGAAGGGTAGAGGGAGAGAGAGAGAATGAGAGAGAATTCAAGCAGGCCCACACTTCCCACAGAGCCTGATGCCGGGCTCGATCCCATGACCCTGGGATCATGACCTGATCTGAAATCAACCACCGGAGCCACCCAGGCACACCAGTTTTTAAAAAAAAATTTTTTTGAACATTTTTATATATTTTTGATAGAGAGCACGAGCTGACGAGGGCAGAGAGACAGGGAGACACAGAATCCAAAGCAGGCTCTGGGCTCTGAGCTGTCAGCACAGAGCCCGACGCGGGGCTCGAACTCACAAACCGCGAGATCATGACCGGAGCTGAAGTCGGACGCTTCACTGAGCCACCCAGGCGCCCCTAGGCTCACCAGCTTTTACGTATATACATTTTTAACCTATAAACTTGTTGTAGTGTTCACTTACTACCTTTGTAATTTAAAGAAAAAGCCTTTATAAAACCACTTGGACTAATCCAAACCTGAGCGATCATGTACAAGGCAGTAAGGAAGTGAAGTACGAGGGGGCAGTTCGGAAAAACAACTCCTTCCAGAGAGGCTGACCCGGGGCCAAAAGTAAGTGGTTTGACAGATTTGGAGGCCGCCTGACCCAGTGATGGCGCATTTGAACATCATCCGATTTATGGCCACGGCTTTAGCACACTGCGTCCAGCCCCCAGTCATCACATGTCATGCTTGCTTTGGAGGAGGCCGTCACCCCCCTAGTGGTTCCATTTGTCAGCAGAAACTGACATGTTTGGATAACATACTAGCCCTCACCATGTCGTCCAGCGCTCCCGGGCTCTCTGCCCAGTCCCTCCCCCACGTCGAACACGAAGAAGCTCGGTAATTACCTGTCTCTGAGTCTGATTGTCCCTCCAGCAGGTGAGCCCCTTGAGGGCAGGAGTGGCATTTTGCTGGGCCCACAAGGGGGGCCGTCATGCGATCTGTCAAAAGAATGACTTGAACCTTTGCTTGTACGGAAAGTGACCACTCACTCTTGTCGATTCTGCTCGTTAAGGAAGGCACCGATTTTCAAGCCTCAAGGTAATAAATAACGAACACACAAACCAGCAGAATACGAGAGGCAACGTTCCACGGTGAACCTACAATGTGTCCCTCCAAACCCCAGCTGAAGCCTCAATGTATTATTTAATAGTTTTTGCAGAAAAACCAAGCTCTGGCTATAATCGTTTCCTCTTTCCCTCCCTCCGTCCCTCCTTACGTAGCGAATATATACGGGCCCGCTCCTGTATCCAATCAATATGGTACCAGGAGGAATAAGAAAACCAGGATCCTTACTCTTGGGAGGCTGGATGAAACACGGTAACTGCCTCGGCGGATGGGTGCCGAGGAGGATGGGGTGGGCAGTGAGGGCTTCCTGGAAGAAGTGACTTTTTTGTTTTTTGGATGAAAATATTCCGTACGCCAAAGTCTGGGAGTATTATGGAAGACGACATTGGAAAGACGTCCGATGATGATTCCAACCAATGATGGCCAAGGTTGGGTTTAGAAGCCAAGTGGAATAGGCAAAAGGAAGCACAAGGGCGTGCCTGGATGTAATTAGAAGAAGGAACAGCCTAGACTTGTTATCAGATGGCGCACAACTTGACCTTCATTAGCATCGGGATAACAGGCCAAGCCAACTTACAGATTGATGCAGAGGACAAATGAGCACTGAGAGCTATTCTTACAGATGAGCTACGGGTCCTCCATCAACGCCCCTAAGACTTTAGAAAGTTGTGCAGGGCGCGAGATACCTCGGTGGTGGGGCAGTGTCCCCCATACTGAGGACATCTGTCATCCCTGGCTCCGCCCACTAAGTGAAGGACACTTCCTATTTCGTGTGAAAGCCACAAGCACCTTGCAAATCTTTAAGACGCCCCTGCTTCCTGCCTAAAGTCCAGGGATTAGCTTCAATGTGGCTCTGTGACCAGGGTCACCAAGGGTGGGGTAAAGAGAGGACAGGCTTACGGGGTTACGGGGAACGGCTGCCAAGGGGTATAGGGTCTGGCTAAGCAGGCGTTGTGTTCTGAGTGGGAGACCGAGAGTGCCTCTCACAGTGCGGGTCCCACGGGACAGGCTCTGCCCGTAACACACATGCCAGCCCCACCCTCCCTGGGACGCTGGGGGTCTGCAGAGAGAGGGCCTGAAGGCGTCAGTCCATGCAGGGGAAGGGCGCATGGGGTCCAGAAGTCAGTACAACGAGAGGGGAGGCGCCTTTTTTTTTTTTTTTAATTTTTTAATGTTTTTATTTTTGAGACAGAGAGAGAGCATGAGCAGGGGAGGGGCAGAGAGAGAGGGAGACACAGAATCTGAAACAGGCTCCAGGCTCCGAGCTGTCAGCACAGAGTCCGATGCGGGGCTCGAACTCACAGGCTGTGAGAGATCATGACCTGAGCTGAAGTCGGTTGCTCAACTGACTGAGCCACCCGGGCGCCCTTCTTAAAAGGGCCTCCATTTCCTTGGGTGGGTCTCTCAATGTTGGCATTTCTGATGCTTGGGGCCGGATCATTCTCGGGGGTGGGGGCATCCTGCGCACCGTAGGATGTTGAGCAGAATCCCTGACCTCTACCCACTAGATGCCAGAACACCGTCCAAGCGTGACCATCAAAAATGTGTCCAGATATTGCCGAATGTCCCCCGGGGAGCAAAATCGCTCCTGGGTGGGGACCAGTGTCTTAGAGCAAATAGCTGTGGGCTGGAGGGCGAGTGCCGGCAGAGTGGGCTTATTATGGGCAGCCGAGCCCCACAGTGAAGGCCATCCTGCCGTGGTCCTTCAGTCGGCAGATGTCCGCTCAGGACCCGGGCCACTCCGATCTGCCTTTCACGGATCTGCAGGATTAAAAGGCCGCTGGGGTGGCTGGTGAGGGGCTGGCTGGGGCGTCAGGAAACGGGGCTGGAGAGGCAAGCTGGGCCCAGCTCACCACACTTTATTCAAGGGGAGGGGCTTAGGGTTTTATTCTGTGTTTTTTCTGATGAGCATCCTTAGAGGTCTATGGGGAGCGGAACAGCACGTTCCGCGTTTGGTGGAGGGCACAGTGTGGGGATCAGGAGCAGAAGCAGGGGCCACGAGGGGCGGCAGGGAGGGGACTGTGACCTGGGTATGGGCTCAGCCATGGTGGCAGCCACCGGGTGAGGTGGACGCTTCAAGTCCAGGATGACGGCCACATCGGGATGTGGGTCGTTGGTGGGGAGCAAGGCTGGGACCCTGGGGGGGGGGGGGGCGGGAAGGGGGAGGGGGAGGGAGGGGGGGGCAGGAAGGGAAGAACCACTGCCAGCAGCTTGGTTCTTGGAATTGCCAGGATTGCAGATGCCCCTCCAGGAGGTCGGGAGCCCTGAGGGGAACAGGCAGGGCTGGGTGGGGGAGGCAGACGGAAACCAACAATCAGCACCATTTTCGGTCATTTAGTCCTTTATATGTTGTTTGCTCTCCGCCGGAACCTTAATCTCTCTGAGCCTCAGCTTCCTCATCTGTGAAATGGAAATCAGAACGTCTATTTCACAGGGATGCTGTAAACCGTTAGGATCTTTTCAGCTGCACCGAACCACAGCCTAAATGCTCAGGGCATTCAATGATCTCATAGAGCAAGATGCCTTGGAGGTAGGCGGCCCCAGGTGGGTTTGGTGGCCCAGTAAAGCCACCAGGGTTCAGGTGTCTCCATCCTCTCTCTCTCTCTCTCTCTTGTCCTTGCACTGGCATCATCTTCAGACTTCGCCACATCGTTACAAGGGGCTGCCACAGCCCTCATAGCCCCACTCCATCCCACACAGAGATAGGACCAAAGGGAGTGGACGGAGAGGCTCTCTTCCAGTATTGAATCTCCCTGGCCACAGAGATTGGATTAGAGGTGGGCTCAGGACCCGCAACAGGCCAATCGGAAAAAAACACAATGCAGTTTTTGTTCAGAACCTCTGACGCAACCTTTAGAGAAGATACACCCTCTTGGTGTTGAGCGGAAGCTGGGAGGACAGAAGCCTGGTGCTCCTGAGGATCCTGCACAAAGAGGCCGCCTGAGAGAAGAGCAGGGCCCGTGGGATGGTATCTGAGCACCTGGATGCAGCCATGCCTGAAGCCAGGGCAGATATGGAGATATCAGTTGCCTTTTCAATGAAGTAATCTGACTCATTTCCTGTTTTGGTTAAGTGTATGTGAGCTGGGTTTCCATCACAGCTTAAGAAGTTTGGACTGATGTAGCTTGCAATGAGAGTGTTTCCTCCAATTCCATGGCCCCCGGAGATAAATACATCTATGACTGTCTGAGTGAACTCAGGCTGCTACGACAAAACTATGATAGATAGTCTGGGTGGCCTATAAAACAAACATTTATTTCTCATAGGCCTAGAGGCTGGATGTCCAAGATCCAGGTGCCAGCACATCTGGTGAGGCCTGCTCCCCAGTTTGCAGACAGCGGACTATCCTTCTCTCTATTCTCACATGCTCTCTCTGGAGTACAGTGAGAGGAAGCAAGCTCCCTCCTGTCTCTTCTTCTAATCCCATCACAAGGCCTGGCTCTGGGGACCTAATCACCTCCCCCAAACCCTTATCTCCTAATGCCATCACCCTGGGGCGGGGGGAGTAGGATTTCAACATATAAATTTTGGGGAGACACAGACATTCGGTATGCACATACTAACAGCGACCCATCTTAGGAAATCCCAAGCCTTTTATAAAAATTAATTGAAAATCAGGGCACCTGCCTGGGTGGCTCAGTTGGTTGAGCGTCCAACTTCGGCTCAGGTCGTGATGTCAGGGCTCGTGAGTTTGAGCCCCGCATCAAAGCTCGCAGCTGTCAGTGCAGAGCCCCCTTCGGATCTTCTGTCCCCCCTTCCCTCTGCCCCTTCCCCGCTTGCGTGCTCTCTCTCAAAAATAAATAAATCTTACAAAAAAATTAATTTAAGATAATTAAAAAAAATTTCTAGGGCGCCTTTGGAGTCTGATGTGCAGTGCCGAAGAGTTTTGAGAATTCAGGTGGTTGCTACATTTTGCTTTTGTATTTACAAACGGTCACTGCAGCATTATTGTCACAGAAAAGAGTAGAACCACGGAAATGGCAGTAAGCAGGTTACTGGTTAAAAACATTAAGTACAAGTATATATTGAAATACTACACACCAATTTTTAAAAACGTGGTAGGTAACTTTCTCCGTGTGGATGATGTGGCTCAATCTCTAAGAAACGCGTGCAAGGGGGAAAAAAGTAAATACGGATCAGCCTAATGGGCTTCCTCTGCAGCGACAAATAAAAGACAGTATAAAACAATTTGTTTGTAAATGTGTAAAAACCTCCAGAGAGGCTCCTGGGTGGCTCAGTGGGTTAAGCATCCGACTCTTGATCTCGGCTCAGGTCATGATCTCACGGTTTGTGGGTTCAAGCCCTGTATTGGAATCTGTGCTGACGGCGTTGAAGCCTGCTTGGGATTCTGTCTCCCTCTCTTCTCTGCCTCTCCCCCGCTTGGTCTCTCTCTCTCTCTCTCTCTCTCTCTCTCTCTCTCACAATAAATAAAAATAAACTTAAAAAAAAAACCAAATCTCCAGAAAGATATACAAGAAGCCAAAAACAGTGGCTGCCTCTCGGATGGGGAAATGGTGGCCGGGCAAGAAAAGCAAATGTTTTCACGGCACATCCCTTTGTACCTTTTGAATATCGAATCAAGTGACTGAATGACCTCTTATTAAACAAGTCACACACATAAACGGCCAGAAATGACAAGCAAACACCCCAAACACCAAAATAACACAGGATCTCCAAAAGTATTCTGACCCAACAAAATGAAGAAAGATTGGCTAAGAATTTGGCTCAGACTTTACTCCCCTTCTTACCAGAATCACTTATGGGCTATTATGTCTTCTACAGATGTGGTATTGGCCCTGATGCTCAGGGATCAATTCCTTAAAAAAAATTTTTTTTTTTTAATGTTTATCTATTTTTGAGAGAGACAGAGCATGAGCAGGGGAGGGGCAGAGAGAGAGGGAGACACCGAATCCGAAGCAGGCTCCAGGCTCTGAGCTACTAGCACAGGGCCCGATGTGGGGGTCAAACCCACGAACTGTGAGATCATGACCTGAGCCCAAGTCAGACACTTAACCAACTGAGCCACCCAGGCGCCCCGAGGGATTAATTCTGAGCTCTGAGTTCTCCTTATAATAACCACATTCACTAGATGGGCACATCCCAGTGTCTCCGTGGCATTCCCTGTGTGTGTTGATACTCATCGTGATTTGTTTGGATTCTTTGTACCTTTCAATTTTTAAACATTTTTGTGCGGCCCATGTATTTGACAGTTAGGGGTGGCAAAAATTAATCTCACTTAACATTAATGTGATGGCAACTAGATCCTCGTAAGAAAACGCACAAAAGTCTTTAAAAAAAAAAAAAAAAAAGTCTTCCTGCTGGTTGTGGAGGACGTAAGGCGTCTCTGTTCCCTCTTAGAAATATGAAGCTCCCGGGGCGCCTGGGTGGCGCAGTCGGTTAAGCGTCCGACTTCAGCCAGGTCACGATCTCGCGGTCCGTGAGTTCGAGCCCCGCATCAGGCTCTGGGCTGATGGCTCAGAGCCTGGAGCCTGTTTCCGATTCTGTGTCTCCCTCTCTCTCTGCTCCTCCCCCGTTCATGCTCTCTCTCTGTCCCAAAAATAAATAAACGTTGAAAAAAAAATTAAAAAAAAAAAAAAAAAAGAAATATGAAGCTCCCAACAAGTAGATTAAAAATGTTACCCTCCATTGAATGCTGCAACATTGAAAGTGTAGGATCCATTTCCACGGAGGAGCTGTCTTATTTCCGGAGGGGACAATGACCATGAATGCCTCTTGCATCTGGACGCTCCATTAAGCCCTGTTAGGAAGAATACTTTCAAGCTCCAAGAGACAACTGATATCTTCCTGGCAATGGCATTCTTGAAGGGACGAACCAGTAGGATTCTGGTTACACGGGAGCAGAAAGCCATGCTTTCTGGGGCTCGGTATAAACACAGTTCGGAAGTAAAGTTGGGGGGTCATAAAGACTGGGGATTAATTACTTTAGCTGGGCATTTGTAACAGGTCAGTGGTTGCGTTTTAATTTCTTGGAGCGAAGGCCCAACCAACCAAGAAGGCGATGGTTTAGGAGGGTCCCCTTGAGAGAAGGGAAGGTCTTCATGACTTTCTCCAGGGTTGAGGACTCACAAACAACGAAATGTTGTTTTTTCTTTTTTAAAAATGTTTCTTTATTTTTAAGAGAGAGAGAGAAAGAGAGAGAGACAGAGCGTGAGCAGGAAAGGAGTAGAGAGGGAGGAAGACACAGAATCCGAAACAGGCTCCAGGCTCCGAGCTGTCAACACAGAGCCCGACGCGGGGCTCGAACCCACGGACCGCGAGATCATGACCTGAGCCGAAGTCTGAAGTTCAACTGACTGAGCCACGCAGGCACGCCACAACAACAGTATTTCTTATAAAAAGGGCAGAACAGGGGCGCCTGGGTGGTGCAGTCGGTTAAGCGTCCGACTTCAGCCAGGTCACGATCTCGCGGTCCGTGAGTTCGAGCCCCGCGTCGGGCTCTGGGCTGATGGCTCGGAGCCTGGAGCCTGTTTCCGATTCTGTGTCTCCCTCTCTCTCTGCCCCTCCCCCGTTCATGCTCTGTCTCTCTCTGTCCCAAAAATAAATAAACGTTGAAAAAAAAAAAATTAAAAAAAAAAAAAAAAAAAAAAAAAAAAAGGGCAGAACCTCAGAACTAAGCTCTCCGTGAATCCCTAAGCGCTTCATCGCACGTTGCCTTACCCAGTGCGTTGTTACTACAGGAAGGGCAAACGACTCCCCCAACGTTGGGAAGAAAACTGGAAAGCAGCCACCAAATCTTCAGGGGTGTTTTTGTCCCACGGGGGGACATCTGGCACTGTCTGGAGACATTTTGGGTTGTCACGACTGGGGACGCTACTGGTATCGAAGGGGTCAGGAATGTTGCTAGATATCCTTCAATGCACAGAACCCCTATGGCAACGAATCATCCAGCTCAAACCTCCAGTACTGCTGAGGCTGAGACACCTTGGTCCAGGCCTGAGTGAAGGGCTGGAGGGGTTCTTCTCTCCCAATCCAACAGGACATAAAGCCAGAGCAATGATTCCTTTTTAGGATGGTACCTAACCCGTGACCCATCATTTCGCTTGGGGAACAATTCAGTAATCTTGCCAGCAACCACAAAAGCAGTGACTGTCACCGGGGGAGCAAGGACTGTATCGCTCGTCCCCCCAGTAAACAACCTAAGAGGAAATAATGTAAGAAA
This sequence comes from Puma concolor, assembly GCF_028749965.1. Lineage (NCBI taxonomy): Eukaryota > Metazoa > Chordata > Mammalia > Carnivora > Felidae > Puma > Puma concolor. The sequence continues at coordinate 131,292,767 of NC_141669.1, forward strand.
TAACTTAAGAGGTGTGGAAAATAAGAATAAGACATTCAGTTCTCTCCTGTGGTCGAGAGTGTGTAGGGAAAATCAACACGCGTTGAAAGAGGAAATTTGGCTGCGTGGGTATCTAATTGGGGAGTGTTCTTTAAAAGATGGACTTTGCACAGACCCTTCTTGAAATTAAAGGGAGAATGTAGTCTGTTGGGGCGCCTGGGTGGCGCAGTCGGTTGAGCGGCCGACTTCGGCTCAGGTCACGATCTCACGGTCCGTGAGTTCGGGCCCCGCGTCGGGCTCTGTGCTGACCGCTCGGAGCCTGGAGCCTGTTTCGGATTCTGTGTCTCCCTCTCTCTGACCCTCCCCCGTTCATGCTCTGTCTCTCTCTGTCTCAAAAATAAATAAACGTTAAAAAAAATTAAAAAAAAAAATAAATAAAGGCAGAATGTAGTTTGTACACACAGAGGGGCTGCAGCTTTCATTAGGTTCTTGGTGGGATCTCTAAGCCCCGAAAGATTAAGAACCACGATTGCAAAGGGCTCCGACTACCACTTGTGGCTTCCCCCCGCCACACTCCCCCTGTTTTTGAATATAAATCATACTTGCATATGGTGAAAATAAGCTTAAACGGTATGAAAGGGTAGCCACCGCTAAGGCTAGGATGAAGAGATCCTTCATTCGTCTTGGGCACAAAATTTAAAGGGGGGGCCCAAACCTCAGTAATCCAGATAAATAACCACTTTAATGCCTTAAAAATAATGCAGATGAAATTAACGGAAATGAAAAAAATGGGGAAAAAAATCCATTATGAACAAAATGTGAAAATGTTAAATAAAAACAGGGTCAGGGGCGCCTGGGTGGCGCAGTCGGTTAAGCGTCCGACTTCAGCCAGGTCACGATCTCGCGGTCCGTGAGTTCGAGCCCCGCGTCGGGCTCTGGGCTGATGGCTTGGAGCCTGGAGCCTGTTTCCGATTCTGTGTCTCCCTCTCTCTCTGCCCCTCCCCCGTTCATGCTCTGTCTCTCTCTGTCCCCAAAATAAATAAAAAACGTTGAAAAAAAAAATTAAAAAAAAAAAAAAAAAAAACAGGGTCAGTCTAACTGATTTTTCCTTTTGCCTCGAGCTCCACCATGGATTCAGAAAGGCACTGTGACCGATCATGGCTGTTGCAAGTTTCTCGTTTCTTCCACAGACAGTCTATCCAAACGCAAGAAGATGTGTATGGATCTACCACTTACACGCATATTTTGTTATGCGATATATACCATTCTATACCTTGCTTTCTTCACTTATTACATCTTTGAGATTGTTCCATATCAGAATGGAACAAAATAAATCATGTATTTATGTTATATATATATTTCATATATTGTAATTAGGCAAGAAAAATTCACTTATTGTCTTCTCTTAAAACTGTTTTTAATTTTTAAAGATTTTATTTTTTAAAATGTTTATTTATTTTTGAGAGAGAGAGAGACAGAGTGTGAGCAGGGCTGGGGCAGAGAGAGGAGACACAGAATCCAAAGCAGGCTCCAGACTGAGCTGTCAGCACAGAGCCCGATGTGGGGCTGGAACCCACAGACTGTGAGATCATGACCTGAGCTGAAGTCAGACACCTAACCGACTAAGCCACCCAGGTGCCCCTTTAAAGATTTTATCTGTAAGTAATCTCTATACCCAATGTGGGGCTCGAACTCACAACCTCGGGATCAAGAGTCATACACTCTATCAACTGAGCCAGCCAGGTGGCCCTATTGTCTTGTCTTTTAAAGTACTGATCTAACCAAATGCTTTATATAATTATTCCTTTTTCAAAATATGTATGTATTTTATTTAAAAAAAAATTTTTTTTTCAACGTTTATTTATTTTTGGGACAGAGAGAGACAGAGCATGAACGGGGGAGGGGCAGAGAGAGAGGGAGACACAGAATCGGAAACAGGTTCCAGGCTCTGAGCCATCAGCCCAGAGCCTGACGCGGGGCTCGAACTCATGGACTACGAGATCGTGACCTGGCTGAAGTCGGACGCTTAACCGACTGCACCACCCAGGCGCCCCAAAATATGTATGTATTTTAAAGTAAACTTTATGCCCAATGTGGGGCTCAAACCCACCACCCTGGGATCAAGAGTCACCCGCTCCACCGACTGAGCCAGCCAGGTGCCCCTGCTTTATATAATTAAACTTCCTTCAGCAAAGCACGACCTTCTCCTTTAAAATCCATTTCTCTTGGGGCGCCTGGGTGGCGCAGTCGGTTAAGCGTCCGACTTCAGCCAGGTCACGATCTCGCGGTCTGTGAGTTCGAGCCCCGCGTCAGGCTCTGGGCTGATGGCTCGGAGCCTGGAGCCTGTTTCCGATTCTGTGTCTCCCTCTCTCTCTGCCCCTCCCCCGTTCATGCTCTGTCTCTCTCTATCCCAAAAATAAATAAACGTTGAAAAAAAAAAAAAAATCCATTTCTCTAATGCAGGATGCTACATTTGTTTGCAAAGTCACATCACACACACACACACACACACACAATCTCGAGAACTATACTTAATTAGTTTTCTATTTTTAAAAAGAGCATGCCTCCATTCCTCCCTTACTGGGGTTGGTCAAGGCCCTAGAAGTGGCGAGATTGACTTGGCGAGACTCCCAGGTAAACGGAGTGTCCTGAAGGGCACGCTGGCCTCCTCAAGTTACTGGTCACTGCTAATTAGTTTAGAGAGTATAAACCCTTCATATTCTCAAATTCCGTTTTCAAAGAAACAGGAGGCTTAAGTCGCCACAGATGTGAGTGATGTCACCAGGAGGGACCTCGTGAGCTGTAGCTGAAAAGCATCTGAAGCTGGCAAGCAATGTGAACCGACGCTGTGGACCTCTGCTAATATAATTTAGCCAACTCAGGAGCCATCAGCATGTCCCTTCAGGAGCTCAGTGACCTCTAACAAATTCCTAAGAATACACGCTTGTTGTTTCAGTTCGTGATTAAGAAAAAAGAAAGTAAATAATAAAGTAGGAAGTCTGTCTTTTGTTGGATATTGCCCAGCCTATCGTTACAGGGTATCTTCCTTATGCCAATAAGGGCATCAATTTAGCCAAACTTACTTTATGTAAGTCCCTTTATTTCTTTTTAAAAATTTTTTAAAATGTTTATTTTTGAGAGAGACAGAAACAGAGTGTGAGCGGGGGAGGAGGCAGAGAGTGAGGGAGACACAGAATCTGAAACAGGCTCCAGGCTCTGAGCTGTCAGCACAGAGCCCATGCAGGGTTCCAACCCACGACCCGCGAGATCATGACCTGAGCCAAAGTTGGATGCTTCACCAACTGAGCCACCCGGGGTGCCTCTGATTACACATTTACTGCACACAATAATTCAACAAATTTATGGAGGGCTCCTGCCTAGCATTGCTTCCAGGACTGGTGATACAGGACAAAGAAGACAAGATAAACAAAAAAATTTGAGTGTTACAGAATCTGTTCTACAGGGAGGGGAGGCTATGGGCCCACCCACTCTAGGGATAACAGATTTCGCCAACTTTTTTCCCACGATGCACAGGCTAACATATAATATTTTACAACAGTGGGGATTTCTTGTGTGCATATGCACGCATTTCTACAGATGCACAGATATTCTCAATAATATCTGCGAGGGGAGTAAGAATCTCTCAGGTGATTTAGAAAATACTTCTTTTAACAAATATTTCTGTTTACCTTTAACCTACACACAGAATTGTCTTTAAAATTACTCAGACTTTGAACCATACTCTGTATGTGGGAGAATGTTCTGCCTTTGATCGTGGGTCCACTGTTGTCCCATTTATGCAAATAAAAAAGACAGCAGTGACAGTAATCATAGAAACAAAACTGTTCCATTACTTAGGCTGGCTGGGGCACCCACGCAGCAGCCGTGGAGGGTTGGGTGGTCCAGTCCACCCCTCAGTGGAGAAGGGGGAGGGGGGCTCAGAGCAAGTGCTTAGCTGCTCTCACTACAGAGCTGCTTGGCTCCCCAGCACAGCATTTCCACTCTAATACCATTTAAGCAAAGAAAAGCACCCACAAAAGCTGTAAATCAACACGTAGAAAACTAGGTGTCACTTGTCAGCTGCTGTATTTATTTGACGGGATAAGTACCACTAGAGAGAAACAGTCAAGGTCAGGATTTCTAAGTCTCCAGCCTTATGTTGTCACTAGAGGTGAGTTGGGTCCCTGTTTTGTGCCACAAAATGAAATTAACATTCAAAATGTGAACTCGCGAAGGGGTTGTATCTTACCAGAATTAAGCCAGAGAGTATATGTTAAAAAAAAAAAAAAAAAAGTGTGTAAATTTCATTTACTCATCTATTTCAAAGATTTTATTTTTGGGGCGCCTGGGTGGCGCAGTCGGTTAAGCGTCCGACTTCAGCCAGGTCACGATCTCGCGGTCCGTGAGTTCGAGCCCCGCGTCGGGCTCTGGGCTGATGGCTCAGAGCCTGGAGCCTGTTTCCGATTCTGTGTCTCCCTCTCTCTCTGCCCCTCCCCCGTTCATGCTCTGTCTCTCTCTGTCCCAAAAATAAATAAACGTTGAAAAAAAAAAAAAAATCAAAGATTTTATTTTTAAGTAATCTCTATACCCAGAGTGGGGCTCGAACCCACAACCCCAAGACTGGCAGTTGCAGGCTCCACTGACTGGGCCAGCCAGGCGGCCCTGTACATTTTAAAATAGAAAATTATCTTATTATCTTACTGGTGTTTATATTCTATTATCTCACTATTTTTAAAAGATCACTTCATTTTGGGGCACGTGGGTGGCTCCGTTGGTTAAGCGTCCAACTTCGGCTCAGGTCACCATCTCACGGCTCGTGAGTTCGAGCCCTGAGTTGGGCTCTGTGCTGACAGCTCAGAGCCTGGAGCCTGTTTCAGATTCTGTGTCTCCCTTGCTCTCTGCCCCTCCCCGGCTCGCTCTCTGACTCCCTCTCTCAAAAATAAACGTTAAAAAAATTAAAAAAAAAAAAAAGACCGTTTCATTTTTTTTTTTCCTAAGTGAAATTCACGTGACATAAAATTAACCATTCTGAAGCGAACCATTGAGAGATTTTTAGTGCATTTCTGGGGCGCCTGGGTGGCTCAGGCGGTTGAGCATCCGACTTCAGCTCAGGTCACGATCTCACGGTTTGTGAGTTCGAGCCCGGCGTCGGGCTCTGGGCTGATGGCTCAGAGCCTGGAGCCTGCTTCCGATTCTGTGTCTCCCTCTCTCTCTGCCCCTCCCCCATTCATGCTCTGTCTCTCTCTGTCTCAAAAATAAATAAACATTACAAAAAAAAAAGAGATTTTTAGTGCATTTCATGATGCCGTGCAACCACCAAAATATATTAACTTTTTGAGCACATATACCACACATGACAGCTTTGGACACAAGAGGCTTCGCTACTATATCCTTTAGTAATTTAGTGCCCCTCAAGGACACTAGGTTCCTGCAAGAATCTCCCAGCCCTTAGGACTCTAGCTCACACAGGGACGCCTGCTACTTCTCAAACTTCTCATTGAATTTCAAAGCCTTACAACTGCACCCAACAAGTTGCTCTGGGTATTTGTGGCGTGTTCCTGTTTTACAAAGCAAGTGGATGTCTGGGTCTCTGATTGGCTACAAAGCCAAAAATAATTCAGGTTAACGAGGAAATTTAAATTATAACCACCCTCGGCTTTAAAGACACTCAAATACTTAATATTCGTACACAAGATGAAAATAACCCCCCTCCCACAGTGTGTCAGGCTGCTTGCTTTAGGGCAGACTCAATGTTTACGGTTGGAAACTTCTAAAAATAAAAAGCTCAACAACATTGACGTCTTTAAAATGAACTGAAATACGGAAGCCAGCTCAAAGCCTTTTCCCTTTCTGATAACTGGAGCTATCGTTTCTTTTTAAATGGAAACAAGTTCTTCTGAGTATTAGAAAAAAAATTAAACTAGATTATTTGCAGCATTGGGCTGGATTCCGTTTAGAGATGATGAATGTTTCCACGCGGACCAGTCCTGTTTTAATTCCAGAATTTAATTTTGATTCTATAAAATGAGTTTTATAGATTCACACATAAAGGGAGACCCCGGGTCTTTCTCTGAAGCCACAAACTCTGCGTTTCTGCTGGGTCCTTAGGACTCGCTCTGGGTCAGGCAGTTTGTTTGTGGCCACACCAACGGCAGCATCCAGTTCAAAGGAGGGGGAAACAATCTTAACAATGCAAGAATTTCCAAAAGTCCAAACATCCCTGGCCACGGGGCTCCCACAAATGGAAATGGTGTCAGATCTGCATCATAATTGATCCTCCAGATTTCCATCCGCAAAAGAAGGATGTGGTCGATAAGAACAAACAACACCAGGGGCAACAGAGACGCCTTTTTTGCAGACTTGCCCCTGCCTCTGCCCACAAGGGTTTAGCAACTGACATCAATTTCGGCGTAATCACTCAAGATACCATCACGTTGAGGTTTACGAAATGTTACCAAGAGCAGTGGACAAGCACATCTGTGCGCTTCTTGCCTCTCGGAGATGTGAACTGCTGATAAATATCCACGGTCGCGTCTTCTCCATAATTTTTTTGGTTTTTCAAAAGCGTAATAGCATGCGAGCAGTCGAAGCTTTTCGCCCCTGCCTTCCACAAACACCGGGGGAGGGGGGGTGGGAAGGGAGAACAAGAGAGTGAAAAATGAAAGGGAAGAAAGAAAAAAAAAATTGATACAGATAAAAGAAATTAAGGGAGCCATAAAGTCTGTGCTTTATTTTAACTGGGTTGTTGGGTCCCGCTGTGCTGCCTATAATCCAGCGAGAAGAGGGGCTCCTGCTGGGTGGCTAATTAAAACAATTATAAATACAAAGAAGGTATCAATGGCATTCCAAGACTCGCACAAAGAGATAAAGCATTGAAGATTTAAACTGTCAGTGGCCAGTCTCTCTTTAGGGGGTTCTGAAGAAGCGTCTGTGTCCCCACTTCTCTCTGCACTGACTTATGTTTGGTTACCTGGGACAGTTCCTTCTGGTAGGTTGACAGACATCAAAATATTATCAATGATGGAAATAGGGGAAATAAATACATGTAAATAAATAAATGTATAGGCTGGGAAAGACTTAAGATATCCTGCATCTGAATTTGAAAATAAAATCCTATGGTGGGGAAAAGGGCCCCTCGGCCCTCCTTTTGGAATCAGTATTTTCAAAAACAGAACAGAAAAGCTGCTAAGACCTTTGTGTCCCAATCCACAGCGATAAAATGAGAGTTGATGTAAAATATGATTAGCGTTCTAAAAGAACTGCGGGCAATTTGAGGATTCTTAAACATCCTAGTGAGTGTGCTAGAATGTTTTTTTTTTTTAATTAAAAAATTTCTTTAAATGTTTATTTTTGAGAGAGAGAGAGAGAGAGACAGAGCACGAGTGGGGGAGGGGCAGAGAGAGAGGCAGACAAAGAATCTGAAGGAGGCTCCAGGCTCTGAGCTGTCAGCACACAGCCCAGAGCGGGCCCCGAACCCACGAACCGTGAGATCATGACCCGAGCTGAAAGTGGACGCTTAACCGACCGAGCCACTCAGGCGCCCCTGAAGAATTCTGTTTGTTTGTTTGCTTATTTATTTATTTACAGGACATGGGTGGGGAGGGGCAATGGGAGAGAGCAGAATGGATTGCGAACGAACATCTCCAGGTGAGGCTCTGGGGAAGAAAGGTCCTTTTGCTCTCAGGAGGGGGATGTGACCAGTGGCGAGTGTGGCCCCTGGCTACGGGAGCAGGAGCCCCAAGCTTACCCTTAAAAAAGGAGCAATTCCTGTTTTCACCTGGAAAGAAAGAAAGTGGTGTCACAGGAAAAAGCCGAGCTGGAGTAAGGCAGTTAGGGGTGGAGAAGGCTGAAAAGAGCTCAGTGGGGGTCAGAGCCCCAGGGGCTCCTTCCTTCTCCTTCGCTTTCCTCCTGCTCGCTCAGCAACCTGTGCCCTCTCCCTCCTCTCCTCCACCCTCCTCTCCCCTTCTTCCTGTATTTCGCTTCCCTTTGCAAGGGGATTGAGTCTTTCTTCTTTGGGAACACCAATGGTTTCCCACTCTTTGCCTTGTGTGTTCTTTCCTCCATCCCGTCTTTGGAAGCTAGGTCTCCTTCTCAGTCATCAATAAATATTATCAGTAATCAATAAAAAAGTCTGAGAAGACCGAAGGGACACATTGGCCCCAAACCTCTGCACCAAGGATGGTGATTAGTAAAAACAAAGAATTTGACCAGAATGACTTTTTTGGGGGGGGGGGGTGGATAAAAATGTTGCCTCTTAAAGCATCTTTGCTGATTACTTTTTTTTAAATGTTCATTTATTTATTTTGAGAGAGAGACAGCACAAGTGGGGGAAGGACATAAAGACAGGGAGAGAGTGAATCTCAAGCAGGCTCTGCACCACCAGCACAGAGCAGGATATGGGGATCGAACTCACAAAACCATGAGATCATGTCCTGGGCTGAGATCCAGAGTTGGACACTTGGGGCGCCTGGGTGGCGCAGTTGGTTAAGCGTCCGACTTCAGCCAGGTCACGATCTCGCGGTCCGTGAGTTCGAGCCCCGCGTCAGGCTCTGGGCTGATGGCTCGGAGCCTGGAGCCTGTTTCCGATTCTGTGTCTCCCTCTCTCTCTGCCCCTCCCCCGTTCATGCTCTGTCTCTCTCTGTCCCAAAAATAAATAAAAAACGTTGAAAAAAAAATTAAAAAAAAAAAAAAAAAGAGTTGGACACTTAACCGACACAGCTACCCAGGGGCCCCTGTTGCTTTGTTTTTAAATGATTATGTAACCAGAGTATTAATACACAGCCCAGAAACTTCTCTAGTTATGAAGGTTCAGTTCAGACCTTTTCATGATTTCAACGAACTCCAAGCAGAAGCAAAACTATGGTAACTCTACCCGATGCCAACAGAGGGCGATAGACACAGGCTGTGTCTCTGGGGTCCTGTAAAAAATTTTTAGGCTAAGGCAAGACCCAAACTCAAATGCACTCAAGGGTTAGAGACAAACAATTCAGCTGATTTCAGCCACGGCCCACAAAGTCATAAATCAACCTAAACAAATTTTAAACAAATCATCGAATCCTCCTACGTTGACAAGTATATTCACAGTGACAAAGGCGAAGTGTGTGTAAAGCTCCTGAAAGTCAGAAAACTATCAAAGGTGGGAGAATTTCCTTATTATTGCACATCTGGTGTTCTGTGGTTGGTCCTCTGATATTATTTGAATGAGTAACAAAGATAACTCGTAATTATTTATCCTATATTATTACATTATCTGATAATTATTATATATCCCATTTCTTTTTGCAAATGCTTGCATTTCAATAAAATTATGAAATACACAGTTATAGCCAAGAGTTTTTTGTTTGTTTTTGCTTTATGTAATCTCTCCACCCAGCATGGGGCTCACATTCACAGCCCTAAGATCAAGAGTCACATGCTCCACCAACTGAGCCAACCAGGAGCCCCTACAGTCAAGATTTTACGTAATTTATATTCTATTGACCAGAGGTTGACAAAATATGTTTGTAAAGAGCCAGAGAGTGTTTTAGGCTTTGCAGTCTATATAAGGTCTCTCTCATATGTTTTTTGTTTTACAAATCTTTAAAGATTTTAAAAAATGTTATTTATTTATTTATTTATTGAGAGAGAGAGAGAGAGAGAGAGAGAGAGAGAGAAAATGTGAGTGGGGGAGGGGCAGAGAGAAAGGGAGAGAGAGAGAATCCCAAGCAGGCTGTGAGCTGTCAGTGCAGAGCCTGACGTAGGGCTTGATCTCACAAACTGTGAGATCATGACCTGAGCCAAAATCAAGGATTGGATGGACGCTTAACTGACTGAGCTGCCCAGGTGCCCCTGTTTTACAAATTTTTAAAAATACAGGGGCACCTGGGTGACTCCGTCAGTCAAGCATCCGACTTCGGCTCAGGTTAGGATCTCGCCGTTTGTGAGTTTGAGCTTTGCCATCGGGCTCTGTGCTGACAGCTCTGAGCCTGGAGCCTGCTTCGGATTCTGTGTCTCCCTCTGTCTCTGCCCTTCCCTCACTTGTGCTCTGTCTCTCTCAAAAATAAATGTTAAAAAAAAAAAAACTTAAAAAAATACAAAAACCATTCTTAGCCATTATGGACTAAATATAGCTAAACAGAGCCTTTAGGCTTTATAGAAATAAAATCCTGTTACTTGTTGACTCCTGCTATCGACAATAATCATCTAAAAGATGAAAAAAATAATGAAATACAACTGTATTTAAAGAAGAAAAAATTGAGCATATGTTCTTCAAAACATTAAATGTTAAATACTTCATAAATATTTAAAAATATTTTTCTCCTAAAATATTCAAAATTATTTAAGATGGAAAGGTAAATACGAATGATAACTGGCATCCGCTTCATGTCAAAATTATTTAAGCAAAACTAAAATGTATATATATATATATATATATATATATAAGCTTTAGCTAAATTCCCCTAAATATATTATAAAAATAAAACTACTTTTTTTTAAGTTTATTTATTTGAGAGAGAGAGAAAGCGTGAGCAGGGGAGGGGCAGAGAGAGAGAACCCCACGCAGGCTCCCCACTGTCAGTGCAGAGCCTGATGTGGGGCTTGAACTCACGAACCATGAGATTATGACCTGAGCTGAAATCAAGAGTCTGACCCTTCACAGGCTGAGCCACCCGGGCGCCCCAACAATAAAACTTTCAGGGCCAGCATTCAGTGTTCATCTAGATGTCAATGTCAAGAATCTAAGCATGTTCATCAAGCCCAATATCTAAGCAAATTTAAGAGTAAAATGAATTACTTAACGTTACCGAACGTTCCTCAGCTGCCACGTGGAACTGGCACCAGTCCCGTGCTCTGGGGAAGCGCGTCACCGTGAACTTGGATGACGAGAGGGAAGAGAATGCTCTGGTGCTGCTGGGTACATGCCTGCACATGTATGTACCTGACGGGTTTATGCGACAGCGGGAGCTTCCAGTTAGTTCCATCCCTTTGCTCTTCCCTCAGTGCTTCTGCTGCTCGAGTGCTCCCGGCACCGCGGGGCAGGGTCTGTCTTATGTCAGGCACCGGATTCAGAAGCAAGTGCCTTGTGTTTTGCAGACATGGGACCAGAGATGGGAAGTGCCTCCCTGAGATCTGAACAGCATCAGCCATGACCAAGGATGTGTGGTGCCCCGGACAGCACGGTGTCACTGGGTGTGTGTGTGTGTGTGTGTGTGTGTGTGCGTGCGTGCGGGGGGGGGGGGGGGGGGGACAGATTTGCCATGGTGTTTAGTAAATATTTCATGTATTTTACAGTCAGAGCCACAGCAGTGAGGGATCCAGAGCCTCTCTCGCTCAAGTCTAATGGGAGGCTGAAGGCTGGATTCAACAAACAAACAACTCAAGTGGGAGGACACAGGCTGCTGATATTGGTGGCGGAATCCAAGAGACAGCAGGAAGTGGGCTGTGGTCATCTGGGAAGTCCGAGCCCCCGCTGGAAAGAACCGCCAAGATTCTGCCCTCACCAGGTACTGATCTGGAGGAAAGCAGACCTGAGGTTGCTGGACTGTCCCATTTCTCAGGATGCCAAATTTGGGGTTAATGTGGAAGAATTGATATTCTTAAATAATCCAAATTAAAAAACTAAAAAACGGGGCGCCTGGGTGGCTCAGTCGGTTAATCGCCCAACTCTTGATTTTGGCTCAGGTCATGATCTCACGGTTTGTGGGTTCCAGCCCCACACTGGGCTTTGCACTGAGAGCACAGAGCCTGCTTGGGATTCTCTCCCCCCCCCCCCCCCCACCGTTCCCTCCCCTACTGCGCTTTCTCTCTCTCTCTCCAAATAAAAACCAAAGAACTAAAAAGCCTGTTTCTGGGGAGATTGCATCTTTAAGCTAGATTTGTTCCCAAGGTCACCGTGATCAGCCTTCTGGTCCACTGCACTCTGCTATGGTTTGTGCTGGTTTTCAAAGCGTTTATGATCATTAATTCCTCATTTTGGATGAGTATTAAAGCAGTGATAGAGTCAAGAGAGTGGAGGAAGAGGTCCAGGATGAGGTTAGGAAAGGAAGTGAAGGTTACACTTACACCAAGGGGGACATAGGGTCACGTGTATTCTGTCACTTAGACTCGGCTGTACAGGGACGCAGCACTATTCTGCTTCTGAGTACAGAAGCCTCCCACACTGAAAGAGTCTGTTTTTGGCCCTGCCACAAGGTTCAGAGAACTTTTTAGAGAGCACGTCGTTGTACTTTCAACTTATTTTCGGTAGTAGCAGAGTGGGGACAAATGTGAGCCTGGAGAGCGGAAGAATGAGGTCAGAGATCTGAGAAGAGTGTTTCCAGGAGGCGTGAACATTCAGGACACGGGGTTACCTCCTGCGGTTCTGGAAGGGCCAACAGAAGACATCCGGCATGGGAGATGGGCCGGGAGAGGTAGCAAATCATGTTCCAGGCATTTGAGAGCACAAGTGAGACACTGGCCACTGAGATTAAGGGGTCAGACTGTCCCAAGTTCAAAACCTGCTTTTAGTCCTTACAAGCTGGAAAAGCTGCTTTTCCCTCCGAGCTTCTGTTTTCATTGTTCGTAAGAGATGGACCATGATGACCTACCTCAGAGGGCTGCTCTGGGCCATCGATGAGTGAATCAAAGTCAAGGTCTAACGCGCATTCCTCGACAGGTACTCCATATATGCTGACTCAAGCGATGAGAATGTGGAAGTCAGCTACAAAAAGGTGGATGCTTGAAAGGCGCGGGGGCATAGGTATTTAGGGGAGTGGCGGGAGGAAGCGGAGCCCACAGAGGGGTCAGAGAAGGAACAGTCAGGAGAAAGGCCCAAACCCCTGGGAGAGGGGAGATGTTTCAAGTGCAGATTCCCAAAGAGATGCCTCGGTAGTTCTGCGCTGGGACCCGGGGCTCTATGGGGATCCCAGCGGCAGACAGACAGGCAACGAGCCATATCTGGAAGACGCCGTGTGAAGACCGAGCACGCAGCCAGGGAGAGGAGCAGAGTGGTCACCATCGTTTCAAGGCAATTAGTCAGGGCATACGTGGGTCGCACCCGCCACCACCCACGTGGTGAACAAAGCAGTCTCCAAGGCAGATGGGTTCAATGGCGAGTCAAGGAAGGGACCGTGGCTGGTGGTGTTTATTTCTCCTGCATATGTATAGTGGCCAAGGAGACTTGAACATCTGTGGCCCTGGGTTGTCATGGGTGAGTTAAATTGGTTGATTTGCATGCATTAAGCCAGCCTTGCATTCTTGGAATGATCCAGCACGGTCATAATGGATAGTGGGAAAGAGACACATGGATCAGACCTCAGTCTCAGGTCCCAGGCTTCCTTGCCTCTCTCCAGACTTCAGGCACAACGTGACCTTCGAGCCAAACCCCCCAACAGCTCCCTGAGACTTGGAAGTAAATACCACGGATTCTGTCACTTAGTGACCTTCAACCTGTTTTTCTCTTACACCACCTAAAGTAACTTTTAAGAAGTACATACTCTGGTAAATGTCGTAAAGTTGATATCTAAAATGTTTTCATAGATTTAAATAGCTTAAAAGGATTCCAGGACTTTGGGGCGCCTGGGTGGCGCAGTCGGTTAAGCGTCTGACTTCAGCCAGGTCACGATCTCGCGGTCCGTGAGTTCGAGCCCCGCGTCGGGCTCTGGGCTGATGGCTCAGAGCCTGGAGCCTGTTTCCGATTCTGTGTCTCCCTCTCTCTCTGCCCCTCCCCCGTTCATGCTCTGTCTCTCTCTGTCCCAAAAAACAAATAAATGTTGAAAAAAAAAATTTAAAAAGGATTCTGGGGCACAGTAATTATTACATCGTGTATTTAAATATAAAGTAGCCTGAATACCACATATCCTGGTCCATCCATTTAAATAACATGCGCATGAGCTGTTGCGATTTGACATCATTACCGAAGGAGTTTTTCTCCTAAAACTTGTATTTTAATTCCACCTCCCTACAGGCTTTTATAGTCATGTAGTAATTATTCTTTGGCTGAGAAGTCTTGTATTGATCACCCTGTCAAGCTTCTTAGCAAGAAAATTTACATGGAAATTTTAAAACCCTTTTTAACTTCCTTTGATCAGATCCGAGTTCCAAGTACAAGGGTTATTTTAATGTAATTGATGAAATGATTATTTTTATGTAATTGATGAAAACAAGGTGACGGCATTACAAAATCAGAACGACAGAAGGTTGCTGATTGTTGAAGCTGGGTCCTGGGTACAGAGAGGGGCATTATGATCCTCACTCCTCTGTATATGTTTGAAATTTTTCATAAGAAAATGTTAAAAACACGTGGGAGAAGTATGCCATACATTCTTAAATTTTACCGGCAATGACATTTTAACAAGATGGATATAACTTGAATGGTCTCTTTGGTGCCAGTCAAATAACAACTGCTATTACCAGGTTCTTGTGTATCTTTCCAGTGACAGTGCATGGACACATGAATAAATACTCATATATACTCTTTTGATAGGTAAATGGTAGCACAGTGTAAGCAATTCTGCATCCTTTTTGCTTACGTACCTTCCCATGTGACCATGCCATATCATCACATACCGTATACAGACACACACGTACATACTTGGTGTATATATACATATATATATACACAAAAAATATGTGTATATGTGTTTGTAATGTTTACATATATTTTATCATTAATAATTAACATTGTTTTATTATATATATTTTATGATGTTTATTCATTTTTTGAGAGAGAGAGAGCACAAGTGGGGGGGGGGACAGAGAGAGAGGGAGACACAGACTCAGAAGCAGGCTCTAGGCTCTGAGCCGATACAGAGCCCGACATGGGGCTCGAACCCATGGACCGCGAGATCATGACCTGAGATGAAGTCCGACACTTAACCGACTGAGCCCCCCAAGGCCCCCCTGCTATATATTTTTAAATGTCTTCAGAGACTTCTACGGCAAGGATGAACCCTAAGTTATTGAGCCAGACTCCCTACGTGAGGGCATTTAACTGGTTTCCAATTGTTGGCCTTTCACAATCAGTGTTGTGATGAACGACCTCCATAAACTGTGGTTCATATCTTAGTTTACATTAGAAAAAGGAACACAAGTTTTTAAGACCTGTTTTCATAGAAAAAGACCTCCTTCGATAGCCTGCAAAGTACCTTTCATAGACTTAAAAATGGATCAAGAACGATTCTCTTGGCTTTCCGGCCAGATCGTTGGCCCCTTCCTGCTTTTCTCATTCGAGTGAGCTGACCTCACTGACCTAATACAAATCTCTCTTCTCATTACTTACTCGCCAATTATGTAAGTACAGCCAATTGTTCCTTGTTCTGAAATGACAGAGAATGGGAGGACAGCGTTTAACGAGAATTCATGATGTGCGGGTACCATGCCAGGAAACATGTTACATAAGATACATCATGGAGCCCTCACAACAACCCCACGGTGTGGACGCTATTTAGAAATAAGAAAACTGTGGGGCGCCTGGGTGGCTCAGTGGGTTGAGCATCTGACCTCGGCTCAGGTCACGATCTCTCTGGCAGTGAGTTCGAGCCTCACGTCGGGCTCTGTGCTGACGGCTCAGAGCCTGGAGTCTGCTTCTGATTCTGTGTCTCCCTCTCTCTCTCTGCGCCCCCCCCCCCCCCCGCCCCTCAACTGCTCCCACTCTGGCTCTCTCTCAAAAATAAACATTAAAAGAAAATGAAAAGAAAACTAAGGGGCACCTGGGTGGCTCAGTCAGTTAAGCATCTGACGCTTGATTTCAGCTCAGGTCATGATCTCATGGTTGGTGGGACTGGGCCCCACGTTGGGCTCTGTGCTGACAGTGTGGAGCCTCCTTGGGATTCCCTCTCTCTCTCTCTCTCTCTCTCTCCCTCCCTCCCTGTCCCTCCCACACTGTCATGAGCTCTCTCTCAAAATAATTAAAAAAAAAAAAAAAAGAAACAAAAAACTAATGCTCTGAGAGGTTAAGTCACTTGCCCAAGGTCACACAGCTGGTAAGTGGGGGGTGTGTGGGGGAAGAGATTTGTCCCAGGTCTGTCTGATTTTGGGAATTCTTCCACTGTGTCTGGAGTCCTACAGTATATACCCATGCCATCCGGGCCAACACTCTTGCACACTTTTTTCAAGTGTAGCTGGCAAACAATATTATCAGTGATCCCACGTTTATACCCACCATGAAGTGACCCCCACGATAAATCCAGCTGCCATGTGTTGCCACACAAAGTTATTACAGTATTGTTCACTATGTTCCCCAGGCCGTACATTGTATCCCTGTGTCTTAAGACCTGAAGATTACATGGGTTAATCGTCTTACACTCTTAAAACTACCTTTAGATTTATGGGAACTTGTAACGATAGTACAGACAGGCGTGCGTATGGCTCACCTCGCTTCTCCTAATGAGCAAACCCCAAGCTTAACATTGCTACGCTATTTTTTAATTGTTTAAAATGTTTTATTTATTTTTGAGACACAGAGAGACAGAGCATGCGCAGGGGAGGGGCAGAGAGAGAGAGGGCGACACAGAATCGGAAGCGGGCTCCAGGCTCCGAGCTGTCAGCACAGAGCCCGACGCGGGGCTCGAACTCGTCCACTGCGAGATCGTGACCTGAGCCGAAGTTGGACGCTTAACCGACTGAGCCACCCAGGCGCCCCAACTTTGCTACACTATTAACTAGACTAGACATTTCCTTTGTATTTCACTAGTGTTCCCCCTAATATGCCCTTTTCTGTTGGGATCTAGGATACCACGTTGCCTGTAGGATTTTCTATTATTTTTACTTCTTTCCTGTATGTCTCCACTCCCCCACTGCTCCTTGAGAACAGAAATATTACTTAACATTTAAGTCCATCCCAGGACCCTAGGGACAGGGCTGGACTCAGAACATGGAGTCAATCACGAAGTGACATGATTTATCGGGTCTGGACTGATTTATTAAGGTTCTGGCTGTAGAGGAAAACAGAAGATTCCAGGGCTCCGGAATATCAGGTGTGCTAATGAACGTCCCGTAAAGCCGGGGGAGCACATCAGCACTTTGTCACCTTGTCTGCCAGGCGCTGGCGGAAGTGGGAGATTTGTTCATAACACCCGGTCATTTCCTCCCTTCCCTTCCCGGCCCCCCAGCCGTTTCAGCAAGAGCACTGCAGACGCTGTGGCCAAGTCACTTAGTGACATCTTAAGGTGAGGCAAAGAACTGACAGGGTGTGCTGGTCCTAAACGCAGTCGGGACCCTCCAAGTCCAGAGACCCCCTCCTTGGATGGCTTGCCACGTGGCAATATGGGGCGGGGTCTAGACGTTACATGGATATTAGAAGATACTTAATAAACAAAAACGTCTGCGATGCAATCTCACCTGAGCCCCACGATTATCTAGTACTTTCTATCCATATCAGGTTTTCTAAACGTGTGGGGTTCATTCATTTATTCATTCAACAATTGTCTACTGAATGCCCACTGTGTTCCAGGTACCATTTTAGGGGTTAGGTATAAGCAAGAAATGATAGTCCTAACCCCTTCCCTAAAAGCGCTTATATGGAGGTAGGAAGCAGGTCAGTCATTGGTCAACAGTAAAGAGGCAAGTGAAATATTAGCCAATTGTGGTAAGTGCTAAATGCATTTAGTAAGTATTTGAGCACCTCCGTGTGATAGGTACTGTTCTAAATCTTGCAGATACGACAAGGAACCAAACAGCCCTTTAGCTTTGAAAAGGCAGATCCTAATAAAAGGGAGGGGATTTAAAATAAAGGGGTCAGGGAAGGCCTCTCCAAGAGAGTACCCTTTCATCTGGGATCTGATAGAAAAAGCTAGGCTTGGGCGAGGGGAAGGAAGAGCATTCCAAGCAAATGGGGCAGCATGTACAAAGGTCCTGAGGTAGAAAAGAGGCTGGCAGACTTGAAGAACAGAAGGGAACATAGTGGAGTGTGCAATGATCAAGGGAAGGAGAAGGCAGCCATGGTGTGAGTGAAGTTTAGCTCGCAGGCAATGGGAAGCCACTGGGCTAAATTGTCTGTTGCCCTTTGGACATTTCCCAGAATCCCCTTCCCCGTGGGTTCCAGGTTCGAGACTGCCAGTGGGAGGCACTTGTAAGCAAGCCGGCCCACAGAGGAAGAGGTTAGCTGGGGGCAGGTGCAGGCATGGGCTTGAGGCAAGGGTGGGGTGGAGAGGTTGAGGCAGCTTCCGGGAGAACTTCATATTAACTGTGGCGCTACCTACAGAGGGCTAAGAGTTCATAGTGCCTTCGGGCAAGGTTTTGAAACTACACCTGCTAAAGCAGGCCAAATCCAGATAATCGCACATTTTGCCAAGTTTTTCTGGAACACAGCCACGCTTTTAGTTGTACAGTGTTTATGCCTGCTTTGGGGCTACGACAGCAGGATTGAACGGTCTGCAAAATTGAAAATCTTTACTTTCTGGTCCTTTACGAAAAAAGCGTGTCAACCTCGCACCAAGATGTGGCAGGCCGGTGTTGTTGGTGGCTGGTCTTGAGGAAGGCTGGCCACGCTCGAATGTGCAGTGTTCTGTTATCTCAACCCAACCTTGACACCCATCAAAGGTTTTATGCAAAGGAATGATACGGTCCAAATAGTGTTCCAAGATTATTCCTGTTACCAACTGGAAGGTGAGTGGGAGGAAGGCAAGACCGGAAAGATGGGACCCGGAGAGGCACAGGATATAGTCTGGAGATACCCAGCAGCAAGAGCCACGCTTCGTGCCCAGACTGATTTCAAATACTATTCAAATAAAAGAAACCCGGGCTCCTTTCAGAAACGGCCAATTCCAGGGCTGGGGCAGGAAATGTGCCAGACGAGCCTGGCACATCTTTTGGTGCCAGGAAGCAAGGAAGTGCTTAAAAAATGATGAGGGCAGGGGCGCCTGGGTGGCTCAGTCGGTTGAGCGGCTGACTCTGGACTTCGGCTCAGGTCATGATCTCACGGTTTGTGAGTTCGAACCCCGCGCTGGGCTCTGTGCCGACAGCGTGGAACCTGCTTTGGGATTCTCCGTCTCCCTCGCTCTCTGCCCCTCCCCCACTCGCTGGCTATCACTCTCTCAAAATAAATAAATTAAAAAAAAATGATGAGGGTGTGACGAAAAGACGCGGAAGCCAACACGAAGATGATCTCAATGGCCAAACATAAACCACTTTGAGCTAACCAAATAAGTAATGAAAATAATAAATGGTTCAAGTCAATACTTGAATAAATAAATGGGGGGGGGGAGGGAAAGGGCACTGCTTCCTTACAGAAATTCCAGTAAATAAATGAGAAAGCAATGCCAGAGTTTGAAAAATCATCATTTGGCAAACACCACGGGAGTAATTGTTGCAGCCACGGAGCACTGATGGGCGTTAAAGTGTGGGGCAGGGGGGCAGAAAATGTAGAGAAACAGGACATTTGCATGGCATCAAAGAATCTCCCCATAAGGTATGTATTTAAGATTTTTGAAAAATGTGTTTTTTTGAGAGAGAGAGAGCACGTGCATGTAGGTGCATGAGTGCAAGTTGGGCAGGGGGAGAGAGGGGTGGGGACAGAGGATCCCACGCAGGCTCTATGGGGACAGCAGTGAGCCCGATGTGCGGCTCAAAACGCATGGGTCACGAGATCGCGACCTGAGCCAAAACCGGAAGCTTAACCCACTGGGCCACCCAGGTGCTCCCCGCCACCCCCCCCCCAAGGTACAAAGGGGAAAAGGAAACTTCAAAGTGGAGGAAGCCTATGGACACCGCCTTGAGGCCGCAATACAGCAAGCTCATCGATAATGGGGACTGGACCCTCGTATCTCATATTTTGGCCCTTGTCAACACGTGGTTATCACCAACTGGGAAACGTCTGCCGGTCTCAACGTTTGGAAATGGGCTCCCCCATCCATTTTCCTGCGTCTGGCTCGGTCCAGCCTCCCGCATACCATACTGGCCAGGTGTCTGTTCCTGTCCACAGCCTTTGCCACATTTTCCCCTATTGGGTTGTCTTTTTCTTACCGAAAGAGTTCTTTGTGGATTCTGGATTTGTCATTTGTCTAATATGGGAGGCAAATATTTCACCCAGCATCCTGCTGGTCTTTAACTTCGCTGTGTGCCTTTTTAAAATCGGTATTTCAGGGGGCGCCTGGGTGGCTCAGTCGGTTAAGCGTCCGACTTCAGCCAGGTCACGATCTCGCGGTCCGCGAGTTCGAGCCCCGCGTCGGGCTCCGGGCTGATGGCTCAGAGCCTGGAGCCTGCTTCAGATTCTGTGTCTCCCTCTCTCTCTGCCCCTCCCCCGTTCATGCTCTGTCTCTGTCTCAAAAAAAATAAATAAAAAGGTTAAAAAAAAATTAAAAAAAAAAAATCGGTATTTCAGATCTGGAGCTATCCAAAATCTTTCTTTGATGGCTTTTGTGTCTTTTGAACATAAATATATTCTTCCGTACATTCTTCCACAACCAGCAATTTTTTTTGGCTTTGCTATTTAATCAGTGGGGATCTAGTTTTGTAAATGCAGAATCTAACTTTACTTCCCTCCCCGCCCCAGTAATTTTCCCAACCACATTTATTGAATTGTCCCTCATCTTTTTTTTTAATTATATGTAAAATTTAAATCTTCTACAAATTACTTTTTTTTTTGGGGGGGGGAGCAAGTGTGTGCGAGTAGGGGAGAGGGGCAGAGGGAGAAAGAGAATTTTTTTTTTAATTTTTTTTAACCTTTATTTATTTTTGAGAGAGAGAGAGAGAGAGAGAGAGAGAGAGAGAGAGAGAGAGACAGAGCATGAATGGGGGAGGGGCAGAGAGAGAGGGAGACACAGAATCGGAAGCAGGCTCCAGGCTCTGAGCCATCAGCCCAGAGCCCGACACGGGGCTCGAACTCACGGACCGCGAGATCGTGATCTGAGCTGAAGTTGGACGCTTAACCGACTGAGCCACCCAGGCGCCCCAAGAGAAAGAGACAATCTTAAGCAGGCTCTGAGCTCAGCGTGGATCCCAAGATCCTGGGATCATGACCTGAGCCGAAATCAAGAGTCAGGTGCTCAACTGAGCCACCCAGGCGCCCCTATATATCACTTCTTATAATGATAAAATACGATTACTTAAAAGGAAAGGAATAAAATCATATATTGAGATCTCTCTCTCGTATCTCTGTCATGCGCAATGCCAGGCACATAGTAGGTGTTCACTGAGTATTGCTGAACTGAGGGCATCGACTTTTGTGTTCTCCTTAACAGTGTTATAAGTGATGCAATCTTTGTGTTAACTATGGCACCCTTATGGGGGTGAGATCATACTCTTGAAGGTTTTGTTCTGTATTTTTTTTTGAGGGTTTTGTTCTCTTAGCACTCGTTTTTCAGGGAGCTTATACAACAGGATCCCATTCTATGGATACAAAACCAGTCATGGTGGCTGCCAGGAGTCTCTATTTTAAAAATGACATCAACAGGGGCGTCTGAGTGGCTCAGTCGGTTAAGCATCCGACTTCCGCTAAGTTCATGATCTCACAGTTCGTGATCTCATTACTTAGTTGCCAATTATATAAGTACAGCCAATTGTTCCTTGTTCTGAAATGACAGAGAATGGGAGGACAGCGTTTAACGAGAATTCATGATGTGCGGGTACCATGCCAGGAAACATGTTACATAAGATACATCATGGAGCCCTGACAACAACCCCACGGTGTGGACGCTATTTAGAAATAAGAAAACTGTGGGGCGCCTGGGTGGCTCAGTGGGTTGAGCGTCTGACCTCGGCTCAGGTCATGATCTCGCTTGCGGTCCGTGAGTTCGAGCCCCGCGTCGGGCTCTGGGCTGACAGCTCAGAGCCTGGAGCCTGCTTCGGATTCCGTGTCTCCTTCTCTCTCTGCCCCCTCCCCAATCGTACTGTCTCTGTCTGTCTCCCGCTCTCTCAAAAATAAATTTTAAAAAATTCAAAATAAAAATATCAACAAACCATATATCATCTTTATTGCTGTCTTACGTTCTTTTTCATTGATGGATTATCCCTGGCACACATTTTTCAGTTATTCTTTTTTTTTTTCCCCCAGCTATTCTCAAACTAAGCTACTGTGCAAGTCTTGAGTCTTATCCCAAATGATCAAACGCAGTTACAGAAATGCCAGCATGAGTAGCCCCTGATACTAGATAAGTATTTCTTTCTTTTCTTTTTTTTTTTTAAATATGTCAACTTTGAGCGCTCGCTGGGAGCAGAGTCTCCCCCGCTCCCCCCACCGAGGTTTCCATCCATTTTCTGACATAAGGAGCTTAATTAGCGGCTGCACACTTCCGATTTTTAGGCTGCCCTCAGAGTTAACTGAAATCCGGCAAAGCTGTACATTTGTTTTATCGCGGCCCCCACCCCCATACCCTTTCCTCGACCCGTGCTTTGTTCAGCTATCAAGATTACATTTAAATACAGGAGTAGAAACAGTCTTTGAGGCTATTAGCCATGAAAGATAATCAATGGAAAACGGGTCCGTGCCGGACAATTCTCAAGCCAAGTCATTACCAAAAAACTGTGCCGGCAACTTTGCTCATCATCAACATCACTGTCCGATTAGAAGTTATGGTCCTACAACTGATACACAAGCAGTATTTAATATCGATTAAGGAAATCGACACGCAGGGGATAAATTCCCAATGTGGGGGCAAAAAGTCCCGATTCTTAATAATTTCCCTTTCTGCTAGTTACTGCAATCATCATGTGCTAAATGAGGGGGTGAAATTGCAAATGATTTTATGTCTATACAGTGTTTTTTTTGCTTTTAAGATTTTTAAGGTAATTGTCACACTCAGCGTGGGGCTTGAACTCATGACCCTGAGATCAAGGGTTGCATGCTCTACTGACTGAGCCAGCCAGGCGCCTCTATACAGTGCTTATTGTGCCCTTGGATTAAGGGATTGGTAAATTTTCTATTTGTGTGTTGGTACTGTCGGGATACTAATCATTTTTCCCATTTATTTACTGTACTATATGTCACTTAAACTATGTAAAAACATGACCATGTACGGAGTTTTAAAAATCTGCT
This sequence comes from Puma concolor, assembly GCF_028749965.1. Taxonomy (NCBI): domain Eukaryota; kingdom Metazoa; phylum Chordata; class Mammalia; order Carnivora; family Felidae; genus Puma; species Puma concolor. The sequence goes on from NC_141669.1 coordinate 131,315,676, forward strand.
AACGCCATTAAAAGTTACTAATGCCATAAGGATAACTGGCTTAACTAAATTAGTATGGTGCTTAGCAAAATAACACCTAATTTTGGAGCAGGGGAAAGTACACTTGGCCTCTCAGTACCGTCGAGTGTAAGACTGGAGCAATCTTTGCGGAAAGCAATTTGGCAACATCTGGCCAGACTCTTAAAATGCTAAGAACCTTTGACAAGGTAATTCGACTTCTGGGAATCTATCTGAAGAAAATAATCCTATCTTGAAACGAGCTTCATGCATTAAGATGATAAATATAGCATTATTTTTGATCATAAAAAAATTAGAAGAAACCCGAATGTTCACTGAGGGAACGACAGAAAGTAACGTCTAAGTAGTGCACACGAGAACATGGGGGAATGTCTTGCTACATTTTAAAGAAGGGAAGATAAAAATGTCAAATTGTGCACGCGGTAACGCATTAGGCAATGATGTAAAAACACGCCAAGCGGACCAAGCTCTACGAAAATAGAGCAACTGTTGCCTGTGAATTGAGGCCGAGATTAGAGGTAATTTTACTTTTATTGTTTTGTATTTTCCAAATTTCCTACAAGCATGGATCTAACTTGTACAATAAAAATGATCGTAGTGCAGTTTAAAAATTAACATCATTTTATTCTGGTGTGAAATATTTCTCCTGAAATATCAGTAATACATCGTGTCGTCTCCTAGTACAATATTACCTCTTCTTAAAAGATGTGGTAAAATTCTTGAGAAATACAGTATCAGAGGGAAGCACAAGAGCGGGAGGTGAATCATCGACAGAATCGGTGTTGGGTGCCTGGGCGGCTCAGTCAGTTGAGTGTCTGACTATATACAGATTTTGGCTCAGGTCATGATCTCACATTTTCCTAAATTCCAGCCCTGTGTTGGGCTCTTTGCTGCCAGTGCAGATCCTGTTTGAGATCCTCCCTCCCTCTCTCTCTGCCCCTACCCTGCTTGTCTGCACACTCTCTCAAAATAAATAAACTTAAAAAAATCAGTGAAAAGATCCACTGTATGACTGAAAATCTTTTTTTTTTTTTTTTTCCAGACGGAAACAGGGCCAGCTGCTGAAAGGACTACTGTGCTAATGGAGTAAATTCCTATTTTATCCTGAAATTAGCATCTCAGAAAGCAACAAAGAAAGGTGATCAATTCTTCCAGGCTCACGTTTGGAAAGACGAGACTCTGTGCAATTCGCAAACGGCGTCATAAAGAACTCTTTCAGTTTGTTGTCCGAGGTTTCTCCAGAAGCTGGCAGAAAGCGAAGCTAAAAATGTCCAAAGGTGGATGGCGAGGGGTGGGGAGACAGGTGCAGGGAGGGAGCAAAGCAAAATACGAGAAGGAAGACGTTCATAGGGCTTTTAAATTCGAAAGCATTTTACATGTTTAAATTAACGTATCGTATGTATTCAGAATGTGGACATCAAAGGGAATAAATGAGAATGGGGGGATAAACTTAAAAGCTCTTTTCATTATTTATGTAGGACTTGCTTGTTGTAAAGAGCCTAACAGAAGGCTAGTAAAGTCATAAAAGCTCCCCTCTGCTCACACCTGCTTCATTTACCAGAGACAGCCACCACTAAGGTTATTTTGTATCCTTCGAGACGAGAGCCACACACATAACCTCTTTTGTGAACACCAGTGGGGACAGGTGTTCTGTAACTTACTTTTTGCTCACCTTCAACCATTATCCACATCAACCACACCTTTGAAAGAGGAAAAAAAAGGCCACTGAGGTTTCTGCGGTCATCCACTTATGGAAATTTTGGCTGTATCCCGCTAAGTGGTCCCACGGACAACGCTGCCCTGAACATCTTGACACGTAATCACTTGCATACTCCATTAAACTCATTCCATGGGGGAAATCCCTACAGGGAGAATCGTTGGGTCAAGGAGAGTCGCATTTTATATTTTGGTAAATACAGCCGAATTCCTCTTCCAGGGAGTCTCCCCCTCACGGAGCACAAGAATCTCTTGCCCCCATCTTTGGCTGAGGCACTGAATTTTCTTCATAATAAAACAGATGATTTCTGTTCCTTTTTTTTGTCCATGTCGTTGCAAGACACAGGCATTTTGTACTTGACCAAAGACGAAAAAAGGCAAAATGTGTGGTCTGTTCCAATTCAAGTATGAGCAGTGGAGATTCCTATTAACAAACTAAATCCAATGCAAACAGTATAGAATTAATTCCAAAGTCACACGTAACTGATTTGATCAAGGAAACTCCTGCACGTCCTGGTAGGCATGGGTAAGGAGAATTGTCTGCAGTTATTAACTACTCATTTACAAACATAAATTATAATTAGGTAGCTTTTTACCTGGGGCTTATTAGTCCAGCTCTATTACATACGTTAATTTATTTAATCTTTGTGACAATTCTGTGAGGAGACACTACGATTATCTTCATTTCATAAAGAAATAAGGCACGGAGGTCTCAAGTGATAGGACCAAGGTCATGAAGCTGATTAAACGACAGCCAGAGCTCAAACCAGGCATCCTGACTGTAGCCTTTGGGTTCGTAACCACCACGCTGTATCTGAAGTTCACGTTCAAGACCTAAGGGTGCGCGGCGCCCGGGGGGCTCAGCCGGCTGAGTGTCCGACTTCGGCTCAAGTCATGATCTCATGGTTCGCGGGTTCGAGCCCCGCGTCGGGCTCTGTGGTGACGGCTCGGAGCCTGGACCCTGCTTCGGATTCTGTGTCTCCTCTCTCTGCCCCTCCCCCACGCGGACTCTGTTTCTTTCAAAAATGAATGTAAAACAAAAGCAAAAACAGAGTTACTAAAAAAAGTATCGATAGTTCGCGAGGACAGAACACTGTCGATACCAGAAAGTGGCTCATCTTTCCAAATGCCTCATCCATGCTCCCTACCAAGGGCCACTCGACATCAGGCGGGTTTCACGTCCTCCCGGACACCAGAGGCAAAGTTTCAAGATTCCTGATCATAGTGTGTCACGTCGGTGCTTCCCGCACTTAGCATGCAAATCTGGAAGGTACCATACACCCACAGAATTTAGTACCGACGTGAGCACCCTGCTGTCTATACGCCCAGTGGAGGGTATGACGTGTCCACAACGACAACAGCCACGATCCCTGTGAGCAGAATTTGACAAGAGCGACGTCTGCTTTGGGAAGGAAAAGGGAAGACAGAGTCCTTCTGGTCAGGCAGAATTAGGAGGTAGCGTTTGAAACAGGCTTCTCGGGATGGAAAGAGTTCCGATAGAGAATATAAAAGCCCTGCCAAGTGCTTCTGGTACATTCTTCTGACGTTCTGTTTTCATTCATCGGCTAAGCACACAAGAGAACCTAAAATCCACTGGACCCATGACCACTGGGGACATGGCAGAAAGACCTGGAACAGCTCAGGGGTTAATACGGGGGAAGAAGCTCAGTATTGGGGTGTCTGGGTACAAATGGTGACTCCATCACTCATGACATACCCTAGGCGTTCTCGGCCAGTTCCAAAGCCTCAGCTGATTCATATGTAAAATGGGGATAAAAAGGCTCCCCCCCACTCCCCCCTTATAGTTCTTGTGATGGTCACATGACTTAAGCGGGGGGGGGGGGGGGTTGGGGGTGGGGTGGTGGTAAAGCACTTGGGAAAACACCTGACACACAGCAATCACAAAACCAAGGCAAACTGGGGTGTGTCTTTTGGCTTGGTCAGTAGAGCAGGAGACTCTTGATCTCAGGGTTGTGAGTTCAAGCCCCACACTGGCTTCCCCCACAAGGGGGTAAAAATAAATGAACCAAAACCAACCAAACCAAAGGCAAGCTGTTGCCAGCACACTGCACATCAAGTGTTGCGGGTTAGGGCAGGGTGGGCACATCTCCTGTGGAAGGACCATGGTTCTGGATATTTTAGGCTTTGCAGGACACAGGGTCTCTGCCTCTCCTCCGCCAGCGTGGGACAAAGGCAGCCACAGACAAAGGGAATGAAGGGGTGTGGCTGTGTTCTGGTGCAGTGTTATTTATGCACATTTGAATTGCATGTACGTTTTTTAAAGAATTCTTCAGAGAGAGAACCTGAATGGGGAGGGCAGAGAGAGAGGGAGGCTCCCACACAGGTGCCACACTGCCAGCACAGTGTCCGTTGTGGGGCTCGAACTCACAAACTACGAGATCATGACCAAAGCTGAAACCAAGACTCAAGATGCTTAACCAACTGAGTCACCCAGGAGCCTGAATTTCATGTAGTTGCCATAGATCATAAAGAGTTTTTTTTCTTTCAACCATTTAAAAATATGAAAACCGTTCTTAGCTCAAGGGTTGTACAAAAATGGGGGGGTCATCACTGGGGGGAAAGAAGGTGAACCGTACAAGAGCTTGCCCTGTATTACTTCTCACGATCGCATGTGAATCTGGAATGATCTCGCCCACCTGCACACGGAGATGCCAATAACACTATTTGCGAAAACAGGCGGCTGGCCAGATGTAGCCCATGGATTGTAGAATGCTGATCCCTAGATTAGTCAACTGGTTCCTATTCTTCTCTAATAGGATGAGGCGCCCACATCCTTGGCTGTTGACCTCTGCAGTCCTCCCAGAGCACAGGACACGTATTTCCTCACCCCTCATGTTGGGCTTGCACGAGCAGAGACTTTCGCCGGCGTTGTGAGTTGTGCTTTGCCTCGCGTGCTCCTGGGATCGGCCATGAGAAGATCGTGACGGTCACTGACCCCAGGAGAAGATGGAGGTTCACGGAATAGGCCGGAACCCAACCCCAAACCTGGAGTCCAGCTCATTTAACATACAACTGAGCTGCCGAGTCCACCAGTGAGAAAAGTAAATGTCTGCCGAAAGCCCCCATGTTTTGGTGGGCGGGTGGTTTGTTACGCAACATCGTCTCCAAAATAGCTGACTGCTACACCATCTAGGGTGTTGCTTTCCAGTTTGAGTGGCCCTGGTCAGGATGTAGGTTTCGTTCACTCCACTGTAGTCTTTTTCCAGATAAAGCACTGCCGAATTCTAGTTTAGTCTGACTACACAAACGTGGGCTTATTTTAATGGTCGACCATGCCCACCAGATACAAAAAACGCAAGAAAGGTCAGGGGAGGTGTCCCGTCATCCTACGCCTCTTCAAGAACAATTTTTGAAATCTGAATCCTCAAGAGCTGGTCTTTAGGCCATGTATCTTTATTGGAACGGCCGCTGGTCACACACCAGGTCACACACGTCTCTGAGGGGATTGCAGGGGCCACGCAGTTAGCGTCGTAGCGCACGTCCGTCACGGATGAGGCCCCCAGGGCAGATGAAGGAAGCAGAAAAGGAAGAGGGGATGGAGAGGTCATTGACAAGGTGGGAGGCAAGAATCACCCCCGCTCAGCACGTGAGGCTAGACGGAGGACCTCCGTGCCCTGCCAAGGCACTTCCTGTGCAGGCAACAGGTGGAATCACAAGACGTCCAGAGACCACTCCCTGCTGGTGACTGATGACCGTTCTCCCGGAAGTCCGTTGGAGCCCCTGAAAAGAGTGGGGCCAGCATCACCCGTGTTGCAAAGTTGCCGTGTGGAGCAGAGGTGGTGGAGAGCAGCACGCGCCTGAAGTGCTCACGACTGTAAACCTTGGGCAGCGAACCCAACACCAAACCAGCGACGATGACAAATTTGAAATCAAAACTTGTGCGAAAACAAAGATCTTAGCTGCCTCTTGAAAGGGACAAAGAGGGACCAAGATGGGAGGGAGACTGCTCACGGCACATCCTGATACTGTTTTTTTTTTTTTTTTTTTTGAGTTTATTCACTTATTTTGAGAGAGCGCGAGAATACGAGTGGGGGAGGGACAGAGAGGGAAGGAGAGAATCCCAAGCAGGCTCCGCACGGGCAATGCAGAGCCCAATGTGGGGCTCGAACGCACAGAACCGTGAGATCATGACCTGAGCTGACATCAAGAGTCAGACGCCCAACTGACTGAGCCACCCAGGTGCCCTGATACTGTTCTCTAAACTAAGTGTACGTATTACACTTTTGAAATATAAACAATAGTCATAAATGACTTTGACGATGTGTTGAGCTAATCAAGTGAACATTTGACAAACTCACTTCCTATCATTTAGACGTTTGAGAAACACGAACGATTATAGGGACCACTACATGGCACAGGCTTTTATATTTGAACTGTTAATATAAAAGCAGTATTTGGGAACAGCACATATCAAAAGAATATTCAAACGTTCTGATCACGTCAAGAACAATCTAAGAAAGGAGAGCGGTTTAAACAATATATTTTCGGGGCGCCTGGGTGGCACAGTCGGTTAAGCGTCCGACTTCAGCCAGGTCACGATCTCGCGGTCTGTGAGTTCGAGCCCCGCGTCGGGCTCTGGGCTGATGGCTCAGAGCCTGGAGCCTGTTTCTGATTCTGTGTCTCCCTCTCTCTCTGCCCCTCCCCCGTTCATGCTCGGTCTCTCTCTGTCCCAAAAAAATAAATAAACGTTAAAAAAAAAAAAAAAATTTTAAACAATATATTTTCATGGGGCGCCTGGATGGCTCAGTAGGTTAAGCGTCCGACTTCGGCTCAGGTCGTGATCTCACAGTTCGTGAGTTCGAGCCCTGAGTGAGGCTCTGTGCTGACAGCTTGGAGCCTGAGCTTCGGTTTCTGCGTCTCCTTCTCTCTCTGCCCCTCCCCTGCTCACGCTCTTTCAAAAATAAACATGGAAAATTTTTTTCCATGTTTATTTTTGAGACAGAGAGAGAGAGACAGAGAATGGACGGGGGAGGTCAGAGAGAGAGGGAGACACAGAATCCGAAGCAGGATCCAGGCTCTGAGCTGTCAGCACAGAGCCCGATGCAGGGCTCAAACTCACAGACCATGAGATCACGACCTGAGCCGAAGTCGGACGCTCAACCGACTGAGCCACCCAGGCACCCCTAAACAAACCTTTAAAAAAATTTAAAAAAAAAAAGTTCATAAGCTGTTCTGACCGGCAGGGGTTAAAAACTACAGCTTAGGGGCCAAAGCCAGCCAACTACCTGTTATTAAAATAAACAAACTTCCTATGAGAATTGTAGGCCCAAAGAACCAGAGATCCTGCGTAAACTTTGCCCAGGCTTTTTCCATGGTAAGCCATCAACTGTTTTTGTATAATCCACAAACGAAGAGGGGTTCTTAGAGTTTTAATTGCCTAAACAAGAAATCAAAGTATTTTGTGACGTGAGAAATTACATGAAAGTCCTTTCACTGCCCACGAAGATTAACTGGAACACAGCTCTACATTCCCTTACGTACGGTCTATGGCTGCCTCTATGCTACAAGGTCAGAGTTCAGTTGTTGCAACAGAGACCGAAGGGCCTACAGAGCCGAAGATATTTACTACCTGCTTTACAAAAAAGTGTGCTGGCCCCCGGGCTAGAGACCAGGCCAGGGCCAGGGAAGAAAGGAGTTATCTGGAATAAAGATTTTTCTTTCAAAGGGGACACCTTTCCAAAGGACATTTGCACCTCGGATTCCCTCAGATACGGACAGCGGAAAGGTCTTCTGGTAACCGGGGATGTACGAACCACCCGGGAGGCAGATGGACCCAGTTTTTCTCCAAATCCAGAGAGGTGTTTTTTTATTTTTTATTTTTTATTTTTATTTTTGGGACAGAGAGAGACAGAGCATGAACGGGGGAGGGGCAGAGAGAGAGGGAGACACAGAATCGGAAACAGGCTCCAGGCTCCGAGCCATCAGGCCAGAGCCCGACGCGGGGCTCGAACCCACGGACCGCGAGATCGTGAGATCGTGACCTGGCTGAAGTCGGACGCTTAACCGACTGCGCCACCCAGGCGCCCCTTTAAAGAACTATACGCAGGGAATCAATTTCTCTCCCTCCTGAAGGGATCACTTGTCAAAACTCAAAGAAATGGAGGTAGGTTGTTTCACAGCCATAAGTAACCACCAATACACCTGAAACCCCATTCCCCTCCCAGGATGCTTAAAACAAGTGCTCGGGACACCAGGCTGAATACTAGAATTAACCGTTCCGTATTCACAGGTTACCCTCCCAGCCTTGGGCAAAAAGCCTACCTTTGGTATTAGGCTGAAGCCAGTCTTTTGCAGCCTTCCAAGAAACAGATGATAAAACCTGAGTGCGAGCAGTGTCTTGAGAACGTCAGAACGGTCGGACGAACGTACAAGGTATTTTCTAGGGGCCAAAGTCCCTTAGACTGACATGTGAGCGCTGAGTCATCTTAAAGAACAGCCTATCAGAAAAAGACGGTACAAGGAACCCATTTGGTGAAGCCTCCTAATGCAAGGTGTTTTGAGCAGGGGTACGGGGAGGGGGGGACCAGTTTTCAAATGCTGGTGCTACCAGGTCAAGTTATGACAGACGTGCAAGTTCACCATGGACACCAGATCCCAGAAACTGCATCAGCACTAGTGGTCTTCATATAGGATCAAGGGACCACGGATGGAATCCAGGAGGTCCGGGATTCGGACAGGAAAGAGGAGCTTCCTGCACTAGGCTCCAACCGAGCCCGTCAATTCCGGGTATGAAGTCAAAGGAAATCAGGCATTTTAACATCACGGCTCTAGTGATCTTGAAACACCATCACTACTGCAAAGGGAGAGCACTTACTAGATCTGCTGCTAGAGCTTATTTAATGCAGTAATCGAAGCCTACATCGTTCAAAAGGGGCGCCTGGGTGGCTCCGTCGGTTAAGCGTCCGACTTCAGCCCAGGTCATGATCCCACGGTTCACGAGTTCGAGCCCTGCATCGGCCTCTGTGCTCACAGCTCAGAGCCTGGAGCCTGCTTTGGATTCTGGGTCTCCCTCCCCCCTCCCCCCTCCCACTCCAGCTCTCTCTCAAAAATAAACATTAAAAAAAAAATTAAGAACTTCAACACGGCAAGAACAGTCGAGCGTTGGCCCCTCTGTGAAAGCATACGTGGCAGGTCTTCGAATTGGAGCAGCTGTCCCACTGCACCTTAGAATCACCTGCAGAACTCCAAGAGATACCAATCCCCCTGCCCCAAGATAGATTCCGAATACCTAAAGGCTTCCCAGGTGACTGTAGCCACGGTGGAGACCCACTGGACTAGGGTGACAGAAAACCTTGGATGAAGGCCAATAAACCCTGATAAGATAGAAGTGTTTGTGTGGAGAACACCGAGGGTTCAGGATCCAGACCAGGGGGTTCCTAGAAAAGTCACCTGCAACTTTTAGGAGGCCGCGTGACTGCATTACTGGTCAGAGAACACTCACGATCTGGGGTCTCTTTCCAGGTTTTAACTTGGCACAGCCTCTTCCAGAGCCACCACCTCCCGGCACCCTTCACTACCGTGTGACCAGCTACGTAACTAAAGGAGGCGAGCAGAAGTTTACCTATAACTTCTCGGTAGTGTTAAGGGGAAGGGGGATGGGCCTTTTCCACCTGGTGGGAGCTTAAGGGCCGCCATCTTGGACTACACGTTGAAGATCCAGCCTGGGTGAGAAGACAGAAGCCACGATCCCCAACGTCAGAAGCTACAGTGCTAGTTCTTGGTCATTCCCCATTCTGCCTCCCCCCTGAACAAGAAAAGGACAAACAGGTAAGTCAACCTCGGTCTTGTTCTAAGCCGGTTGATTTTTATCATTACGCCAAACGCCTGAAGCGGCACATGCAGAGGAGCAAACTGAGAATCTGAGTCTCTGGCTGGAGGTCAGCCACATAGTACTGCCAGAGGCTGGCCTTCCTCGCATCCTTCCTCCTCAACCCCATTCGCTTACATCAAAAGGTTTCCTGGGGATGGTGGTCATCACCCCGGCTCAGGTCAACTTATTAGCTTAACAAGATTTTTCTCCGAGACCCAGCCTCGCACTCTTGTTAAAAACTTGGATTCTGGAGCTACCCTGCCAGCGGCTGAAACCCAAGTCTGTTCCAGGAAGTTCCTTCACCTTTGTGTTTCGGTTTTTGCATTTGGACAAGAAGCAGGAACCAGGGTGCGGTGGGTGAGGCGGTCCCCTCAGGTGCCAATGCAAAGTGGTACCAACCATCTCACTGATCAAAGGTCAGTATTTTAATGCAATTTTAAAGATAGGATCCAAGTCTGCTCCCGATGGCTTGCCCTAAGTCCCAGGCCAACTTCTAATGCCACTTCACAAAAACAAAGTGGCTGACCTCAGCGCCGTAGCTCGCCGATCAAAATATTTGTCGGTTATGTAGCTTTTGGGGCTCTGGGCAAGTGCCTCCCACTCCCTGACTCCAGTCCCAGCTCTGGATGGCACTGGGAGAGATCAGGGAACGCAGGTAAAGTTTTAGCACAAGGTCTGGCCACGGCAAGAGGACTGGGGGTCCATCCTTTTAAGAAAGGAGCTAAATGCAGGAACAAAAAAATCCATGGTCTATAGGGTTTAGAAGGCAGCAAGAAACCATAAGCAGACAAGAACATGAGGTCATCATCTTGATTTCTGGACTCCTCCCTGGAGATTTTATAGCCCATCTGAAGAAGAATCAGGAGGATCCAGTTTTCCCCAGTGCCTGCCACCTTGAACTCATCTGTTGAGTGAAATAGCCCCTTCCTCGAAGGGATCCCAGGACATTTAGCCACCTCAGTAGCTCTTCTCCACGTTTTCAACCCATAATCACTTACCCCGTTGCTTGCACTCAGTAGTCCAGCCCAGGGGTCAGCAAACTCTGGCCCTCCAAATCATGGCCCTTTTTGTAAATAAAGTTTTATCGGCACATGGCCACGCCCATTTGCTCACCTATCGCCTCTGGCTCCTGCAGTGACAATGGCAGAGTGGAGTTGTTGTGCTACAACAGCATAAGGGAACACAGTGCGATAGTTTCATCAGAGACAAAGGCCGGCAGAGCCCCAAATATTTACTATCTGGCACTTGACTGAGAAAGCTCACCAACTCCTAGTCCAGGTGAAGTCAAACTGCCAACACGCTCAATTCCCCCCTTCAGACCAACAGGGACTTTGCAAACCGAGGCACAGAAACTTGGCTTTACTGGTCTGCACCGTCACGGAGGTTTCCCGTAGTTTTGGTATTGACTGTCCGCTTGAAGTCTCATCCTGGAAGGGATAGCCAGTTTACTCTCCCACCTCCTGAATTATCAAGTTTCTTTTTTAAAGTTTTAAGTAATCTCTACACCCCCCATGGGGCTCAAACCCCCGACCCTTGAGACTAAGAGTCACATGCTCTTCCAACTGGGCCAGCCAGGCGCCCCTACGTTATGAAGTTTTATTGGAACACAGACAAGTTCATTCTTTTTCTTAGAGTCTATGGCTGCTTTTGTGCTAAAACCAGAGTTTCGTCACAAGGGAGACCTGATGGCCCCACGATGCCTCCAATATTTACCGTCTGGTCCGGAAGTCTTTGCTGACCTCTGCCCTATAGGGAATCCAAATTGCTGGACGATACCCAGGGTGGATCTTGGACCTCTGAAAGTCCATACAAAATGGGGGGAAAAAAATAGGCCTTCTCAAAAAGGCTGTTCCTGTGTATCTGAAGAGCTGTGATACCAAAAGTTCGAGGAACGTTTATGATTTCGATCTATGGGTTCCCACTTGAAAGGTCAACAGCCCCCTGCTACTAGAACAGAAACACAGATAAGACTCGTGACAAACAGCAGAAATGTGACAACAGCATCAGTACAATGCACTGGCATTCGCTAACCAAACACTCCCTTGAACAGTGGAAAACCACAGACGCAAAGCAAGGATTAATTCTATCACGCGTTTCCATCATTTTCATCTTTTCTTCTGGCAACAAAGAGGTCCGACAGGGTTTTATCATTCACCCGATGCCACACCTCAATCAGATACGTTCAAACAACAGAACGCATAACAAAGTAAGCTACATACCTCTTGCTATTTCATAAGTAAACCATTTATTCCCCTGTAAACAATCTATAAAAATTCTCACGTCCTTTTTTCTTAGTTTACCAAAAACAATGGATCGACTTAATTGGTTTTAAAAGCACAGACGTCTAACTAGATGAGGGCACAAAGACCGGATGTGAGGAAAGGTGTCAAAGGACAAAACAGCTTTGGATCAATTACATATCCACTGGCCTTTCCAGAGCCCTCCGAAGTTTTGGCCAAGCAAAATGTCCATCTACAAGAGGGTGGGGTTTCCACTTGTTGGCGCAGCAAATACCAAGTGCTTACTGGGAGGAGACTCTAAGCTCCGGCCATCACGTGTCCCAGAACCAAGCTGGGGCCCCACTGGGCCCCTAGTCTTTTCTTCACGAAGCACGGAAGCGGAGTTTCGCAATGCGTATGGCAGGCGCAGGGAGTGCTAGCTTGACCTTTGGTGCCACCTACAGATCCAACTGCGTTTCACTTCCCTGAAGCAGAGACCTGGAGAAAGCCCGTGTGCATTCAGAATGCGTTACCCAACGGGCTGGGGCACCCCATGCCATAACCTCTCTACTGCAAGGGCGTAAAGACAAAAATGGACCGTCCCTCTTACGTCATCCCACAGAGGAGTCTGCCTGTTTATTAGAAGACAACGCTAAAAAGGGACCACACGAGCGCATAAGGCGAACACTCGTCACCGCCACCCAGGTTAAGAAACAGAACTTTTCCAGCCGCCCCAGGCCCCCCCACATACCCCGCTGTCCTCTTAACCTTCCCCACTGTTTGCATCAGTTTGGTTTTCCATGTCGTCTAAGTAGTTTAATAATCCCATCAGAGATGGATTCGTTTTAGGATCAGAAACCATCATGAAACCATCCCTACCGGATAGAGCCGTGCGTGATGGACACCCCCCCCCCCACCTCGGGACGCCTGGGTCCGCTTGCTTAGACGACGCTCGGAGGTTAGACGGCAACGTGGAGGGCAGTCTCCACACGGGGGCTTTGGCGTTGCCTCTCATGCCAGCGACTGCGGCCACTGCCTCGAGGGCCTGGAAAGTTGGGGCGGCTGTCCCCGGAGCTGGCAGCTCAAGTCTGGCTTGACGGCCTCAACTCGGAGGGCATTTGCCTGGAATCCAGACAGCTGACCACCCTCTTTGGCTGAACTAGAGGCACTGGCTGGGCTCCAGGGGTGTCTCAAGCTGCCCCGCGGAGACCAGGGGGCCGAGCTGCCCCGAGGCACTGCTTTCGGGTGGGAAGGTGACCAAGTCCGAGTTCTTGTTCTCACTCTGGTCGTTGTGCTGCTTCTTATGGCATCTCAGAGAGTCATCCCTGACGAAGGAGGCGCCGCAGGTCTCACAGCGGAAGGCCCTCTGGGTCACTATCTTGGCCACGTGCTGGGAGCTGCTCCCTCGGGGCCCCTCCTTGCCCTGCGGGGCCCGGTTCTCCGTTTTGGTCTCGTCCCCGTGCACCTTGTCAATGTGCTTGGCCAGGCTGCTGGGCCGCTTCGTGTCAAAGCTGCAGAAGTCACACTTGAACGGGCGGTCTTTGCAATGCACCCTGCTGTGCACGCGCAGGGCGGCCGCGCTGGAGCACGAGTAGCTGCACTCGGGACACTTCTCGGGGTGGTCGGCCTGGTGCAGCCGGCTGTGCTCCAGGAGATCGGCCCGGTCCCGGCCCTGGAAGGAGCAGTGCAGGCACTTGAACGTGTGCTTGATGCGGATGTGCGACTTGAGGTTGGCTTTCATGGTGCAGCGGACGTCACAGAACTCGCACTTGAAAGGCTTCTCCCCCGAGTGCACGATCATGTGCCTTTTCAAGTCCGAGCTGATTTTGAACTTGGCGCTACAGAGCCAGCACTGGAAGGGGGTGTCCCCTAACAACGGAAGGTGTGTTTCCATTAGAGCGGGCAGGCGAAAGAGCTCCCCCCAAACATACGTCAGAATACCTGTAGCCGCAGAGACAGTTGGGTCTTTGAACTCAACCTACCAGTGACTCCCTAACAGCACCACTTACCACGTCCGTGACCTTCTCTTTTCCTCACGACAATCTTAGGAGTAGGTACCATAACCCCCATTTCATAGATGGGGTAATGGAGGCTTAGGGAGGTCAAACAGCAGGGATTTAAACTCAGGCACCATGATATCCAAGTTCATGCTCTTCATGAGGTCACTTTACTTTCGAATCTGACTCTCACGCCTCAAAGTTGGACGTGGAAGGGGTACAATTTAGGTTACAGTTGTTCCAAATCCAACCAGGACCTAATCGCTTACTCTAGCGTTTGAGCTGTATTATATCAATCGATAGGAAACTTTAGTAATATAAGCCAAAGTTTACCATTAGATTGAATTTTACTTACAAAATTAATGAGGGAATATGTTGCCCAGCAACAAGTACTGAAAATCCATAGCCTCCTTCTGTACTCTGGAGGCACTGCTAAGGGTTTTTAGTGCTTTGGGAGGTTCCTACTTTAATCATTATCAGCTGAACCTAAGCAAAGATGAGGATCTCACTTATCCTACACACCCATCCTTCCCCCTACCCTCCATTATTGGGTAGGTGTTTTACTCTACTGGTGTTACCTCCTACATTGGGTAATAACTTCCCGACTTCTAGTCTGTCAGCTTGAGAGGTTTCTTGAGGATTCCTTCCTCTTCACCACACTATGTCTTCCTACTCGTCAGGATAGCTTTATTTTCACATTTAAGTTCCAGAACATTTGCATTCTGACCAGTGAATTCCCAGGCTTTAACTAGCTGTTTTCAGTGTTAGAATCAAATCACAATTTAGGACTGGGTATAGGTCATATTCACCAGGGGCAAATACTGGACCAGAATTCCGTCCACCTCCTTAGAGGGTTACTGTCACACCTGGGCCATGGGCTAGTATCAAGGTCAAACTGATTCGCTTTTCTTTCATGCTTACTTTGGTTCACAGTTTAGCTTAATTCTTGACTGGACTATGCACTGAGGAAAAAAAGAATCTTGCCATAATCTCAGAGTCATCCAGTCTTTTAATTATGTAACAGTTTACGGGAAATTTCTTGTGGGTTAACTTCCGATTTATTGAATTTTCTCTTAAACCTTCTACAGAGGAATTATCTGGAGATTTCTTTACCACAAACTCTGTTAGCTATATTCAAATATACATCAAATATCTCATGCCAAATTAGGTCTTCTTCCCTGGAGAACAGCCTATCTTCCAGTAACTTCCACGAGCAGACTGGCTGGAAGTCTGGACTTCTTGCAGATTGTGCCTACTTTCTACTTGCATACTTCGGGAAGTTTAGCTGGGTATAGAATTCTTCCTTCAAAATCCTTTCCCAGCTTTGAGGACACTATTCCACTATCCCCTTAGAAGCCAACACCACTGAGAAGTTTTCCTAGGTTTGATGCTCCCCATCCACCCCCTCTGTGCTTGGAACCTTGTGAACCCTGTCCGTTCTCACAGCTGTCTAGAATTGGGAAATTCTTTCTCATTTGATTTTCTCACTTCTGTTTTCTTTGTTTCCTAGGCCTAGTTACTGACACCGAACTTCCAACTTCTTATTCTCAGTTATACAAATCAGATTTTTTTCATCTAATCTCTGGGAAATTTCTTTACCTTTGTAGACAGCAGCTCTCGTTTTAATTCATACTTTGTTCTCACTGCCTTCTCATAGAACTCGTCTTGGATGCAACATTTCTGCTAGTGGGAAGATACCAATTAGGATGGAAACGATTACCCAAGTACTTGGTTAACTCCAGGATTGGTTCGCTTTGGTGCATTTTAGATCACTCGTTTCCTGCCGTGACTCATAATCCACAATTGATATTTGGATTTAGGAAGAGTAGACTGATTTAGGATTAGACATAGGTGTCATGGGTTTTATCTGCCACTGGGCAGTTGGGGCCATATTGCCAAATCGGCTTTAGCTTCTCCTCTGAGCTATGTGGCCTTGGCAGGTCTACATGCCAGTTTCAAGTTCAGAGCTCTCAGGGCAGTAAGACATTGGCTGGAAGGATGGGCTCCCAACTCTATGTCTGCCTCCCATTTGTCTGCTGGAATTTTATTTACTGATTAACTTAGTTTCAGATGTCAGCATTTTCAGCCTGCTCACCATCTTCTACGAATTCACTGAAAAGTCTAATTTTCTCAGCCTCTTGAGCTTCCCAACCCCCATTTTTCCTGAGCCACCATGAGCTGGCTGGTTCTATTGTTATTCAAAAGGGGTCTCACCAGGGGAAGAGCAAGCTCGTGGCAAAGTCTGATTTCCAGAAACTAGAAACTTGGGATTTGCAGTTCCCGTCAACTAATTTTGTCACATTTCTGAATTAAGGCATGGAATCGGTTTCTGTACAATGACGGAAATGCCTACTTTATACATCGGACTCTGGAGACACAGCCTTTGCTTAACTGCTGTCTTGGGTATTCCTCCCCAGCTGTGGTCTATGAAGTTAGAGAACCCAGCTGTCCGACTTCCATGTGTTACTGGAAGTTGTCTTCTTGGTGAAAAACCACCGAAAATTCCAATTCTTTTGCTTGGACCATCAAATCACCTCAGATGCTTGTGTTTTGAGGAGATGAAGGTTAAGAGGCTAGGTAACAAGTAAGGCACAGGTTTCCAAGGCCAGGGACCTACCTGTGTGGGACCGCAGGTGCACGGTGAGCTGGCTGGAGTTGCGGCTGGCGTAGGGGCAGAGCTGGCATTTGTACGGCCGCTCGTCCGAGTGTATCCGCAGGTGCTTCTTGAGGCTGCTGCTGTCCACGGCGGCGTAGTCGCACAGGTGACACTTGTGGGGCTTCACGCTGGTGTGGCAACGCATGTGCATGGTCAGGTTGTCCTTCCGGCTGAAGCACTTGTCACAGAACTCACACTTGTGTGGTTTGTCTCCTTCAAACACATAAGGAAGATTCAAGGGGTTAAGGGTTTCTCTATGAAGAGGGTGGCAAAGAGATCTGACCAAGATGGGAGCCGGGGCATAGGGGTCTGCCTCTTTCTTCGGTCCAAATGCCCAGATAGGAAGATACCATAGCTCAGCGCACTGGGACACGAGAAGGTGGGCTCTTCGTTGATGGCTCACAAATTTTAAGGAATCCGAAGAAACAGATGAGCTAAAATCAGACTGAAGGAGAACATCATAGGGCAAACCCGGTTTGGGAGAAAGCGAGGGATTATTAGAAGTATTCAAGTTCAGGTGTAGGGATCTTAGAACAGCTTTCTGGCTCAGCAGCTGACGAACCACACAGAATGATCGGGATGACTCCCTCCCTTACTTCTACCAAACCACAGCAGCAACGGTGTCTACCCCCAGGCTATTAGAAAGTGGGGGTACTGACAACCACAGCAACAGTGCAAAGGCCTCAAGGAGCCAGAGAGATTCTGGAGAACAGAACCCTATTGCCAGAACATTTCCTCCGAGGAGTGCTCCAGCCCTCCCCTACAACCACTCCAGACTGATCATATGCAGGTTAAAAAAAAAACAAAAAAAAACCCTACCCAACAAACAAATGCTTAGGGGGAAAGCCAGAACCACAAAAGGCATGTCCACGAACCTGAGGTTCTAAAAGCAAACCATTTTCATTTTCGTGACACTTCTATTCTCCCAGGACTCTCAAGACTCCAAGTTGTCTAGCAGAAAGGTGGTCTCAAGAGGACTTAGATGATGGAGCCAAAGAATCTCCCAGAAGGCTGCCCAAAAGGACAACGGGGAAAGTACAAGACATGAAAGCCAGTTCTAGACGGTCTAGGACAGAACAGAAAAAACAGTTACTTCTCTACACGAAAGACAGCCACGGGTCTTCAGATGGCTTATGTAGAGGCATGAGGAAGAGATCTTCCAGCTATTAGAAAGAAATGCTCAGATCAGCTTATCATTCCTCCAACAACCCTGGATGGCAGCAAGAGGAGAGCAGTGTCTGCAAAAGTTCTACAGAAATTATTTAAATGGAGTCCTATACTTGAACTAGCATGGAGTGGGAAGAGAAAATAAAGCCAGTTGATGACTCAGGGCATCACGCTTGAACTGTGTACATCAGGAAACAAAAAGGAAGATGTGGGATATAATAAAATGCAAACTATTGCTTCCAAACCACAAGAGAACCATAAAAGAGAGGCAAAAGAACACAAGTAAAAATCAAACTACGTATAAGTAAAGATAAATGGATTAAGTTTCCCTGTTAAAAGTTTTAACGCGTTTAAGGGGTCAGTTTAATGCTCTTAAGGTAAATAAAAATGACAAGTAGAAACCTATTGTAGGAAACACATATTCTAGGACAGAAAAACATTGTAGGAAAAGTGCTAGAAGAGTATCAACTGTTAGGCAAAACAGAAATCATGGCGAAAGCCACGGAGAAATTCATACTGAAAAGATAAAACCAAGTGGATGGGACTCAAACTTCTGAAATGAATATGGTTTCACAAACGGTTTTCCAAAAGTCAGAGCATATATTTTTTACTTTAAAGTTTATTTGAGAGGCAGTTTGAGTGGGGGAAGGGCAGAGAGAGAGGGCAAGAGAGAATCCCAAGCAGGCTCCGAACTGCCAGCACAGAGCCCAATGAGGGGCCCAAACCCACGCCACCGTGAGATCATGACCTGAGCCAAAATCAAGAGCCAGACGCTCAGCTGGGTTGCCCAGGGGCCCCAAGAGCATATTTTAAAACTCTTTTTGTTCAAGAATCAAAATCAGATTACAAGCTCCCTAGAGATGAACAGGGAGAGCTCCATGGATCAAAACCTAGAGCCTATCCCTGTTTTCAGAGGAATGTTTATAGACTTGAGTTCACGGTTAACAAAAGGCTAAAGGTGAACCGTAGGCAATTTAATAAACTAGAAGAAATTAGGATACGCAGCAGCTAACCCGTATACACATATAACGGTTAAGAAGGGAGATCTGCTCAAGGAGAAGATATCAAGACCATAGGGTCTTCAATCTCAATATCGCCTTTTTGGTCAATTAGTTCTTTCCTGCAGGCTCTCCTGTGCACTGTGGGATGTTCAGCAGCATCCCTGACCACCTCCCACTAGATGCCAGGAGCACCTCCACTCCCAGTGTTAAGAGTCAAAAAGGTCTTCTGATTATTGACCAGTGTCCCCAGGGTGGGGGTGGGAGACAAGACTACCTACCCGATTGACAACAATTCCACCAGACTCTGGGAAAGAGGAAGGGGGCAGGACGTCGAGCCCATCGTGACTTACGTAGAACTTTACCCCAATCAAATTAAGATTTAATAACAAGGATAATGGTTTAGGAATAGGTCAAATTACAACGTCTGAACCAGGAGAAAACAGATCAACGACCACTAAAATCGCTAGGTCAGAGATGTACCCCGAAGCGAACGATTCACTGCTCCAGTATTCACCATGCGCCCCCGCCCAGGAGAATTTTGCCTCCCTGGCCCCGTGACTGACCATAGGCTTAGGTATGGGTCTTGTGCCGCCCAAAGAAATAGAATTCAAGCTGAGGTGTTGCTGTCAGGCAAATCCTTTTTTCAAGTTTTATGTAATCTCTACACCCAATGAGAGGCTTGAACTCACGGCCCCGAGATCGAGAGTCACCAGCTCTTCGGAGCCAGCCAGGCACCCCCAGGCAAAGGCTCTTTAACAGCCAGGGTGTGGTTGGTCACACGTTTCTCTTGCCCGGGATGACCAGTAACATTCCAGATCAGGGGTTCTTAATTCAGGGCTTGCGGGCAAGGTTTAGGGGGCCCAAGACCTTATACGGGAAGCAATTTTTATTTCTACTACCTCTAACTGGAAGTTAGCATTCCTACCCACTGTGCAGTCAACACGCTATACTAATAATATAGTCATACTAATAATTGATCTGAGACCCCGGTCAATAGACAGGAACCATGTTCATACCTGCGGGTCTCTTGAAGCCTCATTTATGCTCGTCACTACTTCCCAATTAAGACAGGATCTAGTAGCTGACCCGACATTAAACAGGGTTTCTTCTGGGTTCCTGCACATACTAATGCGGGGGTGAGGAAGGCTGCATCACTAGGCGGTTTTGTCCGGCTTGGAGATATAACGAACAGGACCTTAAGGCATCCAACGTGATGACTTAATATAAGAATACATCGAGAAAGGATCACCACTACAAGTTTAGTTAGCACCTCCTTGACCTCAGAGAATTATTCTTTTTTTGTGGGGAGAACACTTAAGATCTACGCTCAGCAACTTTCGAGAACGTAACGTTAACTGAACAGTCCCCACACCGTACGTCAGATCCCCAGGACGCGTACGTCTCGGAACTGGAGGTTTGCACCCTTTGACCACCATCTCCTAGTTCTTGCGCCGAACTTAAAGAGTAAAAACGTAGTTTGCATCACGTCTGGGTTAGCCCCAAGATTCGGCCTTTTTAACAAGATCCCAGGTGATGCTTTCACTTCTGGTCTTTAGTGTGGAATAGAAAGGGTTAGTCTAGTAGAAGACCACACTGGGCACCCGGGTAGCTCAGTTGGTTAAGCTTCCGACTTAGGCTCAGGTCATGATCTCACAGTTCGAGCCCTGCATCGGGCTCTCTGCTGACAGCTCAGAGCCTGGAGCCTGCTTCGGATTCTGTGTCTCCCCCTGAACACTGACCAGTTGTACTAAAATATAGCTTAACGTCATTTTATCGCACTGAAAAACATTCTGGAGAGGGTCCACGGCAGGAAAGAAAAAAAAAAAAAGGTCAAGACCGCCTTTATCTGGCAGGTTCCGGACAGAGGCTGCTGCTTCGGCCGGGTCCTGGACAGAAGACGACAAGGCGAGAAGCAGTGATGGACTCTGGGGGACACTGGAAGGGGCCGAGCAGTCTTAGTTGCCACTGAGAGGACATTGTCCTCATAGCCTAATTGACACTCCCCCCTCCATCTCCTGCAAGTCCTAAGCAGAGAGCATTGCTGGCATGTTCTATCAAAGCTCCCAGGAAAAGTGTGCACACGTTCAGTTAACGGTCTGCTAGCAGAGGGAAAAGAGAAAAACGCCTCCACTCCTTTCACGACTGATTAACCTGCTGCCGCCACCAAGTGAGGAAGTAAAACCTCAGAATAGAAACCTTAAGCCCAACTCCTGTTACGACGTGCTGCAGGACGGGGCCATCTTCACTTCGATTAAATATTTTCACCCAGGAGAGGGTTGTGTGCGTGACTTAGCTGGCCAAGCGTCCGATTCTGGACTCTGGATTTCGGCCACAACCTCGCAGTTCGAGGGTCTGAGCCCCACGTCGGGCTCTGTGCTGACAGCACGGAGCCCGCTTGGGATTTTCTCTCCCCCCTCCTCCCCTTGCACGCTCTAATAAAACATTAAACACTTTTTCATCCAGGATAAACTGGCATTTGGGCTACATAGACAAAACAGGACTTCTTTTTAATGTTTATTTTTGAGAGAGAGGGAGGACGGATGAGTGGGGAGGGGCAGAGGATCCAAAGCAGGCTCTTTGCGGACAGTGAAGAGCCCGGTGTGGGGCTCAAACCCATGAACTTCGAGATCATGACCCCAGCCAAAGTCCTAATCTCAACTGACTGAGCCACCCCGGAGCCTCGAGAAGACGTAGCTCTAGGATAAAGGTAATAAGATCCAGGATCGAGGTCTGGTTTTCCAAGAAGTCTCCAATGTGATCACAGCCAGCTTGCTAATTGACTCTTCCCAAATAGAAGTCCGCAGCAAGCCCACATTCCGGGTACACAGGCCCCCCGCCCCGTTCCGAGCCACTCCTGTGCCTGCGGCACCCCCACCCTCCTGCCTTTGCCTCTCCAACTCCACCCTCTACGGTTCTCAAAGTGCAGTCCGTGGGTGCCCGGGGGTCCCGGAGTCTCTTCTGGTAAAGCCTGTAGTAGTATGGAAATACCTTTGACTAAGGGGGGACTTTGTTTTCATTGCTGACCTTTACACCTGCCACAGGAGTCGCTGAGCAGAACTGCAGGTGCCCGAGTACCGATCATCAGCTCTGCCAGCAGTACGGATGCCCTTCACCCCATGCCGTCCCAGGGAGCACAGAGCTCCTTTCACTTAGGAGTAGCTTCTCCCAGCCGCAAATTGCTGATTAAGCCACTCCCCCTGAAGTTTTTTTTTTTTTTTTTTTTTTAACAACTTGTAGCGAAATACGAAGTATGCAGAAGGCACTCCGCCGTGAACCCGAGTACCCCAGTTGTCTGGAGAACAAGCACCGTCACGTGGCTGGGATGCAAGCTAGGTGTCCACACCACTTGGACTTCAAAGAGCAGACCAACTACGGGTTTTTTTTCCTGCCCCAGGTCTGGCATCTGGCAAATCTTCAGAAGGAACTAAGTGAACCTGTCATTGCAAGGAAAATCACCAACAGGGCGAGGGTAACATCCCAGCTCTGAGCGCAAAGTTGAGACGTCAGAATGGAGTCCCTCCCCTGAGGGCACAGCTTCCTGGTTCTTAGACTTTTTTTTTTCCAAGGAGGCCGAGAATATGAAGGGATTTTTTTCCCTACAGGATTATGAAATGGGTCAATATTTGGAAGAATCACGTGAGTGGGTCAACCGGTATTTTCAAGAGACTAATGCAGGACATCTAAAAATTCAAGCAGGGGTTAAGAGCCAAAGTAATTACAACAATGGATTTTAGTTTAACGGTGTGAAAAGGTTGTGGATATGGCTACAGATTCTACACAGCAACTAATCCTTAAGAAACCACCCTTTGTCGGGTTGGGTAGAATAAAGAACGTTATCTGAAATGGCGATCAATATTCCCATCTCAACCACATGGGAGAGGCCAGATTTTCTTCCGACACCTCAAAACACATGGTGATGGACTGCCTACAGGTGTAAGAATCCAGCTGACTTCAACAAGGAGATTTGCAAAGGTACAGATAATGCCCCTGGTCACATTTTTGGGGGAGTTAGTTTTTATTCAAGTTTTGAGAGACGTTCTTAAGATTTTAGGTAATCCTTCCACCCAATGCGGGGCTTGAACTTACAGCCCCAAGATCAAGAGTGGCATGCCCTGAGTCAGGCACCCCAGCTGTTACTTTTAAGCAGATATTTTAAGGTTTTATTTTTTTTAAAGTTTATCTCCAAGAGTGTGTGCATGCACTTGCATGAGCAGGGGAGGGGCAGAGAGAGGGAGAGAATCCGAAGCAGGCTCCGCACCATTGGCACAGAGCTTGACATGGGGGCTCAGATCCACGAACTAGGAGATCATGACCTGAGCCAAAGAGTTGGAGGCTTAGCTGACTGAGCCTGCCAGGTGCCTGTGGTTTTAATTTCTAATGCAGTAACTGTAGATAAAACACAAACTTGGGGTGGAGGGAGGGGAAAGTCTTCGATTTTTAGATGTAAAAGCAGCTCTAAACAGTGCTTTGAGAACCACTGTTCTATCCATTTGGCAAAGGTCCAGCTGAAGCCTTAAATGATCACCTGCACACGTCACCGCCCCTGCCTCTCAGATCTGTCGGGGATGCCATCTGGCCCATGTATCAGTTCTGGGTTTTTTGTAAACAACCTTTTATAAGCTGGCCAAAGACTTTGTCAGCCTCCATTTCCACAGCTAAAAGTAGCCACGTGATGAAGTTTTGGCCCATCAGACATGAACCCAGGTAACATGTAGCTTCCAGGATGTACCTCGAAGGGGCAGGAAGCCTCCTCAGCCCATGCCTAGGTGAGCTACATCCTCGGGGTGTCAAAGGGACAACGGAAGAGCCCGACTCCCCGGAACCATGGGGGTTGTCCACCATACCTAATTTGGATGGTCACAGGATAGAAATACCTTGGTTTTAAAGCCACCATTAGCTCACTCTCACTATTCCATGAATCATGAGGGATACTACCTTCGGGGTCATGCCCTGAGGGAGAGATGCTGTGAACACCCAGACCCCTCTCCTATTTTGCCACTGGTGAAGAGATTCAGACAACTAGAACATCTGCATTGGACACAAATAGCCTAATCATCCAATAGGGAAGCCATCTGTCCACCCCCCCTTCTGGATAGATCACAGACTCTGAACCCCAAGGACAGGGCCTTGCCTACTTCCTGTATCCCCAACACGCTCTGTATTTTTCCAATAGATTATTAGTCTAGTCTCCGACAGCTTTCTCGGTCCACCCTGGCACTGTTCCATGCTTGCAGCACACCCCTTTCCCCCTTTCATGACCTGCCCTTCCCTGGTGAGAAGGACCCTTCATTCTCTTGTTTGCACGGCACGATGCCCACTTCTGGCAGAGATGACTCATCGCCCAGAAAGCAGCCTGCCTATTGGAGCTCCCAAGTTCAGCTGGGCAGGAGGCTGTCCTTCTGGAAAGGACTTCCCAGCCCTCCTTGATGCAGGATGTGGCCATGACCAAGTTCTGCTTCCATCCCAGGAGTCATCAGGGATTCTGCTTGGGGGTGGGGCAGGACATGGCCTGAGGGAGGGATGCCTTAAGCCCCTCCCCTACTTCTGCTTCCCAGTGGTTGACCGAGTCGGGAGTGGGAGAGCAGTTGCCTTGGAGATGAAGCCCTATATTAAGGATGACAGGGCTATTCTACCAGCTGGGGAGTATTCCCTTCTTAAGTCGTACTCGAGAGAAAGTGGATCATGTTTAAGCCACTTCAGTTTCTGTAAGAGCCAAAAGACCAGCAATTTTTTTAAATTCATTTTTATTCTTAGTCCTTTCTACACCTAATTTGGGGTTGAACTCACAACCCCAAGATCAAGAGTCACATGCTCTTCCAACTGAGCCGGCCAGGCGCCCCACAGACCAGTATCTTAACTCCCGTGGACTAGGACCCAAGACGAACGGTGGGCAAAGTTTTTGTAAAGAGCCGGATAGTAAATATCTTAGACATCTGTGCACCACAGTCTTTCTAGTGACTACTCAATGCCACCGTGGGGCCAAAGCAGCCACAGACGACAAATGAGCTGCACAGGTTAGATCTGGCCCACAGTGTACAGACCCCAATTGTAGATCATGGACACTCCTCTGCTCCAGCCCATTTTCTGTGTATTCTCAGCAGCTGGCTGCTCTCAAGAAGGAACCTTTAAGAAGCAACCTCATTATGCTCATCTGACATTTACTAGGGCCACAGGGCCTCCGCGGAGCCTTCCCTCCACTCATTTTGTGCCTTCTAAGCCCTGGCCCCTGCTGCTCCCTCTGCTGGAATGTTCCTGGTCTTGTCTGGTTACGGAGCCATCTTTCATACTTTAAGAATCGTCAGAAAAGCCCTTCGTGAACAGCCTTGATCCAATCTCCTGGAACAGGTTTGCCGGCACTTTTCCCCTAGCTTCTGACCTTTGAGGTCACAGCCCACCCCACCAGACCACTTCACGAGGCATCGACTCTTCCTGGCCTGCTTACCACATTCTACGCCAACACTTAAATTCATATCCTTTTTTTTTTTTTTTTAAACGTTCAAGCTTTGAACAAACAAACGGATACCTGTGTGGATTCTCAGGTGGCGGTCCAGATCTTTCATGCCATGAACAGTTTTGAAGTGGCAACCTAGGAGGGAAAAAAAAAAAAAAAAAACAGCTTTTCTTAAAAAAGAAGCTGGGCAGGTCTGGGTGGCTCAGTCAGTTGAGCATTGGACTTTGGCTCAGGTCATGATCTCAGTCTGTGGGTTCGAGCCTAGAGCCTGTTTCAGATTCTCTACACCTCCCCCGCTCGTGCTCTGTCTCTCAGAAATAAACATTAAAAAGTTTTTGACAAAAAAAAGTTCACTAAAAAATAAATAAATAAATAAAGCTCCAAAAGGAAGCTACCAGAAATCTGAAGTTCTGGGAAGTCACACTGAGCTCAGATGCCATACAGGATACTTAGAACACACAGAACGCTCCTGTGTGCCAGGACCATGTGGGAACACAGCACAGGGGCTCAGCGGGTAAAGTGAGGCAGAGCTCGTCCGCCAGCACCCGGTACAGAGAAGGGGCTCCACGTGGCACGTTTGGGGTTCACCTGGATAGCAACAGTTGAAGGTCCTTTCTCCAAGCATCACGGTTTGGTCCTTCGACTCTGGGGCAAGGGCCATGGCAGGGATTTTCTGAGCATCACCGCCATCCACGGCGGGACAAGTTGGTTTGGGATCATTATCTAATTCTGAAGCTGAAATGGAGACAAAAAAAGAAAAAAAAAAAAGCGTTACTTTCTCAAATGGAACCACCATGGTGCGTCTTAGGCTAGAACAGCCTTGGGGGGAAAAAAAAGACGACACATTAAAAACAAAGCCAAGTACGCTCTGGCCTTACAGAAGTCCTTTCTTGAACTACCAACTTCCAGGAAACACAGGGAACAAGGGAAATGGTAACATGACAGGCAACTGGCAAGATCCAGGAGGCAAAACTTGCAACAGTGCTTCTCAAATGACCCAGGGAAAACTTAGTTTGCAGACGTTTTCTGATCCATCACACGTGGACATTTTTTTTTTTATAAGTTGTAACACAAATTACAAGTGAAATAGGACCAAAAAGGCCAAATGTTATTTGAGAGGAAAGCTGGGTGCCTTGAAAACATCAAGCTATTTTTAAAAGCTTTCTCAATTTCTGAATTTGCTTGGTCTCCATTCAGTAGGTCACAGACCACACTTCCAGCACCACGGAACTCCTACACAAAGACCATGGTTTCAACACCTCGCTTAAAGATGGGGGGC
This sequence comes from Puma concolor, assembly GCF_028749965.1. Lineage (NCBI taxonomy): Eukaryota > Metazoa > Chordata > Mammalia > Carnivora > Felidae > Puma > Puma concolor. Next base: position 131,342,011 of record NC_141669.1, read on the forward strand.
AGAGAGGAACCAGAGTCAAAGGCTTGAGATGATTTCTGCGATCAGGAGTTTCTCTGAATCCTGATTTGTACACACTTGAACAGCCAGTCAAGACCACGAGAAACATCAACACTCAAAGCTCGATAAGAAAAAAAAAAAAAAATCCCTTCAGATTGCAAAGACGAAATCAGTTTTGAGAGCATTCTCGTCATTTAGGGACAGATACTTACAAGGCCTAGGTATCAGATTCATTTTCAAAGTAATCCAGGGCAGGGGAATAGTGGGACAGAGGAAACCAGACTGGCCACGCTGTCGGCTTTGAAGCCCAGCACCAGGTATGTCGAAGTTCACGGTAACCTTTTGCCAGGATGGTAGAATCATGCAAAACGGACATTTTTGTGGGCCAAAATGGTCACACAGTTTCATGTGGTTTGAGCTAATGGGGAGGTTTAAGAATTTGTCACAAGGACCAAGTATTCCTAAAAGGTAAAGTGATTTCTCTCCAAATAGATTTAAACCCAAGGGAAAACAAAAGCTGTCAAGGTCTGCGGTCTTAAAATATACATGCCTTGACTCCTGTAGGAATTAGAGGCCAAGAACTGGGATTCTTTTTGCTCCTGGTATACAAGGAGGATTCCATTCCCCGGGAGAGATTTGTCAAGGCGAACCTCTTACCAGGAGAGGCCGTTGAGCACACTGGGAAGGACATCAACTCCAGTACAGGGCTTGCTCAGCAACTTGCTAACTGAAACTTAACCTTTCTGAGCCTCAGCTTACCCTTGAAGAAGGGATCATTGACCTGTCGGAGTTGTAGGGTTAAGAAATGCACAATGGAAGTTCTCAGTACGTGCGTGACCCAGCTGGTGCCATGTAAACACTATTCAGGAATAAAGGCCTGCAGAGGTCACATCTGAATAGTGTGGTGCTCAGAGCCCCTTAACAGGATGTGAACGAGTGACCTAATCCTGTGGCTCTCAACAGAGGGTCATTTTGCCCCCAGCGGACATCTGGCAATGCTTGGGGACATCTGTCAGATGTGCACACACATAGGGGATAGTGGCATTTAGGGAGTACAGGCCAGGGATGTTGAAACCATCCTACGATGTACAGGAGAGCCCCCACACCTGTATCAGGATCACCTGCATTGTGGGTTTTACTTATTTTTAAAACATTTTGAAAGAGAGCATGAGCCAGGGTTGGGGCAGAGAGATGGGGTGGGGGTGGGGGGGGATCCCAAGCAGGCTCCGTGCTGTCAGCACAGACCCTGATGCAGGGGTCAATTCCACAAACTAGGAGATCATAACCTGAGCCTACATCAAGGATTGGTTGCTTAATGGACCGAGTCACTCAGTCGCCCCAGGAGTTGAAGGTCCTAATGTTTTTATTTATTTTTGAAGCAGAGAAAGAGAGCATGAGCAGGGGAGGAGTAGAGAGAGAGGGAGCCACAGAATTCAAAGCAGGCTCCAGGCGCTAAGCTGTCAGCACAGTGGCCGATGTGGGGCTCGGACTCATGAACCAGGTCATCATGACCTGAGCCAAAGCTGGACGCTTAACCGACTCAGCCACCCAGGCGCCCCAGGGAGTTGTAGGTTTTAAATGTACCTTCCCAGTGCTCACCGCAGATAACTAGGGGTTGGGGTTAAGGGCAGATCCCAGGAACCAAAAAAAAAAAAAAAAATTAAGTTTGAGAGAGGAGGAGAGAAAGATCAAGTGAGGGCGGCGGAGGGGCAGGGAGCGAGAACCCCAAGTAGGCCCCACGCGATCAGCACAGAGCCTGACACCAGGCACGGTCTCCCAAGACAAAGCGTGAGATCAGGACTTGAGCCGAAATCAAGAGCTGGATAATCCACCAACCGCCACCCTGGCATCCCGGAACCCATACTTTTAAAACAGGCCCCAGTGATTACGGCATATACTCTAAGCCCTTTTGCTACTTGAAGGGTGGTCCCAGAGCTTCTAGTTATCAGCGTAACTTGGAAGCTTGTTAGAGAAGCAGAACCTCAGGTCCCAGACCAACAGAATCAATCTGCCCCTTAACAAGATCCCCAGGTGATTCCTGTGCACATTAAAATAGGGGCCCAATGCCAGGGCAACGCTTAAGTGCTCCTGGATTACCTGGAGGGCTTATTAAGGCACAGGCGGCTTGGGCTTCATCTTTAGAGTTCCTGATTCAGTGGATCTGGAGTAGAGCTGGTTTTTCGTTATCTAACAAGTTCCCAGCTGATGCTGATCTGCCAATCACACTTTAAATGTTTATTTTTTTAAATATTTTTGAGACAGAGAGAGACAGAGCATGAATGGGGGAGGGTCAGAGAGAAAGGGAGACACAGAATCTGAAGCAGGCTCTAGGCTCTGAGCTGTCAGCACAGAGCCCGACATGGGGCTCGAACTCACGGACCGTGAGATCATGACCTGAGCCGAAGTCGGACGCTTAACCGACTGAGCCACCCAGGTGCCCCTAAATGTTTACTTTTGAGAAAGGACACACACACCCATGCACGGGAGGGGCAGAGAGATAGACCTAATCAGAAGGTGGCTCCACGCTGTCAGCACAGAGCCAGATGTAGGGCTGGAACTCACAAACGGAGATCATGGCCTGAGCTTAAGTCAAGAGTTGGATGCTTAACAGGCTGAGCCACCCAGGCACCCCTGGCAACCACACTTTTGCAAGCTCTGAGGGGCTGGCTCAGAGGAGATGCTGAAGCCCAGGGGGCTAGAAGTCTTCCAACTGATCAGAACCCACACCTGCCGGATCTGAAACCCATCACTATGTGCCCTGGAAGCAAACCCCAAACCTTGCACTCTAGCAATGCATATTAAAGACAACAGTCAAATTCTGGAGGGTTTTTAATCCCACAGATACCAAGGAAGATTGAAAAGTGAAATCTACATGAGATTGTATGGCGCCGTAGTTTCGGGAACTGACCGCGAAGCCAGCTGCAAAGTTTCAAATTTCGGTTCTATTAGCCGTGTGGCCCCTGAGAAGTTGCTCCGCTTCCCTATTCCTCAATTTCCGTATCTAAAATGGGGATCACAGCTCTGATTTCGTAGGTTTAGGTGAAGGTTAAGTCTTAGTATATATAAAAGGACCTGTTACATAAGTCATTAAATCATCATTATGGTTTTTATTGACGTGTATGCACGTGAGCCACGATTCTCCACGGGAGGGAGACACATCGTGCCACGAAGGTGTGGAAACGGGCTGAAGAGACTGAGGGGTGAAAGTGGTAACAAAACCAAAAAAATGGTAGAAAGGGGCATCCAGGTAAAATGTTGAGTGGCATGGAAGGGCCCCCCAAAGGGACTGCCTTTTGTTTTCAACGCTTATTTTTGGGACAGAGAGAGACAGAGCATGAGCGGGGGAGGGGCAGAGAGAGAGGGAGACACAGAATCGGAAACAGGCTCCAGGCTCCGAGCCGTCAGCCCAGAGCCGTCAGCCCAGAGCCCGACGCGGGGCTCGAACTCCCGGACCTCGAGATCGTGACCCAGCTGAAGTCGGACGCTTAACCGACTGCGCCACCCAGGCGCCCCCTTCCTTCTCTTTTAAACATCCAGGAAGCCAGTGAAAGCTCGAAGCCCACGTTCTCCTGAGCACCGTGCAGCTGGGACAGAGTCCCTTCTCATCTCAAAGTGGGGGTGGGCCACGTTTGACAGGACCCTGTTTAGCACAGTGGGCCCTTTAGCCCTAGGAAAAACTGCCGTTCCTTTTAGAAGGTTACTCTTGGGATTTTTTCTGTTTTTTTTTTTTTTTTTTAAACTGGTCACCACTGAAGTCTACCAGGTGACCTGCTGTATTTTAGTTCTTCCAAAGCCTATCTGAGTTGCAAACCCATTTGCCAGTTAACCTTAAAGCAAAGTAAGACCTCCACGAACCTCAAAAAGGAGGTGGGCCTTTTGTTCAGCTCGACAGACCTAAGATGCAGGGGAAAAACCGCATCAGTCGGAAGGTTTTTTGTCTCTGCAGCGGTAGCTAGTGTTTAGTTCTGATTATGCCCTGCTCCCACAGGGGCACCCCAAGTACTGCACGGTACAGACCACCACAAGCCTTCTAAACAGAGGGGGTCTCTAGGAGGGGTCTTCACTACACTATACTCGAGAAAAGAGGCCCATGGCACTGACCAACAGCCAGGGGTCCTTTGGGTTATGCTCTTTTATAATGGCTTCCCCCAAAAGATTCAACACCCCCCAGTTCTTTAGAAGATCAGCAGGGGGCCTGCTCCCCCCCCCCCCCCCCACCAGTGGCAACCTGGGTCCATCACGGTCCTTGGGCACAAAGGTAGTTAGGGAGTTTTGGTTAATGGGAATACCATCCAGCCAAACTTCAGTTTTAGATACTATCATTTGAGGAGTAGTTTCCTTAAGTTTCTCCCCTCCTCCACCTCCTTGGATACGTGGTTCTCAAAGCCCACACCAGAACGATCTGCACTGCTGGACGTCTGACCCGAGGTCCCTTGCTCCCTTCCTGGGCCGAGAAAATGGAGAGAGAGGGAGAGAAGAAAGTTCATTTGGGACTAAGGAGAGATTCTCAACGAACTGCGGGAGAAGGGCAGGGAGAGGCGATCGAGTGAGAATTTACATTACCTTAATCCGAGTCCGAGATTATCAGAACGGAAGCGCCTTAGAAATGCAGATTCCCCAGCCCCGCCTCACCCCAGAGATTCCAATGGGGGCGGTGCCCAAGGGTGGACGCAGGAATTTAGCTAGTTAGCCAAACTCTCCACAAGCCAAGGCTCCACGGACCACAACGCCCTGAGGGCTTAGGGTAGTCGGGGGGCCTCGTAGCTTCGCTCCGAGCCCCTCCAGCCACTCTGCAGCTGGCTCGGCCCGCTAAATCCTACCGTGGCGCTGCTCTGCTCAACACACCCCCTCCCTCCAGAGCCTCGCTTAGAGTAAAAGGTGAAGTCCTTACTGGACCCGCCCCCCTCCCCCACCCCAGGCTGCAACCTCGATGACTCCCCCCGCGGCCCCCACTGGCCGTTCCTCCTACCTGGTTCCTCTTCCCCCAGCCACCTCCAAGCCTCTCCCCCACACCCTCTGACGATGCCCACCTCGGGGAGGCCCTCCCCGGACCATGTGAAATACCTCCTCCCCTGCTTCAGGTTTGCAGCCGGCGCTCACCCCTAACGCACCTTACGCCTCACCGCTCTATCTCGAGTCCCATCTTTCCCGACCCCACTCGGCCCTAAACTCGAGCAAGAGCGGGATTTTTGCTCGTTCGTTGCTGTGTCCCGTCCCCCCACCCCGGCCCCTAGCTCCGGGGTGCTGCGGAAACTCAGACGTCTTTCGGAAATCCCCCTGGGCTCGGGACGCCGCACTCACAAGGCTCACTTTCCAGGCGCCCCGCCCCGGACCAGCGCCAAGGAAGCAGGTCCAGGACCCGGGCGCCGGCGCACCCCGAAGACGGCCTCGGACAGGGTCTCGGGGCGCCCGCCCAGCGCCTTGGGGAGAAGATTCGCGATTCGCTAGCGCTCGGCGTAGTTCGCCCCGGGAGAGAGAATTCACAAGGAGGTGTAATTTACAAAGGCGCGCGGCGGGGGCGCCGAGGGCTGAGCCGCCGCGCTCGACTCGGGGGCCTCAGCCGCCCTGCCCCGCCCGAGGCCTCGCACCCACGCGGGTCCCGGGACCGTCCGAACAACCGCCCGCAACCCCCGGGCGGGGCGCCCGCAGCGCTACTCACCCAACAGCCCCACCCCCTCGGGGGCAGCGTCGGCGACCCCCGGGCGCGCGGGCTGCGGCTCCTCCGAGTTCAGGTGCTGGGGCTTGGCCTGTTTGCGCCGCGACATGGCGAGCGGATCGCGGCCCCCGGCGCCGCGCACGCCAGTGGCCCGCCTCTCCCACGACCGCTTCCCGGAGTTCGGAAATTTCCCCCCAACCCCGCGACCGGAGCGCGCATGTCCCGGCAATTTTGCGCCTGGGCCGAGCAGGGCGATTTATCAAGAACCCTGACGGCTGATTGGCCCGGCGCCAAGGCCTCGGGGGGTCCCGGGGAAGAGCGGACCGCGCCGCTGCAGCCCACACCACCCGAGAGCTCGTTAGAAATGCAGACTCTCGGGCTCCACCCCAGACCGCCGAATCAGAATCTGCATTTTAACAAGCTCCCCAGGTGATTCGCATGCACATTAAAGTTGCAGAGACCGTGTCTGCATTTTAACGAGATCCCCAGGTGATTCGCTTGCCCATTAAAATTTCAGAAGCACAGCTCGCCTCCAACTTTCCTGCGCGCACGAATCACTGGGGATCTCGTTAAAATGCAGATTCTGACTCAGTGGGTCTGGGGTGGGGCCTGAGCTTCGGTATTTCTAACGAGCTCCCAGGTGGTAACCACTGCCGCTGCGGCTGCACAGGCCGTGCTCTTAGATTCTGACTTAATTGGTCTGGGCTGAAGCCTAGGCATTAGTGTACATATATATATTTTTTTCTTAAGCTCCCCAGGTTATTCTGACGTGCAGCCAAGGCTGAGAAGCTCGACCTCCAGCATATTCGCATTTGAAATTTAAATGAGGCCAGAGAGTCTCCAACGGCAGATGAACCACTTTATGGAGGAGCTCATTAAAAATGCAGATTTCGGAAAGTTTTGGCTTCAGGCGGCGGAGCCCGGTAATCTGTATTTCTATACGGCGCCCTCAAACCCCGACCCTCGTCCGGTGACTCTGGCGCCCCAGGTCTAGGACCACACGCGAGAAGCCTGGGGCCAGCAGGGGAGTGGGCCTGCCTAGCAGGTGACCGAGGCGTGGTCTGGGGAGGGGAAGTGTTGAGCTAATTGGCGTTCAAGCTCAGACTGGCTGGGACCTTGATGAGACCCGAGGGGGATCCGTCCTTGCATCAGGTTAACACGGGGAGCAAGAGAGCCACCTACACCGCTCAGGTGTTTACTTTCTACAAACTGGGGAGTTGCTCAAGGCGGGGCTGTACCCTAAGCTTGCCCAAACCTGCGAATCACGAGAGGGCCCTCGTTAGAAAGGACCCGGGCTCGGCTCTGAATCCGTGGGGACGGGGGCCTAAGAATCTGCGTTTCTAACAGCGAGGATGGTGAAAGCCCGCTAGGGCGGGCCCCGTGGGGTTCGGCAGCCGCCTGTAACGCGTGTCCTTGGGGTTACCGTTGGCAAATCGTGGGGTACGGCCTGCGGGATGAGCATTTTTACTTTTCTCAAAAACTGAGCTGTTCTCCAACTTCCCGCTGATTTTCAAGTTCTGAATTGACTTTAGGGATGGTTGTGTAATGCCAGCTGAGGTCACTCAAGGTTAAATTACTTATTTATGACTTAAAAAAAAGAAAAGCAATCCGTACCCCCAACGTGGGGCTTGAACTCACCCCCCAGAGATCAACACTCTCGTGCTCTACGGACTGAGCCAGCCAGGTGCCCCGGGATTAAGTTATAGAGCCAATTTTTTTTAAACCTTTAAACTTTTCTTTCTTTCTTTAATGTTTACGTTTATTTTTGAGACAGAGAGAGACAGCATGAGCAGGGGAGGGACAGAGAGAGAGAGAGAGAGACACAGTAACCGAAGCAGGCTCCAGCCTCCGAGCTGCCAGCACAGAGCCTGAGGCAGGGGCTTGAACCCACAAACCGCGAGATCATGACCTGAGTCCCAGTCGGATGCCCAACCCACTGAGCCACCCTGGTGCCCCGACCTTTAAACTTTTCTTTGGGATGTGGGTGTAGTTACACATACACATAAAGCCATTTGAAAACCTATCATGTGCTTACTTTTATTGTGTCTGGTGGAATGTCTCAAGAGGCTACTGGATAAACTGGGGACGGTGGTGTTGCCTCTGGAGAAGTGCCCCCAGCCAGAAGGATGGGAGATCGCCGGTACCCCGTTTATAGTGCCTGGGGTGTGTATGTGTTTGTATTTGATATTTATATGGCGTTTCATCAGCTCAGGTGCCCAGGATTGGATTAATCCTTGGTACGTGACACGTGGTCATTACTGCTCATTGATGGCTTGAATGGTGGCTTGTTTGGTCCCTGGCTTATTAGGGTATAAGAGATACCAGGGAGCCCAAAGCTGGGAGCGTCAGTGTTAGGTAGAGTCTCTCCTATGGCCCCCTCCTCCAATTTCACGGCTGTCAACCTAAACCCCATACACTTCATTCCTTTGCTTTATCTTTTCAGTAAGTTCTTTTGCACGTGCATGTAATCTTAAAAGACACAATTTTAATTAAAAAAAATTTTTTTAACGTTTATTTATTATTGAGAGACAGACACAGAGTGTAGGCAGGGGAGGGGTAGAGAGAGGGGGAGTCACAGAATCTGAAGCAGGCTCCAGGCTCGGAGCTGTCAGCACAGAGCCCGACGCGGGGCTCGAACCCACGAACTGCGAGATCATGACCTGAGCCGAGGTCGGTCGCTCAACCGACTGAGCCACCCAGGTGCCCCACAATTTTAGTTTTTTTCAAGAACTAAAAAAGCGTGTGTAATTTTCTAGGAATCCCCCATATTATATTGCTAAAAGCATCCACATTGCTGTGAAAATAGCACAGTTTATTCATCTGCCCTCCTGGTGGTGGGCACTTGGGTTGTTTCCCAGTCTTTCTGAAGCGTGTGGGTATCATCTGTGACCCTTCTAAAAAAGTGTCAGAGTTTGGGGCACCTGGGTGGCTCAGTCGGTTAAGCGTCTGACTTCGGCTCAGGTCATGATCTCACAGTTCGTGAGTTCGAGCCCTGCGTCGGGCTCTGTGCTGACAGCTCGGAGCCTGGAGCCTGCTTCGGATTCTGTGTCTTCCTCTCTCTCTGCCCTTCACCTATTCACACGCTGTCTCTGTGTCTCTCAAAAATGAACAAACGTTAAAAAAAATTTTTTTTAAAGGGGCGCCTGGGTGGCTCAGTCGGTTAAGCATCGGGCTTCGGCTCAGGTCATGATCTCACAGTTCGTGAGTTCGAGCCCCGCGTCGGGCTGTGTGCTGACAGCTCAGAGCCTGGAGCCTGCTTCAGATTGTGTCTCCCTCTCTCTCTGCCCCCTCCCTGCTCATGCTCTGTCTCAAAAATAAATAAACATTAAAAAAAGTGTCAGAGTTTAAGTGAATGTACACATTTTCGGATTGCAGGTGACCCTTTAAGAGATTATGCTAAAGTCCTGGCACCAGATTACATTTTTGCCAGCAAAGGGAGAGAGAGATACTGCGGAGCCACATCCTTTCCTATACTCGGTATTATCAGACATGTGAATATACAATGATATTTCACTGTGGTCTTGATTTGCATTTTCCCTGCATGCATTGTTTCCAACACACACAAAAAAAAACAAAGGCAAAATTATTGTTTTTCACAAAAGTAATGACAGCAACTGATAAAATTTGTTTCATTTTTTTGAAGGCACCGTTTTATGATTTTTTAAACACATCTATTCAAAGTTACTGTGTAAATTAAGTTTATTACCATGTATGGTTTTAATGGCTTGACTTGAAGGGTCTAAATGAAGAATTGAAAGAAAAATGGAGACACGCCTGGCTGGCTTCGTTCATAGACCACTCAAATCTTGATCTCCGGGGGGTGAGTTCAAGCCCCACGCTGGGTATAGAGCCTACTAAAAAAAAAAAAAAAAAAAAAAAAAAAAACCCAAAACAAAAAAAAACACACAAAAAACCCCCCAAAACTGAGGTGCCTGGGTGGCTCAGTCAGTTAAGCGTCTTGGCTCAGGTCATGATCTCACGGTTTGTGGGTTCGAGCCTGGTGTTGGGCTTTGTGCTGACAGCTCAGAGCCTGGAGCCTGCTTCAGATTCTGTGTCTCTCTCCCTCTCTGCCCCTCCCTGGCTAGTGCTCTCTGTCTCTCTGACTCTATCAAAAATAAATAAACATTAAAAAAAAAATTGAGGGGTTCCTGGGTGGCTCAGTTGGTTAAGCGTGTTCACTCAGGTCATGAGACTTTGGCTCAGGTTATGATGACACGGTTTCTGGGTTCGAGCTCCGCATCAGACTCTTTGCTGACAGTTCAGAGCCTGGAGCCTGCTTGGGATTCTATGTCTCCTTCTCTCTCTGCCCTTCCTCCACTCACACTGTCCTCTACTCTCTCTCTCAAAAATAAATAAATGTAAAAAAAAAAACACAAAAAACAACAAAAAATATAACTCCTAGATTAGAGATCTGCGTAAAAGCAGGGTATCACTCAATGGCTATGATAAATCACACTTCTCCAATTCCATTCACCAGTCATACAAATTGACTATTTTCTTGACATCCAGCTCATAAATTTTCATCTTCCCTGATAATCAAACCCGAGGCTTTTGCAAATTAAACTAAAGAGGGCACATCACTACGTCTCTAACAGATGGATTTCAAACCACTGTGCTCGGACAATGTTTAAACAGATGAGAAAATTCTATCGCTAAGTTTAAACACGCAGAATGAGGTTTTTTTCCGGGCGACACCTTTTCATTGTCCTTCGGCAACAAAGTCACAGAACAAAGAAACTACGGTCGAAGCTGCGTTTCAAAATACTTCCTCCACAGGGTGTTTCCCTTCCAGAGAAAGTCAAATTTTCAACCCTTGCCCCTTTTTAAAGGGAAAATGGAACATATCTGCAATTTTGATCACTTAAGTCTTTTGCCAAGAGCTAAGCGGTGCCCTCTGAGTTCTACAAAAGATTCTCCTTATCCCTCTACATCTCCTTACAGAGCATCATAAAGATTGAGAGGCAGTAAAATGTAATAACACCTGGCCTAGAGCCAGCCTGAGTTGAAGTCCTGGCTCTGTTACCGTGTGACCTTGGGGAAGCTGTTCTGTGCTCCCGTTTTCTCATCAGTAAAATGGCAATGCTCATATGACTAGGGCAGTCGTGAGGACGAATGGGTTTCCGTATGCAAAGTACAGAGAACAACGTCTGGTGCCGAGGGGATACGAGTTAACAATCACTATAACGGAGTACAAGTATTAGTTTACCAGTACTAGTTAACATGTATAATAAGAGCTCACACTCACCCAGCATTGGTGGTTCCAATTAACGAGGCGCAGACACTGTTTTCCATGGAAATAAATGGGAAGCAAACGAGACTGTGTTGACTTTATGGAACCCTCAGGAGCTGCAGACTTTCCCTGCTTTCATCACACCCTCAGTATAGGTATATTAAACGAGGAATTCAACGCTACTCCTCGAATCTGGCGCAAGTAATTGCTTTCTTTTTTAAGAGAAAAAGTCATTGCTCACCTCAGTGCTGTCCTGTCCCTTACCTTTTCTCCACTATGGATACAGGAATGAAAGAACGGGTAAATGTTTTCCCGGTACACATGGTTCCCAAACAGGAAGTAAAGGCGGACAGGAGCAAGTCTGACTTCTTCATCTGCCAAGAATTTATTTGTTCAACTGATCATTTTTTGACTTCTCGCTGTTGCGTGGCTCCGTTCCAGGTGTTGGGTACAGAGCCACACGCAAGACAAACAAGATCCCGCGGGGCAGCTAGAGGACGAATGAATGAATGAGGGCAAAAGGTCACTTCGGATAACAATGGGGACCACAATCAAGATGACATGGGGTGGTGTGACCCAGAGTGGGTGATGCAGGGGAGGGTAGCTGAGTCTGGCTAGAAGAGACCTACGAGCTAACACCTGATCTAATAGGCAGCCATGGGAAGAAGCAGAGAGCATTTCTGGGAGAAGAATCCATAGCAAAGGTAAGAAAATCAGCTTTGGGATGTTTGAAGCAAAGTAAGAAGCATCCGTGGCTAGCTGGTCGCCAGAAAGAAAAATATATGGCTTGTAAGAAGTTGGAAAAACAAAGTCCCAGCTCACTTATGAGCAAAGAAATGCAAGTTAAAAAAAATTGAAATACTGTTTTATACCCTCTCTTAACAGAAAAGATTAAACCCACACACGTTATTAGCAAAGGTGAGCATGTGCTTTTTCTCCCCCACACTGCACTTCTCAGACTTACTGTTCAGGAGAATCACCTGGGGACCTTGTTAAATGCAGATTCTGACTCCAGCGTGTCTCAAAATGTAACATGAACACAGATCACCTGGGGACCTTGTTAAGGAGTGGATTGTGATTTCTCAGACCTTAATGTGCGGAAGAATGACCTGGTGATCTTGTTAAAAGCAGATTCTGGGCAACAAACCTCTAAGAGTTATACAGCCTCACTGCCTCGCTAATTATAAGGGAATGAATATTAAATAACCATCAATTCCACACACAGCCCCCCGCCCCCTCCGCATCAGATCAGTGAAAATTAAGAATGCTGGTAACATCTACCCTTAGCAAGAGTGCGGGGAATTTGGTCTTCTAACACGTTGCTGGTGGGAGCGTGAATGTTCATAGGTGCTGTAGAGGGCAATTTAGCAGTACTTTAAAAAAAAAAATTTTTTTTAAACGTTTATTTATTTTTGAGACAGAGAGAGACAGAGCATGAACGGGGGAGGGGCAGAGAGAGAGGGAGACACAGAATCCGAAGCAGGCTCCGAGCCATCAGCCCAGAGCCCGACGCGGGGCCCGAACTCACGGACCGCGAGATCATGACCTGAGCCGAAGTCGGACGCTTAACCGACTGAGCCACCCAGGCGCCCCTAGCGGTACTTTGTTAAACGTGCCCTGCCAGTGATCTGTCAATTCTGCTTCCATCCGTTCTCCAGAGAAACGTCTGCACATGTGCGCAAGGGAGCGTGTCCAAGGATGTTTGTGGCAACACTAATATCGTAGCACAAGAAAACAAAACAACCCCCCCCAAAACCAAAAACCCACAAACCATTGAGAAACAACCTAATAATGCCCAGCAACAGGGGACTGGTTAGGTTAAACTAAGGTTTAACCATACTACGGAATACCAGGCAACAAATGGAAGTAATCATCTCCCCCCTCTCTGCCCCTCCCCTGCTCTCTCTCTTTAAAAAAAAAAAAAAAAAAAATTAATGTTTATTTATTTTTGAGAGAGAGAGACAGAACATGAGCGGGGGAGGGGCAGGGAGAGAAGGAGACACAGGATCCGAAGCAGGCTCCGAGCTGTCAGCATAGAGTCCAACGTGGGGCTTGAACTCACAGACCACGAGATCATGAATTGAGCTGAAGTTGGATGCCCAACCGACTGAGCCACCCAGGGGCCCCTCTCTCTCTCTTAAAATAAATAAATAAACTTAAAAAAATAGGGACTGTATTCCCATCCTGCTTGATAGTTAAAAAGTAATAATTAAAATACTTAACTAACTGATGTTTCTTTTTTCTTTTTTTTTAAATTTCTTTTAACATTTATTTTTGAGAGACAGAACGAGACTCAGCAGGAGTGGGATAGGGGCAGAGAGGCGGGGGAGGGGGCGGAGACACAGAATCCGAAGCAGGTTCCAGGCTCTGAGCTGTCAGCACAGAGCCGGACGTGGGGCTCGAACTCACAGACCGCGAGATCATGACCTGAGCCAAAGTTGGGCGCTTAATCAACTGAGCCACCCAGGCGCCCCTGATGTTTCTTTTTTTAAAAAATGTTTATTTTGAGAGAGAGAGAGAGTGAGAGCACGAATTAGTGAGGGGCAGAGAGAGAGGGACAGTGAGGATCCCAAGCAGGCTCTGTGCTGTCAGCACAGAGACTGATACAGGACTTGATCTTGTGAGATCATGACCTGAGCTGAAATCAAGAGCTTAACCAGCCGCTTAACCAACTGAGCCACCCAGGCGCTTGGCCCCAAGCGATGGTTGTCATACAATGCGATACATTTTATATGACCATAATAGACAATAACGTATTTCTCTGTGTGCTGATACAGAATATTCTCAAGATATGTTAAGTGAAATATTCAAAGGACAGAAAAGTAGATAAGTTATGCTATTGTGTGTATGTATGTATGTATATATGTAAAAACATACATATATAACAGCATCTCTCTATTAAATTTCACACACACACACACACACACACACACACACACACACACACACACACGAATGCAGAGACCGGGGAACTGGGAACACGCATCATCCATGGGGACAGGACATCAGTTGTCTGAATGACATCTTGATATATACTTTTTGGCAATCTCGTAAGTTAAAACATTTTAAATCATAAAATTTGGCACACCTACAAGAGTGCATAAGATGCAAATGTGCAGCTTATGGAATGAAACAAACATCCTTGTAACCACTGACAACTTAAGGTCTTAGTACCAAAGATAGTGCTTTTTAAAAATTTTTTTTAATGTTTACTTATTTATTTTTGAGAGACAGAGAGAGAGTGAGCAAGCAGGGGAAGGACAGAGAGAGAGGGAGACAGAATCCCAAGCAGGCTCTGTACCATCAGCACAGAGCCTGATGCGGGGCTTGAACCCACGAACCTGAGATCATGACCTGAGCTGAAACCAGGAGTCGGAGCTTAACTGACTGAGCCGCCCGGGCGCCCCTCAAAGAAATGCTTCACATGCTCCTGTCTGTTAGCGTCTCCTGCCTTCTGCTACCTTCTTTCACTAGTTCTAATTTTGGGTAATTATGATTTAAAAATAGTTTTGTCACTGTACATCAACCATACTTCGATGAAAAACAGCAACAGTTTTGTCACCTAAATAATGATGCTTAGTTTTGCCGCCTTTTGAGCTGCATGAGTAATATTCCTTCAAGTGCTTCTTGAAGTGTGTGAGATGCGCCGTGGTGAGGCAGGCAGCTGGAGTCCACACTTGAATATACCACATTTTACACCTTCGCCGCCAATGGGCGGTTTCCAATTTGGTAATTATGAGCAATGTAGCTATCGACACTCTTGCACAGATCTCCTGATTCTTGGGTGTAAATTGCTCTACGCCCAGAATCTGCATTTAACAAGATCCCCAGGCGATTCTTCTGTACCTTATGGTTTGAGGAGCACTGAGGTCAGAATCTGCTTCTTAACAAGGTCTCCCCGTGATCTGTATCCGTGTTAAAGTTAGGGACGCACTGGAATCAGAATCTGCATTTTATTTTTATTTATTAAAAAAAAAATTTAACGTTTATTTATTATTGAGAGACAGAGAGACACAGAGTGTGAGCAGGGGAGGGGCAGAGAGAGGGGGAGACACAGAATCCGAAGCAGGCTCCGGGCTCTGAGCCGTCAGCACAGAGCCTGACAAGGGGCTCGAACTCACGAACTGTGAAATCATGACCTGAACCGAAGTTGGTCGCCTAACCGACTGAGCCACCCAGGCGCCCCTCAGAATCCGCATTTTAACAACGTCCCCGGTACGGCTGAGATGTGCAGCGGTGGGGGGGGGGGAGCTGGATCACAGCATATGCTCACCTGCAACTTTCCTAGGAAGTACCGAACTGTTTTCCAGTGTGACTGTGTCAATTTACATTCCCGGCAGATTATGTAACTTTTAAGATGAAAATGATTGGGGGGACAAAAGGGAACTAGTTAAAAAAAAGTCACCAGGGCACAGTCTTATTCGAAAATGTTCATAACGGGGCGCCCGGGGGGCTCCGTCGGTGAAGCGTCCGACTCTTGATATCGGCTCAGGTCATGATCTCGTGGTTCGTGAGATTGACCCCATGTTGGACTCTGCACTGACAACGTGAAGCCTGCTTGGGATCCTCTCTGCCCCTCCCACGCTTGGTCTCTCTGTCTCTCAAAATAACCATTTAAAAAAAATGTTCAGAACCAGTACTCGCATCCTCACATCTCTCCTTTCTGCTCCCACACCCCAGCCCCTCCCCTTCATGGATTAGAATCTGTAATGAAATGACGTACTGGAGGAGGAGGCCGTGTAGGTGCCACAGTGTATCAGGGCCTTTATTTATAGAGAACACGGCCTCCAGGTCACCTGCTGATTCCTACAGGTTTGGTGGTTCCTGAACTATAAAGGAATGTTGTCTAAGAGTAAGACTTCTAAGCTTCTAGGGGCGCCTGGGCGGCTCCGTCGGTTGAGCGTCCGACTTTGGCTCGGGTCATGATCTCGCGGTCCATGAGTTCGAGCCCCGCGTCGGGCTCTGTGCTGACAGCTCGGAGCCTGGAGCCTGCTTCGGATTCTGTGTCTTCCTCTCTCTGCCCCTTCCCCGTTCATGCTCTGTCTCTCTCTGTCTCTCAAAAATGAATAAACATTTTAAAAAAATTAAAAAGAAAAGACTTCTAAGCTTCTAGATCTCGGGCAGGGTGTGGCAACATGGGTTGTCCGTTGTCTTAGCCAGTCCTGAGAAAAGTGAGTTTCCGATCCCTTTCCAGCAACATCGAAATCACCCAGACCGATTGTCACCTGCAGATTCTTTTTGTGTTTCTTTGTCTTAGGCCACAGTCTCCCTGACTCTGACGTTGTCCATTAGGGCTTGCCCCAGAGCCATTCACTTGTTGGCCAAACATTTATGGGGTTCTCTCCGGTTTTGAGGCACTGTGCTAACCTCTAGGAATGCACCAGCAGGCCTTTGAGAAAGTCACAGATTAATGACGATGGTAAATAAGGAAACAGGCGTTACAAGACAGTGTGATAAAGGTTCACACAGTGGTCAGGGAACGCTTCCTGCCACAGGCTGATTCGTAACAGGGTGAGTCGGTCTTGGGCAGGTACAGAAGTGAGGTGAAGAGGGTCACAGGCACAGGGACAGCCTGTGCAAATACCAGGAGGTAAGAGATAGCCGTTTTGAGAAGCCTCAGTCTGGCCGGAGGTGGGTGGGACGCTGGCGATAAGGCAAAGGAGGCTGGTGGGAGGTCGACTCCATGGCTTTGTATGGCAGACAGGATACATTCAACCGTTTCCTGTTCCCTCTTTCCCTTCTCTTCCTGTTCAGCTTCGGACACATCCAGAGGCCAATTCCAGGCTTGGTTTGACAAGGTGAAGTTACTTCACCTCTCCTCGCCTGAGAAGCAGCCATGCCGACAGTGGTAATGACTCTGACCACGAAGACCGTGAACGCTCACTGATGCTAAGGCCTAGCCTCACCAGCGCTTCGCAGATGTGTGCTTTGTACAAGCCTCTTAACCTCTCGAGCCTCAGTCTCATCTGTAAAATGGGGATAATAATTCAACCTACCTCAAAGGGGTTTCCTGAGTATTCAAAGGGAATGTATGGAAAGGGATCGACAAGCAGTACGTCATGAAGAATGTTACTTGTCATTGTTATCGGCAGTCACCCGCCTACTCCCCTTACACGATACTAACTTTGAAAACTATTGCACAAGATAACCTCACACCTGTCAGAACGGCTAATGGTAACAACACAGGAAACACCAGATGTTGGCGAGGGTGCGGAGAAAGGGGAACCCTCTTGTACCGCTGGTGGGAAAGCAAACTGGTGCGGCCGGCCGCTCTGGAAAACGGTATGGAGCTTCCTCAGAAAGTTACAAATAGATGTGCCCTATGACCCAGCAATTACACTGCTAGGTAGCAATTTAGCCAAAAGATACAAAAATACAGATCCGAAGGGCAATGTGCACTCCGATGTTTACAGCAGCATTACCAACATAGCCAAACTATGGAGAGAGCCCAAAAATCCATCAACTGACAAATGGATAAAGAAGATGTGGTATATATACATATACAATGGAATATTACTCAGCCATCAAAAAGGATGGAATCTTGCTGTTTGCAACGATGTGGATGGAGCTAGTGGGTATTATGATAAGTGAAATAAGTCAGCCAGAGAAAGACAAATACAATGTGATCTCGCTCATATGTGAAATTGAAGAAACAAAACAGATGAACACATGGGAAGGGAAGACAAAGAAGGGGGAAGCAAACCATAAGAGACTCTTACCTATAGAAGACAACCTGAGGGTTGATACAGGGAAGGGGGGTGAGGATAGGCTAGACGGGTGATGGGTACTAAGGAGGGCACTTGCTGGGCTGAGAACTGGGTGTTATATGTACGTGATTCTACTTCTACTAAATTCTACTCCTAAAACCAATATTATACTATATATTAACTAGCTAGAACTTAAAAATTTGAAAAAGAAAAAAACTATTATAAAATATAATAACAATTATTATAAATGCTGATTTTACTTAATACCTACATTGTGCTGGGAGTGCTGGGGATACATTGGTGAAAAAGACAGAAGGGGCTGTGTCTGGAACACTTAGTGTTCAGCTGTACTATAATGCAGGCCGTGATGTGATCCTGTGTTTAGTTACACTAGTGCTTTGAGTTTTTTTTTTTTTTTTTTTTAAATTTTTTTTTCCAACGTTTATTTATTTTTGGGACAGAGAGAGACAGAGCATGAACGGGGGAGGGGCAGAGAGAGAGGGAGACACAGAATCGGAAACAGGCTCCAGGCTCCGAGCCATCAGCCCAGAGCCCGACGCGGGGCTCGAACTCACGGACCGCGAGATCGTGACCTGGCTGAAGTCGGACGCTTAACCGACTGCGCCACCCAGGCACCCCTTGAGTTTTTTTTTTTAACAGAGACCAAATAAAAGTGACGAATGAAATAGAAGGTTTACTTCTGGCGGATGATGCTGTGGGAGATCAGCCGGGGACCCGTGTCCTAGCGTATTGCTGTACGAGCCCCTGGAGTGTTTCTCTCAAGGTGAAGATCCACACCTGTGATCCATTCCACGGGAAGGAGCAAAAAGGGAGAGGAAGGCAAGCAGCTGTCTTTTACAGAGTAACCCAGAGAGTGTGTCACTTCCTGGTTGTCTCCCATTGGCCAGCATTTAGTCACATGGTCACAGGTAGCTGCAAGGGAGTCTGGGAATGTGGATTCTTTTTTTTTTTTTAATTTTTTAAATGTTTATTTATTTATTTTTAAATTTTTCAAATATTTTATTTTATTTTTGAGACACAGAGAGGCAGAGCATGGATGGGGGAAGGTCAGAGAGAGAGGGAGACACAGAATCTGAAGCCAGCTCCAGGCTCCAAGCTGTCAGCACAGAGCCCGACGCGGGGCTCGAACCCATGAACCATGAGATCATGACCTGAGCCGAAGTCGGACGCTTAACCGACTGAACCCCCCACGTGTCCCTGCACCTGCATTTCTTTTTCTGGGGTTTTCTCTGCGAGCATTCACTTTGCCCCCCAGTGCAGCAGCCTGAAAGGCTTGGGCTGTCAATCTCTTCCTACTACCTCAGGAGCAGCTCTCAATCAGCAAATGCGGGGAGTTGGTGGATGAATACCTCAGCAACCTTGCCCCACAAACGGATAACTCTGGATGCATCGGTTCCTTCCTGCCTCCCAGGGGTTCCAGCAGGAGTAAGTGCCAGATGCCCACAGCAGCAGCTCTGCCGATCACACACTCTGTATCAGCTCTTTCTCTCCTCTGTCTCACTCCTGCACCCACCTGACTCTGGGTGTTTCCTGGGATCACCTCCCAAATAAGCTCCTTGCTCTATAATCCTTGTCTCAGGGTCTGCTACTGGGGAAACTGCAATAAGGCAAAGAAAAGAAGAAGGAAAAGGAGGAGAAGGAGGAGGAGGAAGAAGAGGAAGGGAAGAAAAAGAAGAAAGAGAAAAGGAAAGAAAGAGAGAGAAAGGAAGAGAGAGAAAGAAAGAGAAAAGAAAGAAAGAAAAAGGAAGGAAGAAAGAAAGAGAAAAGAAAGAAAGAAAAAGGAAGAAAGAAAGAAAGAGAAAGAAAAAAAGAAAGAAAGACAGAAAAAGGAAGGAAGAAAGAAAGAGAGAGAAAGAAAAGAAAGAAAGAAAGAAAGAAAAAGGAAGGGAAGAAAGAAAGAAAGAGAGAGAGAGAGAAAGAAAGAAAAGCAGTTACCCATAAGGAGCAGGAAGGGAACACAGGATGAGAAAGAGACATCTCAATGTATTACCATCTTATGTTGTTTTGTTTTGCTATTAGGACACTGTGAATGTATGAATTATTCACGACAGACCTCACAAAAACATTAGTGACTCTAGTCTTACAAAGAACACATTGAGGCACCTGGGTGGCTCAGTCGGTTGAGCGTCCGACTTCGGCTCAGGTCGTGATCTCGCGGTTTGTGAGTTTAAGCCTCGCGTCGGGTTCTGTGCTGACAGTTTGGAGCCTGGAGCCTGCTGCGGATTCTGTGTCTCCCTCTCTCTCTGCCCCCCTGCTCTCTCTCTCTCTCTCAAATATAAATAAACATAAAAAAAAAACAAAAAAAAAAGAACGCATCGGCTGATGGGGGAAAATGAACAGTTTATGCCGGAGTACTATTCATGCTATGCTCTTTTCTGTTCGATGCCAAACCACTTGCCATCTTGCAAAGGTGTAAGTCCCCCCAACTCCTCTCCCTCTTGTGTTAGGGGCATGAGTCCTAGGTTACATATGGAAGGGGGAAGTTGAACGAGGGGAAGGCATGGCGAATCGTGCCATCGCCTGTCCGGCAGTGTGCAGCGTGGAATGGCGGTGAACCCATGAGTTTTGGGTCTCCGTTCCATCACCTAAGAAGTGGGCACAATAAATACCCACACTATTTCCCTCTCAACGTTGTAAGGGAAATGCTGGATCTAAAAAAGTTCACCCTCAAGAGGTCTGCGTGCCTGACACGCTTATGGACTGTTAAATCAATCCATCGACCGATCACTCAATACGGCAAATGGATTTAACTTGAGGTGCTGGGCTTACAAAGAGTCTAAGAACAACTTTTCACCAGAGACACTCACTGAGGAACAATGTAGCATTGAGTATTGAGGAACAATACTCAAAAGATAGAAACTTTCGTATCAGAGATGGCCACGTCATAGCTCTACGGCTTGGAACAAATGGCTTAATATTTCCGGGCCTTGGTTTTCTCATTTGTAAAAAGAGCATTATTGCATTGTCTCCTGTTTAGGGCTGCCATAAGGGTTGATGAGATACTAGTTGTAACACGCTTAGGGCATTACCTAGCACAGAGGGAGCAGTCGATGAACAATGCCTGAGACACCCAAGGCTTCCTTCGACTCAGTTTCTGTAATGGAGGGTCTATTAGTCAGGATTGTATGCTTGCAAGTAACTAAACACCCTTTCCTTTTTTCTTCCCCCTTAAGAAAGAAAATAATTTGTGCCAAAGAACTGAAGGCTGAGAGTACCTTTGTATTCCAGCTCTGGCGTGACCCAGGGGCTCAAACATCACGCCATCTTGGTTTCTCTGCTCCTCTCAGCAAAGCTTTGCTGTGTGTTGGGTTTAGTCCCAGGTGGTTCTCTCATGGGGTAGGCAGCTTCTGATGTGGCCCCTAAAGAGCCTGGCTTCCAGAAATGCTTGCTCTTGGCTAATCCCCTCCCCGTGGCCGGACCTAGAGACGCACTTCTAATAAGCTGAATTGGCAAAAGTGATGAAATGTCACTTACAGAGACTGTCTTCCTTCTCGCTCACCCTGTCTTGTTCTCTCTTGCTGGCTTGCTCTGATGGAAGCCAGCTGCTATGTTTTGAGCTGCCTTATAGAGAGGTTCATGAGGCAAGATGTTGATGATAGCGTCGGGCCAACAGCCAGTGAGGCAACAAGGTCTTCAACCCAATGGCCCATGAATCACTGAATCCTGTCAACAACCATGTGAACGAGCTTGGAAACAGATCTGTCCCCCTCATCTGAGCCTTCGGAGGAGACCCCAGCCCTGGCCAACAACTTGATTACAGCTTTGTGAGGAACCTTGAGACAGAAGTCCCAGTTAAGCTATGCTTGGACTCCTGACCTACAGAAACCCTGAGGTAGTAAATATTCTTTGTGTTAAGCCACTAAGTTTTGGGGTAATTTGTTATATAGCAATAGATTAATAATATATCTCTACTGGAAGATTTGGGGCAGGGCCAGCCTTATATCCTCAGGGCTCCAAGGAAAAGAAAGGTAGAGAAAGTGCCCTTTTCCTGATCATTCAAACAGAAGTCCCAGGATTTAGCCCCGGTTAGGCTTCATTGGCTTGCCTTGGGTCATCTGCCCATTCTTTTTTTTTTTTTTTTTTTAATTTTTTTTTTCAACGTTTATTTATTTTTGGGACAGAGAGAGACAGAGCATGAATGGGGGAGGGGCAGAGAGAGAGGGAGACACAGAATCGGAAACAGGCTCCAGGCTCCGAGCCATCAGCCCAGAGCCTGACGCGGGGCTCGAACTCACGGACCACGAGATCGCGACCTGGCTGAAGTCGGATGCTTAACCAACTGCGCCACCCAGGCGCCCCTCTGCCCATTCTTTAGACCAGGAAATGGCAACCTATGGTCTGTGGGCCAAATCTGGCCACTGCCTGTTTCTGTAAATAGGTTTTTTGGGAAGACTGCCTCATTCATAGATGTTTATTGTCTATGGCTGCTTTTGTGCTGAAACCGCAGAGTTGAGTAGCTGCGACAGGGATGAGATGACCCCCCTACATCTAAAGTATTTACTTTTGGGGCATCTGGGTGGCTCAGTCGACGGGTTAAGCGTCCGAATCTTGATTTTGGTTCACATCATGATCTCACGGTTCGTGAGTTCAAGCCCCACATGGGGCTCGGCGCTGACAGAGTGGAGCCTACCTGGGATTCTCTCTCTCTCTCCCCCTCTCTCTCTGCCTTCCCTCTCCCACTCTGTCTCTCAAAATAAATAAATAAACTTAAAAAAAACTAAAAAAAGAATTTACTATCAATTATTTCTGTTGAAATCAGCAACCATTTCTGTTGCTTTAGCAAGAATTTGCTGGTGCGCCTGGGTCGCTCAGTCGGTTGAGCATCCGACTTTGGCTCAGGTCATGACCTCACGGTCGGTGAGTTCGAGCCCCTCGTGGGGCTCTGTGCTGACAGCTCAGAGCCTGGAGCCTGCTTCGGATCCTGGGTCTCCCTCTCTCTCTGCTCCTTCCCCACTCATGCTCTGTCTAAATAAAATAAAATAAAATAAATTAAAAAAAAAAAGAAAAAGAAATAAGTTGCCAACCCTTCCTTTAGACCAGTAACTTTGACCAAGATCACGGGGTACTCTGATTGGCCAAGCATGTGACACACCCCTTCCCCTCATGCAGGGCGAGTGTCAGCCCCACTTGGAGCATATGGACTGAAGGTGGGGGCGGGGCAGATCCCTAAGGAACATCTAGGAAATGCTAAGGGGAAGAGGTAGTTAGCAGAGGGAGCAGAGGCTTAAGGCCTCTGCAGTGAACGTTTATGGTTTTGTATAACCATGCTACCCTATTACCTCCGGGGAGATGGTTCTTGTCGGACTGGCAGAGTTAGGGGAGGTCACGGAGAGGATGTGACCACCGGTTGACCCATGAGCTGGACCCCAGCCATCGGAGGCTTCTTCCTCCCTCCTCTCTACTTGAAATAGGGGTTCTGTTTGCCTTCCCCACTCCCACAAGCCGCCCCAAGGACGCAGCCTTGAGATAGTGATGTGGTGCTTAGACCGTCTGGAAGGGAATGGTACACGACTGAACCCAGTGAAGGCTTCCATATAAACTTTTGAGATTTGGCAGGAGGGTGTAGAGATCTCTTTGTCTTGCAGCCGCCCAAGACAAGTGTCGTGTGTACGTTTCCTTGCATATTAAAGCTACCACCCTCTAGTATGGAGTGGCTTGACTCTTCAGTCTCTCCTTACCCTCCGGTACAGAGCTGGTTTCAGATTATACCCAGGAAGCTCCCAAGAAGGTTTTGCACAGACAGCTAGTTATGGAAAAGCCACAGATGGCCAGTGGGCAGGATGGGCTCGTCCTAGCTCACTGTATCGTCCAGACCACAGAGCGGCTCTAGGATTGGGCGTGTGCCTCAGCGGAGGGCCATTCCTGGGCTATTTATATACCAAAGCAGAGAGAGAGAGAAGGACTGCCCTCTGGATTTGCTGAATTGGGATGATGTTAAAGCTGGAGCTGCTGTGACCGTATCCTTCTGCCAAGTACCAAAAAAACAAAACAAAACAAAACAAAAAACCCATCTGCCGGAGGAAAGCATAAAGCCAAGCCAAGGTCAGCTGTATGGGCATGATCATGAAAAAAGATGCCCACAAAACCACCTCCCTGGTGTAGGTCCTAAGTTCCCTGGGGCTTAGCCCTGTGTTTCTTTCTTAGATTCTGGAAACTACCCACTGTCTGTCCAAAGTGTTCTTACTTCTGCTAGTTTTAGTATGTTTCCTGTTACGTGTAACCAAAAGAATGTTGAAAATATCTGATCAAACTGGAGACAAAGATCGGACAGGGGCTTCTGAAGTCCAGAGAAAGCAAAAACCCAAGGTGGAAGCCACGGGGTATGTGAAAGAGACAGAATAGAGGTGAGGTGCAGCACTGAAAAAAGAAATCCAAACAAACAGATCAATGGGGAATATCTGAGTCTCATCTATGGCAGAGAAAATACCCAAGAATTCCCAGAGCTAATAAGCTGTACCTACAGCCTCTGATCTCCTGAAGTCCAGTGGCCAAGCTTTCACTGTTTTGTATCACACAGACCTTCTCACATTTTTGTTACCACCTGGGTCTTACCAGCTTGTAAACGCTGGATTAAAAGTCCCTTTGGGGCTCCTGGGTGGCTCAGTCAGTTAAGTGTCTGACTTGGGCTCAGGTCATGATCTTGTGGTTCGTGGGTTTGAGCCCTGCATCAGGCTTCATGCTGGTGGTGCAGAGTCTGCTTGGGATTCTCTCTCTTTCTCTCTCTCTCTCTCTCTGCCCTTTCCCCACTTGTGCACTTTCTCTCTCTCTCTCTCTCTCTCTCTCTCAAAATAGATAAATAAACTTAAAGGAAAAAGGAGGGCCTTTAGGAATGAACCAGTTTACAGGTGCCTGGCTGGCTCGATTGGGACTCTTGATCTCAGGGTTGTGGGTTCCAGCCCCACGTTGGGGTTAGAGATTACTTAAAAATAAAATCTGAAAACAGAATGAACTAGTTTCACATGAGCTGATACGGAATGATTTCTGAATCTTCAGGCCCAGATGGTGGTGTGAAATGATTCCACCCTGTCAGGGTGCCTGCTGGCTAGAAAAAGTGCCTGGCACCTAGTAGGTGCTGAATAAACTTTACAGAATAAATCCTGAAAGATATATTGTTAAATGGAAGAAAAAGAACAAAAAGAGAAGACCCCCTACAGGACAGTATGTCGAGTCAGGGCCCACTGAAAAGAAGCAAGAAGAAAAAGAAACAAAAACTACACATACAAGCATGTGTTAGCACATGGTTGCTTTGGGGAAAGAGAGGCGAGAATCCGGTGCGGTAAGGAGAATAATTTTTCATGAGATACCACATTGAAATGTTTGAATTTTTCCAGTCTGTGCATGTATTACCTTTTCAATGAATAATGTACTGTAATGGAAAGATACTCCATAGAGCAAATACAGGGGCGCCTGGGTGGCTCAGTCGGTTGAGCGTCCAACTGGCTCAGGTCACGATCTTGTTATTTGTGGGTTCGAGCCCCATGTCTGGCTCCGCGCTGACAGCTCAGAGCCTGGAGCCTGCTTCAGATTCTGCGTCTCCCTCTCTCCCTGCTCCTTCCCCACTCGCGCTCTGTCTCTGTCTCTCTGTCTCAAAAATAAATAAACGTTAAAAAGCAAATATAGTAACATGGTGATAGAATCTTCATGCAAAGCCTATGGATATTCACCAGAAAATTCTTTCAGTTTGCTGTACGTTCGAAACTTTTTACAAAAAAAAATCGGGGGACGGAATTACTTTAAGAAGTTCCCCTTCTGTGATGAAATCAAAGGCCGGCCGTGAAGCTGGTACCATCCAGCTCTCGGAAGGGAGGCGAGATCCCACGACAGTGGTGGGGGGCAGCCTTCTGCCTCAAGGTGCCAAGGTTTACGCCTGAGCTGGCTCAGTGCCGGCAACAGAAACCGTTGGCCAGTTGAACCAGAACAGGAACTTACGGGCAGCTAAGGGCCTCGATGGGCGTGGAGAGCCTGGCCGGGGTGATGAGCAGAGGGGGAGGCGGGCCAGACAGGTGCCACCATGACATGTCCCGTGGGGACCATCTGCCTTGGGTAACGCAGACAGACTTCTCTGCTACTGACGCCGAAACCCCGAAGCTGGACCCCACGCGGCCCCCATCCCGCCATCGCACCCAGTTTACACGTCCGCTGAAACGCTGCCACTGTGAGTGAATTCCGATCCCTCCCGTCTGGGGCAGGAGCATCCGGCGGGCCAAGCCCAGGTCATGTGCTCGTCCTCCAGCTCCAAGGAAGGGGTGGGAGTGGCCGATGTGCACCGGCTGGTGCCGTGGCAGGTAGGGCACTGCCCTCCACCCAGGTGAGCGCGGGGACCGCACAGGGCGGAGGTGGCTTGCGAGCAGCCCTGACAATGACGGGTGCGAGGTCTGGGTGGCTTCACCAAGGACGCATGTGCGCTGAGCAAGCGGCTCATTAGCGCTGCTCTTGTATTCGGCTACATCAATTGACCGCCTACTGTGTGCCAGCTTCTCCACATGCATTAGTTTATTTAACCCTACTTTACGAGGCTCTAAGGTAGGTGCTGTTATTATTCCCGCCATACAGGAAAAGACACTGAGGTTCGGAGAGGTTAGGTCGCTTGCTGGGTCAAATATTTGGGAAGATGCCGAACCGGGATTTGGGCCCAATTCTTTTGGACTCCGGGGCCCCTGTTCTTTTATTTTTTTAGTTTCTAATTTTTAAGTTCTCATTGAGCCTTCGACATACCCATCTTTTATTTTTTTGATGTTTATCATTTATTTTTGAGAGAGAGACAGAGTGCGAGTGGGGGGCAGAAAGAGAGGGAAGACACAGAATCGGAAGCAGGCTCCAAGCCCTGAGCTGTCAGCACAGAGCCCGACGCGGGGCTCGAACTCACGGACCGAGAGATCGTGACCTGAGCCGAAGTCAGATGCTTAACTGACTGAGCCACCCAGGAGCCCCAACATACCCATCTTTTAAACTGTTTGTCTTTCTGAAGACCCTGGTAAGTGAGAGGTAGCTCGAAACGAACAGAATCCTCTGTGGGAAGGTGTGAAGTCTCATAAAAGTGGAGGCATCTCCAGCACTACGTTCCTTCTGTGCGTCTGCTCCTGGGGGGTGCTGGGTCTCAGAGCCAACCGGCAAAATGCTGCCTTGAACAAAAGATGCCCTATGGAGGCCAACAGGTCCTACGTAGATGGGGTGGGGAGTCCTATGGGTAGGTGTCCTTGCCCATGAAAGGAAAATGAAATTAAAATTAAAAAAAAGAAAAAAAAGGTAAGAAAAGGAGGCAAAACAAGATGGGAGGAGAGACCTGATATATTTATATCCAAATGGTACTTTTTCATCACCCTTGTGTTGAAAGTGATTTTATTTTATTTTTTAAAAAACATTCTTGAGAGAGAGAGAGAGAGAGAGCGAGAGAGAGAGAGCAAGTGTGAGCACGGAGGGGAAGACAGAGGATCCCAAGCAGGCTCCATGCTGACAGCACAGAGCCTGATGTGGGGCTCGAACTCATGAACCACGAGATCACGACTTCAGCTGAAGTCTGACGCTTAACCTACTGAGCCACCCAGGTGCCCCAAAAGTTATTTTAGTCAAAGGCGAAAGATTTGTTTGATCTGAAGAGAAACCAGAGTATGAAAGCTATTTTAAAGTAGGATTGTAGGGAAAACATGATTTCACTCATTCAAATAAATACTGAATACTGGATATGGTAATTCTGTATTCGATCATACATTGACGTTTTCACTCATCGTCTCCTGTATTAGTCAGTCTGTGCTGGTGTAACAAACGAAAATGTCAGTGGCTTTCCACAACAAATATTTATGTTCTTTTTTCTAGGTCTGTGAGTTCATTGTGGCTCTGCTGGCTTTGGCTCTAGGCTGAGGGTTGGGTTGAGGTCAGTTCCATTTGTCTGCCCGATTCTGCTTGGGCCATCAGCCACACAGGGCACGTTCTTCTCAGGACAGGTCACTTGAGAATAAGAGGATAAGCCGAATCGTACAGGCACATTAACGAATGAGAGATTTTTCCCATCAGGTCCACTAGTACTCCATTAGCCACAGGAAATCACATGGCTTTGCCCCAGATCAGTGGGGGTGGGGAAGCACATTTCACCCACCATGATGCCGATGGGCGAGGGTGGATGCATAGAATTCGGTCCCAGGGAGGGAGTGTCGAGTTGGAACAATAACCTGATCTACCGCAGCTGTTAACATTGAAGACTGGAATACAATCACACAGTGAAGCATAAACAGATTGGTAAAGGCTGACAGAGACATTTATACTCCTAATCGATTCATGTCTAAAGCATCAGGTCAAAGACCCAAGCTTTGATCAGCTTTGGGGCATGGGACTTGTTCTTTTCTTCGGAAAACTGACCCGTGGGAGGCGACACTCTAATATCTGCCTCGTGTTGCATTGCTGCATCGTACTGCTAGGGCTAAGCTCTAGTCATTAGCTGACAGCTTCTGGCCGTGGCCTTCCGTCAGTCACAACGTCACATTGGAAGCTGATTCACATCTGCTCTCCCAACATCATTCTCAACGGTGCCCCTTCACTCCCACAGGTGTCCCAGTTTGGACGGTGAACTGTACGATCGTCTTTTATTTATGGTATACGTGTGGCATTGTTTTCTCCTGCGATAAACAACTTCCCCAGGCGCCAAATGCACCACGAAGAGCACCAATCTGTGTTCTTCCTTTTTCCCCTTTTCCCTTCTGGAAAAATGCTCCAATCGCAAAGGACCCCTCTCCCTCCAGACCTTCGTATGTTCCCGCCCCCTCCCTTAGAATGCTCACTGCCCATTTCCTAGTTCCTGCTTTTCATCTGTGGCTATTACTGCGCATTTTGACCTTCCGTAGGCAGCCTCCCCTGGGCGGTCCAAACCTGGGTCACCTGGCTTCCTGGTCATGCTTTCGTGTCCCCCGCGATAGCACTTATGTGCTGTCTGCCTTATGAGACCGTGAGCTCCCAGAGGGCAAGGGTCCTGCCTGCCCCGCAGCACCAACAGCATATTTGCAGAGTGAATACAATTGCCATTCTTGCTTTAATTTTTATCATGATATATGTCAGGCACGCACAAGGCATAGAGAAAAATTCTCGCATCATCCTCGTTGTCTACTGCTGTTGTTCGCTTTCTCCCGTTTCCAGCCACATTTACACCGAAAAGCACTCTCGTGTTTCGCTTAGGGTTTTCCCACTGGCTTTTCCCTCTGGAATTCTCCTCTCCTTGGTAACCGCATGGCTTCCTCCCTCATTCCAGTCTTTGTTCTGATCTTAACTTCTCAGGGAGGACGTCCCCGACTGCCCTATTTAAAACATCAACCCCTCTCCCCCTACCGAACTCCCCTCCCCCCCAGCACTCATCACCTCCTGACACTGTTGTAACACACTTCTGTATTCTGTTTGCTGTGTATTGTTTGCTTCCCCGCCCTGGAAGGTGGACTCCATGAAGGCAAAGATCACTCTCTGCTCATTGATAACCCTCAAGTTTCCAGAACTGCATCTGGCGCACGGCAGGTGGCCAGAAAACACTTATTGTATGAATGAATGAATGAATGAATGAATGAATGAGTTCCATGAACATTTACTGAGCGCTTTTTCCGGGGGTGCAGAGTGGTCAGGATCAGTCTCAGCCCTCCAGACCCACAGTTTTGGTAGAGGAAACGATGGTGCCCTGGACAATAAACAGCTTCAAGGCAGGGGCTCAATCATTCGACCCGGTGTCTTCGTCCCCCTGACCTGTCCCTCGTTCTGTACACGCAGCCGGAACGATTCTACCAACGAACTGCCAGTATCATAAGAGTGGATGGGATCCAGAACATTCGCTCTATAGTCTCCCTTGTTCTAAGAACTAAATAACATCTAGTTCCACCTTCAGAATCCCGTGCAGTAACTCTCAGGGCAAGGATAATACTGGAAAAATGTAGTCCAAGGTAAATGACCATCACCATTGCTCAAAACCACACCAGCATTAAAAAAGTAACTTCCTAATTCTTCTCAAATGTCATAGTTAATTTTAGAAAAAAAAAAAAAAAAGAAAAGAGATTGATGTCAGGAAGAATAGTCAAAAGTACCACTGGACTTGTAATTTTTCCATCCAAAAAAAATCTTGACTGTCCTAAGAAACCGTGTTTTAAAAATACGAATAAATGTATCTATGTTAAAAAAAAAAAAAAGTAAATACGATATGAGTATGGAGGGATGTATTTCCTGGGGGCTCAGGGATGCCAATGTTGTTGCCAGAAGAAACCTCAGAGCTTTCTTCTGGTCCATTCTTGATTTCGGGGGAGTTGGTGGTAGGAGGTGGCAGTTAAAGGCTTAGTAAGTACCTGGCTTGCAGTAAGTGCTCAATGGACGTTAGCTTAGTAGGAGAACGGAGCACCTCCTTGGCCCGCCACCTCCACCTGTCCTACTCACCTGAGCGAGAAATGTCCCATCCCCCTGCCATGCCCTCCCATTTTCATGTTGGCCCCTGGGCTCGTACCTACTGCTCTGTCTTTGTGTTCAAGCGAAGGCGGACGGATGTGCCCTGCTGTTTACTGGATTTCCGACACGGGATTCTGGCTCCAGAAGAAGATCTGAATCACTGTGTGTTTCAAATCAAATCAAATCAACTAGCCGTGGGACCCGGGGTCAGCTGCTTACCCTTTCTATCGCTCAATCTCATCAGCTCTAAGATGGGGAGGGTAATAACAGCTCCTTAAGGGGCTGCTGGGGACGTTCACTGAATTACTGTGACTGACTCAGAGTAGTTGCTCAATACGCAGCGGGTATCATGATCAAAGTTCACAAATAATTCTAAAAATCTGAATATATGAATATCTTACAAACAAGGGCTAATAGGAAAGCAACCTAAATTTCACCAAATGGTGAACAGATAAACAAAACGTGGCCTGTCTAGACAGTGGAATACTATTCAGCACTGATACATCCTACAACACAAACGTTGACAACGTTACGCTGAATAAGAGCCATCAGTCGCAAAAGATCCCGTATGGTATGATTCCAGGGATGTGAAATGCTCAGAAAAGGCAAAAACGTAGAGCCAGAAAGCAGATTTGTGGTTGCCAGAGGCTGGGAAGAGGGAGGAACAGAGAGTGATTCCTAAGGAGCCGGGGTTTCTTCTTGGGATATCTTCTTGGGGTATCGAAAATGTTCCGCAATTACATACTGGTAATGGTTGCACAATGTTAGTGAATATACTAAAAATTGTTAAATTATACAGTTTCAAGGGTGGGGGCACCTGGGTGGCTCGGTCGATTAAGCATCTGACTTCAGCTCAGGTCATGATCTCACAAACCGTGAGATCTGACTTCAGCTCAGGTCATGATCTCACGGTTTGTGAGTTCAAGTGTGTCGGGCTCTGCTTCGGATTCTGTGTCTCCCTCTCTCTCTGCTCCTCCCTGGCTCACGCTCTTCCTCCCTCTCAAAAATAAATGAACGTTAAACAAAATTTAAAATTATACAGTTTCAAGGGTGAACTGTCTGGTATATGAATATTGTCTTAATAACGCTTTTGTAAAAAAAATAAAATAAACTAGGGCAAAACAAATACAAGTGAGTATCTTTCTGCCCAACCCATGTCTTCTCCCTGTAGAACGAACCTTCTCTTGCATTTCTCATGTTGGTTATAATCTCCCAGCCCCGGGGCTGACTTTTCCATTAAGCTCAGTGGGCATGATGCTCAGAGTCCGTGAAAGTGCTTTAGAAATCAAAAGAAAATATATTTAATATGATCCAGCCTGGCTCATCCATCGTTATACCCACAAAGTTGTAAAATATAATTTTAAATGTGTGTGTGTATGTGTGTGTGTGTGTGTGTGTGTGTGTGTGTGTGTGTGTGTGGGAAGGGGGCTTATGTAGGGGAAAAGGACCCACAACCCAGGACAGTAGCAATGTGACCTTGCTGGTTCTTAATAAATCAGTATTAGACTGTTACCTTTCTGGGAGCCTGTGTTCTCTGTTTTGGGGACTTTTGGGGGGGCCCTGATTTGCTCTCATAACAGGATGACGTCAGAGGCACCAAGCGAAATTAGAAAGCGAAACCAAACAGAGTGAGAAAGGTAATCTTGGCTCTGAGCGTTAGCCACTAGCCAGGTACTCAGGGCTGGGGAAGGAAGTGATGATGTATGAAGCGGGCCGGGCTCAGGGGCCATCAGGCCAGTCACCAGCAGAGGGACCTTGGGCGAGTCACGTGACCTCTGTCTCACTCTGTTTTCCCATCTTACTGGAAGCACAGAAATAAGTAGTGAGAGACCATTTCAAAGAGTGAAGGGTCGGGGCGCCCGGGTGGCTCAGTCGGTTAAACGTCTGACTTCAGCCAGGTCATGATCTCACGGTTCGTGAGTTCGAGCCCCGCGTCGGGCTCCATGCTGACGGCTCAGAGCCTGGAGCTTGCTTCCGATGCTGGGTCTCCCTCTCTCTCTGCCCCTCCCCCACTCTCTCTCTCTCTCTCAAAAAATGAATAAACATTAAAAAAGATTAGAAAAAAAAAGTGAAGGGTTGGTTTAAACGAGAGTTCACCCTTTGCAGCCTGTGTTGTTGAACCTGTCGTTCGTGGGCTAAAAGCGGGGAGTCCCGTGGTGGGAAAGCCCTATGGGGTTGAATCTGGTTCCTCAGACCACCTCGGACAATTTCTTTTCTTTTTTTAATGTGTTCTTTATTTACTTTGAGAGAGAGACTTAGAGTATAAGCAGGGGAGGGGCAGAGAGAAAGGGAGAGACAGAGAGAGAGAGAGAATCCCAAACAGGCTCCATGCTGTCAGTGCAGAGCCTGACGTGGGGCTCGAACTCACGAACTGTGACATCGTGACCTGAGCCGAGACCAAGAGTCTGACGCTTAGCCAGCTGAGCCACCCAGGCGCCCCGACCTCAGATAATTTCTGACCTCCAGAAAGGACAGCAGCACAGCACTGAAGGAACCAGGAGGGTTGGAGGAGAAAACCACTGGCGTTTTTAGTCTCTACTGAAATCGTTCCCAAAGATCCAAATCTGGCTAATGGATTGAAGAGAAATTTCAGTTGCAGGCATTTCGTTTTTACTTCTCCAAGGAGAATTCTTCCAAAGCCCAAACCGGAAAGGATGAGTTACTGAAAAGAAAAAGCGTTCAGGAGCTAGGATGCACGCAGTCACCGTGTCCCAGGACACAGCCCTTGGGTTGTCTCGAGAGAACTCGTGTCACAGTACAGGTGTGCATTCACCAGCTCTGCTCGGCCGGGTGGAATAAGTGCAAATACGACACGGAGGCATTTGGTTGTGCCCAGGTTCACCGCAAAGAGACGAACTCTGAGTTCCCCGAATCATACTGTAAACTAAGGCGCAACAAAATTAGATCCGTCATTCACATCTGGGGGTGGGCTCGGCGGGCACGCCAGGAAAGCCTGCCCAGTCTCACTTAGTATCCCACGAAGGTCCCTCTGCCCGTGGATTCCTGCAAACAAGCCCTGATTTAGCAAGCGGGCTGAAGGTCCTGACCAGCAAAAACACACTGATTAGAACGAGGGCAGGTCACTTGAGTGTTGGCTCTAGGTTGAAACTTCTTAGGGCTAACGGCTGTGTGACCTGGGGAAGGTCTCTTACCTTCTCTGAATCTCTGGTTCTATACCTTGATGTTTCACAACTGCCTAGATCAGAAATATCCCCAGAGGGGCTAGATTTTCTTTTTTTAAATTTTTTTTATTTAAAAAAAAAATTTTTTTTTCAATGTTTATTTATTTTTGGGACAGAGAGAGACAGAGCATGAACGGGGGAGGGGCAGAGAGAGAGGGAGACACAGAATCGGAAACAGGCTCCAGGCTCCGAGCCATCAGCCCAGAGCCCGACGCGGGGCTCGAACTCACGGACCGCGAGATCGTGACCTGGCTGAAGTCGGACGCTTAACCGACTGCGCCACCCAGGCGCCCCTAGATTTTCTTTTTTTAATGTTTATCTACTCATTTTAAGAGAGAGAGAGAAAGAGTGCAAGCACAAGCAGGGGAGGGGGAGAGAGAGAAGGAAAGAGAGAATCCCCAGGAGGCTCCACACTGTCAGCGCAGAGCCTGATGTGGGGCTCGAACCCACAAACCACGAGCTAGATCATGACCTGAGCCGAAATCAAGAGCCAGACACTTAACCGACTGAGCCACCCAGGCGCCTCCCAGAGGTGCTAGATTTAAAATACAGATTATCAGGACCTGTCCAGAGGCACCGTATTGGAGTTTCTGGAGCTGGGCTGTGTCCGTGGGCACTTAAGGCACATTTTTCAGCTGATTCTTACGCCAGGCCAGTTGAGAAACACATCCTTCCCAGCACAATGTGAGGGATAACCGCCCTCACGGGTGGAGGGGAGCATTAAATGAGATTATTGCGTACAGCATTCAGCATGGTGGTGGCACATCGTGGGTCAAGAAATCTCAGCTTTTACCACTGAAAATCATGACTGCCATTTATTTAATAAATATTTATCATGCACCTACTATGCGCAGGGTCCAGATCAAGGGTTGGCAACCTATGGCCCAGCACTTGTTTTTTGCGGGACCTGTAAGCTAAGCATGGTTTTCCCAGTTTTTTTTTGAATGGCTGAAAAAAAATACAAAAGGAAAAGAGTATTTCCTGACATGTGAAAATTTTATGAGATTCAGATTTCGATGCCCATAAGTAAAGTTTTACTGGAACACAGCCACACCTACTCCTTTACGTACTGTCTATGGCTCCCAGGATATATGGCAGAGTTGAATAGTCGTAACAAAGACCGTGTGGTCCACAGAGCTGAAAATATTTGCTATCTAGCTCCTTACATGGAAAGTTAGAGCTGAACCACCGCTCTAGGGACAGAGACTTCAGGTAAGGTTCTTGTGTTTCAGGAGTAAACAAAGGTCTTTCAAGAGGTTTATGGGATTGATGAAGGAAATCAATTCTCAGATCCTTGATTTCTGTGTGTACTTTTTCCTAACCTTGATCATTTGAGAACTCATCATGAATAATCTGTACTGAATCAACGCACAGGGCTGTAAAATCTCTGGGATGCCAGAAAAAAAAAAAAAAGGACAAAATGCGGGCACTTACAGTGTCAGTGTTGAGAAGGTAAGTGCTCCATGCCTGGGAGAGAAATCCCAGGTGGTTTTCACCTCTTTGCTTTTACCCAAATGGACCCAATTAGTTAGGATCAATCATTATGTGATTTTCTAGCATGTAATTCAGAAAGCATTAAAATAATTGAGAAGCATCACTATAACAATACAATTTCTGTTTCCATATCCTTATGTGAAAGAGACTTCTCAGGGTTTACACCCATTAAAAAGAGAATAACTGAAAATTACATGTATCTTATTCCAGCAGTTGGTAAAAAAATTTTTTTTTTTTTTTTTTTGAGAAAGGTAACATTCATCAAGGATATATAAGCTGATTTAAAAAGTAGGCCTATCTGGGGAGTCTGGGTGGCTCAGTCGGTTAAGTGTCCGACCTTGGCTCAGGTCATGATCTCACAGTTTGTGAGTTCAAGTGTGTCGGGCTCTGTGCTGACAGCTCAGAGCCTGGAGCCTGCTTCGGATTCTGGGTCTCCCTCTCTCTCTGCCCCTCCCCCACTCATGCTCTGTCTCTCTCAAAAATAAATAAAACATTAAAAAAAAAGTAGGCCTATCTAGCTCATCAAGATATATATTACCAGTAAGATTTTGCTTATCTTTAATAATTACTTATCAAAATGTATAATATATTTATGTAGTTTACCACATCCCAATAGAAAATTTTTTTTTTTTAATTTTTTTTTTTAATGTTTATTTATTTCTGAGACAGGGACAGAGCATGAGTGGGGGAGGGGTAGAGAGAGAGGAAGACACAGAATCCGAAGCAGGCTCCAGGCTCTGAGCTATCAGCACAGACCCCGATGCAGGGCTCGAACTCACGAACCACGAGATCATGACCTGAGCCGAAGTCGGACACTCAACCGACTGAGCCATCCAGGCGCCCCGAAAATTTTTTTTTTTAAGGTTTATTTATTTAAGTAATCTCCACACCCAATGTGGGACTTGAACTCATGACCCCGAGATCAAGAGTCACATGCTCCTCCGACTGAGCCGGCCAGGCGCCCCCCGCCCCTCCCCAAATTATTTCTAGTGATGATCTGATGTAGAAAAAAAATGTTTAAAGCTTGGAGCTCTAGCCAAATGGGTGCGGCCACCATGGCAAACACTGTGGAGTTTCCTTAAGAAAACTGAAAGTTTAGCTACCATGTGGGTATTTGTCCGAAGAAAATGAAAAAAACACTAGCTCGAAAAGATATCTGCATCCCCACGTTTATCGCAGTGTTACTTACAGCAGCTAAGTCATGGAAGCAGCCTAACTGTCCATCAATAGATGAATGGATAAATTCATATGTGAATATTACTCAGCCATAAAAAAACGAATGCTTGCCCTTTGCGGCAACATGGATGGGTCTAGAGGGTAGTCTGCTAAGAGAGATGAGGTCAGAGAGAGAAAGACACATACCATATGATCTCACTTACATATGAAATCTGAAAAACAAAGCAAATGAACAAACAAAATAGACTCATGAATACAGAGAAGAAACTGATGGTTGCTGGATGGCAGGTGGGTGGGGAGATGGCAAATTAGGTGAAATGGATTAAGAGGCACATCCTTCCGGTTAGAAAATAAATAAGACAGGGGGATGTAACGTACAGCATAGGCAATACTGTCAGTAATACTGTAAAAACTTTGTACAGTGGGGGCGCCTGGGTGGCTCAGTCGGTTGAGTGTCCGACTTCGGCTCAGGTCATGATCTCGCGGTTTGTGAGTTCAAGCCCCGCGTCGGGCTCTGTGCTGACAGCTCAGAGCCTGGAGCCTGCTTCGGATTCTGTGTCTCGCTCTCTCTCTGCCCCTCCCCTGCTCACGCTCTGTCTCTCCCTGTCTCAAAAATAAATAAAACATTAAAACAAAACAAAACAAAAAAAAAAAACCTTTGTATAGTGATGGATGGTAACTTACGTTGGGGTTCATTTTGTAATATGTATGTATATTACATATGTACCGTATATGTATGTATGTGTAATATATATATAACAAATCATACTTGAAACTACTATAATATTCTGTGTCAATTATACTTCAGTTAGAAAAAAAAAAGCTAGGAGCTGCATGGTCATAGGGAATAAAAAAATGCAAATTTCAAATGAGATAACCCTACTTTTGTTATTGAGAAGTAGGAGGGCACGTGCAACAAAAAACTTTTCTAGATCGTAACATTTGCCACGTCCAAGCCCTTCAGGTCCTCCTATTCTGGAAGCTTCAGAGACTGGTTCTGTCACTCTGATTGGGCGAGGGGAGTGAGGTGAGTTTCCACGTTTTTCCCTAATGACACTGACATTTTGTCCCAGCGTGGCTGGTCCCTGGATGTAGGGCATCTGCGAATTGGATGAGATTAGTATCAAACCTTTCCTCTCCGGGCGCCTGGGTGGCGCAGTCGGTTAAGCGTCCGACTTCAGCCAGGTCACGATCTCGCGGTCCGTGAGTTCGAGCCCCGCGTCGGGCTCTGGGCTGATGGCTCGGAGCCTGGAGCCTGTTTCCGATTCTGTGTCTCCCTCTCTCTCTGCCCCTCCCCCGTTCATGCTCTGTCTCTCTCTGTCCCAAAAATAAATAAACGTTGAAAAAAAAAAAACAAAAAA
Source organism: Puma concolor (assembly GCF_028749965.1). Lineage (NCBI taxonomy): Eukaryota > Metazoa > Chordata > Mammalia > Carnivora > Felidae > Puma > Puma concolor. The sequence continues at coordinate 131,379,237 of NC_141669.1, forward strand.
ACAAAACCTTTCCTCTCCACTAGAACAGACTTTAAAGATCACTGGAGAGAAAAGAATCCTACGTCCCGAGCTATCTTTCATCTGCCAGGACCAGAGGAATGCCCACTGAGGTGCCCGTTCTGAAAAACATACTCAAGAAAGCACTCTTAACGGAATAAGGATCAGAGTGAAGATGTGAAAGAGGAGAAGAGGACGACTAATACAGGAAATGATGGCAAACAATGACCATTGTCACCTTTGGCCAAATGTAAGTGGGTGATAATAATGCGGGAATTGAGACAAACCACAGGACAAATCTTAACAAAAGCTTGGAAATAAACTCATGAACTGTCTCGGCAAAACTCAGGATTTGGGGAGGGGGTTTTTGGAAGACATGAGGTCCAAGGGTCCCCTGTCATGGGGGAGGAGGTTTTTTGGGGGAGGTTGGGGCATGGTTAATATTTATATTTGAGACAGCAATAAAGAAATGTAAATTTATGTATTTTTTAAGTTAAATATTTATTTATTTAATGGCGGGGGGGGGGGGCAGAGAGAGAGAGGCAGAGAGAGGGAGGGAGAGAATCCCAAGCAGGCTCCATGCTGTCAGCACAGAGCCATTCATGGGGCTCAATCCCATGAACCACGAGATCATGACCTGAGCTGAAATTAAGAGTCAGACGCTTAACCGACTGAGCCCCCCCAGGCACCCGGAGAAATGTAAGTTTAAAAATGATCCGTAAAGCTTGGAAAGTAACTGTTAGCAGAACAGAGACGTTTGCAAGAACTTTCAAGAGAAAAGAGAAAAGCTAAAAAGGAAAAGGAGAAAAATCACAAAGTTTAATAAACAAAATATTCGATAAGACAGTAGTGAATGTACGAATGATAATTCTCCTACCAAAGAAAAAAGGAAGCTGATAAAAGATATTAAATAACAGAGAAGGCAAAAGTAAGCCAGGCACGTGTAAATAAATATAAAATAGGACTTGGGGCGCCTGGGTGGCACAGTCGGTTAAGCGTCCGACTTCAGCCAGGTCACGATCTCGCGGTCCGTGAGTTCGAGCCCCGCGTCGGGCTCTGGGCTGATGGCTCGGAGCCTGGAGCCTGTTTCCGATTCTGTGTCTCCCTCTCTCTCTGCCCCTCCCCCGTTCATGCTCTGTCTCTCTCTGTCCCAAAAATAAATAAACGTTGAAAAAAAATTAAAATAAAATAAAATAAAATAAAATAGGACTTAGAATATTATTATGATATTATAATATATGATATTATACTTTAAGGTCAAAAGCTACTGAATGGAAAGAATTGGTATAGAAAAGGAAAAAAGGTAAAATTGACAAAGAACATATAACAACTCGTACTCTGCAAACGACATAGGGCAATGGGGGGCACCTGGGGGCTCAGTTGGTTGAACGACCGACTTCGGCTCAGGTCATGATCTCACGGCTCTTGGGTTCGAGCCCTGCGTTGGGCTCTGTGCTGACAGCTCGGAGCCTGGAGCCTGCTTCAGATTCTGGGTCTCCTTCTCTCTCTGCCCCTCCCCCACTCATGCTCTGTCTCTTTCTGTCTCAGAAATAAATAAACATTAAAAAAAAAAGTGACACAGGGCAAAGTACAATAAAGCAAAACACCCTAGTAGTTATAAGAAAGGCTTGGTTAAGGGGCGCCTGGATGGCTCTGTCAGTTAAGCCTCCAACTTCAGCTCAGGTCATGATCTCGCGGTTTGTGGTTCGAGCCCCGAGTCAGGCTCTGTGCTGACAGCTCAGAGCCTGGAGCTTGCTTTGGATGCTGTATCTCCCTCTGTCTCTCCCCTTCCCCTGCTCACACACACTCTCTCTCTCAAAAATAAAGATTTAAAAAAATAAATAAAAATACTTCTTTCAAAATTTAGCAAATAGACAAAAACTGAGAGAGGATTAGAGGAACTGAATAGCTCAGTCACCATGCTTACTTCATCGATAACCCGCCAGTCCAAGCAAAACCTGGGCCCGTGCGTGGCCTTAAAGAAAACTAATAAATTACAAAAAGCATGTATTTCACAGATCACACGCTCATTCTGAACATCAGAAGCTGTAATCCAAAACACAGTTTCACAAATTGAAAATACTCGAAAAATAAGAAACGAATCTCTGTATAAACCCTTGGATTCTGTTCCGACAGCCCACCCTAAAATTGAAATGACAAAGCATCTAGAAATTTAGGAAAGAAGGATACTTCATATAAGAATCTATAGGGGGACGCCCGGGTGGCTCAGTCGGTTGAAGCATCCGACTCTTGGTTTTGGCTCTGGTCACGATTGCATGGTTTGTGAGTCTGAGCCCTGCATCAGGCTCTGCGCTGACAGCTTGGAGCCTGCTTGGGATTCTCCCACCTTCTCTGCCCCTCCCCCACTCATACTCTGTCTGTCTCTCTCAAAAATAAGTAAATAAACTTAAAAAAAAAATCTACAGGGATATGGACATCACGGACATTTCTGGAAGACCCCGAAATAGGCAAAAATGAGTGCTGGGTATCCTGTCTGTTCCCAGCTCTGGGTTATCGAATTCTCGACAGGTTAGTGCCTTTTGTTGGTTTTGAGATATTTGGCAACTTTGTGAGTCACAGGAACGTATAATAACGCAAATACCTCATCCACAGGAATGCAAAGGCACTTTGTCAGGTGGAATGCAGTGGCTTTTGCCCACAAGACACTGAGCAGTGGTGCCCGTGTCTGTGAATTCACTGTAGCATTTCTGATCGGGTATGTGAGTGTATGTGCACCGAATTCTCCTTCACACCTGCTGTAACCTGTGGCAACCAATGCCCTCGTTAATATTTTCGTTACGTTTCACTCACGAATATTTTATGTTTGTGTCACGTCACGTGTGACTGTCATTTGTGACAGTCCTGATGTAAACCTTTTAAAAGATTATCTTTTTAACAGAGGCGAAGTCACCGTGGAAAATACATGGCTTTCGATGCTTTCCTTATGAAAGGCTGAGAAGAAGTGAACGCGCAGGAAATTAGAGGAACAAACTAAACGGAAAGAAAAGTAGGAAAACGAATGAATAAAGAGAAAAGAGAAAATAATAGAATGGAGGAGGGTAAGGCAAGTAAATAAAAGCAAAAGCTTTTACTCTAACATTTTAACTTTTACTTTAATACAAGTGGACAACAGACAATCCCTTTGGCAAACTGAGGAGCAGACTGAAAATACAAAAAAACAAAACAAAACAAAAACAAAACAAAACAGAAACACCCCCTAGAAACCAGTAGCAATAAGAAAGCTGGTGGGGCGCCTGGGAGGCTCAGTTGGTTAAGCATCCAGCTTTGGCTCAGGTCATGATCTCGCGGGTCCTGGGTTCAAACCCCACATTGGGCTCTGTGCTGACAGCTCAGAGCCTGGAGCCTGCTTCGGAGTCCGTGTCTCCCTCTCTCCCTGCCCCTCCCCCACTTGCACTCTCTCTCTCTCTCTCTCTCAAAAATAAATAAACATTAAAAAATTAAAAAAAAAAAAACAAAGAAAGCTGATAGATCTCCCCCAAATGCCGAAGATTTAAAAATAATTTTAAGAGGATGTTGAACAGAATTATAGAGCGGGCGACTTGGAAGCTAGAGCAAAGTGAATGATTTTTCTTTTGCAAAATATAAATGACCAAAATCGAGCCACAAGGGCTATAAAACCCGCACAGACTGATAACTGTAGAAAAAGTTGGGAAGTTTTGTTAAGGATGAGCAACGAAAAAGGGCTTACAGCCCACACAGTAAACAGATCATTCCCAAGATGGCAAAATTATTGCTAAGTCCCTGAAAAAGAAGAGTGCCAATTTATCTTCAGAGTAGCATCACCCACCAGGAACAAGCAAATATGAGCACAAAAAAGAAATCCAGAGATCAATGGCGCTTACGGTTAGAGTTCTAGAACTTCCAAGTGAAACAGAGTAAATGCAACCGAGCAGTGTGTTACAAGACTCAGCCAATGTGACCGAGATGGCTCATTCCGGGAACGCAAGGTGATTCAGGACCAGGCTATACGAATTCACTGCATCCGCGTACTTACGTGCAAACCCCAAAAAGCTATGTCAAGACACTCCAAAGATATTTGACAAAATTCAGCAAACTACCCTGATAAAAACTCTAAGTGAAAAGTGCAGAACAAAGTGACCAAAGTGCTAGAAAAACTACCGCTCAAAAGAACAGCGTATATTATATTAAACGGGGAGATTCTGAAGCCATTCACATTCCAATTGGAGACACAAAAAGATGCCAGCTGTATCACCTTTTCTTGGAGGCTCAGGCTAATTGCAACCGGACAAGAAAACAAAGTAGCAGAAATATTACAAGATGAAAGAAACTAGAAATGAGATGACTGTATTATGACCATCGTAAATTATATATATGGGAGACCAAGAGTTTCTAATACTGATTGTCAATTAATACGATTTTTTAAAAGATTTTATTTTTACTTATTATGATTATTTTTTAATGTTTACTTTTGAGAGAGAGAGAGCATGAGCGGGAAAGGGGCAGAGAGAGAGAGAGAGAGAGAGAGGGACAGAGGATCCGAAGCGGGTCCTGTGCTGACAGCAGAGAGCCCGATGTGGGGCTCGAATTCACAAATCATGAGATCATGACCTGAGCCTAAGTCGACGCTTAACTGGCTGAGCCACCATATGATTTTATTGAATAACGGTTACCACAGGATTTGAATAAAGGTTTTTGGGTGTAAGAGTTAACATGTTTTAAAAAGTCATTCTGTTTATAGGTGCAATATCACATTGACACATTTCTTTTTTTTTCTTTTTTAATTTTTTAACATTCATTTATTTTTGAGAAGAGAGAGACAGAGCATGAGCGGGGGAGGAGAGAGAAAGAGGGAGACACAGAATCCGAAACAGGCTCCAGGCTCTGAGCTGTCAGCACAGAGCCCGACACGGGGCTCGAACTCACGGACCGTCAGATCATGACCTGAGCTGAAGTCAGACGCTTAACTGACTGAGCCACCCGGGCGCCCCAACACATTTCTAATAAAAATTCTCAAAAGGTTTCTTTCTTGGGGAGGGGAGCTGAGAAGTACTGTATAGTACAAACAAACAACAGCTCATTTGGAAGAAAGAATATCTAAGAATCGCTAAGAAAATCTTGGAACAGAATAGCTGAGGGAGGCTTTGTGATTCTAAAAGACAGTAAGGCTTATCTTAGAGCTAATATAATAAAGTCTGTGCTGCCGGCAAACCAGAAAAGACATTAAAGATCAGTGAGACAAATCAGAGTTTCCAGAAGCAGACCCAAGTGTATTCGAGAACTTGGTCTACAGGTGAAATTAGGATTTCCATTCCGAGGAAAAGAATATTTTATTTAACAAATGGTCCTGCACGTGTGAGCCACCAAATTCCCATGTCCTATGGGCATAGCTAGGAATTTTTGCTGCAGTAACTTGCTAACTAAAAACACACCACAAAAATATTAAAGGAAAAAAACCCTTTTTTCATCTCAGGGGAAGAGAGGACCTGTCCTAGATAAAACAGGAGCCACAAGTGAAGCAACAGAAGATTCTGACTATAGAAAAAGATAGTTTTTTTTTGTATGGTGATGGCATTGCAAGAACAGTCCCCAGACAGAGGACAGGAGGGAAGAAAACTCAGCAATATGTGACAGACATGGGGTTCGTGTCTCCAGTGCCCAACAATCCAAGGAGGGAAGTGAGGGAGGATGCGTTTAAGGTTCACAGACAAGAGAAATGCAAATCACCAACAAGTCTATATAGAGACGCCACAGAAAGGCAGATGAAAACACCAGCTGGCGAAATGCACACAGACCAGATGGCTCATTTCCCTCGCCAGCTTGACAAAACTTGGAAAGATTGCTAACACCCAGGATTGGTGATGGTGGGGATGCACACCACGTGTGAGACTACCGTGTCGAAAAAGTAATCTCAAACTATGCCAGTACCAGCCACGGCCACTCGCTGAAACTCCGAAAGCACAACTGAACGTGAGCGATCAGGTAGGACGTTTACCGCTGCCGTTTGTAACGGCAAACGAAAACGGAGCAACCTGCACGTCCACGAGTAGGGAGATGGTCGAATAACGTGTGGTATGTTCATCCTACTACCTTTTGCTTAAGCAGAAAGTTAGAGATAGCTGTATTCACCTGCAGTACTGTTAATACACAGCATCGTAAGAGCAACTTACAGAGAAATATACATAGTGTGATACAATTATGAGAAAAATAGGAAAAAAAACTTTTCTGTTATTTTTTGAGCCTATGTATGTTAGTATGAACGCAGAGAAAACTTAACATTACTAACCTTGGGTAGGATGAGAATAGGGAGGGGGCTGGAGATGATTGGCTTGGTTTTTGTACCATCCTATAGATAGTTTGTTGCAAGGAACACATTTTGCTGTTGTGGTTTGTTACAAAAAAATGCAAATATGCACGTGTGTGTGTGTGTGTGTGTGTGTGTGTGTGTGTGTGTACATAGGCATGTATATGTGTATATAGAGGGCAGCAGCCAGGCAAGGTGCAAAGATTTAAAAAGAAATAGAACATATAAACAGAAAACAGCATGTTCAATTCAAACCCAACTCTATAACTGGGGTGGAAGGCATACCATACATAAACATAGAAACAAAGGAAGTCCATCAAAAAAGAAAATCCATCAAAATGGTCACAATTTTTATGTCTGGGAGGTAAGAATACTAGTAACTTTAATTTTTTTAAAAAAATGTTTATTTTGAGAGAGAGAGAGGGAGAGAGAGAGCACACAAGTGAATGAGCAGGGGAGGGGCAGAGAGGGCGAGAGAGAGAATCCCAAGCATGCGGGGCTTGATCCCATGAACTGGGAGACCATGACCTAAGCCCAAATCAAGAGTCGGACATTTAACCGACTGAGCCACCCAGATGCCCCTAGCAACTTTAATTTTTAAAAATAATATGTGTTTCACATCTTTTCTACCTTGAATGTACACTGCATTTCTAATCAGGGGGGAAAAAAAACCTCTTTAAAAGTTGAAAAAGAAAAGGGGGCATTCTGGGAAAAAAAAGAAAGAGATAGAAAACAAGTTCGTGGTACTAGAAGTTTCCCGGATAAAACTGAATAGCTACATAGTTATTTATTTAAGTTTACTTATTTTGAGAGAGAGAGAGAAAAAGGATGAGTGGGGGAGGGGCAGAAAGAGAGGCTCCCAAGCAGGCTCCCTACTGTCAGTGCAGAGCCCGATGCGGGGCTCAAACCCACGAACCGTGAGATCATGACCTGAGCTGAAGTTAGATGCTCAACCAACTGAGCCACCCAGGTGCCCCTAGCTAAATAGTACGCTAAAGAGCTGTAAGCAAGAATTCTAAAGCAGTGAAATTATTAAAATATTAACATAGTATGCTGGAAACTTTTTCAATTTCTTACCAAATCATGGTTAGTGGCTCACTATATCCATTGCTAATAGGAAAATAAATTGTGGCAACCCCACCATCCCAGAACCTTCAGAATTATGTTCAAATATTAAGGATCAAAGAAAGCTCAAACTCTATAGCTATTTCCTAAGGGAAGCTGACTTTCCTATTTCCAACAGGCAAACCCTGAAGGTTTCGGCATCACCATTGTGTGTATTTCCTAAGTTTGTTATTGGCAGAGAAAAAGTGGGGGAGGGTAATATCTTTATGCAAAAGTGAGCTGATCCGCATGAGAACTTTGTGCGCCAGGAAAGTCAAAGTGGTGAGGACTCTGGAAAAAATGTGTTTTGGGGGCACCTGGGTGGCTCAGTCGGTTGAGCATCTGACTCTTGATTTTGGCTCAGGCCATGGTTTCATGGTTCATGGGTCTGAGCCCCACACAGGACTCCACACTGGGAGTGCAGAGCCTGCTGGGGATTCTCTGTCTCCCTCTCTCTCTGCCCCTCCCCTGCTCGCTCTCTCTCTCTCTCTCTCTCTCAAAATAAATAAATAAACATTACCAAAAAAAAAAAAAAAAAAAAAGTTAGGGCACCTGGGCGGCTCAGTTGGTTAAGCATCCAATTTGGGCTTGGGTCATCATCTCAGTTCGTGAGTTCGAGCCCCATGTGGAGCTAGTTGTTGTAGTCACAGCCTGCTTCGGATCTTCTGTCCCCCTCTCTCTGCCCCTTCCCTGCTTGTACTCTCTTTCTCAAAAACAAATAAGTCTTCAAATAAATAAATACATCTTAAATAAAGTTAAAAAATGTGTTTTTTCTAACATTGTAAATGTGTTCCTCTCACAAGAGAACCCTCCTCTCCTCCCCAATCCTTGCTGACACTCTGTGAGAGCATGTTTCATTCGTTCAGTATATACTAAGAGCCCAACATGAGTTGAAGATCATGCTAGAGGCTGGAAATTAGAGGTAACCACCCTGAAGTTCATGTCTTTGGGTGGAAGCCTGAGTGATTCTAGCTTGCTCTCTGGTGCCACCTACTGATCAAACAGCATTTCAATCCAAAACAATAACCTTTAAATTTCCCTTTCCATCGTAGAGCCTTCGCTTTCGAAAACCCTAAGTACTTTCCCAGTCCCACTCATCTGGTCCCTGGGACTGCCCGTATGTTGATATTTAAAACAATCGCATCCAAGAAAACTATCCCAAACGTAAGTAGGAGCTCACATCACATTTGCATCTAAACAGAAACGTCAGGCTCATCAATCTCAGGTTTCGAAATGCTATACAGTTGGGTCACTTTGGACACCATGAATACTTAAGTTGACTGGTATGTTTGTATAATATTTATCAGGGGTCTAAAAACCTTTGCTTCTTCAAATTCTCTTTAGCCATAGGACAATTCACACCCATCATGCCCCAGTCATACTGTGGCTCTAAAGAATCATTAACATTCAGTATATTTTACTCACATATCAATTTATTAGGAAACCATTCCTTTTTTTTTCTGATTAGCACTAAACATTTTTTTTTTTTGGTGGAGGGCGGGGGGGGGGGTCCAGTATCCGTGTAACATTATGTAGAAAATGGTCCTCACGCCAATAGATTGGTATCCATGTACTAAAACACTAATAGCCCAAACTCGAAGGAGAATTTCAGAACCGTAACTTAAGAGAGGTCGGGAAGTCCCATCTCGTACACAAATTTAGTGAGATTGGAAAAAACCCTTCTCAGAACTGGGAAATCAAGCTGGACAAAACAAATGGACTCACGACTCACTGCATTTAATTCCAACCCCTAACTGGAATCATCTTGGGAACATTTAAGAATCCTACAACAGCTAAATAACACGGCGATTCAGAGGTGACCTCAAAGTTATTATTACAGCATTAAAAAATTATAGTTAAGCAGTATAAAATTACAATTTATTACGAGGGGAGGGGTTTCACAACAATCCTTAAAAACATTAAGAGCAAACCTCTCACAGAATTCTATTTACGACTTCCTGTTTTGTCAGTCCTCTTTTCCCCTTTCTTTTGGTTTTTCAGTTCTAATCTGGTATGGAGTCCGCCGGACAGAGCAAGGCTGGGTGGGCTCCCCCCTGAATGATGGAGTAAGTCTGCTTGGGTAATTCTTGCTGGGAAGAGGAGGAGAATATAGGCGGGGCCGTGGTGGCCACGGCGATGTTCTGACCTCCGTCGCTTACCACGGTCACTTCGGTGGTCCCCTCCTGAATCAAAGCGTTAAGGCCTTCAAAGTCAGTGCATGTAATCCCCGAACTGGTGATGAAAGTCTGGTTGCCGGAGCCTTCCTGGGGGCCGCCTGGGGTCGCGGGGATGAGAGTCTGGTGCAGAGTGGCTCCGTCGGCCTGGTCGTGAGCGGTGAGCAGCACAGCCGGCTGGGTCATGGCGCCCGCCTCGCTCGGACACCCCGAGGCCCGGGGGGGGGCGATCAGATTGACCTGGCGCAAAATCTGCAGCCGGCTGTTCCCCGGGAGCTCCTCCGGGTTCTGCGCCGCCAAGGCGGGGGGCACGATGTTCACCGCGGCGGCCGCGGCCTGGATGATGGTGTTGGCCTGCGGCACTTGATGACCAACGATGATTTTGAGTCGCCCCTCGCTGAACGGGGGCACTTGGCTGGGCTGCAGGGGCACCTGCAGGTGGCCCACGGTGAGGGGCGCGGCCGGCTGCTTGCTGGGGTCTATCTGGAACTGCAGGACGGTCACTTCCGAGTTCTTGTTCTCGTGGTACTCACTGTGCTGCCTCTTGTGGCTGCGGAGCGAGTCCTCGCGCATGAACGACGCTTCGCACATGTCGCAGTGGAAAGTCTTCTTGGCGTCCAGCTTGGCCACCTGCCGGCTGCTCTGCCGGCCCGAGTCCTTCCTCTCCAAGGCCTCGGTCTTGACCACGTCCGCGTGGAATTTCTTCACGTGCTTGCTCAGGTTGCTGGGCTGCTTGCTGTCGAAGCTGCAGTATTGACACTTGAAGGGCCGGTCGGTGCAGTGGATGCGCTCGTGGACGCGCAGCGCCGCCTTGCTGGGGCACGAGTAGCTGCACTCCGAGCACTTCTCGGGATGCTCCGACTGGTGCACCCGGCTGTGCTTGCGGAGGGTGGCCTTGCTGTCACCCAGGAAGTCGCAATGCGGACACTTGAAGTTATTCCCGCTGTGCTTGATGCGGATGTGCGACTTGAGGTTGCCCTTCATGGTGCAGCGGACATTGCAGAACTCGCACTTGAAAGGCTTCTCCCCCGAGTGCACGCGCATGTGCCTTTTCAAGTCCGAGCTGATTTTGAACTTGGCGCTACAGAGCCAGCACTGGAAGGGGGCGTCCCCTGTCAACACAAGGTGAGTTTCGATAAGAACAGGCAGGCAACAACCACAGCGGATCCCCCCGAAGCACACACCAGAAAATCGCTTATACCAAGGCGGGCGGGTGGAGACCTTCTAACCGCAGCTGCTAGTTTCTGACCCTGGGAGAAAAAAAAAAGTGGGGGGGGATGGGGGGGACGGGGGCTTCTTTTCTTTCCCCAAACCTGAACCACCAGGACCGTGACAAACCCCACGGGAAAAACGGGAGATTGAAAAGAGCTATTCAACTGTCCCGAATAAGAGAGTATTTGTGAATATAACTTCTGTTCTTTAAAGCAATCAAGCTAGCGTTCATTTTGCTCAGGTGCCCACTCTGCTAGTTAATGGTTCTCAGTTGCGGAAACTTTGCACAATCCGTGGATTTCGATTGAGTTACGTGGCGTAACGGGTTCGAGGCCACATTTTGGAATCAGCTCCACACTCACTCATTAGAATAGTCTTTTACAAAGTGATCGAAACGCCCAGCTTACACTTCATGCAGAGTTTTATTAACAAAGACGTGTTTATCGCGCAAAATTTATTTATCCCACATTGCCAGCTGCGTTCTTTGCTTGTGAAGTTACGGAATCCAGCTGCTCGATTTTTGTTTTGTTTTGTTTTGTTTTGTTTTGTTTTGAATTCATGTTCGCGGAAAGATGAGCAGGGGAAAGTGAAATTGCAAACATCTGAGTGCACGTGATATTCCAAATGTATTTCCTCAATGAATGGCACGTCCAAATCATCTAAGGCACTGATAACTCACGCGAATGGGTGACCCCTGGCCATTTTACGGGTTAAGCAAGCAAAGTAGCAGCTGACATTCTTCCGTTGCTTCCAGGATGGCAGGCCCTCTGCTGAGCACTCCACAAGAATGGTCTCGTTTGATGCTCCCAACATTCCCGTGAGGTGGGGACTATTACCACTATCATTCCTAACACTACCGTACGGATGAGGCCTAGGCAGACTATGTAACTCGTTCGTAGCAGGGCCCAGTAGTACGTAGCAGGGCCTGGATTCGAACCCAGGCTGCCTCCAAGGCTGGTATTCTTAGATGCCGGGCAATGATCTGTGCATAGGACTGATGTGCGCTTTCTCAGGCCATAAACTCAGAGAAGGAATCGTGTTCCGGCTTTTTGGTATAAGGCCTAAAACGTCACCATAAGCGGCTTATTCATACATACAAATGAGTGAAGATGGCCGGGGGCAAATTTAAGAAGCTTCTATAAAACCGAGAGGCTCGAGCCTCAACGATGCTTTGTAGGACGACACGCCCCCAAGATCGTGCACGCTAAGCTCTAGAACCAGGAGTGGTAAGCTACAGCCTGTGGGCCAAAGCCAGCCCATGGCCTGTTTTTATAAATAAAGTTTTATTGGAATCTAGCCACGCACAGTTGTGCGTCTGTTGCTTCTGGCTGCTTTATGCTCCAAAGGCAGAGCTGAGCGATTGCAACAGCAATGGTGCTGATACAGTTTCAGCAACTGTATGGCCTTTTACGGAAAGCTTGCTGACTCCTGCCTCGGCATTTTATGCTGAACCTCTCTGATGCTATCAACTCTTCCCTGGCAGGTGAGTGAAAACCCCCGGACCCTTTCTTAGGACACTGCTTAAATACACAAAGTAAACTAAAATAAAAATCAACAGGAATCCAAAAGAAACCAAGTATTTTGAAATAGTTACTTAAGAAATGAAAAGGAAAAATTCACGCTATGGCAATGTCGCGTGCTTTATTAAAATCTTTTTTTTAAAGTGATCTCTACACCCAACATGGGGCTCGAACTCATGACCCCAAGATCGAGGGTCGCACGCTCCACCGACGGAGTCAGCCGGGTGCCCCTGGGCCTGTGCTTTATTAATGCATTAAGTAAGATGTAGCGGCGGGTCTAGAACTATAATAATTTCTAAACAGAGAAGAGCGGAAGTGATATTTCGATCTATCTACAACAAGCGTCCTGAAAAGATCTGTGATCTCTCCTGGTGACAAGTCACAGGCACTATTCTCACACCAGTTCCCTTTTTCGTAATTGAAGGACACGGCAAATTTCAGTCCAGTTAGTGACAGGGAAGGTGGACTTTTTTCCCCCATCCAAGTTCACGGACCACCGAAATTCTACTCATGCATCACCGAGTGGAGGCATCTGTGGACCCAGAGTAAGACTCTCTACTTCAGAAAAGACTCCTAGGTTTTCCAGTCGTATCCCTGCCCTAATGACTGACAGTCTTTTTGCCTTTTTTTTTTTTTTTTAAAAGCCATCAGCGCGGGGTGAAATCCAGAAACTCCGGATAACCAAATCTCACAGCTGAGTCGCAGAGTTTAACAGCACTTGTTGATATGAAGGCAAAGGTCCTAAATCCCTTTGTCATCTTTCTTCCTTTTTTTTTTTTCTTTAACCACAGATTTCTTAAGTGAGGCATCCTGGTTAGTAATAGATGCACGGGGCCATACGCTCTCCAAAGCTAATGACTACATTTATTTCTGCCCACTATGGGACCCTCGCGGTGTCTAGGAGCTAGCAGGGACTTCATGAATGTTGCTGAATGAATGAGCAACTGATCTTAGCCGACAGATCTTTTCTCAAGTTTACGTTGCTGCTCCAGCCACTGATGATGGAGCCAATCTAAGTGATGACAGGGTAAAAACCAAATCCTATTAATCTTACACTCTGTAAAATCTCGTAAGTGCCGCAGATTTATAAAAGGGAAATGAACCTTCTAGGGAGACCTTGCGTACACGGCACACGTTTAAATTCTTGGAGACTTCACCTTTTCTACACCAATCTGAAGATGCTACTATCAACGGTAAGTTTATCTTTCTAAGTGAAAATGATTCTGAACCCTTTCACATATGAATCCTTCGGCTCTTCTCACTTAGGCTGGGGGGAATTCTGAAGAAACCCACTGACCACCAGTTATGCCGATGTCTTAAGCTGCTGTAACAGGTTACAAAAACGGTCCCAAATCTTGCCACCTCTCCTCTCTCCCTGTAGCTGCAACCTTTGCCACGTGTGGAATCACGCATGGTCTCTCGACAGGGGCAGGACGACCTGCCGTGACCCTCGACACCACGTCATTAGATTTTGGCTGAGGGTAGGTTAACTGGGCTTGATACGCGTAATGGCTCGAAATGCGCTTGTGCGTTGGGATTTGCTCGCTTGTACCTCCGTCAGCCGTCGCCGTGGGAAGATCAAGGCTGGCTCAGCCCTGGTCCCAGGAGGAGGATGACAGAAATGTGGAGCAGTGCTGGATTCCGGCAACCAAGACCAGTGGACGGACAGCCCGCAGCGAGCAGATTCTCAGACACGTTAAGTGAATCCAGCCAAGATCAGGGTTGCTGAGGTGACACCCAGCTGATCCCCAGCACGTGAACAGAAATGGCGTGTTGTCACATCTGCCGAGGTTTTGTTAATGCCGCATTACTGTGACGACAGATAGCTGAGACGGATATTGGTATCTAGAAACAAAATGCTGCCCTAACAGAAAACTAAAATCTGTAGCATTGGCCTTGGGACTGGGTAGCAAGCAGAGACCGGAGACATGGCAGTTGGACACTGTTTAACGGCAAACATTTGGTAAAACTGTCACCTGTAGCCACTCAGAAGACAGAGAATGCACCTACTGAACTGTGGACTCGAGCAAAGAGATCAGTTCTGGGCAGAACCGTGAAAGCGTCTTACAAGCTGCATAGCATAAGGTCCGATAAGGAAGAGACAAACTCAAAAAAGAACTGGCCATTTCCTAAATGGAACTCAGAGAGAATACAGAAAACCAAAGATGGGCTGGGTTAGAGAAGATTTCTCATCTCCAGTCAGTAAAAGGTGTTCAGAGTAAGACAGAAACTCGGGGATTGAAGATCAGATCCAGGAAAGTGATCTCAGGGGGAAGACCGGATGACAAACGAGGGGTGTCGATGGAAAGTAAGGCTCTTCGTTAAGACCTCCGAAAGAACGAAGTTGGCATAAGTACGTTCTCCCGCTGGCCGCGATTCCTGGGAATCTCCAGGGATTCAACAGCAGAAGGTTTTAAGCCAAAAGTGCCTAGAATTGGGTTCGGAGAAAGGAGAGCCTCCGAGAGAATTGTGGGTGTGGCTTTTGGCACAAAGATACACAGGAAACTCACAAAGTCTTGCTGATGGCTCTACTAGGAAACTTGTCACCACCCTAGAGTCAAAGAGCCGTACCTTTGGGTGGGCAGGAAGCAGGCTGAGAAAGTTCCTCAAAGAACATTTTCCACCGCTTTTCAGAAGTGGCTCAGGCAGGTGATAGGAAGGATGCTGTGGTGGGGAGGGTCGGGAACCAGGGAGCTGAGCCAAGGAAGGCCTAACCAGGAAACATTCCCTGGCCCCAGAGTGATGGGACCCGGGGACCTTTGCCCAGAGGGATCTTGGACATCTGTGGAGCAGGGACCACCAAGGGCTTCCCATTCTTCCCCTTTTGAACAGCAGGATTACTGGAATTATTCTGGCTCTGTGTCACCACTGCACATTGGGAACGTAGGAACGCACGGCTTGTCTTTTCATTTCCAAGGTCTCTAGGTTAAGAGAAGCCATATCCAAACCTGGTGGAGATCACAGTATCCCGGCCTTTAATCTTGATCCTGTGACTGGGTGTGATTTATGTGGGTCTTGGGAAGGTATGACTCTATCTTCACGTCAGAGATGTGAGTGATGGCGAGCTGGACTACAGTTGTTTGCAAAAATGGCCCCGATTCTTTACCCTTCCTCCTATCTCTGGCCTCTGCCGTGTAACCTGGCGGTGACCTCCCACCGTGGGTGAGCCCAGTCCCATCTGTGACACCAGGCCCAACCATATAGCCTGCTTCAGCCAGTGGGATGAAGGCAGAGGCTTGACTGGGGCCTCCCCACTGGGGGGTGCCGGCTTGTACCCTGCCACAGCCATGAGAAGGACAAACCTGGGGTAGCCCACTGGCCCCAGAAAGAGGATGAGAGGCATGTGGAGCAGAGCCAGACTGCCGCAGCTAAGGTAAGTGTACAGCCGGCTAACCCACAGGCAGCAGGTCCCCAGCCAAGGTCAGTGGACAGATACCCAGCCTTTCCCCACACATGCGACTGAGCCCTGCCGAGATCAACACAGTGTCCAGCCCACCGGCTAGACCTGAAGTCCGTAAGCAACGAACGCTTATTATAATACGCCACTGAGGTTTTGCAGCGGTTATTACACAGCATCATTGTATCGATAGCTGACTGATACACCCGCCCAAAGGAAAACGCACACGCTTGGTTAAGTTACCTACTCTGCTGGGTTCTTCCAAGAACCCATGCCCATGCTGAGCGAATCTGAGCATACTTCAAAAAGGATGGAAGTAATACGGAAGCGATGCAGAAATGGATGAAAAGTGCATTGTTTATATTTGTATCTCTATTTCATTTAGCTCACCTCCTCGACCAAATACCTTAGAAGTGAAGAAGGTAGAAAGCCACATAAAGATATACACAAGGTTATAAACTCCATGTTCTTCCCCGCTGGACCAAGCAGAGGTGTTTCTGGGTGGATGAAAAGCAAACCCACGCACGGTGCAATGACCACACGTCCCCGGGTCGCTTACTGCGTTTGTGACTCGAGGCTCTGGGGTGCTTCTGACTCAGGTAACAGGCAGTTACGAGTGCAGCGTGAGAGGCAGCGTGAGGGACCTACCTGTGTGGGACCGCAGGTGCACGGTGAGCTGGCTGGAGTTGCGGCTGGCGTAGGGGCAGATCTGGCATTTGAAGGGCCGCTCGTCCGAGTGTATTCGCAGGTGCTTGTTGAGGCTGCTGCTGTCGGCTGCAGCGTAGTCGCACGTCTTACACTTGTAGGGCTTCACGCCCGTGTGGCAGCGCATGTGGGTCTTCAGCTTATCCTTCCGGCTAAAGCACTTGCCACAGACTTCACACTTGTGGGGCTTGTCTCCTTCAGACACACACACACACACACACACACACACACACACACACACACACAGATGGCATCAGAAAACGATACTGAAAAGGAAACAGGCTTATTTCCCACTGCCTTATGAGAAGAGGAATACGCAATCACCGAAGAACATTCAGGAAAGCCCCAGAGCTATGCGGAACACGTGCAAAAGAGCTGCCCAACACGTCAGGAGAGGGGGAGTTCCTTCGCGTTTGCCGACTGGCATTTTCTAATTTCTCCTACATCGAAAAGAGTTCCTTGTTAGTTAAGCACAGAAGGCGACTCAAGTTGTTAAAGTACAGCTCACTAAAACAAGACGCTGTTCTCGCGGAGGTCTCGCTCCATTCCGTCCTGTTCCCTTTTCTTCACGGACACGCCCTAGCACGCGGAGGCTCACGTTTTGGGGGCGCTCCCGGCCAAGCAGCTCAAGGCTGCATTTCTCAGCCTCGCCCGCAGCGAGGCGTGATTCGGCAGCAGAGTCCCCCTCACTGATGTTGCAGAGGAGGTAAAGGCATCCCTTTTGGAAAAGGACACTGCTTGCTTTTACTTTTTGCTTTCCACCCTTCCTGCCGGCCGTTTCCAAGACTGGGGGGGGGGGGGGGTGAACCGGCAGGTGTGGGCAGCAGGTGTGTGGATGGTGTCATGGGACACAACGCACCATAACGGTGTAGAAGGAAGCGAGGTCCTCGGATGATCTCGTAGGACAGAGCCGCCTGCCTGCCCTAGACCACCTGCCTTACCTCCGGACAGTTATGTGAGAGACCCACAAACCCCCACCGCGTACGAGCCTCTGTTTGGGTTTCTTTGTGACAGCAGCTTAACCTGTCCTCACTAAGCACAGGCCAACTCACCACCCATGAACAGCTGCTAACTTTTCGATGGAGGTCTCTGCAACTATTTACGTGCGTCTGTGTGCGTATCAGGCACAAAAAACTTCTTGGCTGACGTCAACTAGAATACTGTTTCCGAGGCACCAGGCCTCTCAGTGACTTTTCTCAATCCTGTCAGCAACCGGGATTAGAACCCACGACGGTCTTGCTTTCTGAGCCAAATGCAATAGTGCCTCCCCACTGACTACTTCCTGGCACCTGAAATAATTTCGAACGTCTCGTCACATCAGTAAATGGCCACAACACAATTTTGAAAGCTGGCGTAGTTCACCGTATGGATGGAGCGTAAATTATTGAACCAATTCCCTACCTGGCCACTGAAACCAGTGAGGTAGGTCTACTTGTATGGACAGATGACCACTATTGAATGGTGTTTTCCACTGCAGTTTGCAGTGATGGCTTGGATGATATCAACTTCATAAAGGATGGGAAAAGTAGATTTGGTGTCTTTTTAGCCCCAGTCCAGGGATGCCAACATTTAAGAATAAGACACAGGAGACTATTAAGACTGGTGACTTTGGGTCTATATGAGATAAGGAAGTAGGTGGTGAAGTCAGGATCTCCCCCTTTTACTTTATGTATTAAATAATGACTTTTGGGGGCGCCTGGGTGGCGCAGTCGGTTAAGCATCCGACTTCAGCCAGGTCACGATCTCGCGGTCCGTGAGTTCGAGCCCTGCGTCGGGCTCTGGGCTGATGGCTCAGAGCCTGGAGCCTGTTTCCGATTCTGTGTCTCCCTCTCTCTCTGCCCCTCCCCCGTTCATGCTCTGTCTCTCTCTGTCCCAAAAATAAATAAACGTTGAAAAAAAAAATTAAAAAAAAAAAATATGACTTTTGGCCAAATTCTAAGTAGCCAACTGTTAAAATCAATCATCGGCCAAAGCCGATCACTCTTGTCTTACAGCAAACATCTGGGGTTTAAGAATACATCTAAAAGGGTATGAAAGCGGGGTATCTGGGTGGCTCAGTCGGGTAAGCCTCTGACTTCGGCTCAGGTCATGATCTCGCGGTTCGTGGGTTCGAGCCCCACGTTTGGGCTCCGTGCTAACAGCTCACAGCCAGGAGCCTGCTTCGGATTCTGAGTCTCCCTCTCTCTCTGCCCCTCCCCTACTCACACCCTGTCTCTCTCTCTCTCTCTCTCTCTCTCTCAAAAATAAACATTAAAACAAATTTTTTAAAAAGGATATGAAAGATTATAATTTTGTGATTGCAAGTGCTAGCCATCAAATTTGAAAGTCCATGAACAGTAATTTCTCATGGTTGTCAGCTGCTGATTAGCTCCTGTGGTCACCACCCTCCGTATGTGCCACACTGAGCAGGTGTCGGAAGCTGGGGAAGAAGGATGGTTTCCGGCCAGAGAACAGCCTGCTGTCGCTGCTCCTGGCCACGCCCTCCTCTCTGAAAGTACCTGAGGTGAGGACGCCTTCTCGTCAACTCTCCGACTTGAAGATGCGATTGGACAAGTTGCAGTCACCTAGAAACTATCCTACAAACCTAGGCTTGCTAACCGCGTGCCTCAGGTTTTCCCTACGGACCTGCAGAAGACTCAAGGTCATTGCTTCACTTAAGTATTTATAGTGCTTCCTCAATCATCATTAATGATGACAGCACTTCACTCTGGCGATGATGAATATGCTTGACTCATGACGTTCACATCAAACCCACACGGAGAGATCCACTGTTTGTTACCTCGAGAAGGCTTACCCATTCTTGAGACTTAATAGCTTAACATTCCACTAATTGGAATAAATCCAAATGAGGTTGGGGAGAATATCACGATGACCCCACTGCAACAAGGCAATCGTTGGCCGTGGCCAACAAATTTCAGAAATAATTGCTGGATATCTCATCTTCCAAAGGCTGAGGCTAAATGGCAGACTTGGGGCAATTAGTGACGCCCCAGCTACATTTCAGCGTATCCCTGTCTTACACACATTGACACTTTCTGTGTTCATACTGTATCATTTGAATTACGAGTATCTGATACTTTGTTAAAAATAGTCTAAATGCAGTTCCTTCTCCATCCAGAAAATGTGGGAGACATAAAAATGTATATTAAAGAAAATTAAAATCACCAGAAATAATCACGTTTTTCTTTTTCCGTGCATCGCTCTTTTCCTCTCCTTTTGCTTTGTTTTTAAAAATTTTTTTTTCAACGTTTATTTATTTTTGGGACAGAGAGAGACAGAGCATGAACAGGGGAGGGGCAGAGAGAGGGGGAGACACAGAATCAGAAACAGGCTCCAGGCTCTGAGCCATCAGCCCAGAGCCCGACGCGGGGCTCGAACTCACGGACCGCGAGATCGTGACCCGGCTGAAGTCGGACGCTTAACCAACTGCGCCACCCAGGCGCCCCGCTTTGTTTTTAAAGTAATCTCTACACCAATGTGGGGCTCGAACCCATGACCTCAAGATCAAGAGTCACAAGTCACATGCTCCACCGACTGAGCCAGCTAGGTGCCCCATCAATCTTTCTTTCCCTCTTTTTTTAAAAAAAGTATTTATGAATTAAAGTTCACCTTCAAAATGGCAAAAATAGCACACGTACACCCTGTGTCCAGTGATATGACGTAAACATAAAAATATTTACTATCCTTCCCTCTCTATCAATCGTTATGCAAACACGCACGCACGCACACACGTACGCACATTTATAGGATCATCTCAAAATGAGAAGAATATGTACATTTAAATTTTAATTAATTCTGGCTGATTAATCATCAAAAATGCAGTTCACATTTCCATTAGCTAAGCTTGCTCGTATCTGTTCCAGCACTGGATTTTATTGCTTCAAACACTTTCTGCCAAAACCATGTGCGGAAATAGCATCTTATTTTTATTCAATTTGTGTTTGTATTCCTGTGACGACCAGGGAGGTTCTGTGTCCTATCACATGTCTGACTCATCTGGATCCCCGGCTCCTGGCACACAATACATGTCCCGGGCGGACGAGCCGAAGAAATGTTACTTACCAGTGTGAATTTTTAAATGACGTTCCATGTCCTTCATGCCGTAGGCGGTCTTGAATTGGCAACCTTATAAAGGCAAGAAAAGATTAATTACAAAGGGAAACATAGTAACTTAAGGGTGGAGAAGGCTGGCAGAAACTTCCTTAAGCAGGTGATGAAAGTTAACCCCACAGTACACAGGACAAACAGGTATCACGTGCCTCCTGATATGACGCACCGAGAAGGACACGTATCACTTCTGTGCTTCCTGTCCGAACTGCAGAGCTCCAATCTGATTGCGAAGAAATATCAGGCAAAGCCACACGGAGGAGCATTTTACAAAATAACTGTACTTGGCAAAATATCAAGGCCATGGAAGACAAAACTTTAGGATTAAAGGAAACTAAAGACGGATGAAGACGCAAATCAATGGGGGATCATGAACTGGATTCTAAACCAGGGGAAAATGTTTTTCT
Organism: Puma concolor; assembly: GCF_028749965.1. Lineage (NCBI taxonomy): Eukaryota > Metazoa > Chordata > Mammalia > Carnivora > Felidae > Puma > Puma concolor. Next base: position 131,400,143 of record NC_141669.1, read on the forward strand.
TCTCCTAATTTCTCAAGTTACTGAGAAACTGGTAAGATCTTAATAAGGTCAGTAGTTTGATAATAGTGTGTATGAATGTTAATTTCCTGATTTTGATGATTGTACTGTGGTTATATAAAAGAATTTCCTTGGTTCTAGGAAACATAAATTGTGGTATTTAGGGGTAAAGGGACATCATGTCTGTAACTTAGTCTAAAATGGTTTTGGGGGAAAATATTTATATACAGAAAGAACGACAGAGCAAAGACAATATGTTAACATTTGGGAAATCCAGATGAAGGGCATACGTACATTTTTTTGTACGATTTGTGCAACTTTTCTGTAAGTCTGAAATTATTCCCAAATACAAAGTTTCGCTTTATTTTTAAAGGAAACAACAATCTTTCTGGATGTCTTTGTAAGCTACAGCACAGGGAGAAAAATTCACAGTCCCCTGGATACTCACGAGTTTCATTTCAAAGCCTATGGCTGTAAAGGTTTAGAGTCCACATGCACAGTAACCAGGGACAGCGCGAGAGAGGTCATATGTGATGGTGTAAATACTATGGGGCTCTGATTTTTAAGCCCAGCGCTTTGGAGCACGTCTTTGGAGCTTATGTCCACTTGTCAGGGATTCACCACCGAGGGCCCTGGAATCGGTGAACGTCACATCCTTTACACAAGCGGGACCCAAGGCTGCCTTTACCTGGATAGCAACAGTTAAGCCTTTTCTGAGCAGGTGGGGCCGTGGGCTTTTTGGCACGTGACTTGGCAGGGAGAGAGATGACAGTGGCTGTCTGGTTTTCATTGCTTTCCGTGGGCAGATAAGTTTGATAGCCATGTTCAAACACAAATTCTGGAGCTGAAACTAAAAGATAGGATGGTTGTTAGCTCTCGTCATATGAATACCCGACAGCTCCTCCCTTTGCCTACCCTCCTCCACAGAGAATGAACGGGTTGAATTGCTTTCCCGGTTTCCTTTGCTGTTTAGGACTCATCCTGTGACCCTTGTCTAGCCAGTGAGACACTAGAGAAGATCCGTTGAGGGGCTTCTGGAAGAGATTTTCTTCCTGATTTAAAAATAAAAAAAGAGGCAGTCGAGGAAAGATCATTCTTACTGGCCTGGTTGTCCCATTTTCTGTCTTGGGGTGTGCGGGAGTAAGGATGTGATGCCTGGATCTGTGGCAGCCATTCTATGACCATGAGGAAAGAGCAAGGAAATCTGATGTTGAGCCAGAACTCTGAGACTATCCAAATCTAGACTTATTAAATAAACAAGAAATGTGCCTATCATTTATACCAGGCAAGCTTTCTATTATCTCTGGCCAAATGCACTTGGTACCTTTATAAGTTTCATCACAAAATCCTAACAAGCAACTGGAGAGGAACTGATCAAAGGAATTCTGGCCCAAACTACAAATACTCTCTAAAAACACAAGTATTCCAAAAACAAACAAACAGACAGACAAAAACAAAAAACAAAAACCAAAAAAAAAAAAACAAAAACAAAAAAAAAACCCAAAAAACAAAACAAAAATCAAAAACTCCTTGTATTCTTACTGAAGTTTTCAGGGGAAAAAAAGAAACCAAACATCTTTATCATCTTGATCTTGGTTTTTATTATTATAAAGAATAAAACAGGCAGTCTCAAATTTCTTTTCCTGCTTATAAAAACTTTTGTGACTACTTCATTAACTACAGTTATGGTTTTGGGTTTGGAAATATTTTCTTCCTTTATGACACATAATTTGTTACATGGAGACTTGGTTTCACAGGAAGAGTCGATACGACCAGTGGCAGGTCTGTTCGTTGGGTGTATTTTTCAGGCTGAGAGGTCCTAACGATGGCGAAACTGCGAACTTGTCGAATGAATTAATTTCGATTTCTTTGGACATGTTGAGGAAACCCAGGCTTCTTATCTCCACCTCTTAAGGACCTTTGGTAATGACAGCATGAAGCCCAAGAACGCCTGGGTTCCAGCAGCACTTGCTATGCAAGTAAATGGTTTCACGGTTTCCACTGCAATATGCAGGGGGGAGTTGAGTGGCTTTTTAAAAAATTTTTACTATTTATTTTTGAGAGACAGAGAGAGACAGAGCATGAGCAGAAGAGGGGCAGAGAGAGAGAGAGAGACACACACACACACACACACACACACACACACACACACACACACAGAATCCCAAGCAGGCTCCAGGCTCCGAGTTGTCGGCACAGAGCCCGACGTGGGGCTCGAACCCACGGACTGCGAGATTGTGACCTGAGCTGAAGTCGGAGGCTCCACTGACGGAGCCACCCAGGTGCCCTGGAAGTTGAGTGGCTTTTGTTTAAAGTTGACCAAAACATTCTGACAAACCGATATCCTGTCTGCACGCCGAGTCCCTTGGATGCAGGTACCAACCACACTTGCCTCTTGTTGCAACGTTTCATTTACGCTGTGGGATTTTGCTTCCAGCGCTCTGCTCAGTTCTCAAAGCGTGGTCCTCGGCCAGCAGCCCTGGACCCACGGCGGAGCTTGCTACCAAGGCCGATCCTCGGGTCCCGCCCCGGCCCACGGACTCAGAAACCCAGCAGCCTGTGTTCTAACAAGCCCCCCAGGTCGTTCTGATACGTGGTCAAGTTTGAGAACGCTCTCCATGCGCCTCAGTAACACTTAACGCAGCTTCGTCTAACTGAGGGAGTTCATCTCTCCTGGTTGTTGCTTTGCAAGAACGACAAGCACCGCGTTGTTCCTCCGACAACCATCCGCGTCATTAGTATCAAATTGACCCCCTGCTACTCTTTGCGAGTATTTCTGCGTACACGGTTACTTTTCATCTTCAACCCGGTTCATCAGGCGACATCTTGGAAGATGTTTAAACAATGAAGCTCGATATACGTAGTCCCCCCAAATGCACACCCTTCTGCTGAGTGATAACAAGGTGTTCAGTAGTGCTCAAGTTTGTTTGCAGGCTCGCAAAGACATTTGGGGTTTAAAAAAAATTTTTTTTTTAATATTTATCTTGAGAGAGACAGAGTGTGAGTGGGGGGAGGGGTAGAGAGAGAGAGAGGGAGACACAGAACCCGAAGCAGGCTCCAGGCTCCTAACTGTCAGCACAGAGCTGGACGCGGGGCTCGTGCTCACGAACCGTGAGATCACGACCTGAGCTGAAGTCAGACGCCTAACCGACTGAGCCACCCGGGAGCCTCTTGGTTGCCTTTTTAAAAAAACATGTTTAGGGGCGCCTGGGTGGCTCAGTCGGTTAAGCGTCTGACTTCGGCTCAGGTCGTGATCTCGCAGCCTGTGAGTTCGAGCCCCGCATCGGGCTCTGTGCTGACAGCTCAGAGCCTGGAGCCTGTTTCAGATTCTGTGTCTCCCTCTCTCTCTGACCCTCCCCCGTTCATGCTCTGTCTCTCTCTGTCTCAAAAATAAATAAACGTTAAAAAAAAAATAAAAAAAAAACATGTTTATTTATTTATTTTGAGGGGGGGCAAGGGGCAGCAAGAGAAGGAGAGAGAAAATCCCAAGCAGGCTCTGCGTGGTCGGCGCAGAGCCCGATGTGGGGCTCGATCTCATGAATTACGTGTGAGATCGTGACCCGAGCCGAAATCAAGAGTCAGTTGCTTAACGGACTGAGCCACCCAGGCACCTCAAGGTTGTCTTTTCAGCCTTGTTTCCTCGGATGCACAGAAGTTTGATGGATTTCCATGTGCCTATTTCCGCCTTTAGGCAAAATAGACGAGTTGCCGGTGCTTTTGGTGTCCTGGGGGAGGCAGCAGGAAACAAAGGGAGCCAGGCACCCAGCTGCAGGGGTCATTTTGGGGTGGGTCTAATGACACATAATGAGTGAGTCATCCCAAAGTAGCCGGGTCCAAGACCAGAAAGGGTTTGCTCAAGAGCTTGGGCTCTTAAGTCTTATCTCCTTGAGCCTCAGTTTCCTCACCTGGAGAATGGGTACAATTTCTATTCCTACCTCCTAGAGCTATTGTGAAGAGTAGAAATCAGGCATGGAAAACTGCTACCCCTGTTGTCATTTTTCATGGACTTATTCAGCAAATATTAAAAAAAATTCTTTTTTAATGTTTATTAATTTTTGAGACACAGAGACAGCATGAGCGGGGGAGGAGCAGAGAGAGAGGGAGACCCCGAATCCGAAGCAGGCTCCAGGCTCCGAGCTGTGAGCCCAGAGCCCCGACGCGGGGCTCGAACTCAACAGCCGCAAGATCGTGACCTGAGCTGAAGTCCGACGCTTAACCGACTGAGCCACCCAGGCGCCCCAGAGCAAATATTTTTTTAAATGTTTGTTTATTTTGAGAGAGAGTGAGAGTTGTTTAACTGACTGAGCCACCGAGGCGCCCCTCGTTTATTAGGCACCTACTGCGGGCCAGACACCGTTCTAGGCAGTAGAAACATATCAGTGAGCCAAAGGGACAAAAGTCCCTGCCTTCGGGCCTGGGTGGCTCAGTCGGCTGAGCGTCGGACCCTTGATTCTGGCCTAGGTCCTCACCTCCCAGTTCGTGAGATCAAGCCGCGTGTCGGACTCTGCCGGATAGCATAGTGCCTGCTTGGGATTTTCTCTCTCCTTCTTTCTCTGCCCCTCCCCCCACTCAGAAAAAAATCCCTGCCTTCATGGAGCCCACACTCTAGTTGGTGCAGGCAGTAACTTACCCACACGCCATATGGCAAATACAGATATATGGCTAAATGCTATGGAGGAAAATACGCAGAGAAGGGGTCTGGGGAGTGCTGGGGGGCCGTGCAGTTTCAAGTAGGGGGATCTGTGAGGGCTTCGGGGAGAAGGTGGCATTTCAGAACACGGAAGCACGCAGCTGTTCACAGTGCCTGTTGCAGGTGCCTGGAATTCAACACGCGAGGAAGGAGCACTGGGGTCTCTGGTTACCAATCTTGCTGGAGCCTCGGGCTGGCTTTAGAAAGGGTCCCCCCCCCCGCCCCCCATCCCCGCCGCCCCCTCTGGCTTCTTTCTAGGAGGCCCTGGGAATAGCAGGGCCTACAGATACCCAGGGAAAGGCTTCAAGTGGCCTTGGTCACTGGGGGGCGGCCTCAGGCCCCTTTAGGTGTCTGTGTGTGATGTGACCCAGGCGTTAAGGGGGTGTGAACGGTCCCGCTGACCCGAGGCTTTCGCAAGCGGTTCAGGGCCTCGCTGCCTCCTCCTCTGGCTTGGCTATGAAAGTCAAGTCCCACGTTCAGTGAGATCCGCCCCCTGCCCCCACACCCTCCGGCAGCTCACAGCCTCACACACCTGCTTTGGGCTTTCGGTCTTGTTTCTTGCCCCTGGGGGAGTTCCCTGGCTTTCTGGGTGTCCAGGTGTGCACCCGAGAGCCTGTCTGTTGTAGTTAAGTCCCGGTTTGTGGCCAGAGCGCCGTGGGTGTTGGGTTACTCAGTTATGAAGCTGCTTAAAATATAAGGCTGTTAGATGAATGTTACAGAAGCCAAATCTCTCGGAGGTCACAGCCCTCAGTGTCTTAACCCGCTGGGCTCACGTGGACCAGTGGGAGCTCCTTTTCTGCAAAATGGCCCTTCGGATATCTGACGGCATTGTTCACATCCTCCAGCCCTTTTGGCTGTATCTCTTTTATTTTTATTAAAAACATTTTTTTAATGCTTATTTATTTTTGAGAGACAGAGCGTAAGCAGGGGAGGGGCAGAGAGAGAGGAAGACCCAGAATCCGAAGCAGGCTCCAGGCTCTGAGCCGTCAGCCCAGAGCCCGACGCGGGGCTCGAACTCACGAACCACGAGATCATGACTTGAGTGGAAGTCAGACGCTTAGCCGACTGAGCCACCCAGGAGCCCCTGTATTTTTTAAAATTAATTAATTACTTTTGAGAGAGAGAGAGAGAGAGAGACAGAGAAAGAGAGAGAGACTGCAAGTGGGGAAGGGAAAGAGAGAGAGGGAGAGAGAAAATCTCAAGCAGGCTCTGCACTATCAGCACAGAGCCCGACGTGGGGCTCGAACTCACAAACTGTGAGATCAGGACCTGAGCCGAAGTGAGACGCTTAAGCCACTGAGCCACCCAGGCACCCCTGTTTTTTTGTTTTTTTTTTTTTCTTTTTAAATAAAAGTAAACATTAACTGTAGAAAATCTAGGGAGTACAGAAAAAGCACAGAGAGGAAAATAAAAACTGCCCAAGGCCATCAACATGGCAATATACATATGTGCATTATGTGCTCATTACATTCTCTAATTTTTTCTCTAAAGCACTAATCTCTACTGTGATCAAATAATTACTTGGGAAATTATCTAATCGTGGTCCTCCCCTCCCTCTGGTTGCATGAGACACCCGAGGTCACACCTGTCCTCTCCATCTCTGTCTCCCAGCAACTAACAGAACTTGGTAAAGGGCAGGGGCTCAAAAAATATTTGTGAATTGATGATCTACCTCGTGGCTAACACATTCTTTGTATGTAGATTTCAAAAGTGTAAAGCTGGGATCATGGCTTGAATCATTTACAGTCCCCTTTTGTTAAAAAATGTCACCATTTGAGGGGCGCCTGGGTGGCGCAGTCGGTTAGGCGTCCGACTTCAGCCAGGTCACGATCTCGCGGTCCGGGAGTTCGAGCCCCGCGTCGGGCTCCGGGCTGATGGCTCGGAGCCTGGAGCCTGTTTCCGATTCTGTGTCTCCCTCTCTCTCTGCCCCTCCCCCGTTCATGCTCTGTCTCTCTCTGTCCCCCCCCCCAAAAAAAAAAAAAGTTGAAAAAAAAATGTCACCATTTGAAGCTGTTGGCCAGGCTATCATTCACCTAAGTCACAATTTCAAATGGCTACATTCTATTCCTTCATTTTGGTTGAGCTATATCATCCATTCCCCTGTTTTTAACACTGAGTTGGCTTCTGGGTATTTATTTGTATAAATAATACCTACCCCAAATTAAAAAAAATTTTTTTTCATGTTTATTTACTTTTGAGAGAGAGAGAGAGCATGAGCAGGGGAGGGGCAGAGAGAGAGGGAGACACAGAATCCGAAGCAGGCTGCAGGCTCTGAGCTGTCAGCACAGAGCCCGACGCGGGGCTCGAACTCACCAACCGTGGTATCACCGCCTAAACCAAAGTCAGTCGCCCAACTGACTACGCCACCCAGGCACCCCCACCCCAGATTTTTAACTGACCTCTGGATACTTTGGATACATTCCTCTAAGTTGCAGGATTGGTCACAATGGTATGGTCACCGTGTTCCTTGGTGATACATGATTATAAGATCCTTTCTGCAAATCTAAGTCAATTCACATTCTCCCCTTCACTTTTGCTAGCACATCAGCTATTTGACAGAACAAAATGAGATCGTTTTAGTTAACCCACATTTTTTTTCAAACAACTGGTGAGGATGAATTCCTTTTCACATTTTTTTTTCCATCCCTGTGCCTTCTGTAGTGAACTCCCTGTTCGTGCTACTTTTTTCTTTTGTGTTTGTGAAATTCTATTGAATTTCACTTTTTTCTTATTGACTTGTACATGAGCTTTACAGATTAAGGATATTGTTACATTGTCATATATTCAAATCGACTGTACTTTTCTGTTTCTTCCAATGTTGTCCGCGCGTACGGTTGACATTTAGGGCTCTGGAACCAAACGCAAACCCAGAATTCATCTCCTAAGAAAAAAGGCCACTCCTGCCCCTCCAAAGGGTTTTCACGCATGTCCGACGTGAGGTCCCAGCCTGACACCGCCCCCTCTCCTCTGCCGCAGCTGATTGGTCCAGCAGCAGATACCTACAGGAGCTGAGCCAATCAGACCCGCTCGCCCGGAAGGTAGGAATTGGGACTAAGATCCCGCAGTTTGGTGTGAACTTTCCTTTTGTGGGGGAAAAAAAAGGCATAAAGCCTGGGGGCAGTCATGCAGATAGCTTCTTGGGATCTCGGGATCTATCTGGGGATAGACAGATCTGGGGATCTCTGTAAAACGCAAGCCTTCATCGGCTGGTTCAAATTCGCGGGGCCCTTTCACAGCCACGGAGATGTTACCCACAGGGAAAGGGGATCTGGATATTTCCACGTTTCACCGAAGTTTCAGGGGCTTCTGAGGCACAGACACGTTTGAGAAACACTGTCATGAGGGTGTTCTAAGGGGTCAAGTGTACAGATACTCTAGCCAGGTGGCTTGGATTTGCTACTTTCTGGCTCAGTCAACTTGGACAGCTAGTTAACCCCTTTGTGCCTTAGCTGGTTATTGCTAACATGGGGATTAATCATTCTTCGCATTTAATTTATGGCTCGCATGCAGTGCTTGGAAAAGACATGGTGAATAAGCACTCACATAAGAATTGGCTCTATTATTGTCGGATTCTTCCAGCAAGTCATTATATAGTTTATCTTACTAAGTCGCTCACCTGCTCAACAACCTTCAACGGCTGCCCGGTTCCTTCGGAATAAAGGCCAGAGCTGAAGCATGGTTCCTAGCACATACACTCTTTGTCACTCCAGCCACTGTTACCAGATACTGCCTGGAGCTTCTCCACATCTAAAGCACCATTAGGAAATGCCCCCTTCCCACGATCTTCCTCCCAAAGGCCAGCGAGTCTTTCAAGGACTGTTGTACATTTGATCTCACTTCCCCCCCCCACCCCACCCCCCCACCCCCCCGGCTTTCCCCACTGGGACCAATCTACTCCATTAACTCTTTGCACAAGGCCAGACTTGTCACCGACGGCTGGCTTTCTGTGTCTTTGCAACTAAATTCTCCTCCCCCGTGGGCTTGGAATTCTCCAGGGACAGGCATCTCCATTATCTCGGCTCCCGCGTCTGTCAGTGACAACAGTCTCACGGGACTGCCCTCCCTGGACCCTCAGGATGGGGCAGACACCAAGTCAGATGCTACACGCACATTAATCTAATCCTACAGCTGCCCTTTCCCGTGTCCCTTCCAGAACTGTTTTATTGAGGGTCTCCGGTGTGCCAGGTCTGGTGCTAAGGGGACAGGAAAGCAAGACGATTAGGTCCCTGCGGGCAGGGAGATCTACAATCCAGTAAACAAGAAATTAAACCACTGATTGGGGGCCCACGGGCCAAACTGAGCCTTCGGATTCTCTTTCAAGGCTTCCAAAACCAGCTAGGTGGGCTGGACCTTCCCTCTATCACTGTCCTCTGGCCAGAGACACTAGGGACATGCCTGTGGTTGAGTAAGTCTGTCACTCATTGCGGCAGGAAAGCATCATTCCACGAGAGCCACGGGGCATCTCAGTGACCGGTGGCTACAAAGGACTTCTTACTGGTTTGGGGCTCACGTTAAGCGAGGTTTGGGGAGGCCTGAGGAAGCCGGCCTGCAAGCCGTCAGAAAGTGGGGAGAAGCCTAGGATTTGGTGTCTTAGTTAAGACTGAGAGGAGAAAAGGCTCACCTGTAATAGGCAGAGAAGCAGCTGTCACCCCGATGCGTGGGGGAGGGGATGTCGGGTATCTGGCGTCTCAGGAGGAGGGAGCGGTCTAGTTGTGGTCCTGTCGCCCCAGGGTCCCAGAGCGGCCCAGCTCATGCTGGCCTTCTGGGAACTGTTTCCCAGGAGAACAGAGGACAGGGGACCAGCCCAGCCTGCCTGGTAGAGCCAGCCCACCTCCTAGTCATACCAAGACGAAGCTGGTGCCGGTTCCTGGCTTTCCTTTCCCAGCTGGTGGTCCCCAGGCCCTCCCACTCCCCATCGTGGCAAATCTGCTCCTGCATTCACCGTCCCGCCTGCCCTCTGACAGCATCTGAATCCACTTCTGCAGCTAACTAAAGACTGCTTATCCCCAAATTGCTAGTGAATCACAAGCGAGATAAATAAGTGCCGGGTGGGGAAGCGGTAAAACATGTAACCTCGGGGGTGTGGGGAGTGAGAAATCACGGAGAGCTTCTAGGTGGAGGTGACCTTTAGCGTGGGACCCAAAGGGTAGGAATTAACTAGAAGGGGAGAGAAAGAAAGATCCTTCTGGGTCAAGAGATCGATTCAACTACTCTTGGCTGGGGGCTTGTCATGGGCCGGGCCCTGCAGCCGCATTTTCTGTGCTGTTTCATTGCGTTTTCACAGCCCTCGGATGTGGTTAAGTACGAGGGGCTAACACTGACAGCTCTAAGCGTCTTCCATGGGGGAGGCCTGGCTAGAACCCTCTGAGGTGAGTACCGGCATGTTATATAGCTGGGGAAACAGACACTGAGATCCTGTTACCTGCCCAAGGTTACCTGACCGCAGGTGGGGGTGGCTGGGAATCGAACTCAAGGCAATCGGACCCAGACTCTTTAACTATCAAACCCCGTGGCCTTTCTATCTATTCTTATCCCCACTTCGAAAACAAGACACCAGGAGCTCCTATAATTTGCCATGGTCACGGCCGGGACTCCAACTCAGGGGCCTAACTCCTAAGCCCCGTGATTTTTAGAATCTTAGAAAATGTATGCGGGCTGCTCACTATTTTTTTCACCAGCGTCAATATCTACTGTTACTGCACCTGTAGAAAAGTTCTTTGGCCAAACGCCAGACAAAAGGCAGCTTTCAAAGCAGGCAGAGAATCAAGTTTACTTTACATCCACCTACTACTATGATTCTCTTTTAGATTCAACTATATTATTGGACAGAGATGAGTTGAGCGATCCGGAAAGGTTTGGCTTTAGTCAACGACTGGGAGGCACAAACAAGTTTGGACAGTGTCTGCGTGAGAATATCTGGAGAAATCTGCCTGTCGGGGTTCAGACCGTGGCCTCGAGCAGCGAGGGACTCTCCAACTTGGCTGAGACGTGGAATCCCTTAGGAGCTTGTTAAAAATACAGATGCCTGAGCCTCGGCCCCAGAGACTCGGCTTCAGGAGGTGGGGCCCGGGCATCGGTATCTTTAACAAGCTCCCCAGAGATTCTGGTCCACGGGCGGGTCTCGGAACTGCCACTAAATGGAACAGGGAAGCCCAAGCTTTCGGGGAGTCAGGCCCAGAAGACCAAATGAAACAGTGTGAAAGAAGGGGGGAGAAGGCGGGCTTCTGGTTGTTCTGCAACACAGAAGCAGGAATGATGAGTCAGGCAGAGACGGAACAGACTGCAGGTCTCACGTCCATTCGCCACCTGTTCGTAAAGGCGGTGGTTTACTGAGCCCAATGACTCCGTCCCAGACCCTTTATGTGGATTATCACAGAGTCCTCCAATAACACAATGATTACTAGGTATTAGGCACCTAATTCTATTACCTAACAGCATTAGGTGCCACCGTAACCTCTTTTTGCACACGAGGAATATTAAGCAGCGAGCAGAGAACAGCTTGCCCGCGGTCTAGGGCTGGTGGGTGGCCGACAGGGGTGCAAGCCTGGCAGTCTGTCTCTGGAGCTCGGAGCTCCCTGCAGCACCGTGAGCTGGGCACACAGGGGTCTCCAGTCCCAGCCTGAACGTACGGGGCGGCCGGCACAACCCAGGCATGGCCAGCGTGAGGGATGGCAGGGTAGTAGAAATGCCAAGGGAGGGTAAGCGTCCTCGAGCAAAGACACAGGACGCAAGAAAGAGGTTTGTGGGTGCGGGATCAGCCTCACGACGGACGGGAGACTGGGGCAGCTGGTCATTCCCTGAGCAAAGGCTGGTGCTGGGGATCCGGTGGTGGACGGGAAGGGTGCTGCCCTTGACCTCACGGTGCCCATGGCTCAGTGATGGGACAGACCTGAAGTTTGTTCCCCAGATATTCATTTAATTACAGGGACCTGGCCTGGTTCGGGGGAACAGCGTGTGTGTGTGATGTTCGAGACGGGATCTCCGAGGAGATGCCTTTAAGCTCTGCTCTGACGTCTGCGTAAGAAGGAGTCCCCCGCAGAGGGAACAACATGGTACGAAGCCCCCAAGGCAAGGAAACGGGCTTCATTGGAAGACAGAGGACTTCGGCTGGGCTGCCGCCAGAGTGAAGGGGGTGTCCTGAGATGAAACCAGATCCTCTTTGTGGACGGTCATGCCAGGGAAAGGCAGGAAAAGTATTTCAGGCCCAGGGAACAGCCCGAGGAAAGGCTCAGAACCCAGAAAGGGGCAATGGCCACAAGTAAAGCCTCCTGAACCCGAGGCATTGTTCTACAGGCTTCGTACCCACTGTGTGGGGTGATGGGAGTTTGACTGCGAGGACAGTGAACAGGGACAGGGTCGCGGGGGTAAAGGCCAAAATGTGTAAGTCGTGGGACTGTCCTGAACTTGTGGTGGCCGCTGGCCGTGTCTCCTCCCCACTTACAGCTTCCCTTGGACCAGCAGTAAAATCAGAAGGTTGCCCCCTTAAGGCCTGTGAGTGATCAGATCATCATATTTCAGTGTTTTAAAAACTCGGCAGAGGGGCACCTGGGTGGCTCAGTCGGTTAAGCGTTGGCCTTCGGCTCAGGTCATGGTCTCGCAGGTGACAAGTTCAAGCCCCGCATCCGGGTCTCTGCTGTCTGCGTAGAGCCCACTTCAGATCCTCTGTTGCCCTCTCTCTCTCCCCCTCCCCCACTCGTGCTCACTCTCTGTCACCCAAAAACAAATAAACTTTGGGGAAAAAAAACCTCAGCAGAAACATTCTTGTGGATGCGTCAAGAAGACAACTACAAAACTTTGCTTATTGCCAAAAAAAATGGAAACGCCAACACAGGACAGCATCAGCAAGGTGCAGGTTGGTGGCCCGCCCGCCCCCGTCAGACGTTCTCTCCACTCCTCAGCTCCAGGTTAACCACCTGCTGAACAGTGTCGGAGAAAGGCTAGAAGCAGCCTGCGGACTCCGTCAAGCTTATAGATGTATTCTGTTTGGCCAACGAAGTTTGAAAATGTAGGACATTTTTTTTTTAATTTTTTTTTTTTCAACGTTTTATTTATTTTTGGGACAGAGAGAGACAGAGCATGAACGGGGGAGGGGCAGAGAGAGAGGGAGACACAGAATCGGAAACAGGCTCCAGGCTCCGAGCCATCAGCCCAGAGCCTGACGCGGGGCTCGAACTCACGGACCGTGAGATCGTGACCTGGCTGAAGTCGGACGCTTAACCGACTGCGCCACCCAGGCGCCCCGAAAATGTAGGACATTTTATATTTTTCAGCCTCTCTGAAAAACCCAAATATCTACGTGACCGGATCCAAAGGGCAGCTGTACCTTTGGATGAGTCGCACACGCTTTTTCTCTCTGCTTGTTCTCCACTACAGTCCCCCCCCCCCCCCCCCCGCAGTGCCCGTCACCTGACGCACAGCTTCCATCATTAACATCACCTACCTCATTCCTCTCCTAGAAGCCTGCCTTGAATCCTATGCATGTATGCATATGTACGTGTATTTTTTTTTTTTACACTTACCCTGGGAATCTATGTCCGTGCAAAGATCTGGCTCCCTGTTTCAAGGCTAAGCCATACTTCATTGTCCAGTTGTCCAAATCTCTGATGTCTACTTATCTCATCATCTCTTGATGTATACATGTATATATACAAAGGTTCCACTTTCTTTCTTTTAATGTTGATTTCTTTATTTAGAGAGACATGGGAAGGGCAGGGAGAGAGAGGATCCCAAGCAGGCTGCATGGTCGGTGTAGAGCCCGACTCGGGGCTTGAACTCACGAACCTCGAGATCGTGACCTGGGCCGAAATCCACAGTCGGACGTTCAACCGACTGCGCCACCCAGGCACCCCTAAAGGTTCCACTTTCTTGACCGAATATACCGTAAATGAACAAAATTTTACGGGATACGTAGGTTTATAAAATTTTACGGGATAAATACCGCAAAGTGGACTTACTGGGTAAATGTGTTAATGTACATTTTAAAATTTGAAAGATTTTAAATTTAAAAGATATCACAAAATTGCCCAGGTTATATGAATTTACATCCCCAGAAAACGAAAGCCGTTTCCTGTCCGAAGTCTTTTCACTTACATTTCTTTAATGACTAAGGTGACAGAGCATCCTTTCATATTTGGTGGCCCTTCGTATATCATCTGTTGCCCTTTGCTGACTTTTCCATTTGGTTCTTTTTCTCTACTTTTATCGATTTTAGGAGTTCTGTCTACGGCCATACCACCCTGAACGCGCCCGACCTCGTCTGATTTTAGGAGTTCTTTGTATATGAAGGACATTAGGCCTTGGCCATCGATGCTACAGTTTCCCCCCCACCCTGCCCCCAACTGTGGGTCTTTAATTTTATACATTGTTTTTACTTTGGAAAAATTGTAACTTTATTTGTAGCCACATACACGATTCTTTTCCTTTTGCTAGAGGATTTAAGTGTATTTATTTTGAGAGAGAGAGGCAGAGAGAGAATCCCACGCGGGCTACACACTATGAGCACAGAGCCCAAAACGGGGCTCAAACTCCTGGAGTCATGAGATCATGACCTGAGCCGAAACCAAGAATTGGACACTTAACCGAATAAGCCACTCAGGCACCCCTATGTATATATACGTGTATATATATATATGTATGTGTGTGTGTATATATATATATACATATATATATATGTATATGTTTTGTTTATATATATATATAGTATTTTTCAAGTCTTTATTTTTAAGAATTTCTATACCCAACGTGGGGCTCAAATTCACAGCCCCGAGATCAAGAGTTGCATGTTATACCAACTGAGCCAGCCAGGTGCCTCACAGATTTGAATTTAAAAACCTGAATGCTTTTAAGTAAGGAATACATTCTTTATTTCCCCACAGGATTCAGCAGTGTTTGTACTATGTCCTCATAAATGGGTGATTTCATGTTTTTAAAGTTGTCTGTCTAGTCCCTTGAGACAGATTATAGATGTATAAGTATAGGTATATGTTTGTGCACGAGTGTTTTTATGTGAGTGTGTATGTGTGTGTATATATTTACTCTAGAACTTTTATGGTTTCGTTGTGAAATGAAACCATTTCAATTTTGGACCCATCTGCAATTTTTTCGAAGTAGGCTTCAAGCCCAGCGTGGAGCCCAGTGCGGGGCTTGAACTCACGACCCCGAGATCAAGACCTGAGCTGCGACCAAGAGTCGGTTGCTTAACTGACTGAGCCCCCGGGGGCGGGGGGGGGGGGGCTGCAATTTATTTTTGGTGGAGTAAATGAACACAACCAAGAACCAGGACGAACTTTTCTATCTTTCTGGCAGGCAGCACAGGGGAGGGTGGACGTCAATGCCTGTTGGCAGATTCAAAACAAACCTATGTTGTTTGTCCCTTTAGAAAAATGAAGCAAATTCTGGGATGATACACATAATCCCACCACCCAAAACAACTGCCTTTTTCCCATGCAACGTATTTCCTGCAAGTATTTTTGTTTCCTTAGTATGTACAGGTTTTCGTTTCAGAAATCTGTTTTTTGCCTGTTTCAACATGTGACAGCATCTCTAACTGCTAACACTTGACGTTTTCACCCAGCAGTTCCCAAACCTGGCTGGGCAGCTGGCTTCCCATTGGAGCTTGTTTAAAAAGAGTGAATCCGTGGGGTGCCCGGGGGGCTCGGTCGGTTAAGCGTCCAACTGTGGCTCGGGTCATGAGTTCGAGCCCCGCGGCGGGTTCTGTGTCTCCCCGTCTCTCTGCTCTTCTCATGCTCTCCCTCTCTCAAAATTAAAAATAAATAAACATTAAAAAAAAGAAAAAGAAAAAGAAAAAGAATCCACAACCCCACGGGGTGGACCCCGGGAATCCACGTTTTCAATGAGTTCCGCGGAGGTGCCTGGGACATAAGCAGGACGCCTCTCCCGTCCCCCCGGCCGTACCTGTGATCGTCTGGGTCTCGGAGGTGATGGTCCTGGTGGTGGCCTGAGTCTGGGCGGCAGGCACGGTTTCTTCAGACACAAACTGGACCGTGCTGGGGGCGGCCCCGGACGAGCCGGTCAGCGGGCAGCCGCTCTGCTTATGAGCCACAAAGGCATCCAGGTTGTTGAACTGCTGCTTGCAGATGCCGCAGATGTGGATGTCCGGAGTAAGTTCCACCAGCACCGTTGTGCCACCTGGAACTCCATGGGACAAAGGGAAAGTCACAGATTAATTAAGCGGCCAATTCCAAACAGCTTCAAATCGCGACACGGACCAGATCGCGGCAGCGAGGGCCAGTTGTTGGCGCCGTGTCCGTTCTGCTCCCTTCTTTTGTCCCAGCCAGCAGCAGCGTTCCCAGACCCAACTTCCGGCTCCTGGCTCCTTTGCACCGTTGCCCGTGGGGACACCGGTGGCATTTTACGCAAGAAAGTTCTTTGGTGTGCAGGGCTGCTTGCACTCTGAAGGACCGGGAGCTAGTCCTATCCCAACAAAAGGTAGTTGTACTTCCCAGTCATTAAGAAAACCAACCCCTCCGCTTGGACAACCCTCCCGCCCCCATCCAGGAGAACTACCAGTCTAAATAATCTTGGTCCCTTACATACTTGGGAACTTCTGGGAAAATCTGGCTTTCGTGATAAAAAGGGGTTAGACATGGTTGGCACTGGTCCCCTGCTCTTCTGGCCTTGCATGCGGATGTGATGCCAGGAGCTTCTGCAGCCATGTTGTTACTATAAGGAAAATGCTAAAATCCCTACAGATGCTCATCCTTACTTCATTGATCCCCTGAATCAACCAATCCCAGACTTTTCATTAGGCTGGGATAGTTCAGTTTGTTACCTGTAGCCAAAATTCACTCCTAACTGATAGGGGTACTGTTTCTCAACAGTCCATAATGATACCAAAAGTTAACCATGATGATACCAAAAGTTAACAACGTGTTAACATTTGCAAAGCACTTCCCACAATATCTGGTACCGTATAAGAAAGTGCTATGTAAATGTTTGCTAAATAAATACAGTCAGGTACCTGGCTGGCTCAGACAGTTAAGCGTCAGACTTCGGCTTGGGTCATGATCTCAGAGGTTCGTGGGTTCAAGCCCTGTGTCTGACTCTGTGCTGATGGGGTAAAGCCTGCTTGGGATTCTCTCTCCGCCCCTCCCCTGCTTGTGTGAGCACACACGCATGCACACTCTCTCTCTCTCTCTCTCTCAGAATAAATAAAACTTAAAAACATATAAAAAAGATACACAATCAATGAATGAGTCTCTAATAGGACTACCTTTATTTTTATTTTAAAAATTTTCTTTGCCTCATCATAAGGAAACTCATGTTAATAACAGAAAATTGGGAAGAGAAGAAGCAGAAGGAAAATCACTCACAATCGTTCCACCTCTGGGTACCATGAACATTACAAAACATTTTCTTCCATTCATTAACGCTTATAAATTAAGATCATAATGTACTGTAAAACTGGTCTTTTCCCCACATAATATCACATAAGCGTTATGGCTAGATCCCTAAAGTTTTTATAAATCTTATTATTTAATAGCACACGATCATATGTTATCCATGCATCATAACCTCAGTACTTACAAGGTCTTTATATTATTTCTAATTTTCCTCAAGTCTAAATCCTATGAAAACTACCTTTGTGCATATGTGGTTGGTATATATGCATCATAACTTTCTGAAAATTTATAAATATTTCCATTATGTTCCATTTTCCCCCAAGTTGAGCAAAGGCAAGTAACCTCTGTGTGGAAATACAATTTGGTTGACTTGTTAAAGACACAGCCTCCTGGCTGTGCCGTCACTTTTTTTATTTTATTTTACTTTTTTTAGGTTTATTTATTTATTTTGAAAGAGAGAAAAACAGAGCACATAAACGGCAGAGGGGAAGAGAAAGTGGGAGAACAGAGAATCCCAAGCAGGCTCCACGCTGTCAGTGCAGAGCCCGATGTGGGGCTCGAACTCACAAATCGTGAGATCAAGACCTGAGCTGAAGTCAAGATCTGGACACCCAACCGACTGAGCCACCCAGGCACCCCTGTGTTGCCACGTTGTATAAGCCGTCTTGCAGAGTGCCGTGTGCACTTAAGTACATCAAAGTCGATGGATGGAAGAAACGAAGCCTTTTCTATTCGTCTGGAACACTGCCTCCCTGTCGCTGAGGTGCCCATGAGACTAACAGGGAAACAAGGAACTAGGAAATGAAGTGATTTGCATCCATGAGGATTCCTTAATGATCGAACAAGACTGATACCCAGTATGGAAGGGTCTTAATAACAATGGCTCCAGGATGTGGCCAAGTGTACAGGTCATGACCGAGACTTGCCTTAGAATCCAGACACTACGATTTACAGTGACTCGGGCTTCGTCTCTCTCGTCTGTAAAATGGGAAGTTTCTGTTGCAGAGGAAGGTGCCAAGGATTAACCGAGATCGTGCTTGTAAAAGGCCAGCACAGGGTCTCCATCCCCCGGCAGGAGTCTGGTGGTGCACTAAGTTACCCCATTTGAATGTGAGGGTATCCCCCTCTGAAAACTTGGGACTGATAAAATATACCTAACCTCCTGCATTTGTAGTGAGAATTAACAGACCAGGTAAAAAACACTGGGCACGGATACAAGCTTTTAACAGCAACGAGAAAGAACCCCTTTATCTTCACTCCGTACTCCAAATCTGTCTCGGTATCAGAAAAATCTGGGGGTGTGTGTGTGTGGGGGGGTGTTAAACATGGACACATCTGAGCCCCACTTTGGAGATACTGAGTCATAATGGAGGTGGGCGCAGAAGGGGCTGGTGTTTAGAGAAATCTGGGCTTTTCACAAGTTATGCAAGGAATACCCAGCCAAGTTTGGGAGGCAATGTCTTCAAAGCAGCTAAGAGAAGCGCTTACTATGCGCCCGGTATCTGCAACCCCCTGTGCCAGAGGTGGGTTCTCTAGGCTGTGTGCGTCCGAAGCGTTCAGGGTAAGGCCAAGGATCCCCTCCCCCACGTCCCCCATCTCATGGGTGGGGCCCAGGGAGCTTTTTTTTCTTTTCTCTTTTTTTTTAAATAAGCGCTCGCGCTCCCAGGTGGCTGGTTTGCGCTCAGGCTCCGGACCCCACTTTGGGAAACAATGCAGCGGGAGAAATGAGGTACGTGAATCAGGCTGCTGTCCTCGTCAGGCAAATTCAAATGAATCCCAAACTCAAAGAAAGCGACCACCGCCCCATTCCCCATTCAGATCTCCACCTTTCATGCGTAAAAGGCTTTGCAGTGCCGCGGCCAGCCCAGCCCGCCAGACCTCATGCAACCCTCGGATCCCCAGACTTCAATGATTTTTGAGCCGCCAAGGCAGAAGTTTTCCCATCAGCGTAATCGCAGTTATCCCCCAAACCCCCCAAACTCCGCCCGGAGGGGGGCGGGGAATACCCCGAGGGGGTGGCGATTGTCTGAACGGCGTGCCCTCCCCCACCGTTCCTTTGCAAGGGGTCTCGCCAGGCTGGAGAGCGCCCCCCGCCTTCCACTGGCTTGGGTGCCCCCATCCCAAGCCCACTCCGGCGCCCCCTGCCCGGCGCGCCCGCCGCGGTGCCCGAGACGCCGGCTCCCGGCCGTCACCCCGATTTCGGGGCCCCGGGCCTGCTCGCTGCGTCGCAGACGTGCTTGGGCCCGGGCCCCGGAGCGCGCACTGGGCCCCGGAGCGCGCACTGCGCCCGGAAAAGCACTTACTTTGCACCGAGCCCGGGAAGCTCTCGCCCTCGCTGGTCGCGTTCATGGCCGCAGACTGGGAGGTCCCCGGCCGGCCGGGGTGCCAGGGCGGGGGGCGCTGATCTACATGGTGCAAGCACTTTTCCTTTTATTTTTCCACACCCCCCAGCCTTCCTTCTCCCAACTCCGCCAGGCGGGGAGGACGGATGTAAAGCAAGCTCCACTTCCGCTGCCTAGAGGGCGCTGGCCGGGCCCGGCCGCCCCAGCCTGGCTTTGCATCAGCGGCTCCCGGGGGAAGCTGCGGGCCAATCCCGATGCCCGGGCCGCGCCGCCTGGGAGCGCGGAATCCCCCGGGATCTGGACCGCGCACCAGCGTCCCGGCGGGTTGGGCGACCGCGGGCGGCGAGGGATGCGCCCCCACCCCCGGCCGCCGCCGCCCGGCCCGAACCCCTGCGGTCTCGGCCGAGGAAGTCTGGCCTCCCCGGCTCGGTCGCTTTTGCACCTGCCGCCCTGGGCGTCGCTCCCGGATCACGGGGGCGCTTTGCAGAGGGGACCGCGTCAAGCTGCGGTTGGGGGGTGGGTGCGCGGGGCGCGGCGGGCTGGGGAGAAACCCCAGCTGGGCGTCAGCGCCCGGCAAATCAGCGAAGCGCTGGGCGGGTCCCCTGCCCAGCTAGTGAAATACCGAGGACCGTGATCACGTGGATCGT
Organism: Puma concolor; assembly: GCF_028749965.1. NCBI lineage: Eukaryota > Metazoa > Chordata > Mammalia > Carnivora > Felidae > Puma > Puma concolor. The sequence continues at coordinate 131,420,181 of NC_141669.1, forward strand.
AAGAGTAATGACTGGGCTCGAACGCCCACCCCCGGGTTCTGCACACTTTATCGCGCCCTGTCACCTGGCGGGCCCCTCCTAGAACGCCGGCTGCGGGGTCCACCCCAGAGTTTCTGATTCAGTGAAGTCTGGTGGGAGGTGCGAGAACAAGCGTTTCCAAGTGAAGTCCCAGTCGTTGGTGGACGCAGCCCTCCCTGATCGGTACCCGCTCGGTGGACCTCGTCTCCTACTTCCCTCGGGCTTCAGCGGCAAACCGCTCACCAGCCTCAAGTCTCCTGTGCTAGCGTTCTCGCCTTACCCACCTGCCACTCCCTAGTCTCTTCGGGTCTTGATTCAAATTCACGTTCTTGGGGAGGCCAGTCGTGGCTAACCCATTCTATTTAAAAATTTTTTAATGCTTGTTTACTTTCTGAAAGAGAGAGAGCGTGTGTGGATGGGGGAGGGGCAGAGGGAGAGGGAGACACGGAATCCGAAACAGGCTCCAGGCTCTGAGCTGTCAGCACAGAGCCCAACGCGGGGCTCGAACTCACGTACTGTGAGATCGTGACCTGAGCTGAAGTCGGACGCTCAATCCACTGAGCCACCCAGGCACCCCATTGGCTAGCCCATCCTAATATTGAAGCTTCCTCTTCCCTCACCCGACTGCTCCCTGTCTCTCTCTGGCCTGCCTTTTCTTTCTTCTCAGAACTTATCACAGTTAGCGTTATGTATCTGTAGTGTATCTATCCATCCACGGATCCGTGGATCTAGGAGATAGATAATTTACTTGTGTATTACCTGTTCCCCCTTACACATTCAGAAGCTTCCAAGCAAGTGGGATTAAAAAAAATATCTTGTTGCTTCACTGATATATTTAACCCCAGCGACTTGGCCTAGTGCCTGGCACATAGTAGCTTCTCAGTAAATATGACTGTGTAACTAATGGAACTTCCCCTGCTGCTTCCTTTAAGGATTTGTTCATTCCTCCAATTATTTCTGTGTAAGTGTTGCAATGTGCCAGGCACTGTGCTAACCCCTGGAGGTACGAGGGTGACCCAAATGATTTGGTACCTCTCTAATAGAACTTGGCGAGTGGCTAGTGATTTAGCCAACACTAAATACAGTCCTATCAGCAGTGTGATTTCTTAACAGCGATAAAGTCTCAGGAGACACAAGACAAGGCTGTGATAATGGCTGCAGGAATGGTCAAGGAAGGCCTCTCTGGGTAGCTAATAAACTGAGAGCAGGGAAGTTCTGTAGGTGGTAGGTGGTGGAGGGGAGCAAGAGCCCTGAGGCAGGAATGAGCTGGATGTGAGTTGGCCAATCCCCGCCCCCTGCACGCCTTACCACTCTCCTCTTGCTTTGCTCAGGCCAGTGCCATCTGCCATCTTGCTGTTGCCCCAGGGCCTCTGCATCTGTCCCACCCTCTGTCTGGAATCTTTTCCCAGGACTGAATGCTTTCTGTCATCCAGGGCCAAAAGGAATGTCCCCTTCCTAGGGCGATTTTTCCTGTCTCCTATCTAAAGCATCTGCCCCTCTCGGCACTCTACCACACCACCTTCACTATACCTATCCCCAGCTAACAGGATCTAGAAAGGCCCTCCCGCTTAGGGCAATGTTTATTTTCGAATGCTTGATTAATGTGCGCCCAGGCGCACACCTCAATCAGCCCCACCCGGATCCAGATGCAGACGATTTCCAGCCTCACCACCCTTCCCGGTCAATGATGCCCCAGCTCCCCAAGCCCGGAGAGGTAAGCGCCCCTCTGCGTCTGTTGCCACAGATTCCTTTTGTTGGGACCAGAATTCTTCATACTTGCCTGCAGAGAAGAAACGCCTGGAGAGACCAAATTGTCAAGTCCCAGTCTGGACCTACTGCAGCTTTTTCCTAGGGCAAGACCTGGTCATTTGCACGTATTTCACAAGCGCCGCAGGTAATTCTTATTGAGATAAAAGCCTGGGCTTTACCAACTGGTGGTGAAGTCTGTAGGATCTGGAGGCAGACCGCCTGTTCCACGGCCACGTAAATCCGGGAGCTGCTTCGCGGTGACTAGTTGGGTGACCTTGGGCAACTGCTCTGTGTCTCAATTTTCTGTAAGTGGAGATAATAGGAGTAGCTACTTCATTAAGTTGTTTTTCAGAGGAAGCCGGTCCATACGTATAACGGGCTTACAACAGCGCATGGCTCGTATAACTGGGCAACACATCCCAGCTCTCATTACTTTTTGTTCTTTTTAATTTTGAAATGCTTATTTATTTTTTGAGAGAGAGAGCGTGAGCGGGGGGAGAGGCAGAGAAAGAGAGGGAGTCACAGAATCCGAAGCGGGCTCCAGGCTCCGAGCTGTCAGCACAGAGTCCGACGCGGGGCTCGAACTCACGGACCGTGAGATCATGACCTGAGCCGAAGTCGGTCGCTTAACTGAGCCACCCAGGCGCCCCTATCTATTTTTCATTTTTACTTGGTTATTATCTATCTCCCCACTGGCTATAAGCTCCAAGAGGGCATAGACCTGACTTATTTTATTAACCTTGTATTCTCAGAGCCTAGGACAGGGCCTGGTTCACAGGTGGCCTCAATACATTTTTTTTGTTGTTGAATGAACTTGTGTATGTTTCCATCAGCTCGAATTTAACCATTTGCTACTATGCCCAGCCATACTTACTCTTGTACATGTAGATAACTGCAGTGGTGTTTTTTCTGGTCTTAAACTTCCTTCTTTCCTTGTTTTTTCTTTTTTTCTTTTTTCTTTCCATGCTTGTTTTTCTTACTGTAGGAGTATTACAGGGTCAGTGTTAGAAATTTGGGGGAAAAAAAACAGAAAAACATAAGGAAGAAAATAAAACACATTTATAATATAGTACCCAGAAATAGCATTTCTTTATTTAAAAAAAAATTTTTTTTTCAACGTTTATTTTTGGGACAGAGAGAGACAGAGCATGAACGGGCGAGGGGCAGAGAGAGAGGGAGACACAGAATTGGAAACAGGCTCCAGGCTCTGAGCCATCAGCCCAGAGCCCGACGCGGGGCTCGAACTCACGGACCGTGAGATCGTGGCCTGGCTGAAGTCGGACGCTTAACCGACTGCGCCACCCAGACGCCCCTAGCATTTCTTTAAAAGTGAGCTCTACCTTCACTGTGGGGCTTGAACTCACAACCCTAAGATCAAGAATCACATGCTCTACTGACTGAGCCACACGGGCACCCCCAAGAAATAATATCTGATTGATAAATATACCTAAAGTCTTTTTTTCTTTGTGTCTATGTACATCTGTGTATATGTACATATGCATAAACACACACGTTGTATTCATATATTTTATAAAAATGTGATTTTAACTTACATGGCATTTTAAGCTCCCTTTTTGGGGTATGTATTATGATCATTATTTTTAAAAGTTATACAAATAATATATGGCTACCTGAGATCCCACCATTCAGAGATAACCAGTATTCACTTATGTACTATATACCTTTTTAGATTTTTCCATAGAAATACAATAGAATGAATCAAATGAACTGCTGATGTTTGTCTAATTTTAACTTAAAAATGTTAATTTCATACGGTTCAAATCAATACGAGTCACCATATTAATATTAGACTTCTGGTAGGGAATGCTGTTTATGTACAATGGTTGTCTCAAATTCGTAGTTGCAGAATGTTTGATTTGCAGCTGAGTGCATGGCCTCCTGGAAAAAGACTTTTTCCAGCCTCCTTTGTTGCCAGACATGGATCCATGACTGCATTCTCACAATGTAAATGAATTGTTGTGATGGAACTTCCCAGAAATCTCCTAAACATAACAGTGGACGTAGCCATTTGCCCCTTCTTCTTTTTCACTCCCTCCCGTCCTTGCTTGGAAAGAAGATGTGATGGCTGGAGCTTTAGCTGCCATTTTGGACTATGAGAAGGAAGTTATACTCTAGGTATGGCTGGTTAGGTCCCTAACTTCTTTGTGGAGCTGTCAGCTGGACTGCCGACTTCTGGGCTTCGTTTACAGGAGAAATGCACTTTTATTTTGTTTCAGCCACTGTTACTTGTGTGTGTGTGTGTTTGTGTGTGTGTGTGTTTCTTTCACATGCAGTGGAATCAAATCCTCATCAAACTCAATACTTTGCAGACTGTTTCATAACTGGCTTTGATGTAGAAGGGTTTTCCCAGTTTGGTTGGTGCATTAGAATCACCCGGGAAGTTGCGAAATATGCAGATTCCCCCCACTCCATTTGTGGAGACCCTGGTACAGGCGGACTGGCAGGAAGCTTGGGCGTCTTTACGCTCGACGAGCTCCTTGGGTGATGGTGATGCTCTTGGTGTGTGCAAGCTTGTGCTTCTCACTGTTAGTTTTAATGGTTGCATGATATTTTATTAGAGGGTTGCATCATAATTTATTTGATGTGCTATTGGATGTTGTTAATTACTTTTTAAATGTCATAAGTCATACGCTCAGTGGCTTTTTTATTGGCCCAGGCGAACCCATTGCTTCTCTCTGCCAGCCGTCCTGAACAGAGCGGCTATGAGAACTTGTTTCAACACCATTTGGAAGGGTTTTTCCTCCCCTTTTCTTTTCAGATCATTTTCTCAATTTGGTTTCCTTCCAGATGAATTTCTGGGTTAAGGATTACATTTCTTAGGGGCACCTAGGGGGCTCAGTCAGCTAAGCGTCCGACTTCGGCTCAGGTCATGATCTCGCGGTCTGTGGGTTCGAGCCCCGCGTCGGGCTCTGTGCTGACAGCTCGGAGCCTGGAGCTGCTTCGGATTCTGTGTCTCCCTCTCTCCCTGCCCTTTCCCCACTTGCACTCTGTCTCTCTCTCTTTGTCTCTCTCTCTCTCTCTCTCTCTCAAAAATAAATAAACTTAAAAAAAAAAGAATTACATTTCTTAAAAAGGCTTGGCCTGACTAGAATGCTCACGGTCTCTTCTGTTCTTACAGTTTTGACTACTTCTCACTTAATAGAATACAACCAAACAATGGCAAACTTCCTGTAGGTTTTAGATTTAATCCTGCTACAGGTTGGAAATCTAGACTCTAGAATAAATTTAAATCTGTTGTCAATCCCGGGGCGCCTGGGTGGCGCTTCACTTACTCCGTTAAGTTAAGTAAGTTAACTTAACTTACTCCGTTAAGTATCTGACTCTTGGTTTCAGCTCAGGTCATGATCTCACAGTTCATGGGATCGAGTCCCATGTCAGGCTCTTCACTGACAGTTTGGAGCCTGCTTGCGATTTTCTCTCTCCCTCTCTCTCTGCCCCTCCCCTGCTCACGCTCTGTCTCAAAACAAATAAATGAACTTTAAATCTATTGCCAATCCTTAAAAGATGACAAATTTCTCAGAAAAATAGGGATTTATAGCATTCTTTTTTTTTTTTTTTTGAAAAAATGGAGAGATCTGGCAAATCTGGGCCTGGATTATCATATGTGTATAGCAGCACATGCCTGGGTCTGAGAAGCCTCCCCTTCATATAAAGCCCGGCCTCTCCAATTTACCCCAGTCTCCACTCTTCCCTATTACTTCTTGATATCAAGATTGAGTTTTAGTCCCCTAGATCATTGCCCTTGTGCTGCATGTATTTGAATTTACCCAACATTTCCAATATGTTTCTGATAGAAAAAGGGATTTGTCCTTTCCTATGGTTTAAATATTTCTTTTGACTAAAAATCTCTGCCAAGGAATTACCTACATTTTTTGTCATTTAACCCTCAGAACAACAGAGGGGTAGACATTATTGTCATGATTTTATTGATGTAGAAACTGAGTCTCATAAAGGGTAAATAGATTTCCTCCAGTCAGAAGGCCAATAAAGGATGATTTTAGGTTAGAATCTTTGAGGGCAGGTAACATAAACTGCAGAAGAACCAAGATTTGCACAGTGTTTCAAAATCGATCTATAAGAATTATTTTCTTACTTAATTTCTGGAAGGAGATTTTCAGATACTTTCTTAACTTATTAAGAGAATATACATTTTTAAATCCTGGTAATGTTAATCATAACCAGAATAACAAGGTCATAATCACTGGATTAATTGTCACAAGTTTTATGAGCAAAGATAACCTTCTCTTAGCAAGATAGTTCATTGTTTCAAGTAACCGATTTTTTTCTCCCATTGTAAACATTTTTCTTCTTCTTCTTTTTTTAATGTTTATTTATTTTTGAGAGAGAGAGAGAGAGACAGAGCATGAGCAAGGGAGGGAGGGCAGAGAGAGAGAGACACACACACACAGAACCTGAAACAGGCTCCAGGGTCTGAGCTGTCAGCACGGAGCCCGACGTGGGGCTTGAACTCACAAACCGTGAGATCATGACCAAAGCCGAAGTTGGACGTTTACCTGACTGAGCCACCCAGGCGCCCCTCCCGTGGTAAACATTTTAACAAAAACAGTTTGCTATAGTGATCTTGCACAATCCACTAAAATGTAAGTTCTCAGGACAGCAACTTTTGTTGATTTTCTTCCTTACTTCATCATCTATAATAGGGCCTGGTACGTAAAAAGTGACGGACGGATAGATAGTATCCAAGTTCCTTTGGAAGATCCCTATTAGAGCAAACCTTTGGCCATCAGAAGAAAGCATTTTTCCCTTTTTAGTGAAACATACAGACGAAACTGTGATACGATGACTGAGTCTAGAAGAATTTCCATTGAAAAATTTTCCAGTGAAAATTGAAACATTTCAATTTCCATTGAAACTGTATGGTAACTGGTATTCAAATATTTTTTAAACCTCCCTTATTTTTCCAGACAAAGGCTAACAAGAATGGCCAACCCAGGGCTTTGTACTTTCAAAAGCACTTGTATGAACCACGTCTCCGCCCAGAGTTTGTCACAATTGCACAGAAAATCATGGCGCAAGGCATCGGCTATACATTTAATCAAAGGAGGGGGGCCCCGCCCTGGGTCTGTTGTCCTCTGATCCATTGTCTGCTTCCCCTGCTCAGCTCTCCCTGTCAGGGCAGCTGACCCCACTTTGTATTTTCCAGGCTTTTAGGACTTCTGTCTGGCTTCCCGCTGGGTTTGGTTAATGGACAGAAGGGAGAAGCCAGAGGATTCCTTCCCGAACCTCTCTACCTTGGGGGCTGTGGCTGCGTCCGCTCTGTGGCCCCAGATCCCAGACAGGCCACTGTGGTCTCATCTTCTGCCAGGTGACACTACTACCTTGTCTCTGAAAACACCCCTTCTCCCTTTGTCCCCAGCCGCATCCCTGGGGAGGAGGGGTAGTGGCTTCCAGTCATTATTAATCTCTTGGTTGCCTAACTGCCCCCGTTTGGCTTTTCGGCTCCATTATCCTGAGTGTATCAAGTTCCCTGCTTTAAATTTACACCTAAATCCTCAGAGTTTGCTTCTCTGTTTCTGGTTGGGCCCTGACTGGAGTAGCTGTAATAAGGCTTGTAGGGCTTGCAACTTTGTTGCTTTTCTGGATCCTATGGCGGATTCCTAACTGGAGAGCGCCTCCGACTCTCCACCGGAGCTTGCTGGGAACTCACAGGTTCAGGCACCACCCAAAGGCGCTGGAACAGAATCTCAGGGCGTACGGTCCAGGCACGCAATGTGGAGTCACAACTTGGGTGACTCTAACCAGCACCCCCTGACCGCATCACTGAAAGCCCATCTGAAATCTTTGAAGGGGCCCAGGGCAAAACGTATTCCAAAATTGATTCACTAGCGATATTCAGCCACAGCCCTTACATAAACATAAAAGCCCACGAAGAAAAAGAGGACAGTTAAACGAAGCGCTAAAACCCTCTGTGATGGGGTCCGCTCAAGACTCAACCCGTTGTGCATTAAGTGGTGATTACGCAACCAATTATTTTGAGGAGAGTTGGCTTTGAGTCTTGCCTGGCCCCTCACCAAGGGTGGCACACCTGTGTTTTAATAGTTATATTGACTTAGATAATTTCAGAGGAGCAAGCATACACAGGCCTTGCTTTTTCTTCCCCCCACCCTTTTATATAGTTAATGCATCAACATGAAAATACTCCAACAGCATAAAAGAGTATACAGGGAAAAGTGGGTTGCCTTCAACCTCCCTCAGGCCCCCAAGTTTCCTTTCTTAGGAAGCAGCTGCTATGATCAGTTTCTTGGGCGTTCTTCAGAAGTTTCCTACGTATGTACAAAAAAGTTTATGTATACTCATCCGTTTCTGTTTTCCAAATGACACCATAATGCACACAACATTCTATATCCCCTTTTTCGCATGCCAATGTATCTTGGGAAACACTGGTTCGTAGGGCTCCAGATCTGCCTTATTGCTTTAGGAAGAGTTCACTTGTCCATTGTACACGTACGTATGGTAAAGTGTATTCAAACCATTTCTGTTCATGGACATTTAGTTTGTTGTCAGTTTCTTTGTTACTGCAAACAAAGCTGCAACAAATATCTCTGTCTGTTTTTATATCGGTACAGCAGAGAGTATATCTGTAGAATACTTTCCTAGACTAGAACGGCTGGGTCCCACGCCGTTTAAAATTTTGACGCGATTCCGATGGGGTTGTGCCACGTAGAGCTCCTACCAGTAACTTGTCAGAGCACCAGTTTCCCACCTGCTCACACGATATTATCACATTTCTGATCTTTGTCAATCTGATGGGTAAAAAAAAATGCTAAGTTGTAGATTTCATTTGCATGTCTTTAATTATGATACAGGCCTGAATTTAAGCAAAATGAAAACAAATTTTTTTTAATGTTTATTTATTTTTAAGAGAGAGAGACAGAGTGTGAGTGGGGAAGGAGCAGAGGGAGCGGAGACCCAGAATCCAAAGCAGGCTCCAGGCTCCGGGCTGTCAGCGCAGAGTCCGGCGCAGGGCTTGAACTCACAAACCAACGAGATCATGGCCTGAGCGGAAGTTGGACGCTTAACCCACTGAGCCACCCGGGTGCCCCGCAGGCAAGTTCTTAACGCTGATCTCCAACAAAACCAAACCCTGTCGTTACATTCTGTGTAATTATTGACTTATAAGAGGTTCAAATATAATGCATATATGACGGGAGAGACACTTTGTTCCAAAGTTTGAACTCCAAAGACGGAATCTGAAAGCGAACCTCCTGGGGGTCCTCAGTGTGTTAAAAGTTAGCATGTAACACATCTGGGTGTGCCGTTTTCAAATGGTGTTAATTATGCATTAAAGATGAAATTCAAATCAGGTATTTGCTGAGCTGTTGGAACACCCTTTGTGACACTAAGGTTTGAAAACTACTGATCTAGTTCTCATTTCGCGGAGAGGGAAACAGACCCTCCCATTCTTGTGGGAATCCAAAACTATTTGAAAAAAAAAATTTTTTTTAAACCTTTTTGGGAGATGTTTTTATACCCTTTTGTCATGATATAGTTTGAGCCCCCAAAAGTTGTGAAACTTTCATACCCTCGTACCCTTCACCCAGCTCCTGCCAAGGATCGTTTCATAGTCTTGATATCTCTGTCAGCACAGAGCCCGACATGGGGCTTGAACTCACGAATAGCCATGAGATCATGACCTGAGCCAAAGTCGGACGGTTGACCGACTGAGCCACCCGGGCGCCCCCCTACGGTGATCCCGTTTATCTGGTGTTCTCTAAAAGACAGTGACAGTGACGGGAAGTACATCAGTGCTTACCAGGGCTTAACAGGAGGGGGAGGGTTTGACTACATGGAGGTAACACGAGCCAATATTGTGGGGTGCTGGAAACATTCTGTGTCCTGATTGGGGTGGTGGTCACCCAAATCTATACCTGTGTTGAAATTCACAGAACTATACACGGAAAGAAAAAAAAAATCTCATTGTATTATAATAGGAAAAACCCATTCTATATTAAAATTCTAGTTGATTCTTATTATTTGCTGTAGTTGTGTTCTATAGTTATCGTGACCGTTGAATTGCAGAGCTCCTAGGCGAAAAACAAGGTTGGGTCTCTTGAGCCTCTGCTTATGACATTTTCATCAATGCATAACCTTACGTGTGTTTCTGTTTAAAGACATTTTATTTAACATATATTGTCGATTCGTTAGCACTGAACTCCGCCAATAGCATTGTTACTTATGCCTGAACAAAACTTACCCAACACACCAACGTTCTCTGTAAGGATGTCACAGCCTTCCTGCCTGTAGAGCACTAGACGTCGCTTCGGCACTTTGCTTGGGGCCTTTTTATTATTGTTAATTTTATTAAGGAATGTCTGTGCCCAACGTGGGGCTCGAACCCATGACCCCAAGATCAAGTCACATACTCTACCGACTGAGCCTGCCGGTTGCCCCTGCTTGGGGCTGTTTTAAACAGTTTGAGGGGTGCTTGGGTGGGTCAGTGGGTTAAGCGTCTGACTTTTGATTTTGGCTGAGGTCATGGTCTCATGGTTCATGGGACTGAGACCCTCATGGGACCCTGTGCTGGCAGCATGGAATCTGCTTGGGCTTCTCTCTCTCTCTCTCTCTCTCTCTCTGTTCCTCCCCTGCTCTCTCTCTCTCTCTCCCTCTCTCTCACACACACACACACTCTCTCTCTTTCCTCTAAAATAAATAAACATTAAAAAAAATGAACAGTTTGAAATCACCAACAAAAGCCACACACAGTGTGTAAAACGTGGCACAAAACAGACCATTGAAGACCCTTGCTCAGAGAATGAGGGCAGAATTGAGGAGGCAGAACATCCTTGGTTTGCTTGACGTCAGCTGGGAAGGTGGTGTCCCATGACCCAAGTTTCTTGCCCCTCTGCGCATGTCCCTGAATGACCAGGAAAACGTATCGAGTATTGATTTCAGTGTGAAATTTGAGCCAGCAGGTAAATTACAAATACTGAATTTGGGAATAATGAGATCTACTGTAATCACCTCCGTGTCGCTGTGTTTCCCACGTCCCCGAGGACCTAAGTGTGATGCCATTCTGGTCGTTGTCCTGTTAGATGAAAACTTCTGCGTGTTCTCACTAGCTTTTAGCTGCTTTTCCTTGTTTCCTAGTAACCTAGAATTTGGTGACAATGTTCATCGGTGGGGTCGATGTCCGCCTGTGGCACGGGGTACCCAGAGGAGCCCTGTCATCTAACAACTAGTGTCCTCTGTCATGGGCTCTGGGACATTGTATCGACTTTTTCTCTTCCCCTGTTTTCTCTGTTCTCTTGCTAGAACCCCCGGCACTTGGAAGCAGAACTCCTTCCTGCCTTGGTCCTGTCGTTACGTATCATTTCTCTCTAACTTCCGTGTCTTGGTCTTTTTGCTTTGCCTTCTGGGATATTTCCTCTACTGTATCTTTTGGGCTTTCTATGTCATCTTCCACTCCTACTCTCATGTTTTGTAATTTCCCAGGACTCTATTTTTGTTATCTGGATTAAGAAAATGCCGCCTGATTCTTATTTTGTGGCTGCAATACTTTCTCTTCTCTGAGGATGTTGATGTTTGGGGGAGGGGATTTTTTTCCCTCTCACCGAGTTGTGGTTTCCTCCGTGTGGCCTCACACTTCTCTGCTCAGCTGTTTTTGCCTTGGCCAAGGTCCCGTGCTCCTTGGCTACCCAACCTTACTGTAGAAAGAGGCACGAAAGCACTGATTGGCAGTTCTGAGCGCAGGGGGGAGGCTTGGCTGCTTGTCGAGCCTGAGCATCATTGTGTCCTTGCCTTCCCCTCCTCATACCCACAGGTTTCCTTTTTCTATGCTGGGCAGATTTCCCCAAGAATACGTGCCACCCAGCTGCTGGAGGATGGCCGCCATCTTGCCTGTGGTCTTGGGTGGTGGTGGTGGGGAGAAGGTCAAGGGACCTCAGCAATCAGTTTGTAACCCTTCTCTTGCCCTCTCTATTTTCAGTTTAGTCCCTGTGCCTAAAGCTCCCTGTCCAGAGACCTTACCTAACAAAAGGCACTTTGCAGATGTGATTCAATGAAGGGTCTTGCGCTGGGGAGATTGCCCTGGGTTGTCTGGGTGAGCCCAGTGCAATGACGGTGACCTCACAAAGGGGAGGCAGGAGGGTCAGAGTCACAGAAGGTGTGGTAATGGACAAAGAGGTCAGAGAAGGACCTTCAAGCTGCTGGCTTTGAAGATGGAGGAAGAGGCCACAATCCAAGGAATGTGGGTGGAACAGACGGGAAACGGATTCTCTCCTAGAGCCTCCAGAAGGATCCAGCCCTACCAACACCTTGGTTTGTGGACTTCTGACCTGCGGAACTGTAAGATAATGAGCCACTTCGTGTTTCAAGCCACACAGTTGGTGGCAACTTATTGCAGCAGCGGGAGGAAACTACTGCACCCCTATTGGCACATTCATTTCAGTTCTTCCTGATCTGGGCATAGGTCTGTTCTCTGGGTCCCCCTTTGAGTGAGGTCCAACACCTCCCAAAGGGACCAGCCCAGTGAGACTGCGTTTGGACTTCTGGGCACCTGGACTATAAGATCCTCATGGCTGCAAGCCTCTAAGTTCATGGCAATTTGGCGGAGCAGCGGGAGGAAACTGACGTACTTCCCTCGGCTTTGGCACGCACAGGGCATTTTAGTGCCGTGTGCCTGGGATGAAAAGGTTGGCGTGGAGACATTCTCGAATAACTCACTAACTTAATAAATAACTCAAAAGGAAGCCCGCAGCCTGCAGGAAAAAAGTCAGCTTTTATTGTACCAGGATCACTTATACGGTTTTTGAAATGTATGCACGTCCCCGCGCTCCTAGTAATGTCACAGAAATTGAACTAAAAGTGTGAGAGCCAGAGATCCTGTTGGGTCAGCACGAATGTCTGCCCGCAGGACTTGAAAGGTTCCCGAGACCTCCTGTAGTCGCAGGACATGAAGTCGGTGTTAACAAGGCCACGTCCAGGAGGTGTCCGAGGCAGAAGGAAGGCGCGCAGTGAGAGCCACTGCTTTTAATCTCCTTTCTCACATCGCGAAGGTGACTTCGCGGTTGAAACATCACAACTGACTTCCTCTTTGATTTTTACCAGAGATTTTGCCTTCCTCTTCATTTTTTTTTTTTTTGTTGGCAGTTATGTGACATATTTTTTTTCCAAAAGAACTTATTCAGCACTTCAAGGTGTCATGACTCTTTACTCCAGTGTCCTAGTATATTTGGCTCAAGTTAAAAAGAAAAAAAAAAGGGGGGGGTTGACTTTGGTCCGTGCACTTGGCTGACCAGGCCTAGAATGAAAAAGAAAAAAAAAAAAGAACAGAATTGACTAAGAAAAGTCACTGAGTTCTCATAGCGGCTCATTTTTGGCCTAAGTTCCACATATTTATTCCTTGTTTGTTTGGTTTTTTTTCTTAATGGCCTCCTACTTGGGAACTGCTTAAGAGACACATGAATAACCTAGTTTAGGCTCTGGATCCTGTTGTGGGTTGAACTGAATCCCCCTCTAAGATGTGTTGAAGACTTTACCCCTGGTACTTGTGAATGTAACCTTATTTGGAAACAGGGTCTTTGCAGACGTAAGTAAGGATGAGGTCAGACTGGAGGAGGGTGGGCCCTTAGTCCAACAGGATTGGTATCCTCATAAGAAGAGAAGAGACACAGACAGACAGGCACACACACACAGGAGAATGCCGTGTGGGGACAGAGGCAGAGATCGAAGAGATACCGCTACAAGCCGAGGACGCCACGGATTGCGGGCAGCACCAGCAGCCAAGAAGTAGACACGGTCAGATTCCCCCCTCCAGTCTTCAGAGAGAACACGACCGTGCTGCCATCTTGGTTTTGGATTTCCAGGCTCCAGCCCCGTGAGAGAATTAATTTCTGCTGTTTTAAGCCACTCAGTTTGTGGCTTAATGTTATAGGAGCCACGGGAAATGAATACAGCTCATCAACCACAGTGCTCTTGACATTTGGGGCCAGATAATTCCTTGTCACGGGGGCTGCCCTGTGGATCACAGGATGTTTAGCAGGATCCCTGGCGTCCACCCACTGGATGCCAATGGGACCTGCCCACTTGCGACAGCCAAAAGTGTCTGTAGATATTGTCAAATGTCCCCTGGGGACCAAATCACCCCTGTGATTGTGGTTGAGAGCCACTGGTTTCTCATTTAGGAATCTTCTGTCCATTGCAATGATAGGGGTGTAGCCAGTCGCGCTGATTATAACGAACCCTGTTCATTCTTTTGACCGATAAACCACTTTCTAGTTGCCGACGACTCTGGGTGCAGTGTTTCTTCCCCACACAGCATCCTCAAGTTCTGCGTTACCTCCTGGCGCGTTTCTCCCCTCTGGGTAATGGGGGGACTTGGATTCTCTGCGTTTCCCTCCTTGGGCCACACAGGAGGCCCATTAGGCAGCCATGCTTGAATGTTCAGAACCACACCTGCAGACCCCTGCCTTGCACCATCTCGGGGGCATGACTTGGTAAGAGTGCAGATTTCTGGGCAGAGAATGTTGACTCTGAATATACAAGGGTGGGACCCCAGACTATGTATTTTCACCAGCCTCCCCAAGTGACTGCCATGGGAGACCCACAAAGTGCGTGAACTGCTGGCTCAGGGAACAGAAAACACCATGAATTTTGTTGTGCTTGTTTCTGCCCTTTGTATACATTAGAGAGGACCTTCTGGGTCACGCTTATGTTGTACAGTCCCTTCAGACTGTTTGTAGACATTTGTCCAAGATTTATTTAAATTTTTAAAGAATTTTAAGTTTACTTATTTTGAGAGAGACACAGCACGAGTGGGGAAGGGGCAGAGAGAGGGAGAGAGGGAGAGAGAGAATCCCTAGCAGGTTCCGTGCTGTCAGCACAGAGCCCGAAGCGGGGCTCGAACTCATGAACCGTGAGATCACAACCTGAGCCGAAATCAAGAGTCAGACGCTCAACCAACTGAGCCACCCAGGTGCCCCTGTCCAAGATTTATTTAGAGGGAGGCTCAAGGCTGGGGGAGAGGAATGGTGAGGATTAGCAGTCAGTCCCTCTGAAATGATTCAAAGCCACTTGCTCCCTTGGATCCCGCTGGCCGCAGGTAGCAGAGAACGTAAGTGATGGTGGATGCCAACCTGAAGGTGGCTGTGGCTGATTCTGAAGAAGGCTGGACGCAGGTAGCCTGTCCAGGGACAGGCTGCTTCATGTGTCCCCCGGAGACTGGGCTTTCCCCAACCTTCTGCCCCAGCTGGCTCAGCACCTGGCTTTTGTCTGTAAGTTGGTCACCTGATTCTTTTCCAAACGGCCCTAGCTGCTCACGTCACTTGCCGGTAGGAGTGTGTCCACAGACGAGAGGCAGAGAGGTGACTAGGGGGAAGGGGGGTGCATGGCACCCGAGGACTTTGTTCCCTTCTTACAGTGATGCCGTTGCTGATGGGCACCCAGGCTCCCGCTCCTCCAGCCAATCCCCCTTACAGTGTTCCAGTGAAATAAGAGATAAAAACCATGTCAGTGAAAGGAAATAATTTTGAACTTCGTGGTAAAAAGATTTTCTGGACAAGTCTAGATTTTATGCCAGTGAAGACTTGCCAACGTCTGTTTTCTGTCTTCCTGTAGGGCGTCGCATTGTGTCCCGAGCCCACATGGGATGGAAAGAGAGGCCTGACTGAAACAAAGTAAAATCAAGCAAAACTCACCAACTAAATACAAGAGTACACGAAAAAGTGCCCCAGTAACTAAGGACATAAATATAAAGACAATTAAATAGTTCTAAAGCTTAAAGGAACCTTAGGGATCCTTTTTCTAAACAAAAATTCCTTCTGTTGATATTATCTTTACCTTAACTTTCTCTTTTTTTTAAGTTTATTTATTTATTTTGAGAGAGAGAGAGAGAGAACGAGTGGGAGAGGAGCAGAGAGAGGGAGACAGAGGATCCCAAGCAGGCTCCTTGATGTCAGCTCGGACCCCAACCCATGGGCTAGAGCTGGAGCCCATGACATCATGGGCTCCAACCCATGAACCGTGAGATCACGACCTGAGCTCAAATCAAGAGTTGGACACTTAACCGACTGAGCCACCCAGGTGCCCCTAGGGCTCCTTTTAAAAAGAGATTTTTATGGGCGCCTGGGTGGCTCAGTCAGTTAAGCGTCCGACTTTGGCTCAGGTCATGATCTCATGGTTCATGAGTTCGAGCCCCGTGATGGACTCTGTGCCGACAGCTCCGAGCCTGGAGCCTGCTTCGGATTCTGTGTCTCCCTGTCTCTCTGCCCCTCCCCCCACCTTCCTCTCTCTCTCTCTCTCTCTCTCTCTCTCTCTCTCTCTCTCTCTCTCAAAATAAATTAACTTAAAAAAAATAAAGGGAGTTTTTAGGGGCACTGGGGTGGCTCAATCAGTTAAGTATCTGCCTCTTGATTTTGGCTCAGGTCATGATCTCATGGTCCCCGGATCGATCCCCACATCCAGCTCTGCATCAGACTCCGCAGTGAGCATGGAGCTTGCTTAAGATTCTCTCTCTCTCCCTCTGCTCCTCTTTCCTGCTCATGTGCGCTTTCTCTCTGTCTCTCTAAATCAATCAATCAATCAATCAATCAATCAATAGATAAATAATAAAAAGGAATTGTTAACTGTGTATGTGTGGGGATGTGCACGCATTTTGGGAAAGTTTTATCAATATTTGGAGATGCAGATATATACTTCTGAAGACTGTTCACGATTTTCTTGCTGCCCCGAATATCTCCCCATTTTAATGGTATAAACATGCATTTTTCTTTTGGAGAAATTGGATCTCCTGTGTTGCAGGAAGTCTTGGTAGGATCATTAACGAAGATGCCCTTCCTTCCCAAGCCGAGGGACTGATCAGACATTCATCTCCTCCCTGTCCTGCTGGAGACCAAGGACGGGACTCCTTCCTTCCAGGGACTGGACTCTCAGCCGTCAGTCAGGTTGTTTTTGTGACCTTGTCTATCAGTCAGGTGAGAGCGAGCCCTCTTCCTGATTCAAAAATAGTTGCCTCTTGCTATATTTCCACAAGGCTGAGAGAGAGGCAGAGAGAGAGAGAGGGAGAGAAATTCTCTTGTGTCTGTTTCTGTTTGGACACTAATCCCATTCATGGAGGCTCCCCCATCATGACCTATTGACCTCCCAAAGGCCCCACCTTCAAATACTCTAATACTGGGAATTAAGGTTTCAGCATATAAGTTTGGGGATGGGGACCCAAACAGTCCATAGCAGCTATCTAGAACTGCTCTGTTTAAGACGGCAGCCACCAGCCACTTGTGGCCACTGAGCTCTTGAAATGTGGCTAGTCCAAACTGAAATATTCTGTCAGGGTGAAATACACACCAGGTTTTGAAAAACGCGGTACCAAAAACCAAGAATATAAAAGATTTCATCAGTAATTTTTAATATTGACTGCCTATCGAAATGATACGTTTTGACTGTAATGGGTTAAATAAATTGTATAATCAAAATTATTTCATGTGTTTGTTTTTACTTGTGTAAACATATAGCTACCGGAAAGCTTTAAATGACCCAGATGGATGGTATCGTATTTCTAGGGAGAGAACCAGTTTATACCCTTGCACCTGTCGGTTAAGGACAGTGGTTAAGGCATTTCTAGCTCTACCCGATCCCAGGCGGACAAAGACCCCAAGTGCTTGGCTGTCAGGAGTGGGAACACACTGGGGGTCTGTGTGCAGGTAAACAGGAGGCACTCACGGGGGTACAGCGGTATGCTGACGTCGTGTGCTCTAATCCGTGTCCTACTTGTCCCATGAGTTAGTTATATTTTCATTTATACAAACTTTTTTTTTTTAAACAAGAGACCATCAGGGCGCCTGGGTGGCTCAGTCGGTTAAGCGTTCGACTTCGGCTCAGGCATGATCTCACAGTTCGTGGGTTTGAGCCCCGCATCGGGGTCTGTGCTGATGGCTCAGAGCCTGGAGCCTGAGAAGGATTCTGTGTCTCCCTCTCTCTCTGCCCTGTCCCTACTCGTGCTCTGTCTGTCTGTCTCTCTCTCAAAAAATGAATAAACATTAAAAAAAAAAATAAAATAAAACAAGAGTTCATTGTAAGCAATAATATTGTGGCATCTCAGGCTTGGTACACTAATAATATTTCTTTATTATTTTTTTGAGAGAGAGAGAGGGTGCAAGTGAGTGAGGGGCAGAGGTGGGGGGGGGAGAGAAGCGGGGCTCACCTGGGGCTCATGTTTTGCCCAAAGTGGGGCTTGAGCCCACCTGATGTGGGACTCAAATTCATGAACTGTGAGATCATGACCTGAGCCGAAGTCATGCTTAACGACTGAGCCACCCAGGCGCCCCATCTCTAAGACACATTAAAATAAACACAAAACTATTAAAACAGAATCATGTTTATCTCCTGTCCCACCTGTGGTGCACATTTTGGAACATTCTGGCAAAAGCCAATGTTTGTTAATCTTCAGCAAAGGAATTCATTTGAAAGAATAGTTCATCATTCTCTGATATGTGTAATTATGACTTTCCTTCTCTTTGATTTTATGAAGCCATTTGAATTCCTCCGATGTGTTCCTTTGACACTTAATGCAATGTTTATGCAACAATCATAAAAATTAATTGTCTTCCTTCTTGAAACTATTTAAAATCCTCATCCTTGGCTTGCCTTATTGACATGTGCACATTAAAGTATGACTATGTGACAATAATAATTTTACAACAATGAATAAATGTCAAATTAATTATGTTAAAATAGTAATTTGTCTGCCTCCTTTCAAACGTATATAATTATTAATTTGGGGGAAGTGTGCAGGAAATATTAAGTATATTGTTAGAGCTGAGGTTCAGTCTCTGAAATGATGTTTATTTTTTCTTCTGAAATGAATTATTTGGGAGTTTCCTTTTTTGTCCAAATCTGTTCCTTGATGGCCAGTGAGTTTTAGGGAAATTCCACACTAGGTCTTACATTTCAAACCAGTGGCTAGGAGGTGTCAATGGCCATATGACCAGAACTTTCTGTTCATGGAAACTTTGTAGGTTTTCTTGATGTGGGTAGGTTGCGGGGGGGGGGGAGGGGTTGAGAGAGGGGGCAGGTTTTTTCCCCGGATGATAAGGATTGTACCATCTTCCACTTTTGTTTGTTTACCAGAAGAGCTATGCAGCTAAAACTAGAAAGCACGTATGGTTCTTTTTATTTTTTCAAATATTGTCTTCAATATACATCTTTAGAGAATCCTTCCCAATTAGGCTTAACACTTCTGGTAGTGTCCTGTCTTCATCTCAGGTGGTATAAAGAGATGAACTGAATCTCTCTCTCTCTTTTTCCTGTTTTGTAATTATACTTAATTTAGAACTTTTACACAAATAATTTTCCATGCATGTATTTTCACAGTACTCTGTAAGCGGATTCTGTGAAAAGCCCTGTGGCGGTATGTGGGGTTTGTGGACAGAAATGGGGACCCTGGCGGGTTGAGGTTTAGCTCCCTGATGCCCCTACTGTAATATGGTCATATTGCAAACTTTCTTACTAGAAATTACAGGGCCCAACGTTCGGCATGATTTTCCTGAAGGCCTGGGAAACAGGAGACAGTGAGAGCTGTTCACGGTGGGCGTGTTTTGGGCAAACCGCTCCTCTCTCTCCTAGGCTAGGACTTGCCTCTGAGCGGTACCTCTTTCTCTTCCTTCTCCCTTCTTTTCTTCCACCCCTTCTTTTTCTTCCCCTCTTAGAAGGCAGGCTTGGGACTCGGAGCCCAGCAAATGGAGGGGTGGGTCCTGTCCTTACTTAAATTTTTGATATGGGTTCATCATGGAATTTTTGCGTCAACTTTGATTTTCAAGAGTATTGCATTAAATATTATTTATCTTGATTAGTGAGCTCTTTGGTGCCACCTTAAATTTTTCACCTGCGGTGAATGCTTCCCTTGCCTCACCTTAATCCCCTGCCCTGCCCTGCCCTGAGCTCTTTCCTGAGAAACTAAAGGACTTGCCCCAAAGTCTTGATGGTCCCTGATAATTACTGGATCTGAGTAATGAGTATATGGGGCATCATACCATCTACGAATGTTTGTATTTTTCCAATAAAAAAATACAACTTTACAAATACAATACACATACATGTATCTTCATATATAATAGAGAAAAGTTTGTTATATTGCTTGATATATATTGTATGTAAATATAAGTATTAATAATAACATTTTTTCCTTATATTAAAATTCCACATTTACATCGTAAAAATTTGGAAAACAGTTGTCCAAGAACAATGAAAAAGATGAATGTTACTCTTAAATTCCACATTCAGAGGGTTACTGATAACATTTTTATGTATCTGTCTCATCTTTTGCTTGTGCGTGTGTGTGTGTGTGTGTGTGTGTGTGTGTGTGCGTGTCCGTCCATGAGACACATCAACCAGAGGCAGAGGAGGACATCAGTTGGAAAAGCCTATTAGCAGGGCGATTTACGACTTCAAAATTGGAGATCACTATTTTATAACATATGCAACTGACACCTTTCATTCTTGCTTTTACTGTATGATGTCATTAATCACTCACAAAAGGCTTACAAATAAGTGTTTGCGTCTAGTTCTGATCCCAAAAGGAATCCATGTTAATTTCAGAAAAATCCTATGTTGGTATGTGAATGTGTGCTACCAAATCATCACTACACTAGACATGCTATGTTGCATTATATACTTTTACGTAACAAGAAATCACAAATATTTTTCCGTGTCAGTGATGTGCCATCATCTCTAACGGCTACCTGGCATTCCATCAGGTGAATACAGATTAGCGTGTCTGTTTGAGATCGCAGGCTGTGTCTTCTTGACTGCCTGGGTCCGTTCCCTGCTGTAGTTCTTACCAGCTGTGGATCGGGGACAAGTTATTGGAATGACTCGTGTCTCTGCCTCCTCACCCGTAAAGGTAGAAAGTTATAGTGCATACCTCGTGGTTTGTTAAGGAGAGTACGTGAACCAATGTCCATTAAGCCCTTGGAACAATGCTTAGCATACTGTAGGTAACCCAGAAAGGTTTAAAAATCAATTGGTTATCTAATCCTCTCTGACGAGATGTTTATGTTGTATCCCACTCTGTTATTTATTTATTTATTTATTTATTTATTTATTTATTTATTTATTTATTTATTTATAACAGTCCCAAGGTCACCTTATTAATCTTAGAAACACTATTTTCAAAGACAAAACCTTCAATAAGCAATACATAAATATATTACTTGTATAATTTGAACTTAAAATATACAAAGCAGTTATGTGTTTTGTTTAGGGATGTACTCACATCCCTGGAACCCAGTCTTTTTTATTTTTATATAGTTTTTATTTTAGAAAGAGAGAGGAAGTGTGAGTGGGGGAGAGGGTCAAAGGGAGGGAGAGAGAGAGAGAGAGGGAGGAGAGGGAGAGAGAATCCTAAGCACACTTCATGCTTAGCGTGAAGCCTAACTTGGGGCTCAATCCCAGGACCCTGGGAACATGACCTGAGCCAGAATTGAGAGTCAGACGTTCAACTAACTGAGTCACCCAGACCCCCCCCCCCCCCCCCCCCCCGTTTTTTAAAGTAGTGCTGTGAGCATCATCTTTTTCTTAGGTGAAATTCTTGGAAGTGGAAATACTGGACGAAAGAACACAGATGTTTGTAAAGCTCATGATATACAATACAGAAGTGCTCTCTAGAAAGGTTGTGTGAACTTCTGTTCCTGCCATCAGCTGAAATATTTTCAGTACCCTTTTTGCCAAGTTAGTTAGTAGTATTATTGTCATTATTATCTTACGTTTCTTTCACTAGATATTTGTCTTTTCCCTTTCCTAGTCCCTGGTACACACGCCTATTTTAGTATGATCCCCCTGAATCTCATGTAAATAACATTTTTTTCATTCATTACTGAACGAGTGTTTAGATGAAGTGAGTATTGTTTAAAGTGGTAGTGCCTTTTGTTTTTTTTTTTTTTCAACGTTTATTTATTTTTGGGACAGAGAGAGACAGAGCATGAACAGGGGAGGGGCAGAGAGAGAGAGAGGGAGACACAGAATCGGAAACAGGCTCCAGGCTCCGAGCCATCAGCCCAGAGCCTGACGCGGGGCTCGAACTCACGGACCGCGAGATCGTGACCTGGCTGAAGTCGGACGCTTAACCGACTGCGCCACCCAGGCGCCCCTGTGTCTTTTGTTTAAGTAACTCAGGTAAGAGTGAATGTTCTTTCCCTCCTGTCCTGCTCACTGCAATAGCCATGAACACGTTGTTTGGTATTCTTCTGGACCCTTTAAATAATCATTTAAAAATAATACGATGGCTGATATGTTCTTGTTGTAAAAATGCAAACAATATTCAAATGTATCTATGAGTTCTTATTTCTGGAGGACATCTTAGTATTCTCATTAGTATTCTCTGAATGCAGAATGCTTTTTATGTTTACCACTAGGACATGGATATGTCCACACGGGTATATGCTGATCTGTTCAATTTTTCAAAATGTCTGCAAAGCACTCTCTGTCCTGCTTATCTGACTCTAGTCAAAATTGATTAGCTATTCCCTATTGATGGACGATTGTCTCCAATTTGTTAATACTGTAATTTGGTATATTCAACACCTTTTTACCTATATTTTTGCTTGTTTGTATGTGGATAAATAGCTCAATGTCCAGTTGTTGGGGTGATTTGTTTAAAAATACTAATGCAGTCCGTAAACAAAGCCAGATAAAGTTAAGATTTGAGACAATACAGTTGTAATCTCTCTTCTTCCCCCAGTGGTTGACTGAGGTATTCCAGCATAAATAATAAATGTGCTTAATTAAAAATGAAAATTAACCAAGCAAAAGAAGCCCGGCTTCAGTTTTAAATTCTTATTTACAAACATTAATTGTGTCTTGTTTTTTTTTTTTCCTGCCTTCACTGTGAACTTTAATTTTTAACTGTAACCCAAACCACCTTTAAAACAAATCATTTATTCCAAAGGTTTGCTATGTCATAATTGCCTGGTTATTTGGATGATGGATGTGTCATATCTGAAAACAAACTAGTTATCTTGCAAAATTTATTTCAACATGCATTATCCGAACCACCAAAGATGGGAACACTGCATGGATAAATATGATAAAAACCATGATGGATTTAGAAGCCTGATGCTCAGGTTTGGTATTTCGTCATTTTTATTATATTGTTGGGTCAAAAATGTAGAAGGCCAGCAAAGGAACCGTTAATGTGCCTTTTGGAGGTTTTTTTTTTTTTTTCTTCCTTGACTGGGAAGCAGGTAATTCTAGCCTAGAAGTGCTCAAATGCTTTACAAGTAATAGGAACCAAGTGGGAAAAGCATGTTTTATATTTTCATGCTGACATCCTCATAGAAAAAAAAAAAAATTAAAGATTCAGAACACTTGGCTGTGATTCAGTACCTAAACACTTCCTGGTGTTTTTCAGAATTCCCTAGAGACCCATAAATGCTTCTGTGCTAGAGGTACCATTGTTGCCTCACACTTGGGACAGTTTATCAAACTAACGAGCTCAAGAGTGATGCTATTTCGGGTTCAGCTCCACCAGGGAGGGACGGAGAGAAAACAAAGCCAAAATTCAGACAGGAGTGTAATCCTAAGGGCCAACGTGACAAAAAATTTATTAACTCATACGCACCAAATCTTACCCAGAGTAATACTCTCGGTGGAGATTTGACTCTACAAATCTTATGCCATTTCCTCAAGTCAAAGCCTTTATGGATGAAGCAGTGGTTTTTACCCTGGGTGATGTTTATGGGTCGCGACTTAAAAAAAAAAAAAAAAAAAAGTACTGTGTGGCTTTCTCCAGGAACAGAATATTTGCAAATAGCTGGGGAAGAGGTAGAATGTGTTTTTCTCTTGTTAGGCACCTAATGCTTCGTTTCTAAATTAACAGAAGGGGGAGGAGGTTCTAAAATTCATTTAGAGAGACTTTTCCTTTCCTTTGGGATTTGGGTGACGGGTAAGACTGGGGGGAAATGGTGAGTTTCTGTGTCAACTTGTATTGGGACGTGAGCTACTCCTGGGATGCCTGGGGGGTTCAGTCGGTTGACTGTCTGACTTCAGCTCAGGTCATGATCTCACGGTTGGTGGGTTCAAGCCCCAGGTCGGGCTCTGTGCTGATGGTGTGGAAAGACTGGAGCCTGCTTTGGATTCTGTGTCTCCCTCTCGCTCTGTCCCTCCCTCGCTCAGACTCTGTCTCTCTCTCTCAAAAAGAAACATTAAAAACATTTAAAAACAAGTTCAAAAAAGATCATGAGATAATACATAATGAGAAAAGAAAATGGAGCTTATATAAATGTGTATTTCTTTTTTTTTTTTTAATATTTTTATTATTTTTGAGACAGAGACAGGGCATGAGCAGGGGAGGGGCAGAGAGAGAGGCACACAGAATCCGAAGCAAGCTCCAGACTCTGAGCTGTCAGCACAGAGCCCTATGCGGGGCTCGAACTCAAGGACCGTGAGATCATGACCTGGGCTGAAGTCGGACACTTAACCAACTGAGCCACCCAGGCACCCCTAGGAATGTGTATTTCTTAAAAGCTTTGTTACCTATGCTTTTCTAGGTGAAATCAGACACGTGTTGGACGCACTTGTATTGATGGTAACCTAGCATGTGATCTGAACTCGTAAGGCCATCTTACCTGCTTGCCTCACGCAATGCTGAATCATTTTCAAATTCAACGGGTGTTGGAATGGACTCTTCACATATTATCGATCAAACCTGAAAACATTTTCTCACAGGTGAATTACTCCAGTTTGGTTTTACTATTCCCAACATAACCAAATTTGAATTTTTGAGTTGTAAAATGGTTACGTTAGCGTTACAAATTTGGGTTCTTTTTTCTTTGTTTTCATGTTGTCTCTTCTCCCCGCCCTCTTCCTCCCCACCCCTGTCCTTTGTCAGCAACTTCACAGAAGCAAGAGGCCTTCTGTATTAATTATATTATCTGCTTCTTTTTGAAACTTTTCTTTGGGGCACATTTTCCACATATAATTAGAATGAGGCATGAAGCGATTTTAATTAGTCCTATACTGTTTTCTTGTTTTACGGTAGGAAAACCAAAGCAGCACAAACAAATGAAATCTGCTGATATTTCTTACCCTTTAGATCTGTGCCCAAGAGAAGACATTTTTCCTGGAATGGCATAAAAAAAAAGAAAGAAAGAAAGAAAGAAAGAAAGAAAGAAAGAAAGAAAGAAAGTCAAGTATAATGTATGTAACTCTTGTGTTCTTGGTTACATTTTTTTTTTTTTAAACCTTAAGACATTATTATTTACATTGATGTTTGAAGTCTTTCCTCTTGAGGAACTACCTATTACTTTTTTCATAACGGCCTAGGCTTCAACAGTAATATTTTGTGAATGATGATGGCAAAATTTATGTTCTTGGAACTTCAGACTGTGATTTATTCTATTTTGAACCTGAACAGGAACGATTCTTTCCCAACGGAATGGCCATGCCTCACATTTACCCTAGCCACACCATCAACGAATTTTGCCTTAAAAAACCATGGTTGCCTGATCATGTTTTTATCATCAGTAATTTCATCTGAGTCACGAAGCCCACGGATTTCCTCACGCTCCGCATACACTTATTTATTTACCTTTTTGCTTGATACTTTGGGGAAGAAGAATTTGGATTTAGGATAAACTTAAAGCCTAGGTGTGCAATGAAGTGTGTGTGTGTGTGTGTGTGTGTGTGTGTGTGTGTATGTATATATATATATATATATATATAGCATATATATATAGCATATATATATAGCATATATATATAGCATATATATATAGCATATATATATAGCATATATATATAGCATATATATATAGCATATATATATAGCATATATATATAGCATATATATATAGCATATATATGTATATATAGCATATATATATAGCATATATATATAGCATATATATGTATATATAGCATATATATATAGCATATATATATAGCATATATATGTATATATAGCATATATATATATAGCATATATATATGTATATATGGATAATGCTGGAAACGCAGTGCGAAAAAGGCCTTCAGGGAAGCAAATGCTCACGTGAAATGTGTAGAGCAGGGCTTCTTGCTAAAAAGGGAGAAAAATGGGAACATTACCACTATTTTACATTCCCGTGACCTTTTATGTCATAGCCCACATTTGTCTCCCTTTTTCACCCCTCAGCTGTCCCCTTCCCCCTGCTCTCACTGTAGCCTGCTTTCTTTTTTTAGACGATCTTTCCTCCCTGAGCACGGTCAGAGTAGTCTCACTTCCCACTACGGAGGCCACGGAGGTCCCTTCCCGGAAGTACTTATTCCCGTGCAGCCAACGCTGGGCACGTGACCCAAGGCCCGCCAATCAGACTCTCTCTCCCAGGACTTTGCACGGTGGCCGTGACTCAGAGATGGTCCAAGGACAGCGGTCCCTCAGAGGTGTGCTGCGTTAGGTCCTGCCCCGTTCCTGATTTTTGTTCACGTCTGATTTTGCAGCCTTCCCATAAATTCTGGAGGCTTCTGAATATCCTTCTGGTGAATTTCCTTTCTGCCTTTGCTAGCCAAACGAGAGTGGCCGAACACTTTCTGCTTTTGCCACCAGAGAACCATAAGATGCTACGGCATGCGTCTCTCGTCGCCCAGGTTGGAGTGGTGAGCGGGGATCACCATCCCCTTTTTAAATATTGGGAACCGTGGGTTCAGAGAGGTTGAATGACTTCGTGGCCCAAATCTCACAGCGAATAAATGACAGAGCCGTGATCCGTCCTCACAGCTTTTACCTATGCTTTGGAGGCACATCTTCAAAGGTAATTTCGATTTCCTTTAGTGGCAAAAAGCTTGACTTCAGTAGCAAACGGCCTCATGTTTGCATCTCGGCCAACGGCCTGAACGTTGAGCTTCATGAATGGGGAGATAGTAGTATCTATGAATCGGGGTAATAATACCTATGAACGGGGACAGTAATGCCTACTCCAAAGGACTGTTGTGAGGACCAGGTAAGGTGATGATCTCGGAAAGCATGTAGTGTAGGGCTTGGCATGCAGTACGTGCTCAGTAAGCGTAATTCCAAACGAGTAGCCACAACATTAAAATTCAAGCTCTCTAGATAACTGTATGGGCAAGTCTAATAGAAATAAAGTTCCTCAGTAATGGAATGGCTGGTAAGACGGAGAAGAACCCTCAGAACAACAGCCCACGCTGGGTTTAACCAGGATGTATGATCAGGTGGCTGGGCCTTTCCTATACTGGGTGCCCGCTTCCCCTGACCCCTTTGGAGCCACAGGGGGTACTCACGTCCCCTCCTTACTGGGGGGGGGGGGGGAGACCAAGGGCGAATTGGCACAGCTGTTCCCCCTGAAGATTTTTTTGCAAGACTTTGTCGAGTCAGGACCTTGAGCGATCAGATTTATTGCGTGTAAAGAATACGAGGCAACGGGATGGGGTGGACGGAGCTGAGGTCTCGGAATTTGAATCCCGAATCCTCCCCTTTCTGGCTCTGTGACTTTAGACCAGCGGCTTAAACTTCTGAGCGACAATTTTCTCTAGTGCCTGGGTTTGTGGGTGTCCAGCTTCCCCTTCAATACTTTTGTGAGTCTCTGGGAGACTTTGATCCAGATACCATCTGCTGGAAGAGGAGTAAGGAGAAGTCTTGAAAAATGAAGTCTACTCAAGAGGTTCTTTCAAATGGGAGGAGATGATCTTCAAGCTAGAAGAGATTGTGATACCTTAATGGATGAGTCTGTTTACTTTTTTCCCTACTGCGGGCTCCAGACTTGGGCTGTCCAGGGGAACCATCTGTGATGATGTACATGGCCTATGTCTGCACTGTCCAAGATGGTACCCACTAGCTACGCGGGCTGTGGGGTGCTTGAAATGTGAATTAGTGTGACCCAGAAAGTGAATTTGTAATTTTACTTGAATTCAGTTAAGTACAATGAAATCGATATAGTCACATGTGGCTCATGGCTATTGTGTTGGAAAACTAAGTTCTAGAGGGAAAAAAAAGGCAGTTATAGAAAATAAGGATGCTCTCCTTACTTGGAGTGCTAGAGTTTCAATCAGTGATCCTGAAACGTTTGGCTGTGACTTTATTTTTGAGCTTCTGGTGGAAGGGCGTACATTCAGACATGGACCATGAGCCTGGACAGAAATGGTGAACAGAGAAGGATGGAAGGCGGTCCCCAGAAGCAAGAAACGGAGGGCCATGGGAAATGATCATTAGGGTCTGCTATGGACTGAAGGTTTGTATCCTTCTACAGTTGACGTATTGAAACCCTCATCCTCAATGTGATGCTATTTGGAGATGGTGACTTTGGGAGGTCATTAGGTCATGATGGTGGCTTTGGGAGCTCTCAGGATGGGATTAGCACCCTTCTAAGAAAAGACAGGAGAGACCTTGCTTCTCTTCTCTCTCTTAGCCATGTGAGGACACGCAGAGAAGGTAGCAAGCCAGGAAGCGGGTTCTTACCAGACACCTGATCTCCCGGCACCTTGACCTTGGATTTCACATCCTCCAAAATGGTGAGAGATAAATGTTTCTGGTTTA
Organism: Puma concolor; assembly: GCF_028749965.1. NCBI lineage: Eukaryota > Metazoa > Chordata > Mammalia > Carnivora > Felidae > Puma > Puma concolor. The sequence continues at coordinate 131,448,445 of NC_141669.1, forward strand.
AGCCCCCCAGCCTATGGTAATTTGTGAGGGGAGCCCGGATGGACTAAGACAGAATTCCTTCCTGGGTTATTAATTTTTTTATTTTTTATTGTTATTTATTTTTTTGAGGGGTTTGATGTTTATTCTTTTATTTTTATTTTTTTAAATATAATTTATTGTCAAGTTGGCTAACCTACAGTGTATACAGTATGCTCTTGGTTTTGGTATTAATTTTTTTGAAGAGCCAAACCTCTTTGCAGAGAGGAAGTTGATCTTCGAGAGCAGGTCAGGGAAACACCCAGGAGAACCCAACATTTAGCCAGAAGAGAGGGAAACCTACTGTTTTAAACCAAGAGTGGCTGGATTTAAGTCAGAAAGGACTGAAATGCCATAGTTAGCTAGTTTTAAGTTTTATTTCTGCAAGCCTTCCTCATCTGCCTGCCGGATTGACTCAGGGGTTGGAGAGTAGGACCCAAATCCATTGCAGAAAATAAGGGTACATTTCCCCTGCACATTCGAACATAACGTGCTAAATATATTTTTTACCTTGTTTACGATAATTGCGTATTTGTTTGTTTAATTATTCAATTAGTGTCTATCTTGCCCTCTTGACTGTAAGCCCCCCCCCCCCCCCAAGGGCAGGGGTCGTGTTTGCTTTCCTCACCTGTTGGATGAAACGCAATTCTCTGCCTGTTCAGTGGCCCACACCCCGCAGCGCACAGCAAGTTAATATTTCTGTCCCCATGTAGTAAGAGCCTTCTAAATACAGTAGCCACAATGTGTTTCCAGTCCCTGCCGCCTAACAGAGACTGTTGGATCCATTTGTCTGCTGTCCCGACTAATAGGAATTCTTACCTTTAATAAGTTCAGCGGAATGAACAGGACAGTTGGTTAGATCTCTAGCCAATTAAATCATGGAGTTTACCTAAAAATGAGAAAAACATATGATTTCTAGTATGGTCTGTATAGCTCGGTTTCTCCAAACTTCTACAAGACTTTGCCATGGATATGCAACCTGTGAACTATTTTTTAATTATTTTCGCTAAATGAACTCATTTAAGTAAAGTGTTTTAGTAAAGTATTTTAGTAAAAATACCCAAAGGCCCTAGCATCCCCTTTGATTTGAATGTCTGTAAAAGTACAGATTTGCTGTGTTAAAGTTCCCTGAATACACAGTAAAGTAAATGTATCCCTAGTGGAGTGTGGAATCAGCCTTTATGTCCCTTGAGTATGTAGCAGAGTTTGGGGACACCCCAGCTGCTTCAGTATTGAAGTGATGTTTTATAGATTGCCCCTGTTTGTGGCATGTGGGTGGTCAGGGGCTCTGTACTCAGAACTGTGTGGCCCCCTCCACAGAGGAAAGGTCGTAGCCGGCTCGGGGGGCCAGCTGGTCCCACTTGGCTCAAGGCTTTTCACCGCAAGTCCCAACTCCTGGGAACCCCCTCAGTTCTTGGCAAACCAAAATGATTGGTCACCATCCAGCTGGCATACTGATGACTTCAAGCCACCATCTTTTAGTGTATTTTTATTTTTTAATTTTTTAATTTTTTACTTATTTATTTTTTAAAGTTTATTTTTGAGAGAGAGAGTGCAAGAGAGGGAGGGGCAGAGAGAGAGAGAGGGGAAGGGAGGGAGGGAGAGAGAGAGAGAGAGAGAGAGAGAGAGAGAGAGAGAGAGAGAATCTGGAGCTGTCAGCAAAGACCCAGGAACCATGAGATCATGACCTGAGCTGAAATCAAGAGTCAGATGCTTAACTGACTGAGTCACCCAGATGCCTCTTAATTTTTATTTTTAAGAGAGAAAGTGTAAGCAGGAGAGGGGCAGAGAGGGAGAGAGAGAGGGGACAGAGGATCCACAGCGGGCTCTGTGCTGAGAGCAGTGAGCCTGATGCAGGGCTTGAACTCACGAACAGAGAGATCATGGTCTGAGCCGAAGGCGGACACTCCACTGACTGAGCCACCCTGGCACCCCTAGCGGAGGGCACTGCGATGGACACACCTGAGGGCCCAGGGCGGGCACCAACCAGGTTTACAATAGCCCCGGGCAACACGCTGACCCTTCTTGAGTTTTGTTTTCTCCAATCACGTGAGAAGCTGGGGGTCAGTGAAGGCTTCCTAAACTGTGACTTTGAACCACTTAGCACTATGGGAGGTGACTCTGGTGCCATGCTAGTTTCAAATGACCCTGAATCACAGTCAGATTCCTGACTCTTGTCCCGTCCTTCTGGAAACACGGACAAGAATGGCTCCATTGGGTGCTACTTTCTCCTGAACACCTGCAACCTCTCCTTTTCAAACAACACTGAGCAGGCTTCAGCCTCAGCACAAACCCCCGTTTCTAGAATGTAATCACACTGTTTTCTTTGAATTGTATTTATTTGTGTCATTACATGTGATCTTGAGCTTCCTTTCAACAACAGTCAAGCTCGTCAAAGACAAACATTAAGTAAAAGACAGATGGGATGTTAATGTGGTAAGAGTGAAGGGGAGACGTTGCGTAAGATGACCCCTAAACTCTCTTCCGCTTCCAAAGTTCATTGTTTCTGTGTTTCTTTGAGAACCTTGTTGTTTTCATGAAATTCCTCTTGTCGACCTTTCTGGATTCTTAAACTGCTCGGTGTGTTGGGGTGTTAGAGTCTTTCCCTTTTCCCTGGACTGGTGTGTGCCAAATCGGGAGGAAATATGATCAATGGTTGTAGAAAGGTCGCCTGTCCGGGCCACTTTTCTGAAACGGGCTGTGCCAGGTTTCCTCAGCTCCTTTCTGTTCTGCCTTGAGAGGGATTTTAACTCGGCGTTTATCCCTGTCTGCGTCAGACCACAGGGAGGCGTTAGCAGATTTGGTGCTGAGGCCAAAGAAGTTTTTAAAAGGGACAGAGGTGTCCCCATCTCGTCCTCATTTGAAGTCGTGTTTGCATTCAAAGATTCCGAGACAAAGAAGGGCGTTTTGATAAGAAAAAGTGATGGTGGTCTCAAGCCTTGATGTGCTGTGGGAAGGAAAAGCGATTTTCAAGACTAACCGACTGCGTTTAACTTAATAGTTGAAAAGAAGAAATATAAAAGAATGCAGTGGCTTTAACCAAGAATGCTGTGAGTCGAAGCAATATCATCTAAGCAGGGTCTATTTTATGCATAGCAACTCTGAGATGCAGCATGTTCTGGAAATAGGTCAAACTGAGTATTTTGTATAAACACTGTCTCCCACTAGAGGGCGCTCTTTAGTTGTCTATTTAACACTGTCTTCCTTTTTTGCAAAAATAATAAAAAAATGACTATAGGGCTATGAATTCTGATACAATTCTTGTTGAGCATGTTATGAAATTTTCTCCCAGACATTGTTTTATTTTCAGCTTATATGTGTGAAATTCCACTTTGAGAGGTATAACATGATTCTGAGTCTTTCAATATGTATAAAATCCCCACGGTATTATGGTACAATAGAAGCAAAAGACATAAGTTTAAATTATTGTAATCCCATAGGTCTTTTGACTATTGTTTCTCTATATATGTTACCGCACAAAGGAAATTTATTGTTAATATTAATACCTTCTGCTTAGATCTTTCGTGAAAAGACAAAGGGAGGCAGTGTGGCCTAGGTGGGGGATTCTGCTGGCTTTTCCAGAGTGGTTTTTGTTATCTGAAACAATTTCCAGGACATTCTTTTAATTTGCGTTCTTAGGATTTCAGTCCGTTAAGATTGTATTGTCTTAGATCCATGAAAATCACGGCCTACTTTTCTCTGATTCCATTCTTCCAGATTCTTTACCTTTCTTGTTAGGTTTGAGCTTCTCGTACCATACTGTATGAAAGGCTGGTGTTCTGGAAATGAATGTATGCCACCCTTAAAAATAAATGACGACTTGCCCCTCTGTTTTCAGAAAAGAAAAAATAAGTCAATCAATAGGAGTTTCTCGATTTATTTCACTGCATTACGTTTTCCTTAAACTGCTGCAGTTTAAGGCTACAGTTTAATAAGATATCGACATACAGCAGACATGCAAAATTTCATTATTTAAAGTTTCATAAATTGATTTCCATGGTGTTCCACAAAAGACTTCATCTAAACACGTTTGTGAATTCTAATGTGACCCTGATGCTTTTTAAAAAAGTTTATAATTTCACATATAGCTTAGGAACATACTCTTTGATAAAAATTCAAACAATAAACATTTCATTTTACTTATAGCATAGCAGTAAACATTATAGTCCCTCTTTATCCCTTCCAGAAAGTCCTCTTCCTTCTCCAGAGGTAATCCCTGTTCACATGTAAACGTGTATCCTTCAGACACTTCCTGTGTATGTGTGAAGTTTAAAAAGAAACTGCTAGTGGGGCATCTGGATGGCTCAGTCCATTGAGCGTCTGACTCTTGGTTTCTGCTGAAGTCATGACCCCAGCGTCATGGGATTGAGCCCCGAGTCGGGCTCTGCACTGAACGTGGCGCCTGCTTAAGATTCTCTCTCTCCCTCTGCCTTTCCCTCGCTCATGCTCTTTCTCAAATAAAAAATAAACAAATAAGAAAATAAAAAGAAACTGTTGGTTTTTATTACTTTCATCTAATGGAATCATACCCTATGTGCTGATACATTGCCTTTTCTAGTTTGCAGTTGGTTTGGCGATCTTTCTCTCTCAACACCTTTAGATCTGTCTAGCTCATTCTTTGCAACCACTGGATAATATTCCATGGTCTATATGGATGTCTTTTCACTTATTTACCCAGAGAATGAGGTTGTACGCAATTTTTAAAGCATTTCAGACAACCTTGCAGAAGACATCTCTGCTTACATACCCTTGGTGCCCGTGTGCGTGGGCCTGTAGAATGGGTCTCTAGGGAGTCTGCGGCTCACACGGGAAGTTTGCATTTTTTGTTGTCAGCATTTCTACTGTCAGAATGGTATTCTCCCACTTCTCATCCCCAGGAATCGCCTAATAAAACTCTGATCTGGAAAAGGGTCACAGAAGTTTCTGCGAGGATCCCCTGAAGCTCGTGAGAATGTGGCCTCCAGGTGTGGATTTCATGAAAAATGTTGGCCTCCAGTTCCTCGAGGATGTGCCAACTCCACACCGATTTAATTTCTTAGAGATAAGTGGCATTTGAGACCATTCTTTGATAAGGTAAACTTCCCTTGATTAAAGAAAAAGGGAGGGTTCAACTCTGTGAACATTGGTTGAGTACCTAATCTGTGTAAGCGACTGTACCAGTCATGGCTTGAAATAAAGTAAATTAAATAGAGTCTGTGCCCACAAGGACAGATGGCAATAGCAGGGCAGGAAAAGCAAGACACTAATGAAATCTAATCCCACGTGAGACAAGTGAGGGACAGTGGAGCCAGCCATTTTGTGTTGTGGGGGGAGGGGAAGACAGAGAGAGAGAGAGAGAGAGAGAGAGAGAGAGCGCGCGAGCATCCGGCTTGGAAGAGAAGCAAAGGCTCCTGAAGGGTCTTGAGAGATGGGAGATCTTCCACCAGTGATGATGAAGGGAGCGAAGGGTAGGTGGGGTGGACAGAAGAGGGTGAACTATTATTTAAAAATGAAATGCATACAGACTGGCTCAGTCAGTAGAGCACGTGACTCTTGACCTCAAGGTTGTGAGTTCAAGCCCCAAGTTTGGTGTAGACATTGCTTAAACACAAAACCTTAAAAAAAAAAAAAAAAAAAAAAGAAATGCATACATATAGGAGAAAAACTTAAAAACACAGACCACTTAAAAAAAAATCCCATTGGGGCGCCTGGGTGGCGCAGTCGGTTAAGCGTCCGACTTCAGCCAGGTCACGATCTCGCGGTCCGTGAGTTCGAGCCCCGCGTCGGGCTCTGGGCTGATGGCTCAGAGCCTGGAGCCTGTTTCCGATTCTGTGTCTCCCTCTCTCTCTGCCCCTCCCCCGTTCATGCTCTGTCTCTCTCTGTCCCAAAAATAAATAAAAAACGTTGAAAAAAAAATCCCATTAATTTGACCTCCCAAAGGCAACCAGTGCTATAAGTTTGACATATTTCTTTTGGGTATTTTTTTTTCCAATGCATATTTTGTAACGGAGGGTCCACTTGGTCCCTCTCGGGGAGTTTTTAGTATGCTTGGCTCAACTGATAAGAGCGGATGTAAAAGCCCCTCCCTGCCACCCTTGAGAGCTATCTGGGAGGGGCCCGACTGCCTGTTAAAAGGAGCTCTAGTTGCTAACACTATAAAATTACACCCTCCTTCCCCAAGCTCCCTTCTTGGGACACACGACTGGCTGGTCACCATTTCCGGGAGGCACCATCCAGCGTAGCAAAGGCAAAGTCAAACAAGCTGAAGGTACCGATCAAAACATGTTCGCATCCTTCTATACTTGTCAAGACATCAATCAACACCATTAGGCGATTTTTCTCCATGGGGCTCTATCACTGCAGCACAGGAAAAGTAGTAAGCGGATGGTTGGAGGAGTTTCAGGTTAAGGAAGATGTTTCTATTCGTTCACTAAGCAAACTTTTTTTTTTTTTTAAGCCCCAGAAAGAGATCATGTCTGTTTTAAGATGTTTGTCTTCCATCCTGGAGAAAGTCATTCTTCTTAGAAGAATGGGCCAAGTGTCTCCTTCTAAATCTAGCAAGAAAGAAGCAGAAGGCAAGTTGAGGTTTTTCTTATCAAAGACAGTTCGAAACTTCGGATTCTGCGATGTGTCTTAAGCATAATTTTTAATGGGGTATGGCCCGGACCAGCAGGGTTTTGACAGGCAGAAGAGAGAGAGCATTCCAGAAAGAGGCATCAGGGTATGTGAAAATGGGATAACAGGTGTACTGGGGAATGAGGAGGGACTCAGTTGCCTGATTCGGATGGAACAGGTGAACATTTCTGAAGATCTGAAGGTACCTTTGGAACCCACATGGAATCCACTCTGGTGAGTAAAGTGGGACCTCCATCCAGCTGCAGGGGCTTAAGGACAGTGTCCAGAGAGCACACAGCGACGCAGGTGGTATAAGCTTCAGGGTCAGGAGGGGGACCCGGTTGGTCCCTCAGGACCATTCTGCAGCGCTCCCATGGGCATTCTTTCTGGCCAAGCTGCCTCTGAGTCTGGTTCTCTGTCCCTTGTGAAGATTCTCTGACCACCAAATCTCCTTTATCAAATTCTTTTTTCTACCCAGAATAGCCCGAGATAGTTTCTGTCGCAAGGCCAAGTCCTGATTGTAGGACGAGTACATTTGAGGAGAAGTGGGAGGAGAGGCGGGGTGGGGTGTTTGTGATGTCATCTGACATGGGACACGCGTCAATCAGAGCACTGGCCGTGATAATACAGTCTCATTTCTCAGACAATTCGTAAAAGCATATATTAAGCATCTGAAGAATGATGTAGCTTCAGTAATAACAAAATTGCAAATAAAATCAGCGTGATGGAAGAGAGTGAAAAGGAAATGCTCCGTGCTCATAAAGATGTGAGGGCGTGGACGTTTGTGGTTCCGTGACATAGACTTTCTAGAATAAAATCTGGCATTAAGTGCGTGTGTGTGTATAAAAATCACTATATATAAAAATTATATATAAATATATATTATATATAAATTATGTAAATAAATATAATATATATAAATTACTATATATAAAATATAAATTATATAAATAAATAATATATAAATTACTATATATAAATTGTATATAAATTATATAAAGAAATATATGTTATATATAAATTACTATACAAACTATATGTATAAATATATAATATATAAAATTACTATATATAAATTATATAAATATATAATATATAAAAATTACTATATATACATTATATAAATAAATATATAATATATAAAAATTATATATACAATTATGTATAAATTATATAAATAAATAAATATATATAAATTACTATAAATCTAGTAATCATATATGTAGTATATCTATATAGTAATTTTATGGATCCATGTGCCGTGCTCTAACAGTTTCACATCTAGGAATTTACCTGGGGAGATAATTGGATAGGCAGAAAGTCAGACAGATGGAGACGAAAACATCAGCTTTGTTGCTGATGAAACCTTCTTGGAAGATGGAGCTTAGAAGCGCATCTCCCTGGACCCAGCGCCCCCCCAGGGAAAAGTTACGCTTCTCAGAGACCGCTGCGTCGGACACTGCGTGGTTCTGGGGCAGAGAAGAAAGGGGGCAAATTGCAAGCAGCCTGTTGGCACGTTCCTCACTCATCTGAGCAACGTGGACCCATAGCTTCCGCCCGTGCATCAGTGAACTCCCTCCCCTGTGGGGGTGGGAGCCCGAGTGTTACTGTGATAGTGGTTCCTCCACAGGGAAACACGGCAAGGGGACCCTAAGTGTTCCCTGCCCCTAACACTATCACGCGATTCCCTTTTTGTCTTAAAAATGTGTGTCGGCTTGCGGAAATAGATGTAAAAACAAGCTCGAGATAGAGGCGTGAGAAGTAGTTTTTCCCTGTAGGTCGAGACTATGAGAGAGATGTTCGGTTTTTCTTTATTGTGTGACTTTCAAAAACGAACAAGAAGTGTTTTCCGTGAGACACAAACCGGAAATATGTTTCTATGAGGAAATGAGGTTTCTGTTCCTAGTGTGTGTAATTCATACTTTATGTAAATGACATTTAATCACGCAGCAAGTGTCTTTCCTCTTTAGCTTAAACACTGACGATCAATAGACACGGTTTCTGTGATGGAGTAATTACTGAGATTCCTCACGCGTTCCCTGTGTCCTTTCGACGTTCCGATGTGAACCGAGTGCCTCTCTGCTCTCCCTTAGATCCCCTTTCCCAACCCGGTTTATTAAAACCCATTTCTCATGTTTTCATTGTACCTTGAGTGAGAAGTCCTTCTCGGCACGTTAATTTACTGGCAGACGCATGAGTTGCAGGTAGGTATCAGGACTGAAAAATAAAGCTGTTTACAAATAATTATCCTTTGGGGGGGACCTGAAGGCAGTAAATCTGAAATCTGGTGAACCTGAATCCTGGATTTTGCTGGAGTAAGAGCTATTTCAGAGGCACTTCAGCTCCATTAAAATAAAAACTAGAAAAAAAAGAAAAGAAAAGAAGGCAGGTGTTGCCTTAAGAAGATTACTGGTCTCTTTCACTTACCTTTCTGTTTTTCCCCTGTTGAATCACTTTGCGTTTAGGACTAAAACCAAACCGATTTAAACCCATACCTGAACCATCAGCGAGCTTCAGGACATAAGGACAAGGAGGGCCGTATCTTTCGTTTTCAGAATTTCAGCATCCAGACCTGCTCCTTCTACCTCAGTGCCAGCTGTCGAGGTCCTTCCTACCTTGTCACGAGCACACGGAAGACAGGGCTAGTGGTTCATCCAATGCCTGCTCCCTTTTCTTCCTCGCGAGCAGAACCCCAAATCTGTGTGATCTGAGTAATGTGACACCTCGCACGGATCCATCATAGGCATGTGAACACCCGTCGCCGATTTAGGGATGGGTTTAGGGAGGGGCACATGGCACAATTTTCGCCGTTGTTCACATGGCTGGGGAGGGGTGTTGTATTTTTCATTAGAAAAATAGGCAAGAACAGTTGGCCGCCCTCCTGCCATCATAAGGACTCAGTCATGCTGAGAGAGCAGCCAACATAGGCAAGGTCGGAGCCAAGAAACAGAGCTCCCAGGTCCTGAAGAGATTGTTGAGCCCCCAAATCAGGCTGGGTTAGAAGCCAGCTCAGTCTTCAACATTTTCAAATATTTGAGTCAGTTAATCTCTTTTTCTTTCTTAAGGCTGTTTGAATTAGATTTTCTGGGACTGACGGTCAAAAGGGTACTACCTCTCATGGTAGTAATAGTATACTGTCCCCAATGAAACGATGTGGGATCTGAGCTCCAGGATGATGTAATTTCCCCAACGCACCCAGTTTTGAACTCAGGTCAATATGCCTCCAAGGCTGGTCAGTATTGCCACTAAGAAATCACTTACCTATTTCTGTCCACGCTGGTCATGTCCAAAGGTGGGAGCCAAGCTCCACCATCTTGGTATTGAATCTGAATCTGTGATTCTCTTGGGACGCAAGCTAAAAACTCTGGTTGAATCCGGGCAAGAAGAAAAGGAACATTTCCTCGAGCAGATTAATTTTTGGACTTGGTATTTATAATTAGCTATTTTGGAGTTAGTTACAGCAACCTCCGTGGGTTATTTATTTGATCGCCCATGACTGAAGAAAAACAGCTTTGATTTGGTTTCCCAGTGACCCAGATGAACTGCATCATTAGGCAGTTGGTAGAGGTCTTCCTAATTACAAGAAATAAAAAGAAAAATCTGAACACTCCTTCCCCCTCCAACATTCTTTGCAAAACAGGCCTAACTAGGCCCTGGACTAGTTCACGAAAATGTGTCACTAACAAAATATCGAAGAGGCAGAACAGCCTGATGGAAAAAGTTTTATTGAGTGCCTCGGTGACAAAAATATCTTCAAAGGGAGTTCTATCAATTTTATTAAGCTACATTGTGCACTTTTCCGTGACGAGCATATCAAGCACAATAGCATTTGAATTAGCAATCAAGTTTTAATAGTATTTGACACTTCCCCACCTTGTACTGGCAGAAACTGTCTCTCTGAGGAGAGATGCCATGAGAAGAAAAATCAGCCTGCAGCAGAGAAATGGGGTGGCGTCCGAAAGTTCGTTTGTGAATTTGTCGGTTGTTGCTGAGGACACATTTTCTTTTTTTTTTTTAAATTTTTTTTTCAACATTTTTTATTTATTTTTGGGACAGAGAGAGACAGAGCATGAACGGGGGAGGGGCAAAGAGAGAGGGAGACACAGAATCGGAAACAGGCTCCAGGCTCTGAGCCGTCAGCCCAGAGCCTGACGCGGGGCTCGAACTCACGGACCGCGAGATCGTGACCTGGCTGAAGTCGGACGCTTAACCGACTGTGCCACCCAGGCGCCCCTTTCAGGACACATTTTCCCATGGTAAGAATGACATTGAGTGTCCTGTGGGGACACATGAAAGCTGACTTCTCTTGTTTTACCGCTTAAGAGGCTTTGGTTTCTAGTGATAGAAATGAACTGTGGTTAATTTAAGCCGAAGGGAGTCACTGGAAGACTGTTGGGAAGTCTGAATCAGTGGGAAGGTTGAGGGACCAGACTTTGCAGGAGGCAGCCTCAGAGTGCTACAAAGCAGGTCCCACCGTGACGGCCGCCATCTTAATGGCCTCCTTTAGGTTCTCCACCTCCGACAGGACCTGCATTTGCCCAGTTCCTCAGACCCAATATGGTGGAATTATCCTGGACTGTCCTATTTCCCCCACACTCCACATCTTGTCCTTTGGTAAATCTGGTTAACTCCACCTTGTTAATATATTTGGAATCTGGCTACTCCTCACAAGCCTCACACTCACACCCTGGGTCTAGGTATTTCGTTTCTCACCTAAAACATTGCCATCACCTCCTCGCCGGTTTGGTTGCCTTCCTCCTCCTCGTGGTCTAGAGGGATTCTGTTGAAACCTAAGCCAGATCACATCACTCCTGAAAGTTACTCCTGTTTTAGTACATGGCTTCATCTGACTTGTCCGGCTCCTGCCACCTCTCCAGACTTCTCATCCACCATCTTTCCCTTCCATCCTTCTGTTCCAGCCACACTGACTTTCTCCTCACTGTCGCTTTAATATGCCAAGCGTGCCCCTGCTTCAGGGTCCTGGCATGTGCTCTGACTTCTGCCTGGCACACCCTTGCCAGACCCTCTCTGCTCAAACACAGTTTTGTTAGTGAAGCCTTCTCTGGTCATCCTCTAAAATAGGAGCCACCCTTCCCCCATTCTTGTAACGATCTGTCCCTTTCATCCCGCTTTATTTTTCTTTGCAGCCCCATCACCACCTGATACTATATAAGACATTGACCCGTTTGCGTCTAAGTCCCTCTTCTAGGATGTAAGTTACTTGAATTTGCCTCTTGTCTTTCATTCTTTGATTGACTAATTTTTTTAAGGTTGATTTTTTGAGAGAGAGAGAGAGAGAGAGCGAGCAGGGGAGGGGCAGAGATAGAGGGAGATAGAGGCTCCGAAGCAGGTTCCAGGCTCCGAGCTGTCAGCACAGAGCCTGACGTGGGGCTCGACCTCACGGACCGCGAGATCGTGACCTGAGCCCAAGTTGGATGCTTAACCGACTGAGCCACCCGGGCGCCCCTGCCTCTTTTCTTTAATTCCATGTCCCCACTCTTGCACATATTAGTGCCTCCCTAAATATTTTTTGGAATGAATGAATGAACGTGTGCACGGGTGACTATGGGAACAGCCCTGTGTGGGGAAGAGTCTAACGAGTCAGCCCTCTTCCCCTGGAAGAAGTGAACTCCAGTAACTTCCTGTTTCGACAACCAAATTCCAGGGAGGAGTTTTTGATGAGTACAGGAGGGCTAATGCACCCCTACCTTCGCTAAAAGAGAACCAGACGCTAGCTCCACGGGTTTGCACCCAAAGGAAAGAGACACGCCCAAAAGGAAACTGCTCTCGATGTTCAACCACCGTAAGGATTCTTGGTTCATAGATGAGGGAGCTCTACCCACCAACCCGTGAACTAGTGCACAGAAATGAAATAACTTCCTGTCTCAGGCATACTTGTGGCTGTATGTAACCAAACCCCAAGTAGTGGTAGCTTAGACATACAAAGGCTTGTTTTTCGTGCATACCAGTTTGTGAGAAGGCAGTTGCTGGTGCCGGTTCAGTAGATCAACGATATCAGAATTTGGGCTGGCATCTCTGTGAGCCTGTTGGCCTTTCCCTCATGGTCACAGCATGGCAGCCGTGTGTCCAGGGTTTCTGCCTTTGCACATTCTTCAAGGGAAGAAGGGGGTAGAGGACAGGCGGCAGAGTTTTTCCTCACGCTCGTCTTCGTAGTCACAGAAGGAAACACCTTCCCTAGGGACTGTCCGAGACTTTCCATTTTCTCTTTTTAGCAAAACTGTAGGGCCCAGGGCAATGCCCATTTCGCCTTTCGAGTCCTTGTATAAGGGTTGGGCGCTGAGTAGGTTGCTGGGGATGTTTTGGGTGTCTGCTCCAGATCACACAGCTAGAGGGTAGGGGAATTGATTTGGTTGGGGTTCTGTCTGATGCCAGAATCTATCGCTTAGGCACTAAATCTCATTGCCTCTTGGGAGGACGGCTTTGTTTCTCTGATTATTTTGCTTTCTTTTGTTTTTACATGCTGTCTAGATGGCGAGACGCAAAGGGCTACGTATCACAGGATTCTGTTGATGTTAAATGGCTGGAACGGGCAAACCTGTAGAGACGAAACGTAGATCATTGGTCGCCAGGGGCTGGGGCTTGCAAGAATGGGGAGGGGTGTGACTGCGAATGGGTGGGGGTCTGTTTTTAGGGGTGATGAAGATATTCTGAAGTTTGACAGCGGTGATGATTGCACAACTCTGCGAACGTACTCAAAATCACTGGATTGTATACTTTGAAATGGTGAATTTTATGGTGTGTGAATTATAATAAAGTTGTTATTTAAGGAAAGGCAAATGCTAAACATACACGATAATTTTTGTAACCTCTTACATTTAAAAATCTACCAAGAGCTTCAAAGAATCAGCGTGCCCCAGGCCCCTTCTGTCGTCTCCGAGTGTCGGGCACGTTCACCCCTGATGAGCTCCTTGCGTTCTTATCTGTCCATTAACTTCCCTCGCTCTCCTTTGGCAGATCAGTACTCATCTTCTCTTAGTCCTTTTGAGTCTCCTTTCTAGGTATTTTCCCATATGTACTCACATATGAAAAACAATTTATTTCCCTTGCACTCTCATGACCTCATTAAATTGCAAATTCCATGGGACGGTACTTGACATGATAGCTAATATTGTTTCTATATAGTAGTTGCTCATGTGTTGCTAAGTGGAGGGCCGGATTATGAAAGTATTTGAGAAGGACTTTAAGAAGCGCCATAGCTGCGGGGGGCCTGGGCGGCTCAGTCGGTTGAGCGTCCGACTTCGGCTCAGGTCATGGTGTCGCAGTCCGTGAGTTCGAGCCCTGCGTCAGGCTCTGTGCTGACAGCTTGGAACCTGGAGCCTGCATCGGATTCTGGGTCTCCCTCTCTCTCTGCCCCTCCTCTCTCTGCCCCTCCCCTGCTCGTGCTCTGTCTCTCTCTCTCTCTCTCTGTCTCTCTCTCTCTCTCTCAAAAAAAACCAAAACAAAATAAAAAAGAAACGCCACAGCTGCTTGTTGTGTTCGGATGGAGATTCTCAACCCAGGCTGCACTTTGGAATCTCTGAGCAGCTTTTCCAGTGCTGGTGCCTGGGCTCCATGCCAGAGGTTCTGAGTCATGGGGATGGGGGAGGGAGGTCAAGGCATTGGAGCTCTCCAGGTGATTCTAA